>NC_041396.2:186966550-187584050 GCF_900747795.2 Erpetoichthys calabaricus
ATATTATAAAACGCATTCAGAGTGACATTTTTTGTTGATTACTTTATAGTTGTTTAATTGAAAGATGAACATTGTATTAATAAGGAACACATTCAGTGATTCCATTGCTGCTGTCTTTCTTATCCAGTGGTTTTCCTATATTTTTGGATTTTTCCTTTTAGCCTTTTTCTGTGTGTGATTAATCTGCACAATGGGCATAAGCTTTTTTTTCTACAGAGCCATTAATTTATAGTTTTTTTTAATTCCTTTTTTAAACACTGTGCTGTGTTTCCCAATTTCTTCCCTTTTACATCTTGCTCTCTTTATATATTTTTTTCTACTCTCACATGTTGTCTACATATCTGATTGCTGTATATGCTCCTGTCCGGGACACGTTGAAACTAAACAGAGTAACCTTTCATATAATTGACTTTACAGTCTTCTCTTGTATGTTCTGTGTCCTTGTCACTGATCATCTATTTAATTTAGGAAGCAATTCTTTGCCCTTGTGCATCTGAAGCTGTTTCTTCATCTTTTTCCATTACCAGTGACCGTCACACTAACAATTAAAATTATTTTACCTATTCGGTTTTCTGACCTTCCATGACACTGTTCGCTTCTCTTTTTTTGAAGAAACTCATTATATTTCATAATTCAGCAAGAAGGATAGAATCATGGTAATGGCTGCAACTTATTTTAAGTGAATAGTATTCACCGTTGTTCTTTAAGAATACTGTATATCCCGTCCTTTTTTAAACTCAGTTAATCTAGTTTAGTGTCATGGGGTCAGCATCAAGTGAAAGGCTGAACATGAAACTTATTTTATGTTAGTGTCCCCTGCCAGTCCATCGCAAGACCCACTACTACACACATGCACCTCAATTACCCTAACAAAAACCGAATTAATTTACGTCTCTCACCGAGGTGACACCTCCTGGCTACACTTTCTTCACAGAGCCTCGTAGCTCAAGACAAGGCGGAGGACTTGCAGTAATTGTCAGAGTGGAGATAAACATCAAAAGAATCCCAATTGATTGTCCATTGTCTTTTGAGTGTCTGGCTCTTAAACTAATAACAGAATCAGGTCCTGTCTTACTCATTGTTCTTTATCATCCTCCAAAATACAATGCATCCTTCTTATCTGATCTGACTGAACTATTAACCCACTTAAGTTCCTTTTCCTAGAGAGTCATTCTTCTTAGTGATTTCAACATCCATATTGATGTCCCCACATCTAAACTGAGCAATGAATTCCAATCCTTACTAGACTGTTTTGACTTGACACAACATGTTGATTTTCCCACCCACTCTGGTGGTCATATATTGGATCTGATCTGTACATCTGGACTATCTGTTGCCAACACTTACAGTACTAATTTGGGACTCTCTGACCATAAAGCAGTACTTCTCACTGTCTCATTACCTCTCCCTCCTCTTACCTGTAAACAACAAATTTCTTACAGAAACCTTAAAAACATCTGTCCCTCCATCCTTTCTGGATCCATTTCTGATCTTTTACTGTGTTCACCTATTCCATCAACACTAGATAGTCTTATTGACCACTATAACACAGCCCTTCATTCAGCATTAGATAAAACAGCTCCTTTAAAACATAAGGAGGTTTCCTTTAAGTGTTCAGCTCCTTAGCAT
Organism: Erpetoichthys calabaricus; assembly: GCF_900747795.2. Classification (NCBI taxonomy): domain Eukaryota; kingdom Metazoa; phylum Chordata; class Cladistia; order Polypteriformes; family Polypteridae; genus Erpetoichthys; species Erpetoichthys calabaricus. The sequence goes on from NC_041396.2 coordinate 186,968,180, forward strand.
AATTCAGAATTGCGATCTATGAAAGCAGCTGGCCAACACCTTGGGAGAATGTCACGTAAGTCTGGCCTTACTGTGCACATCCAGGCTTTCTCTTACCACCAAAGAGCTTACAGAGAAGCACTGACTCCTGCGAAGAACACCCATTATGGCAGAATAATAGAAAGTGGCCACGATAACCCAAGGGTTTTGTTCTCTGTAGTTAATAAACTACTCCAACCCGCATCTGGCCCAACTACCTCTTCTACTGAAGTCTGTGAGAAATTACTCCACTTTTTCCGTAACAAAATTAAAGATCTAAATAATTCAACTAACATAAATACTTCATCTGTTTATATCTCTCCCTGTTTTTCCACTCCATCCAGCTCCTTCTCTAAGTTCTCACCAGTCACATCTGCTTTTGTTAATGACCTGCTTTGTGAGATGAGGCCGACTACTTGTGTACTGGACCCCATCCCCACCACACTACTTAAATCCTGCCTTCATGCCATAATCCCGACTATTACAACAATAATAAACTCATCCCTTGACACTGGCTTTGTGCTGCTCACTTTTAAAACCACTTCTGTAACCCCAATGTTAAAAAAGTGTGGTCTTGATGCTGACAATCTTAACACTTTTCGGCCTCCCACTTACCTTTTCTGTCAAAAGTTCCTGAGCGTGTGTTGTAGCTTCCCAACTCACCAAATACTTAACTTCTAATAATTTGATGGAACCCTTTCAGTCTGGTTTCATAGCACAGCACAGTTGTGAAACTGTTCTGCTACGGGTAACCAATGATTTGCTTATGGCAGCAGACTCTGTACAAACCAGCTTATTAATTCTATTAGACCTCAGTGCAGCATTTGACACTGTCAGGCATGACATTCTACTCTCCAGAATGGAGAACATGCTGGGTATCTCTGGCACTGCCCTCCAGTGGTTCAAGTCCTATCTGACTGATAAGCAAGAGTTTATTAGTCTTGGCAACAGCAGGTCCAGCACAGTGCCAGTCATACAAGAAGTTCCACAGGGCTCTGTCCTCAGTCCTTTGCTTTTCTGTATTAATATGCTTCCCCTTGGCCATATTATTCATAACTTTGGACTGGGTTATCATTTTTATGCAGACGATACTCAACTCTATTTCAATGGTAAAAGTGGAACTTCATCAGAGCTTTCTCAGCTCACAACTTGCCTCAGTGAAATTAAAACGTGGATGGAGCAGAACTCTTTTTAAATTTAAATCGCAACAAAACTGAACTCCTGCAAATTGGGACTATCTTGGCGGTGATCTCATCAGACTTGCCTCTACTGCAAAGAATCTTGGTGTCATTTTTGATTCCTCCTTTCTTATTCCGCCCACATAAAGCACATTAAGAAACATTCTTACTTTCACCTCCATAACATATCATATGTTCGCTCCTTCCTCTCCTTTTCTAATGCTGAAAAACTTGTCCATGCTTTTATCACATCCCGCATCGATTATTGTAATTCCTTACTAATCCCTTCTAATCTTCTATCACAGCTCCAGCTTATTCAAAACTCGGCTGCAAGAGTCCTTATACGGACCAGCAGCAGCGAGCACATCACACCCATCCTGCTTCGCCTTCACTGGCTCCCTGTGTCTTACAGAATTGAATATAAAATTCTACTAATAACCTACAAAGCCTTAAACAACCTTGCGCCAAACTACATCAGTGACCTTCTCCATCACTATGTGCCTGTCCACCCACTAAGGTCCTCTGATTCTGGCAATTTTGTTGTACCCACACTAATCTACACTCCATGGGTGACAGGGCCTTCAGCTGTTTAGCGCCTAGACTCTGGAATGACCTACCGAAATTAATTAGATCAGCTGAATCCATGAATACTTTTAAAAAACAACTCAAAACTCATCTGTTCAGGAAGGCTTTTAGCTCTACCTGACTTTATTACTACCCTTCTCTCAGTTTACCTCTATGTCAAGATGCCTATGTAACCTGTGTATGTGTGCTAGACCATCAATTATGTTGTCTGTTAGGCTTTTCTCTGAATTACTATGTTACTCTTCTTTATTTATTTATCTGGTTTGTCCAATGCTATATACTGTATGCCCTGCAGTTCTTTCTTAAACTCTGTGAAGTGCCTTGAGCATGGGAAAGGCGCTATATAATTAAAATGTATTATTATTATTATTATTAACATAAATGTTGTTTGGAAGTGTAAAAAAATATATAATACTCTACTATGAAATTTATCAATATTACAAATTGTCACTGTGACTTTTTAAGTGTTGAAATTTCAGTTACTATGTTATTTTTTTGCTAATGTTATGAGTTGTTTTCTTTCTAGACAGCTTAATTTGAAAATAAACAGATTTTAAGATTTGGCACATATGACCGAACTGCTTCTTTAGCATATTTGCAACATTGTTGTGTCCATCCATTTTCCCATTATTACCTGTGTTTCCTTGTCAAAAATTAGATATAATTTAAGAGCTTTTTGCGTAGAAAGATTTTAACAATACATATGCAGAGGCAGTGGGAAGAAACACAGATCAGTGAACTAAGTATATTAAAGGCTGTTCAGTAATATTAAATTGATTTAAATGCAAACAAACAGTGGTTGATAATTTGGAGTTCACAAAAAGAGGTTATGAACATGTCACCAAAATGTGTGGTTTGAGTTCATTAAAAAGGATATTAAACTTTAGTGAAGAGCCTCTGACTTCAAAACTGACTTAAAATAAAATACAAAGCTTGTAGTCCTTGTGCCTCTGCTAATGCCATCTTCACTTCAATAGTTATTGGCTTTTTTCAATTGATATGTGATAATCTTTAACAACTAGGAGTTTAGATTTAATCCTGTTATCTCATTTCTGTTTGTATTTACATAACATAACAACATTCTCAGATTCAGGGTCAGGGATACCTCAACCTATAGCACTGGGTGCAAGGTAGCTTTGGATAAGGTACCAGGGCCCACTCATGCACGCACCCACATTCACTGTTTGTCATGGCCAGTTTTGAAATGCTATTTAGCCTAGCCTGCAGATCTTTGGAATTCTGTGAGAAAAGAATGAATAACCAGAGATAAAACACAAGCAGACATATGTAAAATGTGCAAGATGCACACTAAGAAAACCCATGTATAGGTTTTAAACCTAGGATGCTGGATCTACAAAGTAGAAGTGCTAGGTGCTGTCCTTCTGTGCCTTTCTTTATATTGTTAAAATTAATTTAATCTTCCTAATTGTTTAATGCATCAGTCCCTGCATTTTACAGTTCAGGGCTAGTGGCTAAGGCATTGGACTTAACACCACAAAGCTGCACTGTGATCCTGAGCAAGTCATTTAACCTGCCTTTCCAAACCATATCATCATAGTGTATTTACAAAGTGCAGTAAGATAGTGTTCACTAGAAAAAGGGTTCTATACATGAAAAACTTTCCAACCATGATCATGTGCAACATTAACACTAATATACATAAAATGGTGCCTTGAAACCAATTAAAAATGGATATTCTAATACCAGCCAGGTTCTTTTTTAAACATTTATCTTCAACTTCCAGATCACCATTTGATAAATATGTGTCCTGCCTTTTAACCTTTTTTTATAAGGGTTAGGGTGAATAGATTTTACCATATGAAATAAAATCCATCCATCAGTTCCATTCAAGCAAACTTACTTCAGGCCTACCTTGAGGGGGGGGGGGGGGAGAGAGAGAGAGATACTGTCATTGTCACTTTTACAAAGGAACAGCGAAATTGAAGGTGCAATCGACTCAGTGTGAGGAATAAGAGTTAAAAAGACAAAAAGACCAGAAGAGAGAAAATAATAACAAACCGAATAGTAATAAATATACAAATTGCACTTGTTGACTTAAGGAATTGCACTTGTTGACTTAAGGCAGATATCTATCCATCCAAAATGTGGCAACAGAACAAAAATGAATGAGTATTAAAAGTGTGTTCATGTGTTACATATTGCCTTATAAATTATTCTTTTTATTGGTAGAAAAAAAAAATATCCATTTTTGTTTAAATCGTACCACTGGGTAATAACACAAGTGGTAAAAAATGAAAAAGGCATTGAAATAAAAAGACTGCTTTCAAATCAGGTGTGGCAGTGACACAGTTTGTTATGATTCATCTCATGGGGTATGCATAAATGTGTCTTACATTACTTCTGCTGATTTTTAGAAAGCTGTCCTGTGAATGCAGAAGCAATACTCATTGTTCTGCATCTCTTACTAATTGTTTACTACCATTTGTGTATTTTTATTTTTTTTTTGTCATAATATTTTTACGTTGGTGAATATCTGTGTCTGCTCTGTAGTATCATAGTAATGCCGCCCTGGCAGTGTATATCTTCCTTCAAAGCAAAGATAATGACAGGAACTTCCATAAGGATTAGCTTTCACTTGCTCAAACAGAGGCAAACTTAACCCTAGCTGCCACCCTGAATAATGCTATACATTTGCTCATTTGGTGCTAAAAAGAGTGGCTAGTCCGTGTTGCTCATACAAGCAATCCAAACAGACACTGCATAAAGTTGAAACCACATATATATGTATATGCAGATTCAGTTCATTCATCTACTTGTTCCAATTCAGTACATGGCAGAGTTGAGCTTAAGACAGCATCCAACTCCAAATGGAACATCATATATACAACTATGGCAACAAAAAACGAAAATGGGCACCCTGTAACAGATGAAACGGAGAAACCTCCAAAAAAGAAACCAAAAAACTAAAGATAAATTATTTATAATATTTTTAAGACAGTAAAAGTGATTAAGTAATTGTCCATCTTTGTTAATAAATGCTATGGTCAGATAGCTAATCTCCATCCAGGCAGGATGCTGGAGAATGTAATTCTCTAGGAGTTCTAATGCTAAATGACCATCCAGTCTGTAAAATACATACATGCGTCAAAAATTATTGATACCAACAATACAAGATGCTGGATCTACAAGGCAGAAATGCTAATAACTATCAATTTAAAGCCAAGTACTTGCAACTATGGAAAAAGTCAAATTAAGAGGTAGGGTTTTAGTAGCCTTGTGTATCTCCACATTTTTGATGCATAAAACAGGTCTTTTATGCTTTACTCTCAAGACATTAAGCAAACCAATGAGGACCTGAGAGTATGATTAATAATCTAAGAGGCCAGGTACTCCAAAGTATAAGGAGGTGCTAGATTGTTTGGAGCCTTAAGTCATTTTAAAATCAGTCCTAAAGGACACAAGTAGTCGGTGAAATGATACTAAGACTGGTGTAATGTGTTCAAATTTTTCTTTTTAATTAAGATTCCTGCTGCTGTGTTTTGTACAAACTGCAATTGACTTGTTTCTTTTTAGGAAACCATGATATTAATACATTACAATGACCTAAACTGCTAAATACAAAATTATATGTTGACCTTTTAAGCATCTAGTAATGGTGCAAGTGATCTAACTCGTGAAGTTTAAGTGAAAGAACACATGCTTATTAATATGTTTTATGTGTGATTTAAAGTTTAGTTATGGCTAATAGACATTATCTAAGTACAAGGCTTTTGTAGCATTCATCCATCCATTTTCCAACATGCTGAATCCAAACACAGGGTCACGGGGGTCTGCTGGAGCCAATCCCAGCCAACACAGGGCACAAGGCAGGAACCAATTCCGGGCAGGGTGCCAACCCACCACAGAACACACACAAACACACCAAGCACACACTAGGGCCAATTTAGAATCGCCAATCCACCTAACCTGCATGTCTTTGGACTGTGGGAGGAAACCAGAGCGCCTGGAGAAAACCCACGCAGACACTGGGAGAACATGCAAACTCCACGCAGGGAGGACCCGGGGAGCAAACCCAGGTCTCCCAACTGCGAGGCAGCAGCACTACCCACTGCACCACTGTGCCGCCCATTTGTAGTATTCATTTAAGATAAAATATATAACATATAGTATACCACAGACATGAAGAATAAACCTGGGTGAACCAGAGCAACATTAACACAGTGAATTAAACTCCTTTATTAAGCTGAAACTAACTGATCTTCATAGAATAATTACTCAATTAACACTGTTCTTGATCTAGTCCCTATAGACCTTTTTAGAAAAAGTCTCTGATTGACTAATCAACACTTTACTTAATGTAGCTAACTGTTCATTGTACTTTAGCATTTTTTAATGTCTAACCTGCCATTTTAAGTAAAATTCTAGAAAAAGTAGTTTTTGACAGTTAAGTGACATCTTCAATAAAAATTCTATTGTGGATACCTATCAGTTAGGTGTAAGACCAAATCATAGCACAGAAACTACTCTGGTTAAACCAGTTAATAATGTACAGTTTAATGCTGATGCAAATAAAACAGCAAATAATTTACTAGTTCTTATTCTATTAAACCTGAGTGCAGCATTTGATACCATTAATCAAAATTGTCTTATTAATCACCTTAGATGGTAGTTGGGCATTTCTGACAGTGTCTTAAGTTGGTTTCACTCATATGTAAAATAAATAAATTTTTTGTCAGTTGTGGCAATTATATGTCAGAGATCCATGATATTATACAGTACAGTGGAACCTCGGTTCACGAACATCTCGGTACACGTACAACTTGGTTTACGACCAAAAAGTTCGCCAAACTTTTGCCTTGGTTCACGACCACACACTCGGTATACGAACAAGCCAGTTTCCCGTGCTGCTGAGAGAGAGAGAGAGCCTGCGCGTGCAGCTGAGAGGAGAGGAGGGAGGGGGGCTCGCGTGCTGCTGAGAGAGAGAGAGCGAGAGAGCGTGTGCAGCTGAGCAGGGAGCCTGGGTGTTTGTGTCAGTGTTATTCAATGTTTTTACATTAGTTTACTATTACACTGTGCATTCTATGGTGTAATTAACTATATTTGTGCTTAAAAATCTTTAAAAAAAAATATTTACATACAGTTCGTACGGTCTGGAATGGATTCATTGTATTTACATACAATCCTATGGGGGAAATTGCTTCGGTTCACGACCAAATCGGTTTACGACCAGAGGTTTGGAACGAATTATGGTCATGAACCGAGGTTCCACTGTATATGGTGTGCCGCAGGAATCTATTTTGGGTCCCTTATTTTCTTTAACCTATGTGCTCTCACTAGTCCTTATCATTTCAAAACATTAAATGAATTACCACAGCTAAACAGATGACACATGATTTTATTTATTCATAGCTCTGTACCTCTAAATCCTCAGATCCAGTGTTTTACTGTCATCACAGATTGTATGAGTAGTAATTTCCTTAAATGCAGGACCCCACAGAAATTGTAATGATTGGTAGCAAAAAAAAGTGAGGACCTTAGCAACGTTCCCTCTAAGGACTTGGGTGTTGTGAGCCAAATTTTTTTTTTGTGAGCCAAAATTTTATCAATTTCAAAACTTGTGAGCCACTTTCTCCTTACCGGCTTCGATTTGTTATTTTACCAACATCGGTTGATTGCGCTTTTTATCAACGCTTCTGTAGGCCTTCGTTTTAGTGGCGATGAAGTATGTCATTTACAAAGTATGTTATTTAGAATTACAAAGTAAAATTACTTGAAAATTCAAAAGTTAAGCATTATAAATATTAATACCAATTTATTAAATTACCAATAGATAGTCATAATCCCAAATCAGTAAGTTTCAAGTGAAACAGTGTGGTAACTTAAAATCAAACTTGAAGTCTTGTACATGTATCATGAATGTCTATTTCTGTACATGTCTTACAGTCTTTCTCTTCTTCCCTTTTCTTTTTTCCAAAACTTATAAACACTGTTGATATTTACATCATATCCAGCTGCTGTGTACAGTTTAATTCGCATAAGATTTTCCAGGTGATCACTGTCCAAGCGATTCCTGGTCTTAACTTTAATGGCGTTCATCAAGCTGAACCCCCTTTCACAATCAGCACTGGAAGCTTGAAAAGTTCCACAAACATCAAGCAAAAGATTTAGTCCTTTGAATTGCTCCTGCTCCTGCTGGGTGAATGCTAGTATGTCCTGAAATGTATTCATTAATCCAGCTTTCATTTTCTCTGAAACGATGCATTTGAAATCCGAAAATTCTTTACAAACATCCTTGGCAAAAATCTTCTCATCTTTCTTGAACAAGACAGAGTAACGCTTAGCCAGCTGTGCAAGATTTTCATGACCAAAAGCAAAATCATCCAGATTTCTTTGATTACAGAAATGGTCTTTATCAAATATGCACCAGTCTTTTAATTCATCAGCAGGAAATCTTCTGTCCAAATGATCACAAATTTGCTTAATAAATTTAAGAATGTTATCTGTTTTTACTGGAGATGGGGAAGAAGCAACTAAATCTTTTACAGTGTCACTGAAATGCACGTGTTCCCCCAGATACTGAGACCTCAGTTTCCTGATTTTAGCTTTGGCAAATTGATATGCCTCTACAGTGGCATAGCAGTTCATCTTGAGCTTTGCGCTTCGACATTTTCATAAATAATGAAAAGAAATTGTAAAGTTCAAATTTTTATTTTTTACTGCGAATTTGCGAAAACAGTAATTTAACGAACGTTATGAATGCGAACTGGACCGGACCGGAACTTCCGACCTTTCAGTAGACAACATCATGGACTTTAATTGAAATATAGACCAGCTGAATGGTGGGAAAGTGCACCAATCACGCGGTCACCGGTCACATGCCATATTACACCAGCCAAGGCCCAACTTCGCCCAAGGCCAAAGTTTACTTCGTTATTATGCCGATTGAATCATGTAGCCCGAGACTCCCGAGTCACGCAGGCAACAGGATTCCCGCCAGGCCGCAGTCCGCCAGCACGTGATTTTACAAAAATTAACAAATCGGCCGCCACGTGCGCTAGGATTAAAAGTTGTGCGCCAAGGTTAAACAGTTGGTGCGCCAGCGCACGCTAGCGCAGCTTAGAGGGAACGTTGGACCTTAGAAATTATTTATACCTAGATGATGTAATTAAAGCCAGAAGTAAACAGTCTTCTTGGCACTAATTTAAATTTAGAGCAATACTTTAAATCATGAATTAAACGTATTACTTTCCTGCATTCTTTCATTTAAGAAACAGTGCACAAGTTAGATCTCTTGTATCATTGCACAGCTAAAAATTTAATGCATCCTTTTTTCTTAGCTGTCTACATTATAATTATGCACTAAAAGGATATAACTCAGTTAGCCCAAAATGCAGCAGAAAGGACTGATTTTAAAGTACTTTTAATTGTATATAAGGCTCTGGCTAATCCATTTTATTCTTGTATTTTAGAGTGTTTGTGTAATCTTAGATTATCATACACTGTCTTGAAGAATATTCTGAGAGTGAAACATAAAAGAACTGGTGAAGACAGTATTTTGTTTATATGCACCAACAATCTGGACTACTTTACCACTGGGGAAATGCCAGGTCAGGACAGCTGAACACTTAAAAAAAATCAATCTCTTTATTTTGTCTTTTTTCTTGATCTCTGAATAAATTACTACTATCACTAGTATTTCCTCATCTTCAGAGAATTAGCAATTAGCTTTTATCATAAAATGCTATTATAATTGCTGTCTTATAGATTGGTCAATAATCACTAGTTTTGTGTGGGTTTTTTTTTTATTCCCAGAAGTATCTGGGGGTGAGGCTATGTGCCACAGCGAACTGTGATGCTGAGAAGATAAAGAAAGCTTCAAAAAGGTGGAATATTAAGCTACTGGAAGTGTGCAGAAGAGAAAGCAGTAGGGTTTGAAAGAGATGGTTAAATGTGCTATGAAAATAAAAAAGTACTTGACTGATAATAATGATGTAATATAGATAATATAAAGTACTTTATCTGTTTTTTTTTTATCGTCTGAATGGCAACAGCCATAGTCTATAACTGAAGATGGTATTTAAAGGCTATTACTGTCCGCAAAAAAAGATAAGCATAAGGACTTCATAGTCATTCAGCAGATCAGAAATGACAACAACGGCATATGCATGAGCATGCTTTATTGGTTTGCAGACTATTGCATTAGTGACAGTCTGGCAGGGCACTGAAGAACTAAACAATACAATTAGGTGACACAGATTTGCTTATGAATCATATTTGGATGAAATTTGCCTCCTCAACTACCTAGCCCATTTAGTAAATTGGTTTTGAGACAGATCAATCCTAATACCCAGTTATACAGTTTGACAGAGAGGTTTTAGTAGGGTTGGCAAATTCTTCATAATTTTAATAACTTTCTGACGTTTATTAAAAATAATGATGAAGACCTTGACAGCAAATACCATTTCAATGCAGAGGTTACTGTCATCTTGCCATTTGACTGACTAAAGTTGAAAAATGTGTCTGTGTGCACAAGCAAGTGCCCTGCTAATGAACCATGTCCCATCCAAGCTATAAAATGTGACTGCAACCTAAACTCAGAACGGTAAATATGCAAATGGGTACATTAATGGGTGCCTGGTATATATTGTTTACCATTCTGTTTACCACTGTTCTGTATGTGAAAACACCCTCCTAATGAGAGAGCCTAGAGAAGTAGGCCACACATTCTCAGATAACTGCTGTTCTAACTGTGGCGTGTAGAAGTGCATCTTTGAGTGTATAATGCATTTAACTTTGAAGTAGTAGGGCTATTCTAGCAAAGCAGAATGCCAGGTTTCACTCAAGTGAGCTAAAAATGTGATTGCCAAGACAGGACTATTGAAGATGGGTAAAATGTTATCTGAGCTGATGAATCTCGATTTCTTCTGTGTCAAACAGATGGAAAGGTGTCAATAGCCAGAATCTGTAGATCCATCCTGTTAACATCACAGGTTGGAAGTGGCAGTGTATAAGATGGGGAATGATTTCTTTGTGCACATTGGGCTTCTAAATACTGATTGAATATCATTTGAATTCTACAGGATACCTAAGCATTATTGCTGACCATTTGCTTTGCATTAGAGTTGCTGTCTACTATCTTTGAAATGGATACTTCTGCCATGGCAATGTGCTGAGTTAAAAGGCATACATCATCTGGCATTGGTAAATGGCCTGCACAGTGCCCAGACCTCAGTCCAGTAAAGCACCTTTTGGATAATACAGAATGGGAATCCGGATGGGCTAGAGTACCTAAGGAATGTTTCCAGCACCTGATGAATCTATTCTTTAAAGAAATCAGCCTGTTCTGGAGGTAAATGTGGGTCCTACCCAGAGGCCACAGTGTATGAGTGTGTGTTATATAATATAAACTGTTTGAAAAAATGGGTGAATAATTTCACACTGACAAAAAGAAGCTTAGAATCATCATGCTGTTACACAACATATGAGAAGTTAACCGTTAAAACATTGTGTTTCTAAAATTTCCTATTTCTCAAAGTGGAATTCAGTGTTGTTAGAACCCCGGGATATAAACACCCCCTGTATATTCACATTTCTCCAAATGTACAGCACAGAGTTAATACACAAAGGGAAGCTATAAACAAATGCATAGACACAAGTACAGGCTACCATAAATATTGTAGCTTTTGAAGCCGTTCTGTGTAGCAGGTGTCTCTTGATACTGCATACATTCTTTCCTGTAACCTTTAATAGTGTTTCTGCTAACTTCAGAAATTTTTTATTAATTATACCCAGCACTTTCCTACTGTTATTCTCCAGAATCTTCATCCTTCAGCTTTTGTAATCTGGATTTTCATTAAGATGTAAAGTACAGTGCCCATTCTTATTCACAGAGAAAGACAGAGCATATTAGATGACTGGTGACACTTCACTGAGGACAGTGGCTTGTGTTCACCTACTTATCATGTGGCTCTGGGGATAGATTGAAAGTTTTGATACAATGTTTTGACCTTGAAAATAACCAGTGTTTATTTGAGAAGTTTGCTTTGATAGCCTGGTATAGAAATCATATTACAGGTCTATGAGGAATTCTGTAAAGTGTATAATTTTAAACTGCTATTGAGGGAGTAAAAAATGACACATTTTTGGCACAGTGTTATGACTGATTGTCTACTGTATGTGAAAAATTAGGATTTTATTTCCTCCGAGAGCCTTACCATGCCACAAAAATGCTTCATCATAATAGACCTCTTTTTTTCTTATTGGAATATACTGATTGCAGATTAGCTTGCAAAAAAAGGCAATCAATCAATGCAAAAGAAAAATGTAAATAAATACATTCTTTATCAGCTTGTCCTCAGCTTAATTTGTGTAGGGATCATATCTTCTTAAGAAAAAAGAAAAATGATTTATATGATTTTAAAGCAGTGAGTGGTGGAGATTTCTAAAGGACAAATAAGATCAGTCAGGAAAAGCAGGGTTCTATACATGGAAATAGGCTTCCCAAGACAGACATGCAAGTCAAACTCTGGAAAAGGAGACAACCAAAAAAGTCAAAATCAAACCCTGAAATAAAATAAATGATTTGAGAAACTAGTTTTATGTCACCCACAAGACTTTTCTTTATTTAGAACCAAGCTCAGGTGCTATGACTTATAGTAAACATGTTCTTTTCATTCAATGTAAAGTAGGGCAGATGTCAGAGATTATTGAGTCTTTGTTTATGTGGTAAAGAAAAGCCAAGCAAAATGACACCTTTTATTGGCTAACTAGAAAGATTACAATATGCAAGCTTTCGAGGCAACTCAGGCCCCTTCTTCAGGCAAGATGTAATACAGAAACTGAAGTTTCCTATGTTTATATACACACTCTAGGACAAGAAATAACATTGGTAAAAATTTAAATGAGAGATTTTGAATGTAAAACATTAATAGATTCATTCAGGCTAGGGTTAATTTAGCAAGAGAGAAAAGAACAATGTATTGTCAAGATCTCTGGATAAGATAACTGTCCAACAAAGTCTTTTGAAGTTTGTAATGAGTTTTTTAAAAACAATGTGGGTCTGTAGACAGGTTGTCTGTTATTCTGAGAGATGTAAACAATCCTCATATCTGGCCATAAAACTCTTGTCTTTATTCAATCCATGTTGTAGAGAAAAGCCAAGCAAATACATTCATAATGGCTAACACGGTACAACACCCTAGTACTTCAATCCATGTTGTAAAGTATTAAATTTTAGCATGAGTTTAACTTCCCATTCTTTTCTCTCTTGCTGTGTTTTGAAGTTGCCCATAAGCACTGTGACCTTAAAGTCCTTCTCACAGTGTCCATGGCTGTTGAAGTGGGCCGCCACAGGAACATCTGTGTTGCCATGTTTAATGTGGAACCTGTGTAAGTTCATTCTCTGACGGAGTGTTTGTCCAGTTTCTCCCACATAGAGTGCAGTGTCAGGACATTTCATGCAGAAAATTAGGTAGACTACATTAGATGATCTGCAGGAAAATGATCCCTTGATGTGATGTTCAAGTCGGCAGTGTGGTATAACTATACGGTCTGTATCATAGATGTGGGCACATGTTTTGCATCTTTTCTGTAGGCATGGAGATGTGCCATTTTCTGTTGGTTCACTTAGGGAGCCTCGGACAATTAATTGTTGAAGGTTTGGTGGTTGTCTGTATGCCAGGAGGGGAGGTTCAGGAAATACATTTTTCAGTGTTTGGTCATTGTTTAGTATTGGCTGAAGTTCTTTTATAATTTTTCGAAGTGTTTCAAGATGTGGGTTGTAGGTGACAACAAGGGGGATGCGATCCTTGTTGTCTTTGTTTTTATATTCCAGAAGGTTGTCTCTGGGTATGGCAGTAGCTCTTCTTATTTATGTGGTAAAAAAGGCATTGTCCATGTCTTAAGCAGTGGTCAAAGCACAATAATCTTTCTCTAGTGTTTTCAAGGGCAATTGCAAAGTTGAAGGTGTAGATAAAGATAGATCAAATCCAAAAGACTTTCACAAATAGTTATTTATTTTACCTTTTTTATTTTTACCATACCTGAAATACTGCTATAATATCAGCAGCTTCTTTATTGTATCTGGCCATAGAAACTAAGATAAGAATGAGCATGTCTGGCCTGTAGCAGAATTCTGTAATCCTACTGTAGTCTGAATTTGTCATTTAAATTGTGAGTTTGCTTGTGTCTCGGCATTGTGATGTATTTTCTAGAGTGTACATATTAGAAAGTTAAGAGAGTAAAAGCCATTGATAGTTTCATCCATCTTATTCTTGGGCGAATAAAGAGGGTGGCTCCATTTTTTTTCAATGTTGCCTTTGCACTTTCATTTTGTTAATCAAATCTAGACATTGGGAAGCCAGAAATGAGCTGCAAACAGTCCAGGCACAATTTGTTCTGTTACACGTGGTCACCATTAAGTGGAAAAAGATAGCATGAAGGCTTAACACACAAGATTTTATGACAAGCATAATTTGTCAGTACAGCACCTTTTGACTTCCTCCCACTGTTGAAAATGAGGTGGGCTGCGTATTGAAGACACTAAACTTGAAAATAAACTGCCAAAATAACTGTGTTTCTCTTACTCGATGGAAAAAGTCACTTATAGAGGATCATCTTTACGCTTGTGGCTTAATTTTGATGCTCCTGTTTCAATGAAGCAAAATGTCCCAGTTTGAAAAATAAAAGATACATGCTGTATCATTGTTTCAGTGGTTTGCCAGACTTAATCTGTTCAGCAAAACCCTGTCAGCACAATAATTAGTGCTACTACCACACAACTCCAGAGTCCTGTGTTAGAATCATGTAGTGCATGGAGTGTTATGTCCTTTTCATATATTAAAGTCTTGTGATTGTAAAATGGCCAGAGTGATTCTGGGTATGTACGTGTTCCGTCTGATGAACTTGTTTGTAGCTTATGTATTATGCAGCGTATATTTACTTTTGCAAACAAAGCTAACATATGATATTCAATGTGTGTGCGCACAGTAGTTGTATTTTAATTTTAAAAAAAGTAAAAGCAGAACAATAACTATACTCTAAAGACAAGAAAACATACTATTAATGTCACACTTACCAAAGAAATAGAAAAGGCAGGGTGATGATTTCATTATTTTTATGGGCTGGTTAGTGATTGTGGCAAACAAGATGCAAACATTGAAGGTGAATGCCCAATTATGTCAGCATCAGTGGCAGGAAATGCAACAGTCGGTGAATGAACTGCACTAAAAATAATAAGATGGAGCTGTACTAGATTTTTTGTACTTTTATTTCATACACTGCATGTAGCACTCAATTAAAAATGCAACATTTATTTTCACAACTGTGAAGAAGAATTACTTTATAAGTACAAAGATTTGTAACTCTAACGATTATATCTCAGGAATACCTGTACCAACTCCTGCATGGACCTGACTGTTTTTTTTGAAAAGCCCTAAAAAAGAAAGTTATATCTCTACTGCTCTGTTTTTCTTGCTTGCTCTGCTAATCAAAATGCAGTATGGTGCCACTCTCCAGTACCAGGGTTAGTACTAATTAAAATCTTTCTGAAAGTTCTCTTTCTTCACCACAATAATCACTTACTCCCTATGACCCAAAAGTTGATAAGCCAAAAGTTGATAAGCAGGTGAGAAAATGGATGGATGGTGCAAACCTCATAGGAATAAGTTGCCTGTTTCAGTTGAAACATGGATAGATTGGGCTCAAGCATCCGAAAACAAAATTTTGCAGTTTCACTTTTTTCATGCTATAAGTGATCATCATCATGATTTTTGTAGTGCTTCATTTACTTTGATGAAATAATTGTGAAATAATCAACAATGTAAAGATAGAATTTTTGGCCAATTTTAATTCCTTTCTGTTAATTACAAAAACACAAACTAACAGAATCAAATAACTACCAAAGAGAGCATGTTGATATGATCAAAAGATTAATCTCAATTTTGTTAGGCAAATTGATTTTCTCACCAAAGCTACCATTAAAGCTGCATAATTTATTTTAGTGTACTTGTAACTACTTATGCTTGTGCATATTATGCCGTCAAGTGTTGTGAAAATCAAAATTGTAAAACTTCCACAAAGTCACAGCAGCATGGCTGCATACCTTCCTTGGACAGTAACATGAGCATTCTATTATTTCTTTAGCACCCAGCAAGTGTTAAGAGTACCCCTGGCGAATGGTGTTAATCTTTATTTATCTGGCTCAGCTTTATTCCATCCTTCAAAAACAACAAATTATTGCACTTTACTTGGTAGCAGGTAACTTAAACTACTTTTCTGTTGTACTGGTATTTGTATGCTACTTGTAGTTCTATGTTGTCCCTCTGTTCACGACAAGAAATGAAAGAGAGCAATTAAAAATAGCTCCATATATCATTTGTGACCGTTTGCATCAGTCTTCTTCCAGTTTGTCAGCCAATGTGGCTGTATTCCATATGATCTGGATAAATACACAGACTTGTGTACACATACTGGGCTCATCTTTGCTATTCTGTTATCTCAATAGAAAAATCCTAACATCAGATCCCAGAGGGGTTTCTGGAAATGGTCAGAGGTCACGTATAATGTAATTAAGTTTAAAAATTTGGAAAACAGTGTAAACTTAACCAGTAACCAGTGCAGAAATTTAGAATGAGAGTTATAGGGTCATTGTTCCTAGTTCTACAGCAAACCTTTGCTTTCATTTTGTTTTGATGGCAGATCAGAAAACTAAATGTTATACGCTTCTGTGAATACAGAAAAGTAGTAAGTCAGTTTAAGTTGACAAGATTTTCCGGATCCTCTGTTTTGTTTAAAATCTGATGAATGTCATGTCTGACTTCAGAAAGTTATTATGAAGTTGATCTCATGAAATATCTTCACATACTGAAATTAATTTCAAGCGTATGATCTAGACCACTTAAGAATAATGCCTGACAACCCATAAAATTCTCCAACATTTTAGCAGAATTCTGTGGTTTATTGTGTTGAATGCTGCCCATAAATCTGGAAGCATAATGATTTATGTATTTCCTGCAATAGAGGGAATTAAAATAGTATTAACAATACAGGTTACAACAGTTTCTGTGCCAGGCGAACTTCTCAAAAGTTTGTAGTGTTTAAGATGACAGGAAAGGTGTATTTCTACTTAAGTTGTTATTTTTCAAGGAGTTTAGAAAGAGAATGTATATTTGAAGTCATTTATCAGCTGACCCAATTATTCTAATATGGCCTTCAGGGACAATGTTTGTTTATTGATTATTCATGCTGCAAGTATGGCATTTGAGTACTTGGTTAATTTTGGATCAATGAAACAAGAAGCAGGGGTGGCATTGTTTGGTTCTTTAATGCTAAGTTTTTAAAAAAGATTTTTCAGTGTCCTGCTGCTGATATTAGAAGAAATGTTTTAGGTAGTTCATCTCTCTATATATAAAAGAAAATCCTGGAATGGAAAGCAAATGCAAGGCTATGATACGTGATAATCTCGTAAGACATTTTAAAGAGACCAAAGACACGCCCTACTTACAATCTACCCGCAAGACCAAAGACACGCCCTACTTCAGGCATGTCAAACACGCAGCCCGCATGACAGATCCTAGTTAGCACTGAACTTGTACAAAATGATTACTATCGTTTGTGATTGAATCATTCTGCATCTTCGGTGTTACTTATTGACTTTTCTTACTTCTGCCTTCTGACAAAAGCGCATTTTCCCATGGCATTATGGTACTGGAAACGTCATCAGCTAGTATAGCCACGAGCTTTGACCAAAGTTAATGAGCCGCAGCGTCACAACTGAAATGCTAGGCTGCAGCAGTGGGCAGCAGGTGTGGCCTTAGGCATGTGCAAACTGTGCACCTGCACAGTGCCGCCAAATCCCAGGGGCCGCCACCCCAATATATATTGAATATAAAACAGAAAGAGAAAATAACGACACAGCTGACGGCAATGTGGCCGAAAAACATTGTGTTTCTTGTTAATTAGTAGGCTGTATTTACTAGAGTCGGAGCAGTAAGCTATATGTAGTATTATAACGTTCTGCCGTAATGAGAATGTCATGGGCCGCCACTTGGTTTTCAAGTTACGGACACGCGTATATAGAAGCGTGTCAAGAGCACGAGGTGGCTATGCAGTGTCCGCAATGGATGTGGCCATCCGCCGTGCATAAGATACCGTATTGACATTGCCAGGCGAAGGGGCCACCGATTCTTTCTCTGCCCAGGGCCGCCACGAGCCTAGAGCTGCCCCTACTAAGGCTACACTACTAACTGGGCTGCTGAGACTGGCCACTGGGCAGATCTGACCATCACGAGTAGTAATAGCCCGCATATTTTCACATTTTTTTGCTCTAGTTTCATGTAATTTTGTGCTAGTATTGTAATGAACAGTTAGTGCAGACTACAGCTGAAGATCTGAAGTGGACGCGAGAAGTTGGTGAGTTGTTTATTAACATATTTTTGTGATTTTGAGTTTGTAAAATTATTGTAGGTCAGGTGGCTTTTTGCATATCGGCTTATTTTACACTATAAACTTAGAAGTAAACTTAGTAAAGTAAAATTTGATTTTTGGAGGATTTGTTTTCCAACTTGAATTACTAAGCATTTTCGTGATTTCAGTTCACACAAACAGGGCATTGCGCTGTTCTCTTACAATGTTGAGAATGCGCCTGAGAATATCCAAATGGAATTGATTGAACTGCAGTCAGATTCTATTCTGAAGGCAAAATACAACGAAGTTGGTGTGCCAGGCTTGTATGCTTACCTGCCACCCTCATATGTGCAGATCTGTAAGTTGGCATCGAGAGTAATGTCAATGTTCGGAAGCACTTACCTTTGTGAGCAATTATTTTCGTTAATGAAAGCTACCAAAACCCCACATCGCTCAAGACTTACCGTCGAGCACCTTTCATCCCTCATAAAAGTTGCAGCTGCACAAGATTTCAAGCCTGATATTGACGAACTGGTTACTAACAAGAGATGCCAAGTGTCGGGACAAAAGAAATAAATCTCACACTGTAAGGCTCCTATATAAGCAATGAATATAATAAGGACCTAGCTAAGAGGCTAAGACTCTAATTCTACACTGTTGTATGGAGACTGTATGGAAATAAATTGCTTTTCTTTAAACTATAAACTTTAAGTGTTACATTTTTTAAAGTTTTCAGTATTGGAAAGAAAGCTACAGTAACTTTGTATAATAGTATTTGTTACAGTGCAGCCCGCTGACGCACGTATGACAGTCGAAGTGGCCCACCAATGGTAGTGAGTTTGACATGCCTGCCCTACTTACAATCTATCAAATAGGACAATAGGCAGCAAAACATTCATTCTTGTGAAGGATTTGAGCACACACAGATCCAGGGCTCTCAGCGCATATAAAGTGTATAAGGACAGTACGTTATAAATTAAATGTCGACATCTAAACGAAGAAGAGAGCAGCGCGGAGAAAAGAGACTCAAATGCGTTGGACAGAAAAAAGAGCAAAAAAGAATAATCGAGGTGCAAATTCAGAAAATAAGGAAAGTAATTATCAGCCCCGAACAAGTGGAATTGAAAAAAAGCACGTCCAATTCGGCTCAGAATTAAAAGACAATGAGTAAAAGAAAGTAAAACTTCATAAAGATGTTTACAAATGTTGCCGGTAAACACATACGGAGCAGGTTAGAGACTATGAAACCAGGGAAATTAGAAAGGCTCAAAAAAAAAAAAAAACTGCGTTATACACAGGTGGAGAACGTTAAAGGATATGAAAGTAGGAAAATTAGAAAATATAAAAAAAGAAAGTAAAGATCGCAGTTGCGCAAACAAACAAACTGCCTCATTTAACTATGCACCAGTCTAACTTTGGTTTTGCACAATAATTACTACACTGTTTCACCTTAACACTTAATTCTATTTTATTCACATAATTGTACTTATTTATTAATTGTTCTACTATACTGTTACCTTTCAATCTATGACTTTTTGTTAATCTGATATTCTTCTAAATTTGCACAGTTTTTGATAAACGGATCAGGATGCATTTCACTGCGTGTTGTCCTGTATAACTACGCATGTGACAAATAAAGAATCTTGAGAATTTCAAAAACTGAGTTTACCGCACATGCATTTATTGGTCACTTTGTTAATGTATATATATTTATCTGTCTGCTTACCCCAGGAGTCAAAAACGTTCTGTCTAGCCCTTGTACAAAAACCTAGACAAAAGCTGGGGCATCACCTTGGTAACCCCATGTACCTTTGGAAGTGTGAGAGGAAAATAGCACGACTTTACAGACAGGAGTCCAATGCAAAACTCTACTTACTTTTTTACTTTGTAAAAAAAAATTATTAACTGCTGATGATGTAGATCGTTTTGTCTGTGCTGAAATTCCAAATAGAGAAACCTGTCCTGACCTCATTAAAAAGATTCAGCATACAGTAATCCCTCCTCCATCGCGGGGGTTGCGTTCCAGAGCCACCCGCGAAATAAGAAAATCCGCGAAGTAGAAACCATATATTTATATGGTTATTTTTATATTGTCATGCTTGGGTCACAGATTTGCGCAGAAACACAGGAGGTTGTAGAGAGATAGGAACGTTATTCAAACATTGCAAACAAACATTTGTCTCTTTTTCAAAAGTTTAAACTGTGCTCCATGACAAGACAGAGATGACAGTTCAGTCTCACAATTAAAAGAATGCAAACATATCTTCCTCTTCAAAGGAGCAAATAAATCAATAGGGCTGTTTGCTTTTAAGTATGCGAAGCACCGCGGCACAAAGCTGTTGAAGGCGGCAGCTCACACCCCCTCCGTCAGGAGCAGAGAGAGACAGATAAAAAAATCAATACGTGCCCTTTGAGCTTTTAAGTATGCGAAGCACCGTGCAGCATACTTAAAAGCTGCACACAGAAGGTAGCAACGTGAAGATAATCTTTCAGCATTTTTAGACGAGCGTCCGTATCGTCTAGGTGTGCGAACAGCCCCCCTGCTCACACCCCCTACGTCAGGATCACAGATAGTCAGCGCAAGAGAGAGAGAAAGAAAAGTAAGCTGGGTAGCTTCTCAGCCATCTGCCAATAGCGTCCCTTGTATGAAATCAACTGGGCAAACCAACTGAGGAAGCATGTACCAGAAATTAAAAGACCCATTGTCCTCAGAAACCCGCGAAGCAGCGAAAAATCCGCGATATATATTTAAATATGCTTACATATAAAATCCGCGATGGAGTGAAGCCGCGAAGGGCGAAGCGCGATATAGCGAGGGATTACTGTATTGGGACTCGCAAGATTACAAATATTGTTTTTACAGAAGTTCTGAAATAAAAGTGAAACTAATGAAATAGCAACAATTCAAAGAACAAACAATCTTAAAAGTGTTTATCCGGAAAACCAAACACGGGGGTTGGCAAGCGAAGCGAGTAGGGGGCGAAGTTCTCAGTAACATGTTAAAATGGTTTCTATGTGTCATTCATTGATTTATTGATGAATTGTTTTTATAAGTTAAAAATTACAGAAGCCTAATCACTGACGCAAGAAGGACATTTGACGGCACTTGATTTAGAAAAACTCATTAGACCACAACTCATTGTTTTCTGTTGTTCAAGCCAGTTCTGTACTTGCTAGCACACCATACCAGTCTCCTGTACTTTTTAGTTTGATGATTAGTCTCTGAAGGCTCAGCTTATCAGGCGCTTTTAGAACTCATGGTAGATTGTACCTTTTTGCACTGCTACTATCGATTGATTTTGATTTTTCATCCTGAATATTAATAAAAGCAGATATACTCTCTCTCTGCGAATCCAACCTTAATATATAGTATTTAATACACTCAAAATGTAATTTCTGTTTTGTCTTTTGAAATACCTACATTTATTTACTGGTGATTCAAACTGTGATGACTGACACATAGTCTCTAAGGCCTGCACAGTCCTCTTCAATACATATTCAGGAGTTAAACCTTTGGTTTGATTCACAAAGCCTAACCATTAATCTGAGAACATTGCAGAAACAGGTGTTTTCATATTTGCTATCCCATTATGAGGCTGAGGATAACAGATTTTAATCACAGGTTGTCACTAGGGATGAAACGTGGATCCATCACTTTGAACCAGAGACTAGAAAACAGTTAATAGAGTGGAATTATCCAACATCTCCTTGGAATAAGAAGGTTATCTTTTTCAGTAGGGAGTGCAATGACAATTGTGATAGGGGATGCAGAGGGAGTGATAGTGAAAGGATCTGAATATTTTCTGAATCCACTGTGTGTGTGCATATGTGTGCACATATATATATAATCTCCCCTGGATCGCTAAATGGCAGCCTCCCTGGGTTGCAGCGGTGCCTCAGATTCTCACAGGGCATACTGAGGATTGGAGTTCTTCAACTCCACCCCTGTTGGGTTTTGTGGATGACGCCAGGAGGTGCTACAGGGACTGGGGAGCCCTACTTCATGGGGCTTCCGTCTCACCTGGTAGTGCTTCCGGACCACCTGTATGAAACGCCAGAAGTACTTTCAGCTGGTAAATAAAAGGAGTTTCTGGCCTCAGAGTCGGGAGGAGGTGGTCAAAGCTTGTGAGGAGGAACAGAGGAGGCTGAGAAAAAAGAAAAGGGAGACAAAATATTGAAGAGTGCTGTATATTGAGTGCTTTAATGCTCTGTACTGGGGTAGTGGTGGGAAACACTTGCCTAAGAAGAGTTTCCCACAATAAAAAACTTTTTCTACTTTTACACTTGTGTCTGAGCCTGTTTGTGCTGGGTGTTTGGGGAGCTGGAGTGCCCCCGGTGTCCACTGTCTATGTATATATCATTTTCATACTATGGTATTTTATACTAGATACTCAGCTCAGAAGACTTTAGGATACATACTCCTATGCTTTGTCACCATATTTGTGCAGCATCAATTTACATGTTTTTAATACCTATAACATTAAGACAGGCATTTCTAGGAGGACACGGTTTCTACAGTATGTATTTCCCAGAGGTTTATTTTATTCCCACTCTGTTATATTTTGTTTTTGTTGTCAGGTGTCTATATATGAGCATATTAATTAATAACACTGTGCAGTATTTTTTTTAATGTTAAACCTCATCTGTCCTAAGATCCTCATGCACTATTCCCTTTTAACCCTCTATGGCGCGCCCTGAGGAATGAAATATTATATTCTTCTTGTTCCTTCCTATACTAGTACATTTATCAGACAGAATCTCTAAGAATACCTTATGAATTCTCGCCCTAAGGTTCTTCACCTACTCTACTGTAGCCATTTAAGTTTGTCTTGTAAAAGCGGCAGCCTTCCTTTAGCTATGCCATTTGATCCAATGTGTACAATGACATCTCACCTCTGGCAAGGATATTTTTCACACTTTCATGGTAGCTATCTTTCTAACTGTACCGGCAACACTTTATGCAAGACACTTTCTTAATTATGCTATTTTAGTGTCACTATAATAATTGAGTCTTCCCTACCATGCATTCTTTCTTTCTGAGCCTGGGTTTGAAAATGCCTACATGCCTGTTTGGACATGCCTACCTCTACAGTGGGATTGGCATTACTGTTCAAATGTGTGATAAGCTGTAAGTGGAGGGACACATGTTTATCTTGGGTTGGTGAAGAGTGCTAATCTTATGCCGTGTGCTTGCTCTTGACAGTAACAGTGACCCTCTTTTCTCTAGAGTTTGGACAGGTTTCTCATCCTGCAACTTTCAAATCATGTCCAACAATTTTGTTATATTACTCTGGATTTATATATATATATATATACTGTATATATATATATATATATATATATATATATATATATATATATATATATATATATATATATATATATATATATATATATATATATATATTATATATATATAATATATATATATATATATATATAATATATTGTGACAGATAGAGGGTGCTGTCGTCCTCTTGAACCCTCTGACTTGACTCCAGACACCAGGTAAAAGTCCAAATATTATTTTTATTTGAACAATAACGTGCACAAAGCACACTCCACAATACTCATAAATCAATAATTACTACAATACTCAATTAATACAATCCTCCACACTCCCAGACGCGTTGCCACCCTTCCACCCAGCTCAGCTCGACGTCTGGGATTTCCCATAGTCCTTTTATAGTCCTTGACCCGGAAGTGTTTCACCCTCTCTGTCCACGTGACCTGGAACACTTCCGGGTCAGATAAAAACTCTTCTTCTTCACCCCGGAAGTACGTCATTCTTCCTGTCGCTATGACTACGACGTACTTCCGGGTTATAGGGCACATAATAGTCTCTGGGCCTTCCTGCAGCGTCCCCTGGAGGTTCCCATGGCATCCAGCAGGGCTGTGATGAAAAACTCCACTGTCCATGATGCCCTGCTGGAACTCTGGGCACCTCTATGTTGCAGGTAGGGCTCTACCTGGCGGCCTGGGGGTATTGGCCGGGATAAATGGCCTGCCATGTCCCACAATATATATATATATATATATATATATATATATATATATATATATATATATATATATAACATTTACTATTAAGAAAACACTTTTGTTTTTATTTCTTATTGATCAAAATTTAATTAAAGCAATGTAATTTACTAACTTGGCTGAAAATTACTTTTCTTTGAAATTATATCTGTGGATTAAAGTTAAGTAAATCTATACATTTCTGCTTTACTGTGCCTAATTAACACTTCTTTAAAGAGATCAAACATATGAGCAGCCCTTTTTTGTCTTTCTGAGAGCAACCCTCTACTTTATACTGTACATGTATCTTCCACTAACTGACTTATTCATTTCTGCACAATTTGTTGACTTTGAGAAAGCGGAGAATTCTATAGACTAATGAAAGCTAACCCAAGCTCTACTGAATGTAATGGAAGTTTTACATGTTTGAAATGATTAGCACTTCAGCCATGTGCTGGCCACAGTTCATGGCGCACTGATGGAGCAACATTTGAAATGCTCATGCAGCAGTCTCGCTCTCTGTCTCTCATGTATACATGCAGTGAAATGTAAATGGAATTAGTATGTAGTGTTAAGCCTCATAGAGCAACTTCAACTCACCTATACTCTCTTGCAGATTTATAGTATTACAAATTTATGACCGACAGTTTGTACCTGGATTTTACATCAATATATTGTATATAATATGCATAACTGTACTATACATAACATATATAATGATGTGCTTCCCTCCCCATGATTGCAGTGGTTTTTTCCCTGTTCCCATGTGTGTTTTGTATCTTTGCCAGTGTTGCTCAATTAAAAATCAGCATGACACTGAAAAAAAAAGCCATGCATTTTTTCTTGGTAAATTTCTGAGGGCTGTCTGTACCCCCAACAAATTGCAACTCAGTCACTAATATCAAGTTGTGCATGGCATTAAATGGAAAGGACAGTCCTATTTTCTTGTGAAAATTAGCAAAGGGTTCACAATTTGACAAAGCTGCAGAACCACAAAATTCTGTCCTCATATACTGATTTTAATCACTTACAGTGAAACAGTTCAAGCAAGTGCAGTATTTTTTTTATTTGTGTTTGTGTTTTTATGGTAATGACGAAAAATATTAGAAAAAAATAATATCCTAGAAAATTGTATTTTCAGTTTATTTGGTGGAATAAGTACATAACGCTTAACTTTTATTGTGTGTTCCATCTTTATATCCTTTGAATTAGGTCATAATTATTTTTCTCAATTTGTTTAGAATGAATAGATAAATTTTTCAAATTATAAATTTAGCAAAAATTTCTATCATCTCTAAGAGTGACAGCATAGCCAACAATTAAACTTTAATTTTGTACACTGCATTGAACATTTTCTTTAAACCAGTTCTTTATTTTTTTTTTTTTTTACTTTAAGCAGCTGGAACCTTTATTTCATGCCTACACTGAGGGCATTACCTGTTTGAGCACAGTGGCTACACTTGGTGCTCTGGAGGTAGGTAGTGCTAAGAGCTTTAAGACTGAATCTTTCAGACTAGCTAGCTATGTTATGCCCTTTATGTGCTTACACACTAATTCTGTCTAATCATTAACATAAGCTTAAATAACACTTGCATTGCCTGTGAACCGAGTGGAAAAGATTGTGTTTTTTAATATCTATTTAAATATATATATTCTGTGTGTGTGTATATATATATATATATATATATATATATATATATATATATATATATATATATATATATATATATATATAATATACTGTATATATCTATCTGTCTATATATGCTCTGTGTGTGTGTGTGTATATATATATATATATATATAAAATACATATATATATATTTATATATATATATATATATAATACACACACAATGTTCTTAGCATTTGAAGAAATTTCATGTTTGCTTTTACACACGTCACAGTGTGTAAATGTGATTGTTAATAACTCCGCAAGTAATTGCAGTTCAAATTGCTTTGGCATGTTCAAAACAGTCATAAATGATCTCTGTAAACTAAAGTTGAAAAATGTTCATATAGTGAATATCACCAATATAAATTGTATTTCTGAACTATTTGAATAATAATATATGTATATACGAGGGCAATCCCAAAAGTAAAGTCTCCTATTTTTTTAGAAATACAAACAACCATTTATTTTCAATAATATGTACATCATTTTAAAGGTTAAAAAATTATTTATTTTTCTACATAATCTCCATTTCGGTCAATGCATTTTTGTAGACGCTGTGGTAGTTTTAGAATGCCCATGTCATACCAGCTCACCGCCATGTCCTTCAGGAAGCGTTGAACCTCATCTTTCACCTTTTCGTTGGAGCAGAATCGCCTTCCGGACAAATGTTCTTTCAACTTAGGGAACAGGTGGTAGTCACTGGGTGATTTTCATTACAACTGGCTGTAAACTCTCTACACCACTTGCGAACGTTTTTGACATCCATGCACGACTGTCCATACACTTCCGTCAATTGGCGATGAATTTCAACCGGTTTAACGCCTTTTGCGTTCAAAAATCGAATAACTGCGCAAACTTCGCACTTGGCGGTAGCGTTCAACGGGAGCTCCATTTTCAAGGGCTGCCAAGCCGAGATTGAGTATCCCAGCCAAGCCGTGCATGCTTGTTTGGGAGTGGAGGAAGCACCAATCACAACAGTGTAGCCAACAACCGTACGAACAGTTTCTCTACGTCCCCACCGCTTTGGAGACCTTACTTTTGGGATTGCCGTCGTATATATATGTATATACACACTATATGGACAAAAGTATTGGGACACACCTCTTAACTATTGAATTCTGGTGTTTCAGTCAGACCCATTGCCACAGGTATATAAAATTAAGCACTTAGCCATGCAGTCTCCATTTATGAACATTTGTGAAACAAAATGGGTCATTCTGAAGAGCTTAGTGACTTCAAGCATGGTACTGTGATAGGATGCCACCTTTGCAATAATAAGGTTTGTGAAATTTCATTCCTGCTGGATATTCCATGGTCAACTGTAAGTGGTATTATTGGAAAGTGGAAGTGTTTAGAAACGACACCAACTTGGCCATGAAATGGAAGACCACGTAAAGTCACAAAACAGGGTCAACAACTTCCACTGGCATTAATGTAAGCACAAAAACTGGGCAGCGGGAGCTTCATGGAATATGTTTCCATGGCCAAGCAGCTGCATGCAAGCCTCACATCACCAAGTCCATTGCCAAACGTCGGGTGGAGTTGTGTAAAGCACACCACCACTGGACTGTGGAGCAGTGGAAACGTGTTCTATGGAGTGATGAAACATGCTTCTTTGTTTGGCAGTCAGATGAGTGAGCCTGGGTTTGGCGGATGTTGAGGGAACGTTACCTGCTTGACTGCATTGTGCCAACTGTGAAGTTTGGTGGAGGAGGGATAATGGTGTAGGGTTGTTTTTCAGGTTTTGGGCTAGGCCTCTTACTTCCAGTGAAGAGCAAACTTAATGCTCCAGCATATCAAGACATTTTGGACAACGCTATGCTTCCAACTTTGTGGAAACGTTTTGGTGAATGCCCTTTTCTATTCCAGCATGACAGTGCCCTAGTGCACAAAGCAAAGTCCATAAAGACATGGTTGGATGAGTTTGGTATGGAAGAACTTGATTGGCCCGTGCAGAGCCCTGACCTGAAACTCCAACTAACACATTTGGGAAGAGCTGGAATAGAGATTGTGAGCCAGGCCTCGTTGTCCAACAGCAGTGCCTAACCTCATAAATGCTCTGCAGATTGAATGGGCACAAATTCCCACAAAAACACAAACAATCTCGTGGAAAGCCTTCCAAGAAAAGTGGAAGCTGTTATAGCTGCAAAGGGGGACCGACTCTTCATTTAGAGTCTATATATTTGAATGCAGTGTCATTAAAGTTCCTGTTGGTGTAATGGTCAGGCATCCCAATACTTTTCTCCATATTGTGTATATATACATATATATTTACACATACAGACAGTATGTATATAAAATAAAAAATATGGTTCCATACAAAAATTTGGACAACTCTTATCAAATGACATATTTTGTTTACATTTAAAATAAAAAAGTAACTACAGCTTTGAGAGCAAACAAACTGAAGTAGTGGTATATTTATGAAAATGATAGTATTCAGTTAAAAATGTATTTGGTAAACTGGAAAAATGTACACATTAGCTTGGAACTGTGTATACTATAGATGTTTTTATGTATGTATGAATACATATATAAATTGATTTTCTTCTCTCTTGAAATTTTGGCCAGATTAATTTACTTGTGTTCTCAATTAATAAATATTTGTCAGCATAAAGTAATTTGTGGGTGTTACCATGCATTCCAAAATGTAGTTTTTGAGAAAATCTCATTTATGCCCTAGAATATTGTAAGCAAAGCACAGTAGATATTTTAAGTATTGAGACTTGTGTGTGTTGTTTTTGTTGACCATGTATCGACCTTTCTATTAAGCTACATTCCCTCAAAGTATCTCTGTGGGCACCCTTCTATGCTCAGCTTTTATTTGATTATCAGCCCAGATGTACAATTAAGTGCAGAATTAGCAACTAATTAACATGCATCTGTGCAAGAGGTAAGAGAACAGAACATGGTAGGATGGATTATTTTATTAATGATTTAACAGAAGCATTAATTAGTGTAAATATTCCTCTTGACTGAGTCAATGTTAAATAATGGGAGGAGCAATTTTAACGTCAAGGGAGTTTTGTATGAAGTATTTACTCAAATAGTTCTATCCATTCATCAGCATAATGAACTCACTTTTTCTGTTGCAAGGGAACAGGGAATCAATGCTACTGCTAGAAATATTTTGGCACAAAGCAGACATCATCCCCAAATTTGATACTAGTCAGTCAGAGAGTACTGTGTTGGATATTCATACCCATACTAAAACACACTAATCCAGGCCAAGCAAGACCTTCCATTCTATCTAACAGCAGTCTTTTACTCTGTGGAGTGAAACTAAATGAAATGAGAGAAGAATATGCAAAATCCACAGAGTAGGTTTCCCAGTCATATGTACTGAGGTGCCAATAATATTTGTTAATCCAATGATTGCTAGAGCCAATTGTGAACTAATTTTGGAAGGATTCATTGTAAAAAAACTAATAAGTGCCAAACACACTTGGTAACTATAATGGAGAAATTATATCAGCATTCTGATAACTTGCTTAAGAAGAAAATTTGAAAATCTGATCCAGACTGAGTCAGTAACTACTGGGTCATAATACAGAACAAGTTCATGAATTTGATACATCCATCCAATGTTGTGATTCAACCTGCCTTTATCAGTTTCATAGAGAGCTGAAGCATGGAAAAAAGGAGATATCATAGGACAACCTCATGCACACATACATAATCACCTACAGTGAACAAATGTAGTCACCCATCCATTCAGTAATCCTGTTTCAACCACAGTCTAATTCATAAAACCAATGCTGTGTATATTGGGTACAAGGTAACAGCCATCCCTGAATGGGGTGCCAGTGAGCAAATATGTGTAGGTGCTAACCTGCGTACCCACATTAACCTGTGAATGGTATGCAGACAAAATCAGTAATCTACTAAGGCAAATCACATTTAGTTTATAGAAATTTAGCAAGTCATAATTAAAGAAACTTTCATTTCCATAAAAAATAAATTTATAATAAATACACAGCTGGAACTGCAAAATTTAAAACATGGAATATTTTCCTTTCCTTCTTTATTTCCTGCTTCTGTGTGTTTTTTTTTTCTTCAATGCAGTTTTTAAGAATATCTCTTCTTTGTTTTAAATCGACCTGTTTAACTTCATTTGTGGTTAAATTGTTGAACGCACCAGAGTCTGACATATGATAGGCGCCATGAGAGATACACCACTGTAAATTGTGCGCTTAATTGATTAACTGACTATTTACAGTAATTGAATGGTTAACTGAGATCACAGCAGCAGTTAAATGATAGTTAAATGTCAGTTCACATACAGGTTCCATCATCCCCTAGGAGATGGCGGATAAGAATGCTTACAATAAAAGAAATAAAAACTGGATTTGTACATGGTTAGGCTTTGAGTTTTCTAGGTTTAGTTTTACTGTTGTTCTACATTCAACAGACCCTGTGATCAAAGGACAGAAAAATTTTTCAGATCTTTTTTTTTTTTTTTTTTTTCTTTTAAACTACCTTAGAGTACAGGCAGCTTATGGGACTTCCTCAGTGTCACATCAAAAGTTATAAACGGGAACTTAACCTAAAACCTTGTTAAATTTAAAGCCCAGTGATTTAGCCAATAAATTAAAATATCTGTGTGAGGTAACTGAGATGTCTTAGTCATTGGACAAGCTTGACAGACTTACATATACTGTACTTGATTCACTATTGTATGCAGTGCTGTACTAGCATAATAGTAATGAAATTATAGAAAATATAGTTGCAACTAGAAATTTGCAAACAAGTTGGGCTGGGGCCTTTGCAGCTTATAGTTTACCAATGTTAGTGTTAATAAACTCAGCTATTTGTTAAAGGCAATAGTCAGAAAAAGAAAGATGCCTATAAATGATTTGAATAATAGATAATAAAATAGCCTCACTCAGACCTTCATATTTGAGCAGAATAGACACCATGATTCTACAGTATTTCTAAGCACACACTACTTTAAGAAATTATTTTACGTTTACCTGTTATTAAACACTTGCAGCATGTTTATATTTTAAACACTTAAAAGAATGTTTTTTTATTCTAGTTGTCCATTGTGAGCTTTCTTCTGTCAATTTTTCAACCAACATAATCCAGATCAAGGTGTTTTAACATCAGAGCCTATCCCAGCAGAAATAGCCAGGGCAAGCTGCTACTGCCAGTGCAGACATAAGGTTCTAGCAACCCTCCATTAGGGTAAAGTCAAGAATACAGTTAGACTTTCAGTGTACGTCTTCTAGTAAAATCACTTTCCCTTTAATCCTCTAATTATGGTAGTTAAACGATAACTTACTATTTAACATAGATTTAATCTTCTTTTGTTTTTGCAAATTAAAATTAACCAATGGGACACTTGTTAGTGTCAATTTAAATCTCCTTGGGCCTAGCAGTATCTCAGGTTGCACAGGCAGTTCTTTGTGTATAGTTTGGACAATGCTTCTTGCAATATGGATGATTTTACAAATTCTTGTCAGATGTGATAACATTATTGGAGCTTCCTCCTCGCTTTCCTTTGTAACAATTACATCTATATGTTCTGGTTTATTGCAGGATCTGAAATCATCTTCCACAATAAATAGTCTTAAAGGATTTTTGTAGCTTTTTAAATGTAGAAATGTTTATACTGACGCTTATACATAGCAAAAGTGTTTAAAAATTACAAAAATTACATTTTTTGTGTTATGCTTGTTCATCAAAAGGGAAAGATGCTTATAATCTTTTTTATATATATTTTATAAGTAAAGATTTGAAAAGCCTGCTGTCTTATACCTCCTGAGGAGAAAGATGTGTTTTTTTCCCTCTGCGACAAGAGTAAATTCACGTATGTTATGAAATCTCATCGCAGGCATATAACATAATTACAGCTGTCACTTTAGTCAGCTCTTATTCCAGTACACATCACATCTGATTATCTCGTGTTGGCATATTTCAGCATCTTTCATATATTCAGATGTAAATAATTCTTTTATTAAACCACATGGTAGAATGTTATTCCGGCCACACACAATTCTTTTATATTGCAGTAATTTTAAACATGTCAGTTTCTTCTGTCTCCCTTTAAAACACAAAAACATATTTGATGAATCTGGTATCAAAGCCTAATTTCCATCATTTCTTTTAAAACCTTATTTTCTTTTCACTGCATGCGTTGTGTAATTACTATTTTATGTGAAGACAGCCTTCTCACTAGCTATACACATTTTGTTTTTCATTTCTTTTACTTTAAAGTATTTTTCTTTTGTTTTTATGAGCCTTGAAAATTGACTCATTATTTTTTTTCACATGCATGTATCCTTTAAAGCCTTAAAAAGGTGTTTGCTCCAGTCTGATTTTCAGGTTCATCATATATTGCAGCAGATTCCTGTGATGAAGGTTGCTTTTGGCCAGATACTTAGGAAACTTTACTGGTATTCTTTTTTTCCTTCAGTTGTAATGCAATCTATATTGTCCTTCATGCTGCTTGAATCTTGCAGAAATCATCAAAACAACAAATATGTACTGTTGGCCACCTGTAAGCTATTCACCTATCTATTCTCTATCTATATGTCTCCTTTACCCCTCCAAGTTTCTCGCACTTGTTTGCCACCTACTTCAAGTCAAATAAGTCTCTTTAATTTGTATCCTGACAACACTCTGTGCATAAAAAGTTCAAAAGACTACTATAAAAGAAGAAAGTGGCACCCATATGCAGTTCGTTAGCACCTGCCAGACTTCACAATGTTTTTCACGGTAAATTAGGGTAGATCTTTATGTTGGGTGTTGGAGAACAAAGCAAAAAAATCTGAGAGATTTTCAGAATGTACCTAGGTAACCCACAGGAGTTGTGGAATAATATTCTTTGAACAATGGAGAAGAACTGTCATAGGTTTCCCCTGACATAATGGGGCCTGACACATACAGTGCATCCGGAAAGTATTCACAGCGCATCACCTTTTCCACATTTTGTTATGTTACAGCCTTATTCCAAAATGGATTAAATTCATTTTTTTCCTCAGAATTCTACACACAACACCCCATAATGACAACGTGAAAAAAGTTTACTTGAGGTTTTTGCAAATGTATTAAAAATAAAAAAACTGAGAAATCACATGTACATAAGTATTCACAGCCTTTGCGCAATACTTTGTCAATGCACCTTTGGCAGCAATTACAGCCTCAAGTCTTTTTGAATATGATGCCACAAGCTTGGCACACCTATCCTTGGCCAGTTTCGCCCATTCCTCTTTGCAGCATCTCTCAAGCTCCATCAGGTTGGATGGGAAGCGTCGGTGCACAACCATTTTAAGATCTCTCCAGAGATGTTCAATCGGATTCAAGTCTGTTCTCTGGCTGGGCCACTCAAGTACATTCACAGAGTTGTCTTGAAGCCACTCCTTTGATATCTTGGCTGTGTGCTTAGGGTCGTTATCCTGCTGAAAGATGAACCGTCTCCCCAGTCTGAGGTCAAGAGCGCTCTGGAGCAGGTTTTCATCCAGGATGTGTCTGTACATTGCTGCAGTCATCCCTGCCTTTATCCTGACTAGTCTCCCAGTCCCTGCCGCTGAAAAACATCCCCACAGCATGATGCTTCCACCACCATGCTTCACTGTAGGGATAGTATTGGTCTGGTGATGAGCGGTGCCTGGTTTCCTCCAAACGTGATGTCTGGCATTCACACCAAAGAGTTCAATCTTTGTCTCATCAGACCAGAGAATTTTCTTTCTCATGGTCTGAGAGTCCTTCAGGTGCCTTTTGGCAAACTCCAGGCAGGCTGCCATGTGCCTTTTACTAAGGAGTGGCTTCCGTCTGGCCACTCTATCATACAGGCCTGATTGGTGGATTGCTGCAGAGATGGTTGTCCTTCTAGAAGGTTCTCCTCTCTCCACAGAGGACCTCTGGAGCTCTGATAGAATGACCATCGGGTTCTTGGTCACCTCCCTGACTAAGGCCCTGCTCCCCCGATCGCTCAGTTTAGATGGCCGGCCAGCTCTAAGAAGAGTCCTGATAGTTTCGAACTTCTTCCACTTACGGATGATGGAGGCCACTGTGCTCATTGGGACCTTCAAAGCAGCAGAAATTTTTCTGTAACCTTCCCTAGATTTGTACCTCGAGACAATCCTGTCTCGGAGGTCTACAGACAATTCCTTTGACTTCATACTTGGTTTGTGCTCTGACATGAACTGTCAACTGTGGGACCTTATATAGACAGGTGTGTGCCTTTCCAAATCATGTCCAATCAACTGAATTTACCACAGGTGGACTCCAATTAAGCTGCAGAAACATCTCAAGGATAATCAGGGGAAACAGGATGCACCTGAGCTCAATTTTTGAGCTTCATGGCAAAGGCTGTGAATACTTATGTACATGTGCTTTCTCAATTTTTTTATTTTTAATAAATTTTTTCACGTTGTCTTTATGGGGTGTTGTGTGTAGAATTCTGAGGAAAAAAATGAATTTAATCCATTTTGGAACAAGGCTGTAACATAACAAAATGTGGAAAAGGTGATGCGCTGTGAATACTTTCCGGATGCACTGTAATTTCACAGTAAAAATGTCATCCTATCAATCAAGCATAGTGTACCGATGGTAATATCATGGTGTTTATAACATCAAAGTTCAAGGAACCATGGATTTTGCTCTGTATGAGACAATTCCCCAGAATAATATTGATATATCTGTCCATAATTTGAAGCTGAAGAGCAATGACATTGTGCAAAAGAAAGGAGTCCAAAACACACAAGCAAGTCTACATCAGAATGGTTGAAGAAAAAGAAATGTACATTTTTCAGATGATATGACTTTGTACT
Organism: Erpetoichthys calabaricus; assembly: GCF_900747795.2. Lineage (NCBI taxonomy): Eukaryota > Metazoa > Chordata > Cladistia > Polypteriformes > Polypteridae > Erpetoichthys > Erpetoichthys calabaricus. Next base: position 187,002,796 of record NC_041396.2, read on the forward strand.
CTTTGTTATGTTTTTAGGTGAAATATGATGATCATAACATAGTGATAATTCCAATGAACTGGTTATTACAATGCCACTTAAACATACACTTTCACCCTGAGGAATGGTACACTGTGATCAATGCAAGGTTTACTCTTCTTGAAAAGCTTTCTTCAGCTTGGATACATTTCACATCCATATTCTTGTTCACCTAGCACACATAAATTTAATTTTCCAAAACATATAAAGATCTTAAAAGAGAGCAATGGAGCATATTGTATAATAAAAAGCACAAAGGACACCCTCAGACCCTGAATTGTAGAGCCACAGGCTATTGTTTTCTTTTTTATTCACTCAGAGAGCAGAGAAATACAAACCCTTCGTGGGTTTCATTCTCATTGATGGTGCTCATTAATACAAAGTCAGTTTAGAGCATCAGTTAACCTGCACATTTTTGGGATATGGAGGAAAACTGAAGTACTCAGAGAAAGGTTCAATATTGGCTGGCCGAATGTGCAAATTCAACACAGACAGTAACTGGGCTGGGAATTGACCAAAGACCCTAAAATGGTAATGTAGCAGCCACTCCCCTTGTTAAATTAATATTCTTGCACAAATAAAAAGAGAATCCAAAACAAAATTCAAGTGTAAAGGCACCTATGTCCCTGAAGTAGGACTGCATTTTGACATTTTGTTACGTTTATTTCAATTACAGTCAGGTCCTTAAGTATTTGGACAATGACACAATCTTCGTATTTTTGGCTCAGTACTCCATCACAGTGGATTTGAAATTAAACAATCATTATGTGATTGAAGTGTATATTTTCAGCTTTAATTTAAGGGGTTTACCAAAAATATCATATGAGCTGTTTAGGAATGACGCACATTTTTATACATGGTCCCCCTATTATTCAAAAGGATTTGGACATTTGACTGACAAGCTGTTCCATAGCCAGGTGTGAGCAGCTCCCTCATTATTTCATTAACTATTAAGCAGGTGAAAGGCCTGGAAGTGATTCCAATTGTGGAATTTGCATTTGGAAGCTGTCACTGAGAACTCAGCATATGAGGTCCAAAGAGCTGTCCATGCAAACAAAAACAGTCCATCATTAGGCTGAGAAAACAAAACAAATCCTTTAGAGACATAGCAAGAACACGAGGAGTGGTCAAATCAACCATTTGGGACATACTTAAAAAGAAGGAATGCACTGGTGAGCCCAGAAACAACAGAAGGCCTGATCAATCATGGAAGACAGCTGTGCTGGATGATTATAGAATTCTGTCCTTGGCAAAGAAGAACCCCTTCATAACATTTAGCCAAACCAACTAAACTCTCCAGGAGGTAGATCTATCATTGACAAAGTCTACAATCAAGAGAAAACTTCATGAGAGTACCTATAGAGAGTTTAGTATAAACCACTGGTAAACCTCAAGCATCGGAAGGGCATATTTTAAACATATTTTATATGCCTATCCAGTTCTGGAATAATTTTCTTTGGACAAATGAAACTAAGATCAATATATACCAGAATGTTGGAAGCTGGAGAGTATGGAGAAGTGAAGAAATAGCTCATGATAGAATGAATACCTCATCTGTGAAATGTGGTGCAGGCACTGTAATGGCATGGGCATGCCTGACTGCTAATGGAAGTTGGTCACTAGTGTTTATTGATGATATGACTGCTGGCAGAGGTAGCTGGAAGTATTCTAAAGTGTATAAGGCTATACTATCTGCTGAGATTCAGCCAAATGCTGCAAAACTGATAGGACAATGCTTCACGGTTCCAATGGACAATGAGCCAAAACATACTGCAAAAGTGCTTTTCAACACAAAGTAATAGAAGATTCTTTCAAGGCCAAGTCAGTCATCTGGTCTCAACCCAACTGGACATACATTGCACTTGCTGAAGACAAAATTGACGAGAGAAAGTCCAATGAACAAGCAGCAACTAAATACAGCTGCAGTAAAGGCCTGGCAAAGTATCACTAGGGTGGTAACCCAACACTTGGAGATGGCTGTGGATTTCAGACTTCTGGCAGTCATTGGTTGTAAAGGATTTTCAACCAAATATTAAAAATGATAATTATATTTATGATTGTTAGTTTGTCCAAATACTTTTGAGCCCCTGAAAATAGGGCATCATGTATAAAAATGCCTGTCTTTCAAAAATGGCTCATACAGTATTTTTGATAAATCCTTTAAATTAAAGTTGAAGATCTACACTTCAATCACAAAATAATTTTTTTTTATTTCAAATCCTTTGTGGTGGTGTACAGAACCAAAATTATGAAAATTGTGTCACTGTCCAAATATGTATGTTTGTATAATTTGAGTTGCATTTCAACCACTTAAAACACTTTATGTGCAACTTTTTAAATTATGCCATGTTGCCTAGATGGTGACCTTTAAAAATATAACAAAAATAGTCAGGTTTGTTTTCTCACTTTTGTGAGAACATTTATTCACCAAGAATGTGAAATGTCATTATTAACTGCGCTAACTGCTAATATTCATCCATTTGTCTAGTTTTGAACCAATTGTGTTTCCCCTATGAAAGGAAAAATACCTTGAGTAAACTTTAGGATAACAGGTAATACCATCAAAACCAAACAAGTATAAAATGTGAAGATGATCCCGGTGATCCTACTTTAAATATATTTTGTTGGTTTTAAGTGATAGTGTGTTGAAGCGTCATTATTTTTTTAAGCATTTTATTGATTTCATTAAAATCAAATAACATTTGGAAAGCTTGAGGAAGAGTGACAAAGAAAGATTTAATAAATGAATATTTTTTTATTAAAAACAATCAATGATGGATCCTAGCAATGCTGAATGGGTGATAGACCGGCTTAATGAGAAGAGTTAATGACACATAACTCCAAGAGCCTCAGATTGTCACCCTCTATGTATAGTTTGCAGATTATTTCTAGAGTCTCCAATGTCTGCCAACATGAAGTGGATGTTAGATTATTTTGTAACTTTGAAATGAAATGATTGTGTGTGTGTATGTGAGTATACCCTATGATGTGCTAGAATAACATCCAGGGTTGCCATACTGTTTTTGTCCTTTAAATCTATAGTAGGCGGTGGTCCACCACAATACAAAAATTGCATCAAGTGGGTTCAGAAAATGTAAGGATGCATTTTAAGTATTTTTTTTTTATTTTAAGTAAACGTTACAGCAGTGTATGTTAAGAAGGCTGGCGTCCCGATTTGACTATAAAAAAACAGAGCACGCAGCATCGCTCTGCCTGTTCCAGAAGTAATTTCTTTTTCCTCCAGCATAAGAGGCAATAAGCCAGGACAATTTCCCAATACAATGAGCTCAACACTGATGTGTTTAGGGTTTATACCCTTTGCAGTGTGCGCAAATATAAAGTGTTTTTTTTTTTCTTCAAGTTATCAGGAGATGCTGTTTTTTTGATGGTGTTGGTGTTGCATTGTATATTTAAGGTCAGTTTTATTGCATAAAGACCTGCTAAATGCAAAAGCTGCATGTGCGTTTATGCTATGACAGCGACACACTGGTTAGTGTTTAAAAGCAATTAATTAATGTTTTTGTAATGTGTTCCATATTTTACTTATATTAATGTTGTTATTTCATTTGGACTTGAATTTCACTACATTTAGCTATGTTAATGTGGAGTCAATTGTAAGTTCCAAATCCACATGTTAATATTTTAAATATTATACATATATATTCAAAGGTGCTATTTCTTCCAAATAATAGTACAGTACACTATTGACCTATAATGCTATTAGTTTATTATTATTTTATTTATATGAATTATAATTTATGAAGGTTAATTTCCTGTCTTTCAGAGAAAACCACACACATACTTAATGTAACATGCCTGTAAAAGTGAAAGAGATTCCTTGGCTAGTTTCATATAATATGGACACGGTGGAAAACAAATAAACTGGTTATCCTGGAAGACTTCTTGTGTCTTTTGTCTCTGAGCGGACATCTGCAGTGTATTATTGTGAAGGCGGCCACTGATCACCTTCATTACAATGTAACCATTTCATTAATACAGTATATGCGTTTTAATACTCTATAATTTTGTATAGCCAGAAAATTTTATAATAAAGATTTCATAAATTTACTATTATAGTATAGTATGGTAGACAATCTGCATAGGTGTTTCCCGGTTACTTTGGTTTTCCTCCCATATTTGCACAGATGTTCATGTTTGGCCAATTGGTAATTTCAGATTGGCAATATGCGAGTGAGAATGTGGGTGTGTGGATTGGTGAACCCTGCAATGGAGTGGTGGCCTATGCAAAGCTGATTCCTGCTTTGCTCCAATGCTACTGTGATTGGAATTAAACAGATTTGAGAACGATAGCATTTATTACGATGGCTGAACCGTCCAAAAAATTTAGCCATGCAACACTATATATATCACTGCAGATACTATGAAATCTACTAATGTGTTAGAGCTATCTCTTCACTTATATGCCAAAGATTCAATTATCAGATACTGAAAATGGAATATAATCTACCTGATACTTTTTTCAGTGATTTGTTTGGGATTTCCAATTTTTAGAATAAACTGATATTGATTATTTTGTGAGATATAAAGACATAATTGTATTTCCTTCCACATTCAAAACATTTGCATGTTAGATTAGTGAACTACTCTAAATTAGCCCAGTATAAGAGTGTGTAGGTATGTGTGGGTTTGTGAATCATTATGGAAATGCGCCCCATCAAGATTTGAACAATGATTCCCAACAGAATACTGATTTTCCATTATGCATTTAGACTTCTGGTCAGTTCCATTTCAAAGTGTTACTTTGCTGGATGAATTACATCATTTGTATTGGATTTTTTTTAGTCTGAGGAGAAATTATGGAAGAGCAGGAATGTGCTTTAAAGCATATAAGGAATATTTGAAAAATTATTGATCCCTGTATGAGATGAGTGAACAGCATAACTGGTAAACAAAATGCTAACATTCATACATTGGTCTAGAAGCAAAATTATTCATTACAGGGTTACAGGTAGATAGAGCCAATTGTGGAAGTGTTGAGTGCAGGCCAGCTCATGGTGCACTACCAGTTTATCACATGGCGTAATCTCACATACTCAAGACTAATTTAATGTCCTGATCTAAGCTGCCTGTATTAGGCATGTGGGAGGAAGCTGGAGTACCCAGTGACTGCAAACACACATGCCACCTCCACATAGTGAGTTCAAAACCCTTCCCGAATACTATGTATCTCCAACATCCATCTACAGTTTACAGTAGTTTTCTTAATCATTTTTTATCATTACAGTGTTGCCGAAGATTCAGATTATTTTATGGATGTGACATCACACCATCAGTGGGACTCCCAAACATCTACTCAATTTACAGTTGCTAGTTAACCTACCCTGCGTATGTTACAAAACTGAGAGGCAACTAGAGAATAAACTGAAACAATCCAATGTGCATTTACATCCATCCATCCATCCATTTTCCAACCCGCTGAATCCAAATACAGGGTCACGGGGGTCTGCTGGAGCCAATCCCAGCCAACACAGGGCACAAGGCAGGAACCAATCCTGGGCAGGGTGCCAGCCCACCACAGGACACACACAAACGCACCCACACACCAAGCACACACTAGGGCCAATTTAGAATCGCCAATCCACCTAACCTGCATGTGTTTGGACTGTGGGAGGAAACCGGAGCGCCTGGAGGAAACCCACGCAGACACGGGGAGAACATGCAAACTCCACGCAGGGAGGACCCGGGAAGCGAACCCGGGTCCCCAGGTCTCCCAACTGCGAGGCAGCAGCGCTACCCACTGCGCCACCGTGCTGCCCTGTGCATTTACAGGACTTGACATATGCCAATAATTTAGTTTTGTAGTAGTGTTTATCCTTTTCAATCTAAGGTGATTTAATCAAAAATGAGGGTTTCTTAGCAACCCCTTATTGACTTTTTGTTCAATGTGTCAATTAGCACAAAAAATTTAGGTAAAACTACAGAAGCTAACCTATTCAAAGAATACAAATCCTATCTGATAACTTGAGGGTCAAGACTTATAGAACACGTTTGTTAAACAAACATTGTATAAAATTATTTTAGTTAAAAAAAGCAAGTTCTTAAAATTATATTGAAGCCCTTGTTCCATTTGCTTGTTTTTGTAAAATCTTTTGACAGAATAAACTTTGACAATGTTTACATTTTTCTAAATGTATACTGTATTTATATTACATGTATGGGAATGAAATACAGCAAACTAATAGCTTTATTTATAAAAACATACATATTTAAAAATGTATTTTGTCATTTTGCTGTGTATTGATTATTTTGTTTTGTATAAAGGTTGAGTATCCCTAATTTAGAATGATCCAAAATCGAAAACCTTTTGACCGCCAACATGACAACATAAGTGGAAAATTCCACACCAAGGTTCACTTTTATAAAACTTTGCTTAGATTTGAACGTGAAAATTTGGGTAAGCCAAAAAGTGCATGTGAAGGGTTGGTGGTCCCAAAAAACATTGAGCACTACATTGACCATAATGAGGAATCAACACATAGATTAATGATCAAGTGTAACTTCTTCTTCTTCTTCTTCTTCTTTCGGCTACTCCCGTTAGAGGTTGCCACAGTGGATCATCTTTTTCCATATCTTTCTGTCCTCTGCATCTTGCTCAGTTACACTCATCGGCTGCATGTCCTCTCTCACCACATCCATAAACCTCATCTTAGGCCTTCTTCTTTTCCTCTTACCTGGCAGCTCTATCCTTAACATCCTTCTCCCAATATACTCAGCATCTCTCCTCTGCACATGTCCCAATCAATGCAGTCTCGCCTCTCTGACTTTGTCTCCCAACTGTCCAACTTGAGCTGATCCTCTAATGTATTCATTTCTAATCCTATCCATCCTCGTCACACAAAGTGCAAATCTTAGCATCTTTAACTCTCCTACTTTCTGGTCAGTGCCACCGTCTCCAACCCATATAACATAGCTGGTCTCACTACCTGCTGTCCTGTAGACCTTTCCTTTCACTCTTGCTGATATTCGTCTCTCACAAATTACTCCTGACACTCTTCTCCACCCATTCCACCCTGCCTGCACTCTCTTTTTCACCTCTCTTCCACAATCCCTGTTACTCAGTACTGTTGATCCCAAATATTTACACTCATCCACCTTCGCCAACTCTACTCCTTGCATCCTCACCATTCCACTGACCTCCCTCTCATGTACACACATGTATTCTGTCTTGTTCCTATTGACCTTCATTCCTCTCCTCTCCAGAGCATATCTCCACCTCTCCAGGGTCTCCTCAACCTGCTCCCTAATATTGCTACAGATCACAATGTCATCAGCAAACATCATAGTCCACAGGGTCTGCTGTCTAATTTCCTCTGTCAACCTGTCCATCACCATTGCAAATAACCTGCTTCCTTTATCACCATAACCTGCTTCACATCTTTCCCAGCTTGGTCCCTCTGTCTAGCCAATCGGTACAGGTCCTCTTCTCTCTCCTTAGTGTTCAACCTCTCATACAACTCATCATATGCCTTTTCTTAGCCTTTTATGCTGCATTGCGGAAGTCCAATAACATAGGGCTCGCCAGTCTCCACAGTACCCCTGGCATGACCCAAGGAACCCAACAAGGCTGTGCCGAACTCTAACTCCCATGAAGCCCTGTGGGAATCAGTGGTACTATAGCAACCCAGGTGGGCTGCCATCTAGCACTCCGGGGGAGATAATGTCTTATGCACACTCTCTTCCCTGGTCTTTTCAGTACTCAGGCATCCCAGCTGGGTAAAGGCTTCGGCCACCTGACACAATACATATATTCTCTAGTCTCTACTACCTCTGTATTTATCTTGCCAGTCTGCCAGGTAGCTACAGTGTTGACTGCCCTAATATAATGACAAAATTTAATGAAATAGAAGTGTAATGATTATCCCTACCCACGATTCAAGTTTGCAGCTTATTATTTATCACTAATTTATACAAAGAACATAACATAGCCATCCAAGTAATGCACAGTGTCAGTGTTTAAGTGAGATAGCTGCTATGGTGATCTTTTTTAGTGGATCAGGAGCAAAGGTGTAGGTAGGGTAGTATTTTCCAATGTTTTTCTGTGATGGTACATTTTGTAACACAAAAAAATACCAACGCACACCATGATTCTACCAACCACAAAAGCATTAAATCTCTTAGACTTGCTGAACTACGCAATTGGGTGGGACAGGGAGTGGCAAAAAAAGCAGCTCAAAGATTGAAATTTGCAGACACAGCACTTGTGTGGAGTATAATTATCAAATCCTTGATGGCGATGAACAATTAAGGATACTATTTGTGGAGTTTTAACACAAGATTTAATGTATGTCCATTCTTTCAATGAAGTCAGTCTTTAGCAGGGCATTCAAAGTCAACGGTTGTTTCTATCATTTTTTTTTTTAATTTGACATGTCAGTGTTTCATATGCTATGCCAATCTTAAAATTAATACATTGGCCTCATTCTCTTATTGCCTTCTTTTCAACTTGCCTTTTAGGAAGACATTCAGATTCAGGTTGTTCTTGCTCAAGTAGTATTTTGTTAAAATTTCAGGTTTAGGGTCATTGTAACATAATTTATTTTTTATTACATAGCAAAGGAATTCCTTTAGCCTCATTGAAAATATCGGGTAGATTAGATCATGTAATAAATTGGGTAAAAAGTTTCTAACTTTCCTAGTGTCTTTCTACAGACTATACAATGATTTACTACTTTTTAGCGCCCTTTCTTTTCTATGTCTATATAAGTCAAGGAAGGTCTTTGTCTAATTAGCATGGCAAATGTAGAGCAGAGAGTTCACTTGCCACTCTCAAACAGATCCACGACAGGCACAAGTGGTAACAAATGAAAACATGCTGTATACATATAAAGAGCCCAAAAGCCACATCCCTGGTGGTAATGTGATTAAAAAGCATCAGAACCCATTGGATGGTTCCAGTTAAATTAAGAAATAATACATTTACTTTTACACAGTCCTTCTACAGAACATACAATGCCAGGATTCCTTTTCATATACTCAGAACAATTGTTTGAATATTATGTTTTTTAATAAGTGAGACTAGTCAGACACTAAAAAAGGCCTCCTTTTTTGTTAAACCTTTTCAGAAGTTGTATATTTTGTCCTGGTGGCAAAGTCATGATGTTTCTTTACCATACTGCATCAACAGCTGTTCACTTTTTAATACTGATTTTTTTTTATTATTATTATTGTGTTTGAACGATTGCATTGGTCACTTTTACATATTGCCTTGCAGTATTGTAAATCTATCAATTAAACATTTTGTTCTTATAAATAGTAATCTTTTAAATAATAATTTTTTATCATGTTTTGTTTATAAAAATGTGGCTTTTTATTGTTTACAGCCTTCGAAAATATGTCAGTCCTCCCATTAGCTGCAGATACTATATGAAGTCTAATGTCAATTTTGATAGTTAAATGTTGCAGGCTTTTTTTTTCTCAAATGGGAATCTGCACTGCGTCAGGTTAACATTTTGTGTGACATTTGATTCCTGCTCGACTGACTTTTTAACAACTTTCTGATCTCTGTGAAACAAAAAAATAGGAAAAAAAAACTATAAAGTAGAGTTATCTTTTTCATGTAATGTGCATAGATTTGCAGGTCCTGCACTGCATGGAAGTCTAACTTTTTACAGCCTAATCCAAGAAATGCAGTAGTCAATCAAGGATCAAGTCATGTGAGATTGCTAAAAGTTGACTTTTTGCTTTCCCTTACAGCTGAAGAATATAGATCGGCCACAGGAGCCTGAGAAGATCCCCAGAGCTCCACATGACAGACGAAAGGAATGGCAGAAGCTGGCCTTGGGTCCAGAGCTTGCTGAAGATGAATCGGATAACCTGCTTAAGCAGAGGGAGCTTCCCAGTGGTGCTGCCACATATTGTGATCCCAGGTTTGTAAGTTTTCTATCATATATGAAATGTGATCCTAAAACCTGAAAGTTTAAGTGATGTTGGTAAAGCCTTTTTAAGCGTAATTTCAGTGTTAAAGGGTGAACCTGTGTAGTAACTCTTTTATCCACCAACTTTATGGTGTCTTTATTTTGGTAATATATTCACCAGAAAATATTAGGCATATCTATCAGATATCCATATACTGAATAGTTCATCTAATTCAGGGGTTCCCAACTCTGGTCCTGGAGGGCCCCAGTGGCTGCAGGTTTTCATTCTAACCCTTTTCTTAATTAGTGACCTGTTTTTGCTGCTAGATAACTTCTTTTTAATTCAATTTAATTGACTTGTTTTAAAATATTTTTGCCTCTGAATTTCTTCATTTCTTTCCTTAAATGGCACGCAAACAGAAGTGAAATGTGAAGTGAGTGAGCCAACAGAAGACCAACTAAGGCAGAGCCTGAAACCCAACCAATTTCACTCCAAGCAATTGCTTAATCAGGCGCCGAGTCTCATTGTTAATTAAACCTTCTTTAAAATTCTTTAATTCCATGGCTTGTTGCTGCTCTTGTGGTGCATTAGCAGACATTTCTAAAATTGTTGATTTTCTCTTTTCTAAGAGCAGTGTTAAAATGTTTTGTGGACCTGAGCAGATCAGCATTCCTGAGACCTTCACCTTTCTTTATTTTCAGATATTGTATGATGGACACCAGTTGTTTTTACTCATTATCTCAGTATCTCATTATTGTTTGGCTGCTAATTAAGGAAAAAGAAACAATTAAGGGTTGGCGTCTTCAAGAGCAAGTCATTTAAAATGAATTCTAAAGAAGTTAATTAGCAGCAAAAACAGGTCACTAATTAAGAAAAGGGTTAGAATGAAAACCTGCAGCTACTGGGGCCCTGATCTAATTTAAAAAAAAATAAAAATATACCTAATAAGGTTTTTGTAAGGTTGATTTTTAGCTCATTAAAACAATTTTAAACAATAGTCACATGATAGGTTGGTTCTAGCCTCATCCCTGATGGATGGGTGAGTAGGTTGATTTAGAAAATTGATTACTAGATCACATTAGGAAATTGTATTAATTATAGGGCTAATTCATTTTTGTGTTTAAATAGCATAGCATTCACACATCTGGGTAATGTTATTCAGCGTCACTGGGGCACAGAGGGTCTCCAGGTAACAATAGATTCAATGCACAACCTAGCCCTAGACAGGGCACCAGTCCGTCTTATGGCACACTTAGCAACAGACTCACACTCTCAAAGGGATAATTTGGAATTTCCAATTAATCTGACACCTGTGTCTTTGTCTTCCCCCATATATCTCATGCGTTCCTAGAGCAAATTCCGTATCAGCAGTGACAAGTACAGGATTCTAACCCAAAATACTGGATCCATTAGTCTTTAGTGTTAACCACTGGGCACCCTAGCTGCCTGTGTATTTATATAGTAGTTTTAAAGAGGATTTAAACAATTTAAGTCAGGGTTATTGCTTACTCTTCCTATAAAATTACCATAATTATCAATAGGCTCTCTCTGCACCATTGAAGCGCTTGTCAGATCTGTTCCTTTTGATCTGAGTTTTTTTTGCATTTAAGGAAGCTTTTCTTTTTCTTGTGTGCGATAAGGGTTTTATCATCATTGTAAATTTTATTTTGCTTAATTACAGAGCACTCTCTTTTTGGTTCCTAGCTTGACAGTAGCAGCTTACAAAGTGTGCTTCCAGAGATTTTTAATTAGGATTTGATCATTAGCCGCAAGATAATAAAGAAACTCTAAGATCACAGATTGTCTGCAGTAACCTATTTATTAGAGCTAATCAGCTAACAAAAGACAAATGAAGTGGGTTTAATTATGTGCACCATGCCATTTGCTATGGGAAGCTGATTTTATGTGTTGTGAATTTTTTGTGTTTTCTGTAGATTACTCAAAACACTTTTAATGTCCAGTCCTACAGCCTTTCAGACATACGTTTATTTGTGAGAAATAACATAATTAAAATATAAACATGAAGTCTTTTAAATAACTGAATAATTTGTTTTTTCCTTATATGCTTATTTAACATTTGTGTGCTGCTTGACATAGTACATGGCTTTTCTAACACATAACCAATATGTGGCAATTGTTCTGTTTCAAGGCAGACATGCCACTTCTAAAATTCAAATTCCAGTTAGTGGTAAACATGTATATTCCAGAAAAAGACAGAATGTGTGACATTACACTTACTCCAGCATAATAGTAATCTCTTAATACGATAGTCCATCTCTGTCTGACTGACCATTGGTAACCAGTAGAGGCCGTATGTGCAGAATCTAAAGGCCTTGATTTGAATGTAGGTGATGGTAGCCGCTGGTTAAGATGTTGTACTTGGCAGTAGGGTACGGAAGACTGTCTTCACTGTGAGTAAAACAGGCATATTCACGTTCTATGGCGCTGAAGTAGTTTTAAATGTACCAAGATGCTTATGGACTGCCTCAAGCAAATAATGAAGAAATATTAAAAAGTAATCTCTCTTTCTCTCAATTCAATAGTCCATCAACATGGTGTAATTCTCAATTGGTGCAGTATCTTCTTTGTGTTTTAAATTTCACAGCTGAAGAAATCTTTAACACTAGACTTGAGGGTGTATTTTTTCACATAATTGCTTTTTTGTCACATTCTTCTTTCAACCATTGCCGGCATGGAAATTTCTGAAAACTATGTTGCAAGTCCTCAGTGCAAATGACCATACATACTTTCTCTGGAAACATCTTATGCCCCCAGGGACCATCTGGGTTAGAGTTATATGAGAAATAATGAATAATCAAAGCACATTGAGTAAAAGAGAGCATTTAACTGCACAGTCCAAATCAGAAAACGTTTGGACGGTATAGGAAGTACAAATAACTCTTTAACTCCATCCATCCATCCATTATCCAACCCACTATATCCTAACTACAGGGTCACGGGGGGTCTCCTGGAGCCAATCTCAGCAAACACAGGGCGCAAAGCAGGAAACAAACCCCGAGCAGGGGTTGCAGATAGTATGAACCCATGTTTTGTCTGGTCAGCTTCATTTCATTTGTTAATATACATGAATTCCTGCATTTCAGGCCTGCAGCACATTCCAAAAAAAGTTGGGATGAGGACAAATTAGCTAATGAGGTAAAAAAAATTAAATAATGATGTGAATGTGTGGAGATTTTTAAAACAAAACATGTGACAATGCATTTGATATTGATGTTTGAGACATCTCTCCCAAACAATAATATTTGTATTTATATCAACATTTAAATGTTTATAGAGAAGCATTCTGTGGTTCAAAGCATGCAATGTCTTCTAAACAAGTACAGAAAACCAAAGAATGAGGAATGATTTTATGTGACCGTCAAAATTTAAAATTATGTTAAAAGGTAGATTTCCATGGAGTAGAAAAAGGCCTTAACAAGGTTGATGCCAGAATGGTAAGATAAGGCTAAGAAACGCTCGACACACCAAGCTGTAGCTGAGCAGTGAGCCTGGTTGACAACCATGATTCATCTCTATGACTTTGTTCAGTATCAAGTATTTGCCTTTTATCCTCATTCATGACCCTAAAGGACAGAGTGCTTCACCAAAACATAATATGAAAATACAGAATACTGGATATAGTATGATGCAAAAGTTCCATTTTAAAGGAATTAAATGAGACCTTAAAGATGTCTAATCAATCTCACAAAACATAAAATAAGAAGGATTAGTGCCCAACTGAAAAATGTAAAAAAACAATTAACATTTTGTGCCAGAAAACTAGAACAAATGGCAACAACTATAAAAGTCAGCACATTCGAAAATGCTAGCTAGGCTATGCAGAATTAACTACCATATTTTGACAACTGAGCTCTCAGAAACAACCTTAGAATGATCAGGTGTCTAGGAGTGAAATTTACATGAAATCATGTTAAATTCATATTGTGGTTCTCCTCCAAAATGCTTTTAAGCACTATTAACGACAATCTGGAAACTGATAGAGCACATCGCTTATCAGACAGATGTTTTCCGAGTTCTTTCATTATTAAATTCCTAAAGTTTGAGAATTCAAATGTGCTTTTTTGCTCTAGGGAGAGAGATACCCATTTATTATAAGTATCAGGTCAGTATTTTTCCTGATTTCATCTCTTAACATCACAGAACAAAAAACATCTTTTAATGGAATTTAGAAGCAATTCCACAAATCAAAAATATGCAGGTATTAGATAGTCAATAAAATGAAACTTATGATTGGAGATCAAACATACTTGGGTTACAGACCTGTGGAAGCTTAGAGGACCTGAGTTAGGACTATATACAGCAGGGGTGCCCAATACGTCGATCATCGACCGGTAGATCGGAAAGGTAGTGCAGGTAGATTGTGTTGCATTCAAAAAAAAACTTTTTAAACGTTAGTCTATATATCCTCCCTATGGCATTTGCCACTTGATTGATATACAGAGCGGCCAGTATGAGATCTCTTTTCCTCTAACACACTGGTCATCCCGCACACACAATCAAACGCGCGAGCTACTGCAAAACTCCGGCTGTGATCTAGTTAGCCTTCCAATTTATATCTACTAAAGAAGGGATTTTTAAAAAAAATTGTTTGGGGAGGGTATGGGCTGGATGTGGAATTGGAAGAGGATTTTTTTTCTCACAATGTCACAATCGAAGTGCATTTGTCTGACCTGTCAATGATGTTGAAGGTGATTCACCCGCATCAAAAATTGCAACACTGTTTCACCTAAAACTCCTCTACAGTGGAGGATGAGATTTTGACACTACAGGATGACATTCAGCTGAAGTCTGGGGCTCTTGGACAGTTTTGGAACTTACTCACAGAGGAAATGTACCCAAACATGAGGAAATGTGCTACCTCCTTGACTGCATTATTCGGCTCTACTTATTTATGAGAGTCAGCCTTTTCCCACATGAAGATTATTAACTCCAAATTCTGTAGTGACCATAAATGTATTGAATTGTTATTGTGCCATAAAGGTTATATTCAGTTATGCAAGGTACGACAATATATATTTTATGTATAAAGTATACTCAGTATATATATATATAATATAGCATTTTTAATGCAGGTAGATCATTTCATCCATCCATCCATCCATTTTCCAACCCGCTGAATCCGAACACAGGGTCACGGGGGTCTGCTGGAGCCAATCCCAGCCAACACAGGGCACAAGGCAGGGAACCAATCCTGGGCAGGGTGCCAACCCACCGCAGGACACACACAAACACACCCACACCCACACACCAAGCACACACTAGGGCCAATTTAGAATCACCAATCCACCTAACCTGCATGTCTTTGGATTGTGGGAGGAAACCGGAGCGCCCGGAGGAAACCCACGCAGACACGGGGAGAACATGCAAACTCCACGCAGGGTGGACCCGGGAAGCGAACCCGGGTCTCCTAACTGCGAGGCAGCAGCGCTACCACTGCGCCACCGTGCCGCCCTTAGATCATTTCGACCTGGTCATTTTAAAAGTAGCTCACAAGCCGAAAAAGTGTGGGCACCCCTGATATACAGTATTCTATAATGTATTATTAAAGATAACATCTGTCCATTGTTATGTACAATGTAATTATATTTATTATTGTGTAACTCCTTTCTCTGTATTTCACAGCTTGTGAAATAGTACTATACTATAGTATAGTCATTTCACAATTGATGCTGTATTGAACGTGGCTAGGATCTTATGTAGTCAGGAATGGAAGAGGCAGGGCCAGAGGTGGGGCTGAAGCAGAAAAACAAGTGACATTGTTGCATCCAAGTTCTTCCTAGTGTTGCTTTCAGATCATACCCTTGAAGAGACTCACTATAATCATGCATATGACACAATATGCCATACTGACATTTTAGATAAGTGATAATGTTATTCTGTTTTTTCCTCTGTGTTGACATCAGGTCACATAATATAATAATCTTTATTAGTACTATATTAATATTATATACAGAAATTATGCCGCTCTTTTTTATGTGTTTTGCAGTTGTCAATATACTGCTTTTGCCATGCATTAATTAGTACTTGTGATACTGAGCAAACTATGTAATACTTTAAGCTTTACATCATGAAAGTAGCAAAACCATAAAGATCATATCTGACTCATCACAACCTGACCACCCTCCTTATTTCTGGTAAATGCTTTGAGCTATTACATTTAGAAACAGCACTTATTCTTGAGCTGAGAGAGGACTGACCTTAACTGCACTAATTTAAATTAAATGCGTCTAAATGTGTTTTTATGAAACTCATTGTTTGGGGCTGTTGAAAATGATGATTACTGTTGTCCTTGTATTTTGGAATTGATGTTTTAGTTGTATAAGTTTCATCAGATGAACTGTCATATACCTGCTACAGATATGGTATTTAATGATAAATGCCCATTTGTCCAGTGTGCAAGTGTTAAGTATGTTGAAGAAAGGAGGAATCCCACACACTCTGTACACAATCCATGATACTGATGAGCTCGCCAGGACTGAGACTCAAGATTCTGGAGCTATTGTACTAGCCACTGTGCTTGTGTGCATCCCACTTTCAAAGTACAATTCAATGTAAACATAAAATACAATGTAGCATTCACAAATAATTATACATTTATACAATTCTACTTACATACATGTTGTACGCGCTTTATTAGGTATACCTATCTAGTATCAAAGTGCCCATTTTGCTTCCAGAACCTATACCTCTGAATTTTGTAAGGCATAGATTTAACAAGATACCAGACACATTCTTTAGAGATTTTGGTTCATGCTGACTAGTAAAAATGGCCTAATTACCAGCCCCCCAAAATGCACTTTATTTATCTTACTGTTCTATTACTTCAAGTGTGACAAATGCTTTAACACATGGGGAATAAAGTCTTGATCTATACACCAGTAACAACAGCAGCTTGTAATGCAGCTTTATCTTGCAAAAAATGAAATTTATCCCCAGCTTCTGCCCAGAACATGTGGTGAGGATAACTTTTTTCCTTCCAGGGCCACTTAGGGTGTTGATAGCATCTGCAGTGTGGTTTGGAATTCCACTAAAGGATCTGTTATGCTCAAATCTGCATGGTTGTTTATCGCTTTTCTTATGATCAGCAGTTTATTGCTTAAATATATGATTTTAAAGTTGTTTATCGCTTTTCTTATGATCAGCAATTTATTGTTTAAATATATGATTTTAAAGTTGTGTCAATTTGCAGGCTGTTTGTTTGCAATGAAGATAAGTGAGTATCTTGAGAATGTGAGAATAATCTGAGCCATAGAGATAAGGTTGTAAAGCCACTGCTTTATTGGGAGATTTGCAGTATTTCACGCATTACATGTATTCATATTTTAATATGCTGGTTTGCCGTTTTCAGTTATTACTGCATATCATTCTGTTTAATTTGGTAGCTGCTCTATTTTTTAGTACAGTCAATTTCGGCACATACCTTTTCAAAATTCTTGGCTTTATAAAGCTTCAGCACGTACTCCTCTTTATTTTCATTCTCTCACTTCTCTCTCCCTCTCTGTCTCTCTATAATTCACTAGCACTTACTGATAGGACACATCTGGTTTTCTGAAAGCTTTTAAACAAAGAAGTAAAAGCATCGACCAGTTCCATGCTGGAAGGCAGTGTGCTAAGATTCCATTAGCTGGGGAAAAGGCAAAGAGTAAAAGGTGGTCAGCCATAATTGGGTATTTTTAAAACACTTTCCAAAATATATGAATAGCACTGCTTTTCTTCTACTGCAGCTGTTCTCCAAGTCATAAAGGTATAGAAAAGACAACAAGCTATAGTATGTTGTAAATTATAGAAGCCTATTAAAGCCCTTTCCTTTTATGTATTACGAGGAAAGAATTAAATACATTCCTGTTTTATGTTTTTGCTGAACACTTCTTGATTATCCTGTATTTGTATTCTCTGACAACACTGTGTATGAATATCAATCAGTTGTCTAAACCCCATAATTCACATTTATGTTTGGATGGGGCCAAAGTCTATCTAGGTATTATTGTACTTTGCATAGGAGCCAACTTGGAATGGGGTGGCAGTCAACAGAGGGGCATACTAATGCACATATACAGGGCCAATTTAGAGTCACCAACTGTGCTGCACCTCTTTTGATTTGTAATGACAGCTGGAGTACCTAGAGAATAATCCAAGCAGAGAAGGCAGAATTGTACATGAAATATAGCCACCAATATAACCTCCAGTGAAAAAGCTCACGTAAACAATGAATATAATGAGGAAATAAAAGATGTTAAAATAATGAACATAACAAAAGGCAAAAAAATTTTTCAATTACAATGAGGTCATTGTTGCCGAATATGATGATGCTGACAATTTCTCTGTCATCATTTGCCATGATACTCAGTTTGAACATTGACCGATGTACTGTAGATTTAGAACCCAGGACCCTTAATTTATGAGGCAGCTGCACTACCACTTTTCCCCTGTGCCCCCTTTAAGGTTATGACAACAGGCATTGTACTGTATGTGGATATATTAAGGCAGTGGAATGCTGAAGCAGATTACAAGTTTCTTGCCATATTTTGATATTTAGGAGCTAGTAAAGCAGCCACTCCAGTAATTATTGGCTAAAAATCAAGTTAACTGGGTGCAAATAATGCGCAAATGTCATCTTTCAGTTACACAGTTCATTCGTTGAAAAGTGGAACTGGCAGTCACTGTGTGCTGTCTGTATGGGACTATTACTTGCATGTCATTTAGACTGTGGTGGGATGAAGAGGGCTGCCTGCTTACAGAGGTTTGCCACTCTTTGTTAGTCTCATCACGTTCACTGTACATTAGCATTAGCTAACAAATACCTTTAAAAGTATGGAAAACGATTTCAGTTAGATATTTCCGCATGCATTTTTCCTAGTGAAGCCTTTCACTGACTGAATAAAGAGCAGACAATTAATCCCATATATAAATATCTGTGGTGTGCACAAATTCAAAGCAGCGCTTTCTAATAGCCCTTGTCCTTGGCTAATTAACATCTATTGACCCATTGCCACCCTGTCATTTATAAAGCATGAGGTGGCATGTAAGATCCTCAGTATCCTTTTCACATGTTGTCTCAAATCTGTTTAAGATTGATTTCTAAGAAAAAATGTAGAACAAGGTGCAGACCTTTTGTATTGCCAAACCTTTATTAAGGGTTTTAATGAGGCACAGATTGAGACTGATTCAGTGTCACTGAACATTTCAATTATTGCTAGATTTAACTGATAAATTAGTTTGACAAAATTTAATCCTGGATTCTGGTTATATGACGTTGTTCACATCTCTCTGCTTTATCTAACAACAATATGATAGACGTTGGGAATATGATAGACATTGGGAACACCCCACTTTGCTACTGCATGTATGATTTTCTCAGTGTTAGTTTTGTGATTTTATTTTTTAATGTATGTTATGAAAAACACATGGACCAGAAAAATTTTCACTTCCATCATTTCAGTTTAGTGTATCTAAAAACATGGAGACATATTAAATGATTTAATGTGGTTATGTCACAATCAATAAGGAGAAAAGGGGACTTATGCATTCTCAGTCTGTCTTCGCCTAAAGCCTTTCTGACATTCAGCTTAGCATTAGTCTGTATTATGTACAGTGATGCTGTATAGGCCATTTAAAATCCTCTTACTAATACAGTGATCCCTCGCTATATCGCGCTTCGCCTTTCGCGGCTTCACTCCATCGCGGATTTTATATGTAAGCATATTTAAATATATATCGCGGATTTTTCGCTGCTTCGCGGGTTTCTGCGGACAATAGGTCTTTTAATTTCTGGTACATGCTTCCTCAGTTGGTTTGCCCAGTTGATTTCATACAAGGGACGCTATTGGCAGATGGCTGAGAAGCTATCCAGCTTACTTTCTCTCTCTCTCTCTCTCTCTCTCTCTTGCGCTGAGCTGCGCTGGGTGTGAGCAGGGGGGCTGTGTGCAGCTGCTTCGTGAAGTGACATGCTGCACGGAGCTTCGCATACTTAAAAGCTCAAAGGGCACGTATTGATTTTTTTTATCTGTCTCTATCTCTCTCTCTCTCTCTCTTCCTGCTCCTGACAGAGGGGGTGTGAGCTGCCGCCTTCAACAGCTTTGTACCGGAGGTGCTTCGCATACTTAAAAGCCCTATTGATTTTTTTTTTTGACTGCTTGCTTTGCACTCCTTTGAAAAGGAAGATATGTTTGCATTCTTTTAATTGTGAGACAGAACTGTCATCTCTGTCTTGTCATGGAGCACAGTTTAAACTTTTGAAAAAGAGACAAATGTTTGTTTGCAGTGTTTGAATAACGTTCCTGTCTCTCTACAACCTCCTGTGTTTCTGCGCAAATCTGTGACCCAAGCATGACATTCTAAAAATAACCATATAAACATATGATTTCTACTTCGCGGATTTTCCTATTTCGCGGGTGGCTCTGGAACGCAACCCCCGCGATGGAGGAGGGATTACTGTATAGGTATAGGTAAAAAAGGAAAGAAAAAAAAAAACTTTCCACATATGTATGCTTTCAAATATGCAGAAGTGTCCATTGAGGTGACTCAAATGCTCATAAAATGAGAATACAAATGTTATCCTGATTGATAATTTGCATGAAGGTTCTCATAATCTCATAAGATGTTATTTATGCAGCCATTTGGTTTTTGATCTCTTGCCATTTTAAAGGCAAGAGCAGTGCACAGTTTTCATTAGTGCCACCCAAAACCAGAAGGACCAATCAGCAATAACCACAGGGCTTCTTGTTTCCTTGGCCCTGTCTATTATTGCCCATAAATAAATTAGCACAAATTCCTAATAAATGAAATTGTAAGTGTCTAATAAAGCTTTTTTCTAAGTTATACAGCAAGAGGGGTTATGGAATTGTATGTATCTGTGCAAAACCACACACATAAAAGAATAATTTGTAATCACTGTGGACTGGGAGACAACAGTGCTAACACCTGTGCAGCCAAGGCACCTCTTTGTTTTATGCAATATTTACAAAATAGCATCCCTATGCAAAGTAAACTATTTTCACATTTTCAGACATGAATATAGTTTCTTCATCCTGCAGTGAATTGCCACTTCCCCCATCCTGCCTTGTGTCTGAAGCTGCTTGCACAGACCCACCCCTCCATACCCTCCCTACAACCTTTGTGATTTAAAGCTTCCCCAACTTTCAGTATAGAAATCCTAATACAGATGCAGGGTATCAGTCAAACCTCCAGTTTTTCCCCATAATGCATCCATTTGAAGACCCAATGCATGCTATGTCCCTGAATGCCAGTCAGGCAAAAGTGTTATTTGCGGATGAAATGAATCAGTCACAACATTACTTCTGGACACTGCCATTTTTATTTACAAATCATCTTTGTTTGTGTTGTGTAGTTTCATTAGTATACAGTGTTTCGTTACCTCTGTAAAGTAAACTCCATTGGACAGAATTTGCTAAAAGCATAAGGATTTCATTGAAATTGAATGATTCATTTTTGAGTTATTGAGTCCACACCCATACACTTTGACACAAACACACAGATACAACAATGAACATCACTCCAAAAAATTTCTGTAGAAATATTGACACCACCTCTCATGTTAAGAACTCTCTGTAGGTCAATTTGTCAACCCAAGCACAGATTCATATTTTATTTGCCTATATGTGTAATAATAGCCCTTCTGAATGATTTACTCACTTGATGGATAGTGACCTTTTTCCCAAGATTAGAATCAGACAGAATAACTTAGTACATATTGTGTTACATTAGTTCTCACAGATGGGATGCAAGCTTGAATTCTTTGGACTTTAATCTTTCCAGAATGTGTTTTATCTTGAGTTCCTGGTGATTGTTTGTTTGTTTGTTTATAGGCAGCCTGTTTACATGGAGCATATTGATGGGCCCTTCTCACTGGCAGCTCTACCTTACAGTCAGATGAATGAACTCCTCAACAGAACTGCAGATAGGATGTATATAAGACCACATGAACCCCCTCCACCTCCTCCAACACATGGAACTGGGGACTTCAAAGCACCATCAGTTATCAGGTAAAATCTTTCTTTTTTTCTATTACCTATACATCCACACCTTTCAAAATACCTTAATCATTTCTTTTGGGGGAAGGGGGTGAGGGTCTGGCATAGGATCCAGTTCTTAAACCCAACAGCAATCAGTGAAAGCCATCAACAAACACTGGATGAGAATCCAGTTCTTCAGCAAGAAGACTTGGTCACTCTCTGATTTAGGATCAACACTTAACGTAGTACACATATCCTTGAGATACAGGAAAAAAATAAAACTTCACAGGAAAAAATACACACAGAAAAGCAGAGAATGTGAAAACTCCAGGTGAGCAGTGGCAGGGTTCTCACATAAATCCAGTCTCCAGGAAACATGAGGCAGTGGTAGTAATGACAACACAACCATGCCATCCTACTTCCATTATGCTGCACTGAAATTTTTTACAACATAAGAGTTAGTGATGAGCAAACACTGCAGAGTTTGTTTGGCTGTGTTTTTTGGCAGAATCATGGAAATGTTTGTGATATTCTCCAAACTTGGCGAAATGCCTTAAGTTCAGTGAGGAAGGAGGACCTGAACTAGTTTTAAGTGAATTATAATGGTACAGTTGTCTTTTAAGTGTTCCTGGAGGGGCTAGGGAAAAGTCAACCAACTATACTGGAGTGATTATTGTGGCCAAATATATATGCACCAAACAACAAAAGATGCAGAGAGAGCAAATACCACAAATAAAATACAACAAACTAGCAAACTGTAAATAAAATGTAGATCATTGCACTCGCAGAGTTTCAGTCTTGGGGCACACAATGGCTGTGCCACGAGGTAGCTGAATGGATTGGCTCATTCCATTGTTTGAAGTTGCAGACCTGGGTGTAGTGAGGTCTTTTTTTGTTCCCATATATAGTATCTGTGCTGATGCTTCGCACTTTCTTCTTCAAGCAGAAAGAGACACCTTGTAAATAGTAATGATTTTTTTGTTTTTATTATTTCACAGCTCCTTTAAGGCTTGTTTTGGGAATTGCAGCTATGCACATGGCTAATTTGTATAAATGATTAGCCATGCGGTGCTCTACTGCCATTTCACATTTTTGATTTCAAAAATCTAAATATTATATAGCAAAACACTTAGAAGTAAATGGGCAATAACAAAAGCATCCTGAAATAAACATACACAGCATTCTCTAAACACACAAAGATCTCTCTGTAAAATAGACAGACTGTATTATCCACATCTCATTCATCAATGCGTCCAGTTACTCCTTGTTCTTTGAAATTTCAGACCACGGTACAGCAAATAGGCACTAGCACACCTCTTTTTTGTCAATGTTTTGAGAAGCTTGTGGCCATCATTTTTGAAACTGTCTGTTGGGGCCATGTACACGTATAGTGAGAGACGTGATGTCATGGCCTGTCAGTCGGACTGAACGTGTCCAAACAGTTTGTGCACATATACAACTGGTGTCTCTGTCATGCAGTGTGAGTACTTGCTTGCTCACGATTAATAAAAGAAAATACCTTATATTACAGTAAGAATGCGTGAAAGTTCTGTGAATGGCTGCTACAGCTCTTTGATGTCATGCTGTCCTCACAAAGCATCATGGGGCACATAGAAAAAAATATGTTTGCCTAAACCACCAGTAACGCAAATTTCCAGGAAAATAGTCGGTGGACAAGGTCATCAGTGGACACAGCATATTCACTGCAAAAAATGTTTTGCCAAATTCCGGCACTCAACACAAGTGACAATGATATCTGTGACAGTTCTTATGTGGAAAGACATATATAACAAATAGAAATATATATACAACTTTTTGCAATATTGCTGCACTCGCCATTAAATCTCTTAAGAATGCATGGCCCCAGCAAAGACTTCAACATTTTAAAACGTCTTGTCTTTAAAATTACAGTAGTAGATTTGTGTGATTATCTGCTTGGTCTTTGTAAATGTATCATATTTGCTTTTCTCCTCATTTTCATATAGAATTACCACTCAATTTTTCTGCATTCATAACAGTGTAGCATATAGTTCTGAGGAAAAAATGTGGCTTGGAATTAGCTGTTCAAGGCAGATGTGAAAAATCCCTTTTCAAACAGAGTGTTATTGCTTAATTCACATTTTTGCTTGCTAGAAAAAGATTACTCTGACTAACTTTACTTTACTCTCCATTGAAAATTTGTACATCAAATTTTAATGGCTTGTTATACTTTCATCATAGGAATTTCAAATAAAATTCAATTAAAGTTATGCTCATTATGGTTCATTAATCTCTGTCAGAATATTTCAAATAATACTAAGAGTTTTAATATTGACTCTTCTGCTGCATTACAAATGTCACATGTACTTTTTCGTTCACTTGTTAGATGCAGTTGAATATCTTTTTTTTTGATTGTTAAAAAAATCTATTACATATCAAAAGTCTGCTCACATAAATGCATTAACATTAGATTATGAGATGCAACCTGTTTAAACTTCTAGTTCACGGTAGTAGGGGACCAGAGCCTATCCTGTCAGTGCTGGCCATAAGTCAGGACCACTTCTGAACTAAACAGTCCATCACACCGACAATTTAGATGTCAGTACACCATACACATGCTTCTTTGGCGGTGCAGGAAGTGAAACTGAGTACCTGGTGTTCACACAGACATGGTTGGGAAATGTGGACTCTACACAGCCATAGACTTGGTGCAGAATTTGAACCCTTGATGCTAGATTTGTGAAGTACAAGTGTTCCCTTTTATATAACTGTGCTGCTCTGAGATTCTCATTTTCTTATTTTTTGTGGGCTTGATTTCTGCTCTTTTTAGATTCATAAGGGTTCACAAATAACAAGTGCATTCTGTGTATAGCCAAATACAGAGTAAACCAAATAAGAGTTGGCAGTGTGAAGTTCATGCAGAGTGAACTGAAGGAGTGTGCACCTTTTCTAGAAAAACCAGATTGAACTGAACTACTGAGTGGTAAACTGTTTGAAAGAGCGCAGAGTGAATTGTGTCCTGTTTCAAGTGAGTTCAAAGTTAATTCAACAATATTTCTGGTTTACTTTTAAAGTAAGCTGAGTGAGTATATTTTATTGTAAGTGAAAGGAGAGAGCATTTAGTGAGTGTATATTCTGGCATAAACTCAGCATGAATCGGGTGAGCTGATATCATTCATGAGCAAGTCGCCTTAGGCCTTTTAACCAAAGTAGTTCTGAAGAGCAGGTCTGGTTTGGGAGCTCCATCTTGTGGTAGGCTCAGGTCCAAAACTGACACCCTCCTTCTGGGGATGTTCAACTTTATACAGCTCCAACCAGAAGGGGCAGGGCTTCTTGGGGCGATGAGGGCAGGGTCAGTTGCACCATTGGGTGTCTTTTTGAAGTTGTGGAGTGAGAGACAATACCATGAGCAATAGTTCCCCCTCTCTTCCTGGGGTGGTATTACATACCTGAGTTGAGCCTGTAAGGTGATCCTCGCATGCTCATTGCGTGACAGTGATTAGAAATAAATGCAGAGCAAGTATATTCAGTTTCAAGCAACTTCACATTGATTTGAACTTGAGTTTGCTTTTTCATCCAAGGTACGTTTTGTTTTAAGGGATTTTTTGTATTAAGAAACCAATGATTTAACTGACTGAATATTTACTGTCTTAAGTGAATAACAGCTATTATAAAGTCAATTACTGTATATGTGTAAGAGCACTTGACTTGAAGAAGGTGTTTCTGCTGGCTCATTGATCAGAGTTTTAATTGGACAATTGCCATATTAAGATACCTGGTTGTCTCTCATTATGTTTAGTCTATGAAGATACACTGTTAAAATTGTTTTTCAAGGGAAAGTTGAGTTGTGTGATTGTATATGACATCCATCAAGTGTAAAAGCCTAGACAGTTTCCAGTATAGACAGAATGAAGTGTATCTATATGATTTCAAGCTAAGCATAGACCAGAGTTAGCATATGTTGTTTCAAGTAACTTCTGAGATAATAGAACAGTGTACTGTTTCAGATGATCCTAAAGTTGTTCAAGGTTTGTTTTGCCAGTCATGGGGATCCAAGTGGTTCTGCTGGACCACAGTGAACTACCCGCCTTTTACAATTTCAGACAATCTTTCTGAATTGCCTGCTGGCAATAGAATTAGTGGGAAACTACAAGGATGGTTTCAAAATGGACCAGGAGATGCACATGTATTCAAGAAACTGAGGCAAAAGCCAATATCTAAATCTCTAACATGCTGTTTGTTGCCTAATACCAGACTACAAAACTCTAAGTGAAGCTAAAACAAGAATTGTCTGAAGATATTAAACCAAAAGGCTGTGCTATAAATTCCTATACTCCAAACCATGTAACAACCTGAAGGTGAGCTGTCACACCAAATATCTTGACTTGAAACTAGCATAACATAAAAGCAAGCTGACACCAAAAGACTGCTACAAAGACAAAAGAGAGAACCACTGTGAATCCAGAAACTCAGAATATGTTCAGCATGTGTCCTCAAAGGTGAAGTTGTTTAGTATGACTGTTGGATCCTGAATCTCCATGTTGCACTACCATGCTGAGTTATAAAGATGAGCACCCATGACATGGTGCATAGTGCTTGCTTAGGAGGCAGTGTGTCCTAGACACATTGTTAATAAATGCTCAAAAAGAAAATCTGCAGTTTCACACACAAAAACAATTAAAAAAATTTCAGTGCTCTGAAACTATGCTATTAATAGGATGATAGATCTTAACAAAGGTACACAATAAACAAACAAAAAAAATTCCTGTGAAGCAAAAAAAAAAGAACTAGAACAAATCATAATAATTTTGATCTGGAGTGTACTGTTTAATCTGGCACAAAGTGAAGAGAGTATTCTGTTCAGAGGAAAGACAGACTGAACTGAATGAGTGTATACTGTGACAAATTAGTGATGAGTGAGTTTACAGTGTGTCTAGTAACTGCAGAGTCAAGTTTCAATAAAACACTCTGTTTCAAGCCTGCATTATTTTAAGAGTAAATTCTGCAGTATTGGTAACCGAGGAAAATATTCAGCATCCATTACATTGAAGACTAAACTGAGTGTCATTTAGAGTGACCTACTTAACTGCATATGGCATATACTCATGTTCAGCTGCAAGAATAGCCGTGTTTGTCTCAAAACTTGGAATAGGTGACCTAGCTGACTTCTGATGGTGTGCCTTGGTGTAGATTACCTTCAACTGGACAATTAGTGAGGGTTCCATGATTCCCCAGACATGTTTTTCCCTTTACTCTTGTCCTACCTCAGCCATACAAGGTCTGGGTTATCAAACAATGGGACCGAAGAATGCTAATCTGGCATGTGCCCACTGGTGTCACAGCCTCCAGTGCTATGCTGTTTTAAGTAGCTTTGTTTTTAAAATCTTATAATGCTGCAACTGTAGTGGGATCAAGCTTTACTTAGAGTCGGTTAGCAAAAAGCATATAAATATCTCATATGACTCATTTTACTGAAATTATTAGACAAAGATTCTAATCTCATTTCTTAATGCTACTAAAAATAACAGAAGATAGACCACTATATTATTGGTAGAATACTGTATATCTTACACAGAAATTATCAATACTACAGTAGGGCCCTATTAAATTTATGGCAACATTTCAAGTGTGATTGATAAGAAAATGAAATACCTCCTAATTTTCATTTCAGCTCATCTTCTTAACCAATGGGAAATTGCCTTTACTGAATTATGAGCTGGCTTGCTTCAAACTGTTATACTGGACATTATCAGTATAACATTTTACAAATGAGGCTAATCTGTCACCTCATCAGTAGACTAGGTGTATACTGGCTTAAAGATGATTTTGGGCAAACCATCGAGTTGATTCTCTGAAATACAGAATTTGCCTGATTAAAACTGTTGGCCAAACAAGCCTGAAAATGGGTAAAACTTATGTGATAGCTCAATATAACGTCCATGCAGTGAACCATCCAAGAGCTCCATGATATTATTTATTTATTAATTACATTTATATAGTGTTTTTATCAATACAGAGTGCTCTACATAGAGGGCTTTACATAGATAGAATGGAAACACTTCAACCACCACCATTTTGTAGCACCCCCCAGGAAGATGCAACGACAGACATTATTGTGCCAGGATGCTTAGACAGGACATCAGGATACACCCTACTCTTTTCAAAGAATGCCAAGGAGTGTTTATTGACCACAGAGAGTCAGGTTCTCAGTGTGTATTATGTCTCATCCAATGGACAGCACAGTGTCCCTGTCACTTCACTGGCACTTTAGGATCCACACACAGCAGCAACCCAAGGTTTTCTAAGATGGTTTTTCATCCAAGTAATGGCTTAGCTTCTGGTGGATGTCCTGTCGTGTTCTGAAGATCAAGTGTTAACTGAGACTCCTAGCTACAACTGATATCTCATGCAATCTATCTGATGATAATTAAGTATAAAACAATTTTCCCATCATCACTATAATTAATGTTTTTATGACTGTTTTTGGATTTATATGCAGTAAAGTCTGTGAAAGATTTTTTTATGGCCATAAATCTGAATATATATAATCAGTAACCATCTTTTTCTTTTAAATATTTTATAAAATTTGGATTGTTGCCTTAAACATATTTCTTAGCCTCATTACTTTTTCTTCCAAAATTACCTGAAAGCTGAATTTGAAGAGAAAAAAATGTGTATTGGTTTTATATGTAAATACGCTACTAAGGGCATCCTGTCCTTGGTATACTTACTGTCATGGCAGTAGAAATTATTAAAATTATTTTTACTTTTTTCTTATTTTATCCATACACAAGAATTTAACCCCGCTGATGTCTATCCTGGATGGAATGCCATTCAAGTGTTACTTTTTTCTTTTTATGTTTATCTCAAAGTAAACTTTTTCATGATGCTGTAAACATTGAAATTTTTTCATTTATTTTCAGTTTCATTAACAGATCATTTGAGACTTGATCATCAATCAGCGTCTCTTTTTGTTACAAAGTTGCATGACAAGACAAATTATTGCTAATTGTTATTAAAATGTGGGCTTTACATTTAAACAGAATAGTCTCTTTCAATATTCCCTGCTTTTTGCACTAAAATGAATGTCTCTAATCATTATATCCATATATGGCTTGCATTTTAACTGGTAATAACATGCTATTTCCCACTTGAAATTTTTGTTTTATATCTTTACAGGACATGCAAAGTAATTGTTTTAAGGAGCAGTTCATATCTATCTGTTGATATCCTGTTTTCTCTTTCTTTATAGCTCTAGTTCTGGGCTAACGGATAGTCGCCCTCAGTCTCCAGCCAGGACACCAGTATTTCTAAATCCTTCTGCTCCTCCACCACCGCCACCTCCACTGCCACCACCACCACCTCCACTGCCATCCACCATCCCACCCTCTGGGCTACGGGGCACTCCTCCTCCTCCAGTGCCACCTCCTCCAACCATGCAACCTCCAGCAATCCCACCTCCCCCAGCCCCACTTCAAATAGCTCCTGGTGTGCTTCACCCTGCACCTCCTCCCATTGCGCCACCACTCACTCAGTCTGGCTCTCCTGCCAGACTTTCTCATATTCCAGAGAAAATGCCCCCTCATCCTTCACAGAATGAAAGCCAGACACTTCCTCCTCCACCACCACCACCTCCTCTGCCCTTGCCAGGACTTAGGTCTGCTTCCCCTGCTCCAGCTCCTGCACTCCCTGGTCCCCCCCCTGTGCCTTCCTTTTTGTCAACTGCTGCCCCATCACCTCCATCCCATGTGCCCCATGGCCCAGAATCCAAAAGGCATCTTTCCACCCTTCCTGTTATCAGTGATGCTCGAAGCGTGCTTCTGGAAGCAATACGCAAAGGTAAAAATATTTTTTTTCATTCAGCTGGGGGTTTACAGCATGCTTATATTATGCGTGCTAAGGTCAGTATTTACCATGCAGCTGAAGATGTCATGCGTCATCACCACAAGTGAGAGCATTCCACAGGCAGTATCCTTTAGCATTTAATATTATAGGACAGATGTGTTCTTTCAGACTGTAAATTGCTTGTTTTTTCTATCAAATGCATTACAAATCAGACAGCGGGGTCTGCCTCTTAGTTTACACATTTTAGAAATGCGCTTTTGGTGATATTGTTTGACTGTTACCCTTTGGGTAACTGTGATTTTGTCACAATGCCTCAGCCGATAAAATATGGGAATTAGGTTTCTTGCCATACTATTTGCACTGCGATGCTCTATCACAGAGTACACAGAAAATGCATTAACCTAAGATGATCTAATAAGGAGAACTACATTTGCTTCCATTTACCCTAAGTTAGATGACAACAGGCAAACATAAAATCAAGATGGTTTATTTCACAGGCATTATACTCTTGGTCAGATTTCATGGGTGAATCATTGCTTTATTCTATAGTGGATTGGCATTGGAAGTTAAATCTATTATACATTAAGTTAAATGTATAGTGTTATGTAAAAATAGAGAGAGAGAGGCAATCAATCTTTATAACCATGATTAACCTCTGTTGCCACATACTGTATTTGAAATGCCATTTGTATGGCCATTGGAACCTGCTTAAGAGTTTAAAATATGCAAGAGGAATACATGCCTCTAAAAAATCTCTACAGTCGTGCATCATAGGAAGCTAATCAAAATCAATCACAGTCCCAAGCACCAATGTAAATTATACTGCACATTGAATAACCAATGTAAAAATACTGTCATGCAGGTTTAGCATTGTATGAATGTAATTTTGAAATATGCTTTAGTTAAATTGAAACAAACAGAAATAAATGAATAGCTGATCTGACAGCAGCATGGTGGCATGAGAGGTAGCACTACCTTCAAATTCTTTAATATGAACATTTTTCACATTTGTGTGTGGCTTTTTCTTTTCTTTTCTGGTTTTCCTTAAAAAATCAGAAAGAGGTAAATTAGCAGACAAAATTCACCCAGTAAGGTGTGTATATGAATGTGACCTTTGATGGATTAGCACCCCACCCAGGGTAGATTCCTGCTTTATGTCTGATATTGCTGTACTAGGCACTGGCCCATGGAGACACTGTAATTAGGCTTGGAGATTAATGGATAATACGTTAAAAAATTATTTAGAAAGCTCAAACTCTGTTAAAAATGAAATGTGTTCAATGAAGACTTACCAAAATAACTAAGGCTAATGCCAAATGGCACTATATACAATAACATTTAATAAATTCTTATGTTTAATGTACACAGAGGGCCACAGTGATAGCACCTATTTTTAATTCTTTATTCTTATTCATACAGTCATAACTCTACTAGGAAACACCATAAGGTCATTACCGGCATGTCAGGTAACAGGAAAATATTCTGGACAGCCACTAGGCAATGAAGCAGTAGCCAGCAGCTCCCGTTGACTTTTGATTCTTCACTTCCATATTGTCTTGCTTGTATTCTCAATTCCTTTGGCTTCCCATGGGATCATTTCCTTTTTCTAATGGTGTATGATTTCCCTCAGAGCATATATACTTCCATGCAACTTCTCAATCTACAGTCCCCAGTACACATCATTTATTAAAACTTGGAACGATTTACAAGTAGGAACTCAAAAGTGTTTCCCACAGTGATATTACAAATATGACTGAACACACAATACATTTTTTTTGTTCCACACTGTTTCCTCTAAAAATCCCTTTAAAGTCATGATCCAGTCATTTTACATCCTTTCTACTCAACAAAATGGATGGTGTTGGTGTTTATATTTGTATTAACAACTTAAGGAAATACAGTGCCCTCCATAATAATGTCTGGGAGAAAGACACATTTTCTCCTTGATTTACCCCTCTGCTCCACAGTTTAAAATTATAAGTCGAGCAATTCAGAAGTGATTAAAGTGAACATTGCAGACTTTAATTTAAGGGTCTTTGCATACATTTCGGTCACAGCATGTAGTACTACTACTACTATTTGAACTATAAAATATTCTTTAACACTAGAATCCCTGAAGCCTACGAAAAAAACTCATAATCCCGGCCAACCTTAAATTCCTTCACACCTCTCCCATTAGTGTCTTTTGTAAATGTGTCGATCAGCACAAGCAGCCTGCTATCCCCCCACTTTGACGGAGCTCAACTCGAGCAAAAAGTTCTCCCAGCTCAAGCCAAGGCTCCTTATCCACGTGTGGGGACCCTGGAGTTGTATAGGGTAAATAATACAGTACAGTAATCCCTCGCTATATCGCGCTTCGCCTTTCGCGGCTTCACTCCATTGCGGATTTTATATGTAAGCATATTTAAATATATATCGTGGATTTTTCGCTGCTTCGCGGGTTTCTGCGGACAATGGGTCTTTTTACTTCTGGTACATGCTTCCTCAGTTGGTTTGCCCAGTTGATTTCATACAAGGGACGCTATTGGCAGATGGCTGAGAAGCTACCCAACTTACTTTTCTCTTGCGCTGACTTTCTCTGATCCTGACGTAGGGGGATTGAGCAGGGGGGCTGTTCGCACACCTAGACGATACGGACACTTGTCTAAAAATGCTGAAAGATTATCTTCACTTGCTATCTTTTGTGCAGCTGCTTCCTGAAACCACATGCTGCACAGTGCTTCGCATACTTAAAAGCTCGAAGGGCACGTATTGATTTTTGCTTGGAAAAAAAACTCTCTCTCTCTCTCTCTCTCTCTCTCTCTCTCTCTCTCTCTCTCTCTCTCTCTCTTTGTCTGCTCCTGACGGAGGGGGTGTGAGCTGCCGCCTTCAACAGCTTTGTGCCGCGGTGCTTCGCATACTTAAAAGCCGTTAAACAGCCCTATTGATTTGTTTGCTTTTCTCTATCTCTGTGACATGATCTGCTCCTGACAGGCACTCCTTTGAAGAGGAAGATATGTTTGCATTCTTTTAATTGTGAGACGGAACTGTGATCTCTTACTTGTCATGGAGCACAGTTTAAACTTTTGAAAAAGAGACAAATGTTTGTTTGCAGTGTTTGAATAACGTTCCTGTCTCTCTACAACCTCCTGTGTTTCTGCGCAAATCTGTGAACCAAGCATGACAATATAAAAATAACCATATAAACATATGGTTTCTACTTCGCGGATTTTCTTATTTCGTGGGTGGCTCTGGAACGCAACCCCCGCGATGGAGGAGGGATTACTGTATATCGTTATTTAGAATACATGCATTTCATGTGTTTTCCATGTCTACAGAGATCTGGGTAAGTGTAGGATGAAAGGAAATGCGAGGCAAGAAATGCTAAACACATATATAAAGCAGAAACTCCCATGTTATACTAATAATGAAGTGAAGTGTATAATGTGTGAAGATTTTAGTCTAAATATCAAATAAACATGTGCGCCTTTATTCAAGAATATATATATATGGCTTCAGGGATTCTAGTGTTGTTTTATTCCTGGCATATAGCTAGCCTATCTTAATCCAAACAAATACTATGCCAATGGGCATAGGCAGAGTTTGTTGAGGATGGGCTACATGCCCCCCACTCCTTACAGATGCACTATGTTACTAAAGTAAAACTCCAATAAAGGATTCTTTTTTTTTCTCAAAGGTTTATATTTTATATTTTAAGGCTACAGCTAATGTAAATATGTTGAAAGTCAACGTTTGATTTGATTTTTGATTTGATATACTTTGTTAATCCCAGAAGGGAAATTGTGTTTTTGCATGTCCTTTGGGGGTCAGAGCACAGGGTCAGCCATTGTACAGAGCCCCTGGAGCAATTTTCAGGTTAAGGTCCTTGCTCAAGGGCCCAACGGATTAGAATCTCTTATTGAAGTAACAGGCACGATAATTAAATCCATTCTATATTCTTAGACAATTTCATAAAATAATAGAAGTACAGGGGAAGAGAAAGCGAGGGAGGCACTTCTCACTTGCTTGTCACCTGTCTTTGAAACAAACTTGAGAAACATTCCATACTACATAAATTACAGATTACTGTATCTAAGAGAGGTTAATTCAATATATATATTTTGTATGCAGTATATTCCTCTTTTACATGTCACACAGCTGCTTCCTTCAACAAACAGGTCCTCAAGCTGCTGTTTAAATGGCTGTAAAGTATTGTGTGTTTGTGCATGTTTTTATGTTTGAATGTGTGCCACCTATTCAAACAGCAGTTTGGCAGTCTGAGTAAACCTGTCACTTGCCACACACACAATATTACAAAATATTTATTGAACAAAAAAGTCTCTTTAATGAAGTAAATAAAAAATTAAAACTGCTTCAACTTTCCATCAATCTGCCCATTTTCTAAACCCACTTATCCAGAGCAGGGTTCGGAGGGAAGCCAGTTTAGCTTCACCAACCCACCTAAGCCTGCAAGTTTT
The DNA here is from genome assembly GCF_900747795.2 of Erpetoichthys calabaricus. Taxonomy (NCBI): domain Eukaryota; kingdom Metazoa; phylum Chordata; class Cladistia; order Polypteriformes; family Polypteridae; genus Erpetoichthys; species Erpetoichthys calabaricus. The sequence goes on from NC_041396.2 coordinate 187,036,964, forward strand.
TCAAAACAGTAAGCCCAATCTCAGAACACCTGACGCCATGCAGACATTTTCAAATTTGTTTGAAAAATAAGAACTTTTTTTTCCTTCTATCAAGTACAATAACTAGACATTAAGCAGAAAAACATTTTCTGTCATTTCAAAATCATTAACAGAACTTGTGTACTTTTTCAGAAGATTAAAGTTTTAAAAGTTTTGAATGTGTTATTGTGAGATTTAGATTAAATAGAACTTTATTTGTCCCCAGGGGGACATTTGGTATTTTACAGAAGCTCTTTAAATAAGTAAATACATAAATAGAAAGATAAGTAAATATATATTCACTCACACGCACACACACACACACACACACACACACACACTATGGTCTGAATGACTATATACACCAGAATGACTGAAATGAAAGAAATGTTCTGCCTTGGCTGTCACAGTGGGGCATTATGCAGGCATATTACTGATGGTGTCAAGGAGCCCCAGTTTCTTTCTTGACACACTTCTGATGAATATTTTGTTGCCTCAAAGAACTTGGCGTTAGTGTGTCAGAGAGAGGGTGTGTAGCATTGTTTATATTGGCACTTCCGTTTTGCTTTAATTTTTTCCTTTGCTACTAACTCCAGGGGGTCCATTATTATATACGTTATAGTGTAATTTAACATTTTGAACAATTTATTTTATTTGACTTGGGATATGATGTAAACATGTAGCTGTAGAGTTGTGACTGAAACATAAATATCAAACTCTGCCCATAACTGTGGGATTTGGAGTAATCACTTGATAATATAAAGGTTGGGGGCAAACCTGAATACATTTCTTTTGCCATTTTAATTAATGCTTTTAAACTGCTGATTTTACTCCTGCATGTCTTCTTAATACATCTTAGTTTAAAGTTATGGTTGAAGTTAATTTAGTTCACTTCCTTTTAATTTTCATATTTGATGTAGAGGTACAGTAACTGGTCATAACAATCAATTTCACATAATTATTGATTCTAGTTCATTTCCTTTATTTTTTGTGTTTTGTATGTGTCCCAGGTATTCAGCTACGCAAAGTGGAAGAGCAACGAGAACAAGAGGCAAAACACGAGCGCGTGGGCAATGATGTGGCTACCATTCTGTCACGCCGCATTGCTGTGGAGTACAGTGACTCGGAAGATGATTCCGAATTTGACGAAGTTGATTGGCTCGAGTAAATTGATTTGTGAGACCTGTTGAATGAGTATTTTGGCTTTTTTTAAAACAAATTTTAATTTCTTTCTTAATTTCCTGATGTTTTTGCGGTCATACATTTGTGATAATTGTTTGGGGGAGGGTGGGATTTAAAAGTCATTTGCAGCTGTTTTGTACTCACTTTGTACACTACATCTTGAAGGGTTTCTTATTTTTTCAGTATGATCAAATTCTCCTGATACTTCAAGTAAAATGTGACTGCTGCATAGAATTTCCAAGTAAGCAAAAGAAGAAGGAAACAAAATGTATGCTTCATTTTGTGATGCCAGGGTTGGGGGTGGGGGACCATCCATGAAGTATTAAGTAGAGAGTAGAGTTTTCACAAAGATTGCTTCTTAGGTCAACATTGCCACCTTCTGGCATACATAGAATCAAAGCTTTCTTGTATTTTTAATGAGACCAGTTTTGAATGGCTGACACTTTCTTGTAGGAAGAATCAAGGATTTATTGTACCTGGATGTTTAGCATGAGCAGCTAACATACATAATGTATTGACTGGTTGTTCCATTGTATGCGCACTTTGTGAATACTAATTGAAGAATCCATTCAAGACTCCAGACCTTAAGGCGGCTTTTCATATCATTTTTGCTGCAAAACATTTGCTAAACAATGTGAGCCTTACGCCCTTTTGATACAAGCTCTCATGCCACTGCAGACTTAAAAAGACATACTGGGAGAGGATGCCCTTGCTGACTGAAGGGGATCATCATTGTTACTTTGAAATAGAGTACTGTAAAATGCCTTATTTTTGGTTTTATTTAATTTTTTCTATTTTTTTATTTTTATTTTTGTTCATGAATGTACTGTGTTGTTCTACGTTGCCTGCACTCTTGAGAACTAACTGTTTCTATGTGGAAAAAAATTTGAATATACTCTGTAACTTATGTAACTGTTTATTGTAACAGTTCGCTTGATTTAATAAAACCTAATGTTATGTTTAAAGTTATATGAAGTCAGTAGTCAATTAACTAATAAAGGACTAACACAAGATATGAGGGCTAATTTAAAAGCAATTAGACTGATTTTTTTTATTTTGAGTCAGATGACTCCACAGGCTTGGAACATTTTACTCTTTTGAAATAGCATCCTTCACATTGAATACAATGTTAAACGATTCAAAGTCAAGTAACAGACTGTCTTGTGACATCACTTTTAGGGATGTGGCTATGACATTTTTCGCTTCATCATCTGAGGAGAACTTCTTTCTGCATAGTTGTTTTCTCGTTTTTTTTTTCGTTGTTTCATTACCACTATTCCCAATACTAATGCAAAATATAATTACACACCTCTGCCGTACTCTCACAGGAATGTCTTTTTCATCTGCCATGATGACACATACGAGGTGCTTCCACTTGCTATGACAGAACATTGAAAAATACGGAGGTTGAACCATAGGTTGACACACATCAATGTATGACCTGCGTAACATTCCCATTTCTACCTCCATGACAGAGAAACAGGGACAGTCTCATTACTTTTCAATCAGCCCTCGTATTTACCCAAATGGAAATTCCTACTTTGCTATAAAAACAATTTATAGTGGGAAAAAATGTGCAAGTTAGATGTTGGCCTGCTTGTCATCTTCCATACTGCCTACCTACTTGAAGGAGGAACACAGTCCAACCCGAAGTGGTACTTTCTAGTGCATGGGTTGGAAACTACTGGCTGTTTTGCCAATCTACACTGGTCTTACCATTAAATTAACACCATGGTCTCTGATACTCTGACTAGGAACTATGACTGTCACCTATTAGCTTCTTTCAACCCAAAGCCTATTACCTCTGTCTGTCTGTGTCTATGTATTTTGTGGGTGTGTGTGTGTGTATATATATATATATATATATATATATATATATATATATATATATATAAAAATAAAAAATCCTGGGATGAAATTACTTTTTCAGAGAGATACTTTCATGTCCCACGAGACGAGACTTTGTGCCAAGAAATTTAACCACGCCCAGGGCTGGAAATAAAAGACAAAGAGTAGATGGCAAAGTAGAACGTCTTAAAAGTATTCAGAAACGTTGGTGCAATACATCAGAGCAGGTTAGAGATAATGAAAGTACTAAAATTCGAAAGTCTCAAAAAAAATGATAGTAAAGATAGCTTTAGTGCAAACAAATGGAAATTATTACTCGGTGAAATAAGAGAACAGCGAAAAGAGATCAAATATATTGTTTGGATTTAAACTTTAAGTCGGAGACTTGTAGATCGTCTAATTCTTAATTCTTATAATTGGACCCCGTGATCATCAGAGGTGACTGTGTGCAGATGGTGCAGACCTATAAATACCTGGGAGTGCAGCTGGATGATAAATTAGACTGGACTGCCAATACTGATGCTCTGTGTAAGAAAGGACAGAGCCGCTTATACTTCCTTAGAAGACTGGCGTCCTTCAACATCTTCAATAAGATGCTGCAGATGTTCTATCAGACGGTTGTGGCGAGTGCCCTCTTCTACGCGGTGGTGTGCTGGGGAGGCAGCATTAAGAAGAAAGACGCCTCATGCCTGGACAAACTGGTGAGGAAGGCAGGCTCTATTGTTGGCATGGAGCTGGACAGTTTGACATCTGTGGCAGAGCGACGAGCACTCAGCAGGCTCCTATCAATTATGGAGAATCCACTGCATCCACTAAACAGTGTCATCTCCAGACAGAAGAGCAGCTTCAGCGACAGACTGCTGTCACTGTCCTGCTCCACTGACAGACTGAGGAGATCATTCCTCCCCCAAACTATGCGACTCTTCAATTCCACCTGGGGCAGTAAACGGTAACATTATACAAAGTTATTGTCTGTTTTTTACCTGCATTATTATCAATCTTTAATTTAATATTGTTTTTTGTATCAGTATGCTGCTGCTGAAGTATGTGAATTTCCCCTTGGGATTAATAAAGTATCTATCTATCTATCTATCTATCTATCTATCTATCTATCTATCTATTCATGTTGCTATCAGGGAAAAATAGTGTTTCTTCTCAATAAAGAGGCGTATCTGCGAGAATTAAAAGCTTTGTTGTTTGGTGAAAGTGAAATCCACATACGCGAGCGGCAGAGACACAAAGTGGCTGGCACGTAATGCAGGCTGGGGGGGTTGGCGAGCAAAGCGAGCAGGGGGTAGTGTGAAAATATATATATACACACACACGCGCGCACACACACACACACGCACACACAAGTGGAATCCCATTATAACAAAACTCATGGAACAATAAAAATATTCTGCTATAATGGAAATTTCATTATAATGAATATGGGGGAAAATACTGTATGTATACTATTGTGACCAGGGTTGCCATCACTAACGGTGGTGGCACAAGAACAGCTCCATAACTGCTCTGTTGTGTTTGGTAAACAGTAAACCAAGGGGAAAGTAATTGGTTGTCTTCTGCAGGATCAGGCTTACCCCATAACGAGTTGTCACACAATATTTAGAGCATTTAACATCAGGCTTTGAAATGCTCTTCCTCTTACTCTTCTGATATCTCTTCTCCAGACCGCATTTGCTACAGTGGTGATTCCCAGCCTCTGGTGTTCTTCGGATCTGAAGATGAGAGCTAAAGCAGGGCGATTGCCTGTGTTGTAGCTCATAACAGCTGTTTTTTTGAATGAAATATTGAGACTATACCTTCTCTATACAGTAATGAAGTACCTACAGTATATTTTCCTTGAAAACCTGGACTCACCTTCTTGTCTCTTGTGCAACTCTGTGACCCAAGCTTGATAATACCTGTACAAAAAAATGCTTCTTAAATGGCAAAAAATATTTTATTTGAAAATGATACATTAGATGTTACTACTTTTTTTATAGAAATACAGGTATGAAAATGAGACATTAGATGAAAATAAAGGTGTGATTCCAAATGCTTTCACCACTTCATTTTTCTTCATTCCAGAATCAGCTTTTTCTAGGATTGTTAATTTTTCTTTCAGCATAAACTGACGCCCTTTCTCACTTTGTTGTTCATCTCAATAAAAAAATTTGAGAAGTGCTATGAAACTCGAACAGTACAGTATCCACACATGACACAACTACCCATGCAAAGGCTAGGTGGAGTGGTAACCCTGAATTCGACTATGTGTATGATATCTTGCCTATGCTCTCGCCAAGACTGCCCAAGACTGGAAATTTCACAATAGACTGTCTCATTCTTTGAGACAGCCTGTTACAGCGTTCCTGAGACTCCGCACAGAAAGTGTACACACAGCATTAAATATCTTTTGCATTGCATTATTATCTTCAGTGGTCATTTTTGATCAAAAAAAGAAATTCATTTAATATGATGTTATATGAACATTTGTGTGGGCCCACAAAAAGTATTCATTATTATGAAAATTTTGTTACTTCGGTATTTGCTATAATGGGATTTGACCTGTGTATATATACAGTTAGGTCCATAAATATTTGGACAGAGACAACTTTTTTCTAATTTTGGTTCTGTACATTACCACAATGAATTTTAAATGAAACAACTCAGATGCAGTTGAAGTGCAGACTTTCAGCTTTAATTCAGTGGGGTGAACAAAATGATTGCATAAAAATGTGAGGCAACTAAAGCATTTTTTTAACACAATCCCTTCATTTCAGGGGCTCAAAAGTAATTGGACAAATTAAATAACTGGGAATAAAATGTTCATTTCTAATACTTGGTTGAAAACCCTTTGCTGGCAATGACAGCCTGAAGTCTTGAACTCATGGACATCACCAGATGCTGGGTTTCCTCCTATTTAATGCTCTGCCAGGCCTTTACTGCAGCAGCTTTCAGTTGCTGTTTGTTTATGGGCCTTTCTGTCTGAAGTTTAGTCTTCAACAAGTGAAATGCATGCTCAGTTGGGTTAAGATCAGGTGACTGACTTGGCCATTCAAGAATTTTCCACTTCTTTGCTTTAATAAACTCCTGGGTTGCTTTGGCTGTATGTTTTGGGTCATTGTCCATCTGCATCATGAAATGCCGCCCAATCAATTTGACTGCATTTAGCTGGATTTGAGCAGACAGTATGTCTCTGAACACCTCAGAATTCATTCGGCTGCTTCTGTCCTGTGTCACATCATCAATAAACACTAGTGTCCCAGTGCCACTGGCAGCCATGCACGCCCAAGCCATCACACTGCCTCCACCGTGTTTTACAGATGATGTGGTATGCTTTGGATAATGGGCTGTTCCACGCCTTCTCCATACCTTTTTCTTGCCATCATTTTGGTAGAGGTTGATCTTGGTTTTATCTTTCCAAAGAATGTTTTTCCAAAACTGTGCTGGCTTTTTTAGATGTTCTTTAGCAAAGTCCAATCTAGCCTTTCTATTCTTGAGGCTTATGAGTGGCTTGCACCTTGCAGTGCACCCTCTGTATTTACTTTCATTCAGTCTTCTCTTTATGGTAGACTTGGATATCGATACGCCTACCCCCTGGAGAGTGTTGTTCACTTGGTTGGCTGTTGTGAAGGGGTTTCTCTTCACCATGGAAATGATTCTGCAATCATCCACCACTGTTGTCTTCTGTGGACGTCCAAGTCTTTTTGCGTTGCTGAGTTCACCAGTGCTGGCTTTCTTTCTCAGGATGTAACAAACTGTAGATTTTGCCACTCATATTATTGTAGCAATTTCTCGGATGTTTTTTTTCTGTTTTCACAGCTTAAGGATGGCTTCTTTCACCTGCATGGAGAGCTCCTTTGACCACATGGTGTCTGTTCACAGCAAAATCTTCCACATGCAAGCACCACACCTCAAATCAACTCCAGGCCTTTTATCTGCTTAATTGATAATGACATAACAACGGACTTTCCCACACCTGCCCATGAAATAGCCTTTGAGTCAATTGTCCAATTACTTTTCAGCCCCTGAAATGAAGGGATTGTGTTAAAAAAATGCTTTAATTGCCTCACATTTTTATGCAATCATTTTGTTCACCCCACTGAATTAAAGCTGAAAGTCTGCACTTCAACTGCATCTGAGTTGTTTCATTTAAAATTCATTGTGGTAATGTACAGAACCAAAATTAGAAAAAAGTTGTCTCTGTCCAAATATTTATGGACCTAACTGTATCATCTGTCATCTTCTGGATTGCTTTTCCTATAGCTCCCTTGGACACTCGAGTGAGTGAATTAATGGACATTAGCATGCAGTAGAAGGTAATGTGTGTGTCAGTCAGATTTCTTAACAGGGTTGTGTAAAGGGGTGTCAAGCATTCCTTAAATTGTACATACTACTTCAGTAACACTCAAAATTTATAAACAAAAAGTAAAAGAGATACAATTTGTATGTGTGCTAGCTTTGTGTGTACATACTGTTCTAAGCAATTTTTTTTAGTTAGTTAATTTGTGGTGATTAAATGAAAAATATACAATTAAAGTTTTATCTATTTGTTAGAGTCTAATTATGAAAATAGATTAATAAAATTTTAGTTTTTCTAAGAATGAATATCTAGAAAATATAAAAACTGAGAAATCTTTCTAAAAAAGTTTCTGTTTGTGTTGTACGTTTGCACCTTTTAACTTCAATAGTTCTTGAACACAACATGATGTTGACATGACTTTTCCTTCAAATAAATAAATACAATTGTGTAACAAAGTAAAGCCAATTTCAAGTATTTATATTGATCACAATAATTATTGAAAATCTTTAAACATTTTGAAAATAACATGTTGAAAAGAACAATTTTTTAAGATTTTTATGTTTGTCTCTCAATAACATTTTAATGTTTATCATATCAAAAAACTGTTCCCTATTTTTCAAATGCTAATTTTATGAAGAACTCATTTTTGTCTAAGGCAAACAATAAGTCAGCAAATGACACATTTGTGACAAGACTGGTTTTTGAGCTGGAGTAACGAAAGTCGCTTGAAAGGGTGGGAGTGTGTGATGGAATGATATTTTGTATATTTTTGTATATAAGTTGATAAATATTTTGTATGTCTTTATTTGTAATCTTGACATAGATGGCAATTGTAATAAGTATTAGTGTTTCAGGTGGGATGTTTCATTTCATTGATGAGAACAGCAGAGTTTTGATGTCTAACTGACCAACTTTTGAGTCTTTAGGACTGACTCAGGATCCAAAATTTATTGCCAGGGGTGTTTTGGGAGGGGGTATTGGTTTGGCAAGGGATTCTATGCAGGACATTCTTATAAGCTAACCCCCAACAGTAAAACTATAAAACTATCTGGCAAATTTCAGCTAAACAAATAGAATCCAATACTTGAGGGCAGGTATGAAAAGGCAGTGTGTGCACCCACTGAATTATGGCTGTTTGGGATTGGTTTTGTATCAGAGGCCATTCTGTACTATGACGCGTTATTGGCCTAAAAATTTGGACAGGGATATATAAAGTTGGACGCTTTACCCCTCCCTCTCTCTCACACCATGGCCATGAAGAAAACACAATGAGGAGCACAACTCAACAGCCATATTGAAACAGGCATGTGGCTTGACCTATAGAAAGCTGACTAGAATAATGACTTGACCAGAGACATTTTAGTAACTACAAGTCTGTGTGCCGCCTTAAACTACACATCTAGCATTTACAGTATTAGGTTGTATCATTGCCAGTATTAACACGTACTTTGCTTCATTACTTTTATTTTATGAATATTACCAATAGTATATTTTTAAAATGTGAAACATAACTCTTGCTTGTCCTTCTACTCTGTGCAATTGCCTGAGTTAGGTCCATAAATATTTGGACAGAGACAACACCCCTAAGTGAAAAATGTCCAAATTGTGCCCAAAGTGGCAATATTTTGTGTGGCCACCATTATTTTCCAGCACTGCCTTAACTCTCTTGGGCATGGAGTTCACTAAAGCTTCACAGTTTGCCACTGGAATCCTCTTCCACTCCTCCATGACGACATCACGGAGCTGGTGGATGTTAGAGACCTTTCACTCCTCCACCTTCGTTTGAGGATGCCCTACAGATGCTCAATAGGGTTTAGGTCTGGAGACATGCTTGGCCAGTCTAGCACCTTTACCCTCAGTTTCTTTAGCAAGGTGGTAGTCGTCTTAGAGGTGTGTTTGGGGTCGTTATCATGTTGGAATACTGCCCTGCGGCCCAGTTTCCAAAGGGAGGGGTCATGCTCTGCTTCAGTATGTCACAGTACATGTTGGCATTCATGGTTTGCTCAATGAACTGTAGCTCCCCAGTGCCAGCAGCACTCATGCAGCCCTAAACCACGACACTCCCACCACCTTAACTGTAGGGAAGACACACTTGTCTTTGTACTCCTCACCTGGTTGCCGCCACACATGCTTGACACCATCTGAACCAAATAAGTTTATCTTGGTCTCATCAGACCACAGGACATGTTTCCAGTAATCCATGTCCTTAGTCTGCTTGTCTTCAGCAAATCTGTTTTTGGGCTTTCTTGTGCGTCATCTTTAGAAGAGGTTTCCTTCTCGGACGACAGCCATTCAGACCAATTTGATGCAGTGTGCGGTGTATAATCTGAGAACTGACAGGCTGACCCTCCACCCCTTCAACTTCTGCAGCAATGCTGGCAGCACTCATACGTCTATTTACAAAAGACAACCCCTGGATATGACGCTGAGTACGTGCACTCAACTTCTTTGGTCGACCATGGTGAGGCCTGTTCTGAGTGGAACCTGTCCTGTCAAACTGCTGTCTTGGCCATCGTGCTGCAGCTCAGTTTCAGGGTGTTGGCAATCTTCTTATAGCCTAGGCCATCTTTATGTAGAGCAACAATTCTTTTTTTCAGATCCTCAGAGAGTTCTTTGCCATGAGGTGCCATGTTGAACTTCCAGTGACCAGTATGAGAGAGTGTGAGAGCGATAACACCAAATTTAACACACCTGCTCCCCATTCACACCTATGACCGTGTAACACTAACAAGTCACATGACACCGGGGAGGGAAAATGGCTAATTGGGCACAATTTGGACATTTTTCAGTTAGGGGTGTACTCACTTTTGTGAGATACTGCATCTTTCTGCTGTAATAAGGAGGTCATAAGTATCTGCTTTTTGTTTTTTTTTTACACATATACATTTTTTCACACTTCTGGGTGAAGCCAGTTAGAATAGTTAGTTCCAAACAAGTTTACAATGCTGCCTGCTGTTTTTTGCAATTTAAAGTAGCACTGTTTAAAAAAATGAATCTAAGCTAATATAGATCAGGGACATTTCTAATTACTAATTTATTTGATGATTTAGAGGCACAGTTTGTGATTGGAGCAATTACAATTTCTTTTGACGAAAATTATTTGGAAGATTGTGGGTTCACTTCCCGGTTCCTCCCTGTGTGGATAGCGCTTTGAGTACTGAGAAAAGCGCTATATAAATGTAATGAATTATTATTATTATTATTAAAAATGATACCTTGGCTTCCTTTAGCTTATTGAAGTTAATTCATAATCTCCGAATCAGTGGAGAAATCTGCAGTGCTTTTTCCCTACTGATTTTCATATTTCTTTAACGTAAAGGTTATCTCTAATTATCCCATTGGTCCAGGTCCTATGAAGTAGGCATTCAAATCAAGTACTCTGAAAATCAGAAGTTTGCCTGGCATTTCCTTTTTAGATTGGTTTGCAACAGCGCCAAATAATTTGAGGATATTCATAGTTATACAGGCACAATCGTCGCTTTCATTGGGTCCAAGGTAAGATTTTTTACTTCTAAAAAAATTGAAATGCTTAAAATTTGTTTAAAGAAATGGCAGTTGATGTCCTGTGTACCTACAACTAATGAAGGTCTATCTGTTTTTTTCTTCCAATTTCTGGGATATTCTTAATTAACATAAAGCAACTCTACATTCACTTTGTATGAATAATAACCATTCCATTGAGTTAACAACTGGACCACCATTGCATACTGGTCACATCTATGCATTATCTGAATCAGTAAATAAGATGTTGAAGTAAGGAGTTGTGTATCAAAATTTGAAGCTTCACACCTCCTGCAAGGATAGAATTCAAAGTTGTTGGAAAAAAAAATTGAATGCATGACTTGTCTAATAAACTAATAAGCAAGACTACAGTTCACTGTAATTCATGAGCAAATGGGATTATAATATACAATTAACTTGAATAAACCAAGTATAATAAATAAAGAAAATAGTACTAAAGATCAAAACCACTATGCAAATATACTTGGACAGACACTAGAAGGACATTATGAGGGGAAAATTAAGAAGGTCAGATGATAGTAGATTTTGCGAAAAGCATGCAATGTTTGCTCTGAGGGTGTTGATGGAGAAGGACAGAAGGAGTTGAATTGTATCTTTGTTGACGTGGAGAAAACATATGACAGGGTGCCTAGAGAGGAGTTGTGTGATTGTATGAGGAAGTTGGCAGTGAAGTATGTAAGAGTTGTACAGGATATGTATGAGGTAAGTGTGACAGATGCATTCACTGTGAAGGTGGGATTACATCAGGGGTCATCTCAGAGCCCTTTCTTATTTGCAGTGGTGATGGACAGGTTGACAGATGAGATTAGACAAGAGTCCCCATGGACTATGATGCTGATGACATTGTGATCTGTAGCGAGAGTAGGGAGCAGGTTGAGGAGACCCTGGAGAGGTGGAGATATGCTCTGGAGAGGAGAGGAATGAAGGTCAGTAGGAACAAGACAGAATACATGTGTGTAAATGAGAGGGAGGTCAGTGGAATGGCGAGGATGCAGGGAGTAGAGTTGGCGAAGGTGGATAAGTTTAAATACTTGGGATCAACAGTACAGAGTAATGGGGATTGTGGAAGAGAGGTGAAAAAGAGAGTGCATGCAGGGTGAAATGGGAGAAGAAGAGTGTCAGGAGTAATTTGTGACAGAATGGTGTCAGCAAGAGTGAAATAGAAGGTCTACAGGACGGTAGTGAGACCAGCTATGTAATATGGGTTGTAGATGGTGGTACTGACCAAAAAACAGGAGACAGAGCTGGAGGTGGCAGAGTTAAACATGGTAAGACTTGTATTGGGTGTGATGAGGATGGATAGGATTAGGAATGAGTTCATTAGAGGGTCAACTCAATTTGGACGGTTGGGAGACAAAGTCAGAGAGGTGAGATTGCATTGGTTTGGACATGTGCAGAGGAGAGATGCTGGGTATATTGGGAAAAGTATGCTAAGGACAGAGCTGCCAGGGAAGAGGAAAAGAAGAAGGCCTAAGAGGAGGTTTATGGATGTGGTGGGAGAGGACATGCAGGTGATGGGTGTAATAGAACAAGATGCAGACGACAGGAAGATATGGAACAAGATGATCCACTGTGGCAACCCCTAATGGGAGCAGCCAAAAGAAGAAGAAGAAGACAGTTGCATAATCCTTCATTAACTTTATTTCTCCAAAGTGTAACCTTTCTCACATCTGGGTAAGAGATGAATGGAAAACTGCATTTAATATTATGTAGACATAAACTTGAAGACATCTAAAGGTGGTATAAATACAGGATTTCTCATTTACTACTAAGCTAATAAAGGGAGTACATCATTCAAATGCATCTTACCAATTGTAATACTGTTACTGGGTGTTCCTGTTAATATGCAGCAGTTCCACTGAAGCAAGTTGGTTCCTATGGTGGTCTTTGTTTTCTCTCTCTCTGTTTATTTTAACATTTTCTCTTATGAATCTCCTGAGCCATCTGATGGAAATGAAAAGTCCCAGGGCTTCTTTTATGTAATACATACTGAGTATGTCAAGGAGAAGGTGAAATGTATCAGGAATTACATACAGATATTACATATCTTACACATCAATATTGCTGCTACTTCTTTGTCTTTGTCTTGTCTTTGCGCAATGTCTTGTCTTGTTTGTGTTTTAATTTTAATTTAAATTTTAATCTTATTTTTAAATTATTATTTGCACGTCATGTTGTTACACTGTGGACCCTGAGCTTTGCAACTTCGTCTATCTGTATACTTGTATATGGTTGAGATGACAATAAAGTTCACTTTGACTTTGACTTTGAATTGTAAATGGGAACTAAAATATACAGAGTGAAATAGCAGATGCTGTTAACTTGCTTTCTTCTGAGGTCTTCAGATGTGAGAAAGTAGATACTGTAACCTCCCAGTGGTAACAGGAACTACTAAGGAGATATTGAGTGATATGGAAATTGTAGAGGGAGAAGTGTTGCTCAGATTAAATAGGCTAAACTCAAACAATTCACCAGAACCAACTAATATTTGTCCTCAAGGAAAATATTATCCTGTTATATAAAAAGGGTGATTAGGCAGATCCATGTAATTATAGGCCAGTAAGCTTAATATACATCACAGGAGAATTAATGGATGGAATTATTAAGGGTAAGATTTGAGAAACACATGTAGAGGACAAGTACAGGAGTTTCTCTGAACAGTGAGCATGGGTTTAGAAGAAGGAGGTTGTGTTTTATTAGCATGCTGGAATTATCTGAAGAAGTAACAAAAGGATACGATCAGAGTGGTGCATATGATATTATTTATATTGATTTTCAGAAAGCATTTGATAGAGTGCCACGGACTATGATGCTTGCTGATGACATTGTGATCTGTAGTGAGAGTAGGGAGCCAGCTGAGGAGACCCTGGAGAGGTAGAGAAATGCTCTAGTGAGGAGAGGAATGAAGGTCAGTAGGAACAAGACAGAACACGTGTGTAAATGAGAGGGAGGTCAGTGGCATGGTGAGGATGCAGGGAGTAGAGTTGGCGAAGGTGAATGAGTTTAAATACTTGGGATCGACAGTACAGGTTGGACATCAAACTAAAATAAGATGGAATTCAGGGCATTGTGTGTAGATGGGTGAACGATTTGCTGTGACATAGGAAGCAGAGAGTGATGATGCAAGGAACACTGTCAGAACTGGGTAAAGTTAAGAGTGGTGTACCTCAGGGGTCAGTCTTAGGGCTGCTTGTGGTGCCCCACACCATTGAAAGTGAAAGCAACACTTGTCACACCAGCATAGCTATCTATAGCCTTATCTGTGTTTTCTTTTTTTTTAAATAGCTATTTAGATCATGAGCACACTTACCTTGAGGGAGGAGGAGGTGTGTTGTATCTGTGGAGGAGACGCGGCTTCTCAGTGGTTCGGATCTTGCGTGTCCATGACACACAAACCTGATTTATGTGGTGTTGCAGGCGGGAATTGGGCAGCAACTAATCGGGCAAGGTCTTCTGTCTGTTGCGCTTGGCCAATGCTGGTAAAGGAAAAGTAGGCAATGTGAGTGGTGCATTGCCTTGTTAAAAAGAAGCTGATTGTACCAGTTTACTAAAGTCCTAGGCAAACATTTAAAATAATAGAGTGTAGTACTTACTGGAGAGAGTAGAACAGGACAGTGGAAAAGACGGACAGCACCGGCAACTGCCTCAGTAAATACACTGCCTGGCCAAAAAAAAAAGTCGCCACCCAAAAAAAAAGGTCACACACTCTAATATTTCGTTGGACCGCCTTTAGCTTTGATTACGGCACGCATTCGCTGTGGCATTGTTTCGATAAGCTTCTGCAATGTCACAAGATTTAGTTCCATCCAGTGTTGCATTAATTATTCACCAAGATCTTGCATGATGGGTGCATCATTTCATCTGCCTCTCTTCTTACCCTGATGCGCCCATCACTCTGGAACGGTAAATCTGGACTCATCAGACCACATGACCTTCTTCCATTGCTCCAGAGTCCAATCTTTATGCTCCCTAGCAAATTGAAGCCTTTTTTTCCGGTTTGCCTCACTGATTAGTGGTTTTCTTACGGCTACACAGCTGTCCAGTCCCAATCCCTTGAGTTCACTTCGCATTGTGCGTGTGGAAATGCTCTTACTTTCACTATTAAACATAGACCTGAGTTCTACTGTTGTTTTTTTTCGATTTGATTTCACCAAATGTTTAAGTGATCGCCGATCACGATCATTCAGGATTTTTTTCTGGCCACATTTCTTCCTCGAAGACGATGGGTCCCCACTATCTTTCCAGTTTTTAATAATGTGTTGGACAGTTCTTAACCCAATTTTAGTAGTTTCTGCAATCTCCTTAGATGTTTTCTCTGCTTGATGCATGCCAATGATTTGACCCTTCTCAAACAGACTAACATCTTTTCCACGACCACGAGATGTGTCTTTCAACATGGTTGTTTAAGAAATGAGAAGCAACTCATTGCACCAGTTGGGGTTAAATAACTTGTTGCCAGCTGAAAGATAATCGCCCATGCAGTAATTATCCAATAGGAGGCTCGTACCTATTTGCTTAGTTAAATCTAGGTGGCGACTTTTTTTTTGGCCAGGCAGTGTAGTAGAGTTCCTGGAAGGAGTGATCAGCACAGTGTGAGCAGCATCACTGCGTGCTCTCTGATTGGGAAACGAGAGGATGTCTGTGGGGATTGGGCACCACAATCCCTCTTTGACCTATAAAACCGGAAGATTGGACATTAGAGGTCATCTTTTGGCCAGGTTGGCTGTCTGACGAACCTTCGTGACTTCAAATAGTGTGAAGGTGGAGTGGTGTGCATGAGTTAAAGCCTGTGCATACCGATGGGCGGCTTTAACAGTGTTTAATTATTTATTTATTTGTTTATTTATTTATTTTTTCCTTTTCCTGATTTTGTGGAAGAGAAGAGGAAAGTACAGTGTTTTTGTAAATACTTGCTTTTTGTTGATTTTCATCATTTTTGTCGTGGGTGTGTCATTAGGACTAGTGTTTTATTTATGACACTGCATCATTTTGCTTTGGATTTTTGTTTTTTCAACATTTTTGTTCGTAGCACCTGTTAATAAAGAGAACATGTTTTTCTTCACTTTTATAATTTTGTGACAGTGTCCCTCTGATCTCACCATTGATACACTTGGTACATAAACTACAAGAGCCCAATGTGTAGCGTGGTGCCCATTCCCACTACACAGGGTCTCACACTGCTTCTATTTTTAATATATACAAATGATTTGGATAGGAATATAAGTAACAAGCTGGTTAAGTTTGCAGATGATACCAAGATAAGAGGATTTGCAGATAACCTAGAATGAGTTGAATCATTACAGAGGGACTTGGACAGCATACAGGCTTGGGCAGATTTGTGGCACATGAAATATATTGTAAGTAAATTTAAAAAATATTACATATTGGAAGTAAAAATGTTACATTTGAATACTCAATGGGAAGTCTGAAAATGGAAAGTACCCTGAATGAGAAGGATTTAGGAGTTGTAGTGGACTCAACACCTTCAATTGCCAGACAGTGTTCAGAAGCCATTAAGAAGGCTAACATAATGTTAGTTAATATAACACAATGTGTAGAATATAAGTCCAAGGAGATTATGATCAAGTTTTATAACACACTGGTGAGGCTTCATCATCTGGAGTATTATGTATAGTTTTGGTCTCCAGGCTACAAAAAGGACATAGCAGCACTTGAAAAAGTCCAGAGAAAGGGACCAGGGCTACAGGGGATGAATTATGAGGGAGCCTTTTCAGTTAAAGCAAAAAGGGTTTAAGAGAAGACATGATTGAAGTCTATAAATTATGAAAGGAATTTATACAGTGGATTGAGACTTAAAATGTGTTCAACAACAACATAGGGACACAGTTGGAAACTTGTTAAGGGTAAATTTCGCACAAACATTAGGATATTTTTCTTCACACAAAGAACCATAGGCACTTGGAATAAGGTACCAAGTAGTGTGGTAGACAGTGTGAATTCAGGGGCTTTCAAAACTGTATTTTGTTATTTTGGACTAATTAATTGGATAGGACTGGCGAGTTTTGTTGGGCTGTATGACTTGTTCTTGTCTAAATCTTTCAAATGTTCTAATGCCTAGTCCACCAAGGACATTCTTTTCGCAGAGAAGAGAAAAGATACAGCATGAAGACTTCCGGTGGAATTCCATCCCTTCTGGTGTTCCATTCAAGTGTTTCCCTATCGCAGTACTGCTCTTTGGTACCTATAGCAGTGAGCTAGCAATATCTAGTCATGCCTTACAGTTTAGCACATGTAGCTGCAGCTTTGCAGGCATCAGTTTGTTTTTTTCCTGGAAATATTGTGTCTGCATTTATTCCTAAAATGTATGTTAACAGTTTCTTCTAAGACTAAATCTGATCTGTGTGATGCTTTAATGGTGAAGAAAACACGGTATGTTTGTTGAATTATTAAGATTCAAAATTCTTGTGTCTTCAGTTTTGTCATTAAGCTTCAGAGTCCCTCAAGGAGGCATGCAAATGGATGCAAGTAAAGAAGCAGTTCTTATAAGAACAGTTTTCTTCCTCTGATATGTTGTTCTTTTTCTCCATGTACTTTTGTTCTACATCACATTCAGGTTTTAGGTCAGGTTTTAAGAACCATTTGTAGATCTGATCTTCATGCCTTTTACAAGTTTCCTGGTTAATAATATATTTACATTTATATGCAGGCAGTGTGGCATAGTGGTTAAAGCTTTGGACTTCAAACCCTATAGTTGCTGCTGACCCTGCCTGTGCCCCAATTAGAAAAACAAAAGAAATGTAACCAGTTGTATCTCAAATAGAATAAGCCGCCTTAGATAATGTTTCAGCCAAATAAGTAAACGTAATATTTAAAACGGGGCCTTGCTTAGTGTGAGAGATACATTGATACTATAGACTCTGTGGCAGTTGTTTTGTCTGTTAATGGTACTCAATCAAGCAACTTCTGGTTCCTCCCTTCTGTCTTTATGAAATAAAGCTCCTGAGTAAGAGTGGTTACAATGACTTGAAATTAGTTTGTGTGCAACCTTTGTATTGTTTTGCTGCATGTTTGATTTAATAATTATTATATTTTTCTGTCATCTTTACATTTGGGTATCCCAAGACATTTTCGCTTATTAGTGCACTGGGCAGTGCAGATGTAACTATGTATCTGCCCTTGTCATTAAGCATTCCAACTTTGAGCTGGTACTGGTGCCAGCTTCTGAGAAAGAGGTTAAGCATGTGCATAGCATGCAGTCAACTGAAAAGACTATATATAAAATGACTATACATTTAATCCTGCATGTGCTGGGTGCCCAGTTTAGGGTCACAAGAAGCCAGTGATTGGCACAATGCCTTGGGTGTAAGGCAAGAAGCAACTGTGGTGGACAGTACACCAGTCCTTTTCAGGGCTCAATCACTCAGCCAAGCAGACAAGAGTGTGAAGTGTGTGATCCGGTAACAGAAAACCTATTAATAAAGTGGTAGTTTAGTTTTCATCCATTTTTTTTCTATTGAAACGGTGTGTTCAGGCAGCACAATGTTCATATTGCAAATCATCAGGGGATCGAGTCGGAGGTGGAATTAGGGAGGTGGGCATTATTTACTTTATTGCACATGTAGAGCTAAACTTATTTATAAAACAGCAAGAAAATTATCAAATACTAGTCATTTGGCCCGTTACAATAACGGGCGCTAGAACAGTAGTGCATAAACATTAGTAGGAACAGTCTATATTAAATGGCAAGGGACTTTGACCTCATTCTTTTTGTTGGTCGTATTTTTCTTTCTTTCAGCCTTTCTTTGTTGATGTTTACTTGCTGAGCTGACCGTTCTTCGTGGGCTGCCGCCGTGTATTGTGTGTCTTTAATTTTCTGTGACAGTAATACTGTCTTGTACGGCTCTATTCAATAAGGGCGCATAGATAATTTAGTTCAAATGGCTCTGGAATATGTGAAGAGCAACAGGTGCAGATCTTTATTTACGCGCGCCTTTATTCGCTGTGCCCAATTGAGGTCGTCCTTTTGAGGCTCGCCTTTTTGTGCGCACCCTAATTGAAGGATGCCTGTGCGCGCCCTTATTGAAGGATACCGTCTTGTACGTCTGCTGGCTTGTTCGTCCGTAATATACGTCCGTACGTCCGTAATATACCTTTAATTTTCTCTGGCGGTAATACAGGCGTGTGTGTCGGTAATATGCCTTTAATCTCCTCTGACAGTAATACTGGCTTGTATGTGGCTGTAATATGCGTCACTGTATTGTGTACCTTTAATTTCCTCTCGCAGTAATACTGGTTTGTATTTCCGTAAAATGCCTCTAACTTTCTCTGACAGTAATATCGCGCATAGCACCGTGCCCCGCGCATGTGCACTTCACCAGAAGACACCCACACACGGACACCTGGACGCACATAGGGATTTTATATATATAGATGCCTGTGTTTGTGGTCAGTTTTATGAAGGTTCATTTATGGGCTTAGGATTTAATAAGAAATGCTGGCCAGTAGAATGTGTAGTTTTTCATACAAAAGAAGAAAAATGAACACAAAAATAATGCACTGTTTATAACGCATTATATTTTATAATAAGTAACTATATAACATATAGTAAAGAGTAATGTAACTACGTAACATTCTCCAGCACTGGCAGTGAGCACGCTGACATTTGAATTCTGGACTCTGGTGGCGACTCTGGGCTCTCTAGTCAGCGTGTGGCTTTAGGAACTGAAGCTACAGTCCACTTAATCATTGACTACACTGAAACAAGCATTTATATCATGTTATACTTCAATGTTTTCAATGTTCTTTTTTTGGGTACTTTTTGATATGTGGCTTTGTTTATTCTACCATACTGCTGGCGTCAGCTTTTCTGTATTTTTAAATCACTTCATTCTTCTGACATATTTTAAAGTGTGACACCATTTTCTCTTTGTAATGTCTTATTGATTTCACTTTCTATGTCTTTTATAGTCAATCCATCTGTTCTTTCATTTTCTACACTTGCTTTTTCTTGGCTGGGCTTATAGGGAGCCAGAGCCTGTCCAATATTAGGTTGATACAAAACATTTTTGAGAGACTGATATAATGAAGTTTATCCTTGCTTTTTTTGTCATATCAATAAGGGCTGTGCACCACATAGTAAAGAGTTTATTCATCTTCTGAGCATTTAGTTGAGCTCCATATTGGTTTATGCTTATTGACAAGACTGCTGTGAAACCTCTTCAGTATTCATATTATGCATCATAAATCAAGTTTTCCAGACTCTTTTGTATACTGCAGTACATTTTTGACAGCTCATTGTGCACACGCCTGTGCAGTTCCAACACAGAAATCAGAAACCATCAATTTATTTAATGTTCCAAAAAAGCACAGGTTGCCAAATGTGATTTGCTTATAAATTACTGTAATGGTCATTCAAGGCATGACTGGAGCACAGACTGGCCTCACATAAATAAAAACACATCATAAAAAGTTACTTTATTATTCAAAAGTAGATGAAAGGTGCTCAGCATGGTGAAAAGCAGAAAAAAGTAATTACACTTTCATGAACCATAGCTATCTTTTTTCCTGCTCTGCAGGGTTTTTGTTATATTTTAGGCATTTTAAAGTTTAAACAAAAGTTGTAATTGAACAACTTAGGATAAAATGAAATACTTGGGGTTTTTTTAGAAGAAAAATGAATGTCACTTCCCTTCTGAAATTACTAAATAATTATGATGAAATTAATTTAATTCAAACTGTAAGGTAAAAGGTTGAAAATGTGACTTTTCAATTGTCTTTCCGTGATAGGGTCTTTAGGCGACCCTATTCTAACTTTCAGACTCTTTCCTGCATAGACCTGCCCCAAATCCTATTTGCAGGCCCTGATTGTTTTCTTTTTCCATCTTGGTCATTGTCACAGTTCATGGACGGATGACAAAGAATAAACAATGTCCATCCATCCATTTTCCAACCCGCTGAATCCGAACACAGGGTCACGGGGGTCTGCTGGAGCCAATCCCAGCCAACACAGGGCACAAGGCAGGAACCAATCCTGGGCAGGGTGCCAACCCACCGCAGATAAACAATGTCACCAATGTTCAGCTATGCTGTGGCAGTCAAACACTTCCATTCTTAAAAAAGGGAGGCCAACACTGTTAAACCATCACTATACATTATTTTCATTGACAATTGAGGTTTTTGCATCGCCTGATTCTCCTATCAGTAAGCATCATGAGAAATCAGAATTAATTAGCCAAGTGTCCAGCATTTGTGTTCCACAGCCCACTTAAATTCACAATCTGAAAAGTGTACAAATCTGTGATAAGGTACAAATTGTCCTTTGATCTAAACCACCATTGCAATGAAGCGTGACTTTTCATTTCTTGCTCAATACATCCCCATTCTTTTAAATCCATAAACTCCAGGCAACTAGATAGAGAACGAAAAACAAGCATGACAGAAAGTATATTCATGCATTATAGACAATATGCCCAAAATAAAAGTGGAATACAATGTATGTGACAAAATAATACCAATACCATACAGCATGGCCTCCTTTTAGAAGGAATAGCATAGACTCTGAGCTTCTTTATTAGACCTGAATTTAAACCAGTTCTGCAATACTTGGCACATCTCTTGGGCCAGTCGGGGTATCATGTAGGGTACTCCCCTGGATCATTCCTCAAGTCTTTTGATCAGTCCAGTCCTGTTTCGGCACAATTTATCTCTCCAACTCTGTCACTCCATGGTCAGCACAAACCTGCTTGCATATTTATCTTCCACAGAAGTCAGTTTATTTATCTGATTCAATGAGTCCTTATTTATGCCACTTATTTTTGCTTATTTCTGGGTTAATTATTCTTTATTTAAAGTACTGTGTATCTCACTATTTATTGCTACTATATGTTAGTGTTGTCAGTTGAGTGAAGGACGGGACTTTAACGGAAGGCTGGGGTACCAACTGGGCCACCCTGTTTACTTGTAATAAAAAAAAAAACTGAAAATGATAGCTGCATGGTGACGCAGAGTTAACAAATGCTAATGCTTTAGCTGTTAGCTTCACAGTGATACACTCTGGAGGGTGGTCTTTTCACAGGATCGGAGATCTGTAAGGCCAGTACACTTACAGTATGTCCTGAATAAGACACCACTTCTTGGGAACACCTCGCTTTTAGAACTCCAAGACTCAAAGGGGTGTGGTCAGTTGCCCTCTGTGGGTTTCTTCTCGGAGCTGTGGGTGATAATTGAGATATAAGAGTTAGCAATTGAACCCCCTGGTGTCCCAGAGTGGCAGCACTCACCTCAGGTGAGCCCAACAGGACTCACATGCTTTTACTCTCCAGTACCTCAGTATAAAAATATATATCACTTTGGGGGCACATTACTGTTTTTACAACAATATTTGTGGGATAAGTTCAGTTTACATATTGCTTTTACATTCAGGGGATTCTTTATTAGAACAACCTTGCCCTTTTGACTGCTGATCCTGTGTGTGCAGAGAATGAGAGAGGATGGGCAGGCTGAGAAATTGAGGTGGCATCTAAATGGGTGCCAGATACACTTTTGTTTGATTTTTTGAATGTCATGGGTAAATACTGAATGGTTTGGTACCCAAAAATCAACCAGTCCTTAGTAGTCCTGTGCTCAGGAACAGACCAAGATCCAGTCAAAGCTGACAAAACAGATGTAAAGTCAGACGCTTCATTGCAATGGTGGTTTATATCAAAGGACAATTTGTAACAGATTTGTACACTTTTCAGATGGTGGATTTAAGTGAGCTGTGGAACACAAATGCTGGACATTTGGCAAATTAATTCTGGTTTTTCATGATACTTACTGATAGGAAAATCAAGAGATGCAAAAACCTGAATGGTCAATGAAAATAATGTATAAAGATGGTGGTTTAACAGTGTTGGCCTCCCTTGTTTAAGAATGGAAGTGTTTGAATGCCACAGTATAGCTGAACATTGGTGACATCGTTTATTCTTTGTCATCCATCCTTGAATGGGATAAGGCTGAATGCCACAAGGCAAAGTGAGTCATGGAATATTTTGACAAAATTAAACTGAGCATCCTTATGATTGGTTATAACAAGCTACTCTAAATGGACAAACTTGCATCAGGCAATTTGAAACACAACTATGGGCACAGAAGTTGGCATGTTGGAGACTAACATGCTATTAATGGGGGTACTTAATAAAGTGGAGACCTGGTGCAAGTTAACAATGCATAGCATGATGCTGAATGTAACATTTTCCATCCCTCTTAAACCAGTTCTTCATTGTGAGGGACCTGTACCATTCCTAGTACTGCTGTTTGTAGACAACAACACTGTGCAGGGATCCAGTTCATTGCAGAAACCCATATTCAGATCATCGTCGTCATTATCCTTGGCTATAGACCATGTAGAACCTTGAATTCCAAAACAATACTTCTCTAATCTTATTTTCTCAATTCTCACTCTCCACCTCTGAACACACATTCTCCTTAGACCCTCCTACAGATTATCTAGCCATCTTTTCCCCAGTCTACACCATATTTCTTTTGGTCTCCCCTGAAAATGTATTCACTACTCTTTCTTATTCTCACTACACCAGGTCTTGCCATAGTTTGTGCCTTTCATGTTGCCAAGATCAAATCATTTCTCTTTTATCTTGATCCAGTTGAGTTCCAATAGTGATCAGTCGTTTTCTGAGTTTGTTGTGTTTTATTTACAACAAAAGGTATTTTATAAGGTTGGGGTATTAGAGCCATGCTCTGACCCCATTCTACAGAACCGGGGTATCACTCTTTTGGCTCATCACTAAAGTCCTGTCTGGATTGAGTGCCCCTGCCAGGAGCTTCAACACTCATTGGCAAAGTTGTTTAGATGCTTTGAGCACAAAAGCCTCCTAATCAAAAGGTGACAATACTTTTGAGAAGGACCTCTAGAGCTGTTGTAGAAATTCTTACTTGCAAGTCCGTCCAAGATGGAACACATTGCCACTGTCATAGATCTTAGTTTTGGTATATCGTCTTATTCATTGTTCATGAATATTCTGTGATTTCTTTTCATCGTCTATACTAATAAAAGGCAAAGCCCTCACTGACTGACTCATCACTAATTCTCCAACTTCCCGTGTAGATAGAAGGCTGAAATTTGACAGGCTCATTCCTTTCAGCTTACTTACAAAAGTTAAGCAGGTTTCATTTCAAAATTCTACGTGTTAATGGTCATAACGGTCGACAACGTCCGCCATGTTAAACTTTCTTATTTATGGCCCCATCTTCACGAAATTTGGTAATTGCTTCACAATGACAATTAATAAGTCTCAGGGACAGACCCTACAAAAGGTTAGCATTGATTTGAGGCAAGATTGCTTTTCACATGGCCAACTATACGTTGCATGCTCAAGAGTAAGCTCAGCGCACAGCTTGGTCATATTACAACCGGAGGGCCGAACTGACAACGTGGTATACAAAGAGATCCTTAACAAGTAATTATTGGTATATTTTCCCTCACTTTAAAAAAGTTTACTTTTCTTCTTAATAAAAATTTTAAAGCAGTGCTTCGCCACTGCGAAGCGCGGGTATTTTGCTAGTTGTTAATATTCCTCACATTCATGTTTTGGATGCCAATTTATTGTTATATTATTTACAGAATGTTCCACTTTTTGCCAATTGCTAGTGGGCCAGTGTGTGACGTCTTCAGGCGTCTGCTATAAATTATCTCAGGTATTCCTTAGTAGATTGGAGAAACACTAAAGGTACATCTTTAGAGCACGTAGGAGAAATCTCCCATGAAGTTCTGTTTTCCTTTTGTTTTGTTTCTGCTGTTATTTCAGCTGGTTGGTTTTCTCCATTTTGGTTTTGCAATTTGAATTTCTCTTTTGACCTTTCCAGTTTTTACTCTTTACTTTGCCTTCTTTACTATTTTTCATCTCCTGGCCTTTAATTGCATGGTAGCTTAGGCATCTACTAAGCTGGAAATAGCAGCCATTTTCCAGTGCCATAATAAAGAAAAATGAAATATGTAACTTCATTTAATTTAATAGAAAATACAAATCAGCATGTCTGATGTTTCCCCATAATCTGCTTCCATTCATTCAGTTTTTCTCCCAGTTCCTAAAACCTTGTGGGGAAAAAACCCTGAGAAAATTCTGAGAGCAAAAACACTCAACTGTTCCTTAATTCTGTTTTCTTAAACAATTTCAAACACAAGATTGTTTCCTTTTTTATTTTTATTTTGTCATTTGTGTTTCCACGAAACAGGTCTAATTCTTGTATTGGCTTACGTCAGCTGACTCTGGTGACATGAGCCAATGCAGCTCATTATGTACAGTCCGAGAAGGCTACAGAATCCATTAGGCCTTTCTAGGAATCTGACAGCTTTATTCCTCAAAATGAGGTAATTTACATTTGCCTGTGACATTGCATTGAAAGGTTTCAGAGGGGTTGCCACACACAGAGCATGGACAAATGTATGTCAGTAATCAGTAAGTACAGTGAGCTAGAGAAGGATCCAGATCAAAGGCTGCTATATCCGAAATGATGAATTTACACTACAACAATTACGTAGATAAAGTGTGGTGTATTGTGCAATAACATAACCCTGGTAATGATGAGCCATGGACATTATACATTATACATGGTCTCCTTTACTAGGTAATCCAGGGTGTCAGACAAGGCTAGCTAGTGTATACAGTTAAATATTGTAGGATGTCCAGGGAGGGTTTGGGCTCCTGTTTAGTTTAGGTTAGCCTTGTCCAGCTTCCAACCCTTCTCCTTAAGTTTGGATTTCCTCTCTGCCTTTATCAACTGGTCATGTCTTATGTTTGGCTCCCAGAATGCTGTATTGTAATAAGTGAGCTTAGACAATGGATTAATTGATTAACGTTAATTTTGGACCATTCATGTTTGTATCCATTTAAGTATTTATATATTATGAAATGCATTTGTTTGTGATTTTATAATTATGAATCTGTACATGCAACGTGATCCTGTCTTATAAGAAAACACTACTATATATAAAGATAAATTAAGTTGAACATCTGTGAGGGTGGCTGACAGTGTAGGGCCACAAATCTGCTGCTGGCTCTGCCTTTTAAGCTCTGAGCCCCTCCCATCACTGTCTGTTACCTGGATACACTGTTCATGCTGCAGTCACATGATGTGGAAAGGCAGTGGAGAAGGGGAGTAGTGCCTTGTCCTGGCGGGCTAGTTGTGTGAAAGTAAAGCCTGAAAGGAAAATATATTTAAGTCCATTATATAGACATTCAAGATATCTATAAACCTGTATAAGCCCATATACTGTACATTGATCAGAAACAACATTAAAACCACTGATATGTGAATTGAATAACATTAATTTATTTAAAAAATTTAATATATGAGCAGATGCAGTCCGTTTGTGAAAGTGACGTTTTGGAAGCAGGAAAAATGGACAAGCATAAAGATCTGAGTGACTTTGACAAGGGCCAAAATGAAATGGCTGGACAACTAGGTCAGAGCATCTCCAAAACATTTGGTTTTGTGGGCTGTTCCCAGTATGCTATTGTTAGTGCCTAAGATCATTTCTCACTGATGTTCATGTGGAGCAGAGACTAGCCCAAGTAATCCAAACTCACAGAAGAGCTACTGTTGCACAGATTGCTGAAAAACTGCTGAAGAGAAAGGTGTCAGAACACACAGTTGTATCACAGCTTGCTGCATATGGGGCTGCGTAGCCACACACGGGTCAGAGTGCCCATGCTGACCCGTGTCCACTGCCAAAAGCAACTACAGTGGGCAAATGAGTGTCAGAACTGGACTATTGAGCAATGGACGAAGGTGGTCTGGTCTGATGAATCATGCTTTCTTTTACATCATGTGGACAGCCGGGAGCAGGTGCTTTGCTTACCTTGAGAAGAGATGGCAGTAGGATGCACTATTGGGAAGAAGGCAAGCTGATGAAGTGTGATACTTTGGGAAAGGCTTTGCTGGGAAATCTTGGTTATTGCCATTCATATGGGTGTTACTTTAACACGTGCCACCTACATAAAGATTGCAGCAGACCACATATACCCCTTGATGGCAGTGGTATACCCTGATGGTTGTGGCCCCTTTCCACAGGATGATGCACCATGCCACAGTTCAAAAAAATTGTTCAGGAATGAGGACAAAGAGTTCATGGTGTTGACTTGGCCTCTGAATTTTTCAGATCTTAATCCAATCAAGCATGTGTGGAATGTGCTGGAAAAACATGTCTGTTCCATGGAGGTCCCTCGTTTTCAATTTACAGGACTTAAAGGATCTGCTGCTAACGTCTTGGTTCCAGATACTACAGATGCCTCGCAGAGTCCATGCCTCGATGATTCACAGCTGTTTTGGTGGTGAAACAGGGGACCTGCACACTATTAGGCAGGTATGTATATGTATGTGTATATATAAATATAATATATATACTGTATATTGTGGAAGATGACCCGGACACAGACAGGCAGACACGTTCAACTCACCCAACACACGTTTATTCTAGTACTCCATATTTACAAATGTGCACCACAGTCCCCAAAAGTCCTGGCCAACAGTCCAAATGCCTTACTCTCTTCAGGCCGCCTCCTTGCCTCTCCAAGACCTTGTCTTTCTCCTCACCCGACTCCAGCCATCAAATGGAGGGAGGCGGCCCCTTTTATAATCACCCGGATGTGCTCCAGGTGCCTCCCGACAATCTTCCGCCGGCACTCCCCAGTGTGGCGGAAGTGCCGGCTGCACACCCGGAAACACTCTGGGTGTCCCCGCACCTCTTCCCCCCAGCACTTCCGGGTGTGGCGGAAGTGCTGAGGTCCAGGGCTCCAAAGGCATTGGGCGCCCCCTGGCGGTGACCACGGGCCACTACAGGGTTGAGCTTCAAAGCTCTGCACCCGTGGTCCCCATAGTCACCAGGGCGGTCGCCTCCACGTGGTCTGGGGGAGGCATAAGCCCTCCTTCGGTCCTCCGGGGCATCCCAACCAGGTCGCCCCCCCCCCAGCCACCTGTGACGATATATAGATATATACTGTATATATATATATACTGTATATATTGTCACACACGCACGCTTAGGAAGCAGTCAAAAAGTCCTAAAGTGAGTGATATTTCACGAGATAAAGGGTTGATTATAAGTACTAATGTCTCTCTCTCTCCATCTACAGAAACAAAGAAAAAAACCAATAACTCTTACCATACTTCCGGGTTCTCAAAATGGCCACGATCCCATAATCCAATCCATAGACGACATCACTTCCGGCTCCACCATAATGACATCACTTCAGGCCATCCCTGATGACATCACTTCCGGCGCCATCACCATGATGTCACTACCAGCTATCTCCGATGACATTGCTTCCATTTTTTGTCATTTCCTGTCACCATTTTCTGCTATTAAAATGATTGTACCCAATACAGTGGAACCTCAGTTCACGACCATAATTTGTTCCAAAACTCTGGTCGTAACCCAATTTGGTCGTAAACTGAAGCAATTTCCCCCATAGGATTGTATGTAAATACAATTAATCCGTTCCAGACCATACGAACTGTATGTAAATATATATTTTTTTAAGTTTTTAAGCACAAATATAGTTAATTATACCATAGAATGCACAGCATAATAGTAAACTAAATGTAAAACCATTGAATAGCACTGAGAAAACCTTGAACAACAGAGAAAACTAACACTGCAATAGTTTGCGCTATAGCGCTATGAACAGCTCGCTAAAAACACTTTTTTAATGAGTTTTAAGAACAGGGAAAAATGCACATTTGAAAATCCGTAATTTAATAAACCACCAAGAAAAGTAACATTGCAACAATGCACGCTACGAACCGATCGCTGTAAACAGAAGTGAAAACAAAAACAAGCCCGGTGCATTCTTTAACTGCCTTCTCTACCTTATGAGTCCAGCTCTCTCTCTCTCTCTCTCTCTCGCATGTGTGTGCGTGTGTGTCCCTCTTGCGCGCGCCTGTGTGTGTGTCTCTGGCACCTGTGTGTGTGTGTCTCTGGCGCCTGTGTGTGTGTGTCTCTGGCGCCTGTGCGCCTGTGTGTGTGTGTGTGTGTGTGTGTGCGTGTGTGTGTGTGTGTCTGTCTCTCTCTCGCGCGCCTGTGTGTGTGTGTCTCTCTCGCATGCCTGTGTGTGTGTCTCTCTCTTTTGTGTGTGCGTGTGTCTCTCGCTTGCTGTCTCCCTTGTACTCTCTCTCTCTCTCTCTCTCTTTCGCTCGCTCGCTGCACAGGGAATGCACAGGGAGAGACTGAACACTGCGGAAATCATCGACGCGCACAAACCGAAAGGAAAACTGGCTTGTTCGTATACCGAATGTGTGGTCATGAACAAATGCAAAAGTTTGGCGAACTTTTTGTTCGTAAACCGATTTGTACGTGTTCAGAGACGTTCGTGAACCGAGGTTCTACTGTATATTTTGTCGAATGCCTCATATTTTGATTATTTTGACCGTTTTTTTCCAAAGTGTCCGTCGGACATTATATGGGGTAATTCCCCAACTCTTTTTGAGTATTCTAGCATTTTCTTTATTTATTACAATATATATATATATATATATATATATATATATATATATATATATATATATATATATATATATATATATATATATATTTTGGAGAAACATGATGGGCTGACCGGCCTTGTTTCTTCCCTTTGGTCGCCCACCCCTGGGTTTGACTAACCGGATATACAATTTAAAGAGATTATTTTCATTTTCATTCATTTTTTATTTCTTGATATCTGAAGGTAATAAAGCTGTAGTGAATGAGTTATTCCCCCTCCCCCCTCTCCCTACTCAAAAGTAATTGGACAAATTAAATAACTTGGTTGAAAGAGACTTGAAAAAGACTTGGTTGAAAACCCTTTGCTGGCAATGACAGCCTGAAGTCTTGAACTCATGGACATCACCAGATGCTGGGTTTCCTCATTAATGCTCTGCCAGGCCTTTACTGCAGCTGCTTTCAGTTGCTGTTTGTTTGTGGGCCTTCCTGTCTGAAGTTTAGTCTTCAACAAGTGAAATGCATGCTCAATTGGGTCAAGATCAGGTGACTGACTTGGCCATTCAAGAATTTTCCACTTCTTTGCTTTAATAAACTCCTGGGTTGCTTCGGCTGTATGTTTTGGGTCATTGTCCATCTGTATCATGAAACGCCGCCCAATCAATTTGACTGCATTTAGCTGGATTTGAGCAGACAGTATGTCTGTGAACACCTCAGAATTCATTCGGCTGCTTCTGTCCTGTGTCACATCATCAATAAACACTAGTGTCCCAGTGCCACTGGCAGCCATGCACGCCCAAGCCATCACACTGCCTCCACCGTGTTTTACAGATGATGTGGTATGCTTTGGATAATAAGCTGTTCCACGCCTTCTCCATACCTTTTTCTTGCCATCATTTTGGTAGAGGTTGATCTTGGTTTTATCTATCCAAAGAATGTTTTTCCAAAACTGTGCTGGCTTTTTTAGATGTTCTTTAGCAAAGTCCAATCTAGCCTTTCTATTCTTGAGGCTTATGAGTGGCTTGCACCTTGCAGTGCACCCTCTGTATTTACTTTCATGCAGTCTTCTCTTTATGGTAGACTTAGATATCGATACGCCTACCCCCTGAAGAGTGTTGTTCACTTGGTTGGCTGTTCTGAAGGGGTTTCTCTTCACCATGGAAATGATTCTGCAATCATCCACCACTGTTGTTTTCCGTGGATGTCCAGGTCTTTTTGCGTTGCTGAGTTCACCAGTGCTTGCTTTCTTTCTCAGGATGTACCAAACTGTAGATTTTGCCACTCGTAATATTGTAGCAATTTCTCGGATGGGTTTTTTCTGTTTTCGCAGCTTAAGGATGGCTTCGTTCACCTGCATGGAGAGCTCCTTTGACCACATGTTGTCTGTTCACAGCAAAATCTTCCACATGCTAGCACCACACCTCAAATCAACTCCAGGCCTTTTATCTGCTTAATTGATAATGACATAACGACGGACTTTCCCACACCTGCCCATGAAATAGCCTTTGAGTCAATTGTCCAATTACTTTTGAGCCCCTGAAATGAAGGGATTGTGTTAAAAAAATGCTTTAGTTGCCTCACATTTTTATGCAATCATTTTGTTCACCCCACTGAATTAAAGCTGAAAGTCTGCACTTCAACTGCATCTGAGTTGTTTCATTTAAAATTCATTGTGGTAATGTACAGAACCAAAATTAGAAAAAAGTTGTCTCTGTCCAAATATTTATGGACCTAACTGTATGTATGTATGTATGTATATATATATATATATATATATATATATATATATATATATATATATATATATTGTGATAAATAGAGGCACTGTCGACCCCCTAAACCCTCAGGCCAGACGTCAGACACCAGGTAAAAGTCCAAAGATGAATATTTATTATAATAATAGAGTGCACAAAGCACCCTCCTCTCCACAATACGCAATAATCAAATAACCAATACCCAATCCTCCATTCCCAGACGCTTAGCCACCCTGCCTCCCAACTCAGCGCACCCTCTGGGATTTCCCACAATCCTTTTATAGTCCTTGACCCAGAAGTGTTTCACCTTCTCTGTCCACGTGACATGAGACACTTCCGGGTCAGATAAAAATCTTTTCTCCACCCCAGAAGCACGTCATTCCTTGTATCGCTGTGATTAAGACACACTTCCAGATTATGGTGCAAATAATCCCTGGGCCTCCCTGCAGCGACTTCTGGCGGCCCCCGTGGTATCCAGCAGGGCTGTGCATTAAAAGTCCACTGTCCATAATTCCCTGCTCGCATTCGGAGTAGCTCCATGCTGCAAGGAGGTCTCCATCTGGTGGCCTGGGGGTATTGGCTGGGATAAATAGCTGGCCGTATCTCACAATATATATATATATATATATATATATATATATATATATATATATATATATATATGTTAATTATCTGAAATAAGGCTGGAGGTGAAAACATAGTGGGTCAGCCTTAAAAATAGGAACAATCTAACAGCAAGGCAAACTGTTCTTAACTCAAAACTGCAAAACATGGAAAGGGCTTTTTTTTTTTTTTTTTTTTTTACCAAAGGCCATGAATGACCGCCTAGGTCTTCCCCTTATTGTCTTTGGCTCTCCTCTCACACAACTGCAGTGTAGCTAGCTAAGTGAAATATTCTGATGGAAAGGACTGAGGTGAAAGCCACATGAAATAAGAGTCCCCACCACTGCGAGATGGCATGGTGATTACCAATTCTCCTCTAGACTGACACCATGGCCAGGTCACTGCCTCTGGGGCGTTTCCAAGTGTCCCCCATGTCTAGGTTAGGTTTCTCATATTTCCTCCCATGCTCCAAAAATGTGTGCCATTGGTTAAATGGTGCCTTTAAATTTAAATGAATAACTGAAGGTGCTGAGAAGAGGTTCAACTTCTTTGTTTAATTTTGAAGTGTTGATACATTTCTTCTGTATCCCACTAAGAAATATGTGCAAGTGAGCAGGAATATGAATTAAGAGATGCAGCTTACATAATATGAGTAACGTACTAGGGTGTTGTTCAATGTTAGCCATTATGGATGCAATGAGAAGTCGAGCAAAATGACACGTTTTATTGGCTAACTGAACAGATTACAATATGCAAGCTTTGAAGGCAGCTCAGGCCCCTTCTTCAGACAAGCTCTAGTAATGTGAGTGAGGGTGAGTTTTCCCCATGATGGACTGACCGGCCTTGTGACCTGAAATTCTGGGATATGTATCTAAAAATGTATAGTGTGCATTATACTGAAAATGTCTAAGTTTCACACTACAGCGAATATTTTAGAAAAAAATGTTGCTGGTTTCACTTGCTGCCCTTTCAATTTGCCTTTTTACATGCAAATTCTAGATGTCCATTTATTACTTTTATTACCTGATTTTGTGAGTCGCCCGAGTCTTTGCTTGCAGCCTGTTTAATGATAGCTGTTTCCATATAAAATACGGGATCTTCTAACAGGTTCATAAATCTTAATTATAGCTACAGTTTCATGGAATATATTGTAATAAAAGTCTTCAATAAGTTATTATTATTGGTGACATTCCTTAAGGGAGACTATTTTTGCTAGTTTCACATAATGGCCAGCAAATCCAAAAATTATCTGAATCGATTCTAATTACTGCTTGAGCCCATCAGTTCCAGTCAGTGAACGGTTTAGTAGAGCAATTCTGGGATGGCGGTGGTTCATTGAACAGCATTATTGATTTAGCTACTCCCCACATGCAAGTAAATTGAACATCAGATATGCATATAACCGATTATTTATTTTCCTCTCTGGTTTATCATAGAGAAGGAATGAATCCCCATCAATAAAGTGAAAGAACAAAAGTTTTGATAGTTTAATCTGGGATGGTAGTGATTGACTTCACTGATAAATTTCCAGTTGATGTTAATAAAAATAATATAGCAGCATTACACAACATAGGAGTTTCCCACATAACCTAATTCGGAATAAAAATAAATGTTAATAGTGCAGATCAGCTACTAAAAATGATCATGATAATTGCTTTCACTGGAAGTTTTTACCTTTATTGTTCTCTGCTCTCCAGCAAAGGTTTCTAATGTTGGCTTCTTTGGCAGCAGAGTTGCTCTTAGTCTTCTCTTACATTCAGAACTTTATGCCATGCAGATGAACTGCTCAGCCAGCTTCACGCCTGAGACTTGGTCTGTCCCAGTCCAGTTGGTTAAGGGTTGGAGGGACTATGATCCATGAGACATCTCCTTTCCTTACTTTCTTTCTGCACATTCTTCTCACGGTTGTCAAATGCTTCTTTCATGGTTCACACCTCCGGTTCTTTTGTGGCCTTCTGGACTGAGCAGCAATCTTTCACTCTGTTTGGTTTAGAGCTCACCTCTTGTGATAGTTAATGTTGTAGCCCTGTCCTGTTGCAGTTGTTTTAAAACAGTCCTGAGACTGATCTCTACTTGAATATGTTTAGCTCTGTGTTTTTATTATTATTGTTTCTAAAAATTCTTGGCCAATAAAAATTTTTTGAGAACAAAAATATATATGTGTAATACAATTACCTTTATGAAAAGGGCAGCACAGTGGCAGTGCTGCTGCCTCGTAGTAAGGAGACCCGGGTTCGCTTCCTGGGTCCTCCCTGCGTGGAGTTTGCATGTTCTCCCCATGTCTGCGTGGGTTTCCTCCCACAGTCCAAAGACACGCAGGTTAATTGCGTTGGCGATCCTAAATTGTCCCTAGTGTGTGCTTGGTGTGTGTGTGTGTGTGTGTGTGTGTGTGTGTGTGTGTGTGTGTGTGTGTGTGTGTGTGCGCCCTGCGGTGGGCTGGCGCCCTGTGCTAGCTGGGATTGGCTCCAGCAGACCCCCGTGACCCTGTATTAGGAAATAGCGGGTTGGAAAATGAGTGACGATCTAGTGCACTGATGAAGATCATCA
The DNA here is from genome assembly GCF_900747795.2 of Erpetoichthys calabaricus. Lineage (NCBI taxonomy): Eukaryota > Metazoa > Chordata > Cladistia > Polypteriformes > Polypteridae > Erpetoichthys > Erpetoichthys calabaricus. Next base: position 187,071,162 of record NC_041396.2, read on the forward strand.
TTGCTAGATTATGGCCCATTTTCCAGTATTACCCAACTTAATTGGTTGCCCCTCAAATCTTTTTTCTCCACTCTCCATGGTCCTGGGTTTCCTTTGGGATGAGACCCAGTCTTTTCATATCATCTGTCACCATGTTTAACTTTGGCTTACTTCTGGGCTTTATCCTCACCCTATCTCCATTACAATGCACCTCTTCAAACAGTCATTCTCTGCCTTTCACTCCACACGCCAGATCATCTTGGTCTCTTACTCCAAAGCACAACACCTATCTTGATAGCCACTAGTGTGTTGTTTCCCTTTTAAATAAGACTGGTAAAACATTTTTAGAGCTAGAACCTTCTGTCCTTGCATCCAAACCAGAGTCTCCATTCCTAACACCTGTTTCTGTCAAGCCCAGTCTTAGCCACATTTTTTGTTGAAGTGCCGACTCCCTAGATTTACTGACTCCAGTGTTGGCTGCCTTTTTGTTGAGTAACCAGCTATGGTCTTTGCCACATTATCAGTTGTGCAACCAACACCAGTTTTCACCTTTGAGTCCATTGATCCACAGACTTCAGTGGCTTGATGGGTACACAATTTAGCTTTTGTCCAGTTGTGAATATGGAGAGTAGGTCCAGTCATTAAGCTGTTTCCTTTGGGAGTTGTCCCTGCTAGGAGATGGTCCAGCCATCCAGTCTTCTGCAGCCCCAGAAGGGAGCATTTCAGTGCCTATTGTAGTAATGCTGACACAATACTTCCTTCTTATTTCTTTTAGATTTTGTAAATCTATTGGTTTATTGACCTTTTGGTTTTTGATTTTCTGGGTTTTGAATTTTGAGATCTGTTTTCTGGTTTTAACTTGGTTCTCAATTCTGTTTTTTTGTTCACTTTTGTTTGCCAATTAGGACACAGCCTTTTGCACATTTGAACATTTTTTAAAGTTTTGAATTTTTGAATTTTAATTTGTACTTTGTTGCTGGTCATTTTTTTTTTGCTTAATAAAATGTACATAAATAAATATGTTTTGTTTGTTGGACTATTCTACGCTCCTGTTTTTGGATTTGGCCTGTTAGAGCTTTGCAGGCCTTAGACCTCCCTAAACTTTCTGAGCCAGAATATGCCTAGAAACTGAATTGAGGACTTCCTTGAATTTCGTGGGGCCCACATTCACAACACCCAAAAAGCAAAGGACTCAGACTAGATCCCTGCTCCATCTCCACCTCAAAATTTTTATTGTCTCTGTCTGCTACCCTGACTATCGTTTGTGCTTCCTCACACATTGACAGCACCTCAGGAACTAATCGTTTGACACACCTAACCCTCTCAATATCTCTCAGCACCACTTGCACTCACCTTTCCCAGCTCCATGAGCTCCATTATGAGCTGATCCAAGACAGGACCCATACAGTTATCTTCCATGTGGCACTGGTTTAAATACCTTCTCATAGCTGACATTACATGGCACAACTTCCAGTAACTGTCCCTTAACAATGCACTGTTACATCACAGTGATGAGAGCACAAAGTAGCAATGGCCTTGTCAAAAACAAAATGGTGTTGCAGGATAAACAGTAAATAATAATAAATCAAATTTAACTTGTATTAAGTACAAAATTATACCAAACCAAAAGAAAGAAAAATGTACAACCCAAAGATTACAAAAAAATTGTAATAGAAGTGAAAAATGAAAGAAAACCATTTCTCAAAATCCTGGTTCATGATTTCTCCCTTCTTGGTTTTGACAAATTGTGCAGACCCTTCAGCACCTGCACCACGACATTCAGTGACATTGTTTATCCACAGGTCCTAAGGCTGCTGGCCAGCATCTCACACTGCCAAGTGCGTACATGTACTCTCTACGGGATGTGTTCATATACGAGGGGAAGTCAAGCTAGAGTTAGAAAATAGGATTTATTAGAAAATGGAGCGAACCTTAACAAAACTGATAATGTCATTTCTCAATGTAGTCTCCACCCTTCTCAATGCACTTGCGACACCTACCTGGAAGTGTCTGGATTCCAGCAGAATAAAAGGTTTTGTCATGTTCTCTGTTTTTTTGTATAGACACATTTCGTGACTCCATTGCTGCAACCATACTGTTTACAATTACTGTATCTATTGGTTTTGACATAAAATGGAAGGTATATGACATATTGTTTCATCAAGCCTGCCTATACAAGATGGTGGTGCAGCAGTATCAGCACCATGCTTTGGGATCATTTTGGAAATCTTCTAAAATGACTTTGTGTGTGTGGTCGATCTTGTCTCTAGTACCAGAAAGAAGTTTCTCACCTAAGAACTCTTGCTGCCAAACTCCTTTTGCCTCATGCTGGAGGGGATAACTGATTATCTACCTTGTACAACCTGTTACATCTGGAGAGTTCTGTGTGATGCGGTACAGCAGTGAAGAAAAAGCACTAAATTTTTTTTAACAGGGCTGAGAGATAGAGGGACTGAATCCAAAACCTTTGAACAGACAAAGGTCAAAAACACAAAAAATAAATAAATAAAATAAGCCAGAATACCAAAGCTTTACTCAAACTCAAAGTCAAAGTTCTTAGCAAAAAACAGTTATAACCGTGAAACCTTTGAGAAAACACATTGTTAACTGTAGCTGCATCTTTTTCAGTTTCCCAAAATCGAGCTACCATTGAGATGGCAAGATAAGATTCAGCATGTGTCAAACGTGTAACAAAAGAAATTTCTCAGTCCAATGCCTATCACCTTACCTATACCTTAAATACTATCAGGTCATGATGTCACAATGCATAACCTCTTCATGTCACTTGGCAAAATACTGTTTCATTGTGAGACACAAAATGGCTGCCAGCACCAAAGCAAATCCACAAAATGGCGATGATCATGATAATTGATTAACATTAAGCATTACTTTTATACTACATTACAATTCCACAAAATGGAAAAGAAACTGGAACCCCCATAAACTAAGGAATAAATTTAAAAAATACTATAATAATAAGAAAAAATTATTAAACACAAAAAAAAAACAAAATTGCAGTCTACCCTATGAGCATTATGAGGCATTATTATGATAAAAGACATTAAGTACTGAACTACATCTTTAAGTGCTGGATGTCTTCATCCCCCATTGCTTTCTAATGTCTTGCCCCTTGTGGCCATCTCCGTGCTTTGTGGAAGTGCTATGGCTGTGTTCCCTCCTTCTCATTAAGCCATAGTCACATAGTACAGAGTCGGGGAACCTTAGGTTAGCGAACTCATATTTTTAAAATTTTTATTTATTATGTTGAACCAAGTAGAATATTCTGGGGTGACTGCTTGACACTAGAAATCATGTATCTTCATGAAGCATGGAGTTGCCTACATCTTGCTATATGGACACATCTCTGGATTAGGTCCTGAAGACAGAAGCTGAAATGGATGCTGCAAAACTCACACAGTCCCAGAGGAATACATTTTTGCAGTCTCAAAAACCCAAAGAGAAGATTTATTTTCCAGCAGGACACAGTAAAAGCACTCTAAACAAAAAGTTCCTAACTTGGACTTTCAAACACAAACTGCAAGAGATTCCATAGTAATCACGAAAGATATCCCAGTCTGGTTCTACATTCCAGTGTAAAACAGTCTGAACTGAAATGAACCAAAGCTTGGATTAGTGTAGCGTACCTTAATCCTTACACATATATTGGAGTGAACCCAAATTTGTGCGGTATTTTAAGTAGAGAGCCTCATTTGGCTCACTTTCTGTGTGTAGTGGTTGCTCTGGAAACTCAGAACCTGTTTGCAAATGTATTGTAATTGTGGAACATTTCAAACTAAATGTCTATCTTTCTGGTTTGTCTGTAATTATGTTATTGCTGTTATTTATTAGATCATTTGTTTCCTGTGAAATGGCAAGGTGTTTCTATGCATGTTTGTGGAGAAATTTTTGTCACTTAGAAATGATTACTTTATGAGGAAATGCATCTTATAAATATCTCATCCACTAATAATAATAGATTTAAATTCCCACAGATGAGCTGGACTAATAGGACATAATGGTTTTATTTTTCACTTAACAGGAGCATGGTCAGAGACAACAATACGACTCAAGAGTGGGCAGTATGCTGTTATTAATGGAAAATTACTTGATCTATGAATAATCTTTTTGCTCTTTTATGTACAGTTTGTCAAAACCAACGAGGGAGATATCATGAATTAACATTTTTACTCTTCTCTTTTTTGTATTCTTGTGGGTTATGGAGTTTTGAGTTATTTTATATTTTTTGTTTTTGTATCTTTTTGTGATGTTCTTGCAAGAAAAAAGAATACTGTCTCACATATGGGAATAAAAATCTTCATGGGTCAGAGAGGATATGACTACAAGAAAACCGATGCGGTTGCAGACATCATGGTAACAATTCATAAAGATCTGCCAAGAACAACACAACACAGTTGAACTCTCCTGCCATTATGAGCCTGTAAGAGTTCATATTTGGGATTAATACTAAGTCTTTCAGTGGCGACTCGCGTATAGGCACTTTGGAACTGCAGCACCCCCTATTTCCATTTGATATTATCGATAACATTTAATATAATGAGTCCTTTTTTCTTTATTTCTTTCTTTATACTTGTACAATATATAATCCTTAAGCTTAATGTCAGTAGCCATCCCCCAGTTTATGAAAAAGATACAAAAATCTTTGTATGGAACTGTGCACTTCACAGTTCCAGTGGCGTGGTGTTTGGCTGTTGTGCGCATGCGCACATAGGAAGCTGCACGCGAGGCTGCGAGGGAGAGAGAGCAGTGTCACTCCCGCAGTGCCGACCCTGGCGACTAAATGCACTTGCAGTGCTTTCAATGGAGAAAAATTTCCTCAGCCGTCATCCAGAGATCAAGGAGCAGATTATTGATCTTTTCGCGCAAATTAAAACAAGAAGAATGGATTTCATTTTTAAATGAATAGATTTAGCTTGAACTGTAACAATTTAGGATACAGTAAGTAAGAAATGTTTGATTTTGTTCTTTTAGGATTTTATCAAGTTTCTGAATAAATTTTCTTTTATACATGTTTGTTTCCTTTTACACAATTTTAAAACAAAGGCTAAAATTTTTCTGGAGCAGCACCCCCACTAATTTTAGCTATGAGCCACCACTGAAGTCTTTGCCATGAATTCTCAATTGTGATTTGGTACATATACATTAAATAATCACTTTAGATTTGGACAGATTCTACTTCTCCATTTCATGCTGACAGAGAGCTTATCAATGGCTACAGATGGATTTGTTTTTATAAAAATTTTCACTGTCCTGGTTGTTTTTATTTATTTATTTTTTTAAATGTCTAAAATGTATTACTTTGAACAAACACTTTATCGCCTGTCCACTTTCACTTATGGTGTTTCAACATTAACCACACATAAATTCCGGTCTGATCGTTGATCCACTGCATCCCATTACCATATCACCACCTGTGGTTTGATTTTTTTTTGGTCTCGCAACCAAAAAATATTAATCTTAAGCATCTTTACCTCGTTTCTACTGCTTGCATCTGTTCAGTTGCTTTTCTCCAAAAAGTTGGGTGAAAAATTTCACCAGCCTGATTCCTCTCTTCAGTCAAGATTGATCTTTACTACGTAATTGGACGTCCTTCAAAAATACTATCGGTTCCCTCAGAGATCAACAATGTGGAGGCATTTTTCTCCTCTTAAGGTCAAGATTGATAGCCTTATCTAGGCAGAAACATGGTGTCCCTTCAAACTATAACTTTGGCTGCCTATATCAAATTTCTCCTTGGCAGGCTTTATCCTGTACAAGTAAAGCATGCGATAAAAACTCAGAACAGTAAACTTTTTCTGGCAATTTCATTCCCTCCCCAAGCTCCACCATACTTTTACCCAAATAAGATCACTGATGTCCAAGTCCCTGTCCTTTGACATACCAAAGTGCATGATGAGGCTGAAACACATGAATTCCTAAAACCGACAGCAGTGTTTTATTAAAGTGGCGAGTTATCAAAAAAGAAGGTTAAAATAAAATGAAATTCATGTCCACAGTTAAATTTCTAACAAAAAGGAGGGTACCAGTAAAAGAAAAATGATCAAAAAAAGAAAAAAATAATAATTTCCATTAATAGCTACTGTTAAATATTTTAGCAGGATAAAATTGAGTTACACAGGTAAGTAACAGAGAAGCATCGAAAACAAATATGGGCGTCACTATGTGATGGTTTTACTAGTAATAATAAGGCATATACTGTACTAGCAATGAGAGAACATAATAGAAAGAGGGAAACAAAGGGGGCACTGTTTAAAATTCTGTTTCTAATGGACAGGAAAATAACATAATAAATAAACAAAAAGGGGGTTGGAAAAGTATAATATGCATGCAGATGTGTTGTTAAGGTCTGTAGGAAGATACCAGAGTTTGGTCTTGTCCAGGGTCAAAGATGGATGCTCAGGATGGTGCTTCACTGGCAGAAGTGCTTTTTTGCATTAAAGACATATTTTATCTTAGATGCCCTGGTATGCTTTCTGAATAGCATAGAGCACACTACTTCCAAAAAATGAAACAGACCGGTCAGGGAAATAAAGAAAAGTCGAGATCATCATTACAAATAGCTCCATCTGCTGGACATCCCTTACTAGAACAAGCCTCAGGGAGCCTCGTAATCAGATCAGATCAGCACGACAAGGCTGGGGAATACAATAAAGGCATGATCTGAAGTACGTCAGGGTCATTTGCATAACAGAGTCAAAAGCCACATTAGTTTACACCAATCAGCATACAGATAACTGGTATTGTCTTTTGACACGCCTATATCTTAATATTATCTAAACTAGTTAAACTATTTAAAGGGAAACTTCTTATTTATGAATTCTTATTAAGAGCAAAATAAATAAGTATTCATTATTGTTATGTTTCCTCGGTACCTCTGCTGGTATTACAGAATGTGTTAAATGTGTTAGTTAAACAGGCAGTTGTAGCCAGAGGCACCAGTTCAGACAGAAAGTTTTTCCCATGCAGATCAATAAAAACTTTAAAGAAAAGTAAAACGCTGCTAAGAATCTGGTAGATCCAAGTCAAAGCCAGTGACGGGTAATAGTAAGGACATCCATGCATTGCGCTGCTGAAATACACACTTCAGCTGCGGTGAGCTCCAGACCACCACAGTCCACATCTGGTGGTGCTTGAGTGCCAGGCTCACACTACTCAGTTTTTTGTGAAAAGTCTGCGTGGCAACATTAAGGAAGGTGTGGAAATTATCAGTGAATAAAGCAGTGATCTTCACTGTCACATTTGATAAGCTCTGGGGAAAAAGACCACGTGTTATTCCACATCAGAGAAAAGGAAGTTTTTGATTTTTGGTGTAAATTTCATTGTTACGACAGCACACAAGAACTACCTTTGTCTTTGTAAAACAATGTCTGCGGACTGCGAGCATCAGATGTGGACTGTTGTTACCAGCCTGGCTTAGAGTGGATCTTAATGTTAACACCCAAATTTACAACTCTCCAGAGGAAGCAAAAGAAGAATTAAAAAGATCAATTCATTCTATTTTAAAAACATGATTAGGCTCTAATAAAGGCTGGAGAAGAGACTGCTATTAAGCTTACTGAGGTTAATAATAGCCATCAATCTGCCATGAGGAAAATGCAAGAGAGACCTTTGTTGAAGTGCAGCACTCCTTTAATGCTCTTTGAGAATAATATTTCAAATACATAACATCAATTATCTCTAATATTACTTGCCTCACTGCTTCTTTTTTTCTCCTCTGTTTTGTTATCAGTATTATAATTATACCCATTAATTCTTAGTATAACTTGTCACACACAAGAGAAATGCCTGTTTGTTGGGGTCTAACCTAAAGGGTACACAGGACAAGCAGCAGAGAGTTGCACAGCAGGCTAACAGTCCTTTGTTTGCACCTCCAGCTGGGAAGATCCTGATTTGCCAGAAGCACAGTCATGTAAGTCATGCCCCACCCCTTTTCTCGCTTCTTATAGTCCTATGTGATATAAATAGTGCAGCAGCCACGAGATGAGGATATGGCCGTATCACTCTTGCCTGAGCTCAATCAGTTTGATTTACGCTAAAAACTCGATAGCAACACCATGAAACGTGATAGCCTGTGGCACCCCAGCCCTCTGAGATGTTTATCTGGGCTTTTTTAGGTTCTCCAAACTCTTACTAACATCCATCACATAGCATCTTGTGATTAATACTAAGGATATATTTTGTTAATAAATATTTAAAACATTAATAATTAATGTAGCTGTTTGGGGTATGTGTTATCTTTATATATAATTATAATTATGTTCTTTTATTGCTAGTGTAATCATCAGTTGCCTAGGTGTCATGATTTCTAATGTTTCTAAGCTACCTCACATGTTTAAGGCAGGGTTCTTCTCCTGGCTAATATTTCAATTCCATTTTTATGTCTTTTTCCTTAATTTTTGATGTTTTAGTTACTTTTGTTTATTTAAATATTGTTATGTTTTTTTATTATTTCTCTTGGTAAGTAATATATATCAATAATATTTTATAATATTGTAGTTGTTTAGCTTGTATGCGTATATTTTTTGTTCTGTCATGTTTTTTGTATTTTGTGGGTGGATCTCCAAGTGGCTGGGACAGTCCCTAGTATTTAATTTATATTCAGGCTGGAAAAGCAGGACCCCCGTCATTCATCTGAGTGAGTTCTTTGGAGATTATTGTGCGTATTGTTTTTCTTGGATTTACTGGTTTTTCTGTATTGGATTCTTCCCTTCAATTACTTGTTCGCCTTAGAACTGCCTTTAGGGCAACTCCTTTTTGACTTTTCTGAGCTTTTTCTTGTTATTTTGTGAATAAATATCCTCTTTTATAAAGTTTATTGTGGACTTGCCTCTTTATAAACCGGAGTTTTCGCGGTTCTATCTCCATATTTTGAGGAATCTTGAGACTTTCTTGAAATTTTGGATCTTTAAAAGCCTGTTGTCCATTTTTGAAGCCTAGTCTGGCCTGAAACCTCTCAGTCGCCTAGAGTCAGCCTGGCCAGTAAGGTTTCTGGTTTGTTTTTTGTGGGTTTTTTTGAAGGCCTCAACCGTTTTTTCCTATTCTGTAGTGCCAGAATCACACCACTTCCTTTTTGGATTGTTCTGCATACTAATCAGGGAGGTGCTCAAAGGGCTGGGTGCAGTGGCTCAAGCCCCTCATTGGCCCAAGAACCCTTTTTTTTACAGTTAAGACTTGAGCAAAAGAGTACCCCTCCTTTTCATTTACAAGAAAGAAACAAGGAAACACAAAGATAAGCAACATGCTTTGTTAGGTTGACTACTGTTTACCATTCCATATGGAAATACAATATGGTCTATGACAATAATTGCTATTAATTCCACCAAAAAGTCTGTAATAAATATTGGTGTTCTGGTTGTGTTGTACTACAAAACACCAAGACATGGAAGGTTGCTGTAACTTTATTTTCAAAAGCCATGCAAATTTACTTTGAAACTAGTGCCCGCTTTTTTATTTGCCGTTTTATTCATTATTAAATAACCATTTTTCTCACAGTATACAGCATATTTTTTTTATCTGTCAACACAAATGTATTGCAGGAATTCTTTTCCATGAGTGTCAGTTCAATGGGGTGGCAGTGAGTAAAAGTAGCGACTTACAGTAACGCTAATAAAGTTGGAGAAAGTAACAAGCCTTAGTGGTGGAAAGGGCTCCGTTTATGCATTTTTAAAAGTAAGCAAGCTACGAAGGACCTTCATTCTTGATCTGTTTAAAATGCATACAGTCAATTTCTCGTGAGATTGTGAGACGTGCACATCATAAGTCAGCAGGACTGCATAAGCGGCACTCTTACATTGAAAGATTACGGTGTCAAAGCGCCTGGGCACCATTTGACAGAAACCAGAGCAAGACGACTAATGAGGTGTGTAACTATTTTGTTCATGTTACATTGGACAAAGTTTTAACTTTAACTGGCTGACTGTTCTCTGTGTAACAATTTCAAATCAGACGTCACAAACCAAATATTGGACTGTCACTAAAATAAGAGCTGGCAGTCGAGGCTAACATATAGTAAGTATAGTACGTGTTAAATGATCGACTTATAGTTTATAACTGAACATCTTCTTTTTTTTTTTCTTTGTTGTATTCATATCTTTATAACTTCCTTTGTTACGTTTATTGTTGTGTGCCTGTGCCACCAGGGTGCCAAAACAAGTCCTAGAAGTCGCTCTGTCCTCCATAAGGAAAGGCAAAAAGTCTTGACAGCCAAACTGAACTCCAGGAAATTGTCCTCATCGTAGGACTGCCAATTTATGTCAATTTATATTTCAGAACCCATTTTATATATTCAAGCTTATCACATTTTAAATTTCATCCTCTGTGGTGAATAGCTCACTGGGAATAAGTCAGCACCGCTCTGTTGAATTCATATCATGGCAAAAATGAGATGGTTTCTGTATCTCAGGACTGTTCCTTGACCATTGTGAGCATGCTCAACTTCTGAAGACTTCACGTCTGATAGTAGAGATTGTTGTGCCCTCCATGTTGGTTAGCAAAAATCAAGCATTCGTAGTAAAGGGCATTGGTCCATGTGACAATGAGGGCTTTTCAAAATAGAAGAACAATGTCACTCAAACACTGGAGTGGACTCACTTACTTGAGCGCAGTTACACACAAAAGCATTTTTAGGTTAGAACTGCACTGCATGATTAAACCAAACGCTTTATAATTAATAGTGATTTTTATATGTCTTGATGTTAAGTACATGCCCACACTTGATAATATATTCCCCTGGTATTTGCGTGTTTTCATTTCAATGTGTTTCCGCAGTCCAAAAGCAGATATGCTGTTTTTTTTAGGTGACTCTATAAATGCCGTGGTGTTTGAATATTTGGGAGAGTGACAGTGGACTGTGATGGACTTGCATAAACTCTCATCAAGAGAAGAATACACTAGCACATAACAGGATTTTTTTTTCTTTTTTTAAATGATTTTACAAAAAAAAAAATCAACCCTTACTGAAAAGCGTCTTTAAAAACATAGTGAATTAACAGTCAATGTAACATCAGTGTGGTGCAATAAAGCCATTTCATACAGTATAATGAGTAATTAATGCCACTTTGTTCAAAAGACTGCTGAGTGACATTGAACTCATGGCTAAACATACAAAGCTCTATCAGCTTGCATTGATGATGAACTAGAAAAGAGTCCGTTTGTCAGGGATGCATTGCTGGACAGTTTTATTTGCTTTATATATTAAAGGTTTGTTTTTGTCATGATTTTTATATTTGGTTCTGTTTTCTTTTTATTCACTCCTTTCTTCCAGTACAAGTAAGCAAGAATCAGGTCTAAAATAACTGTTTTTCCTGTAACACCCAAATCCTGACAATACCTACAAAGCAAAAAGGTATTACTGTATTATTTTCTTTGTTTTTTGTTACTGAAAAATCTTAATATATATTGCTTGTTTACCATCGTTGTGCATTGGGATTCAAGGTTCTACGCCAGTGTTTCTCAACCTTTTTGGTGTTGCATCCCACTTTTCCAATGTACGGGTGTTCATGACGCAACATTGGGGGGGGGTGCCCTTTGCTGAATTGAGCGTGATCATCAGAGCAGGGGAGTCAAGCATGACTGTTTGGGATGATGACCTATTGCAACCCACCATAACACACTTCTGTTATAAACAATGGCAACTCACGACTCCCCAGCAGCAGTCCCCACGTTTAGACCCACTGGTTGAGAGACACTGTTGTGGACTGTACTATGATCATTTCTGGCTGAAAATCTAATGCACAAAAAATACTGGGAATATATGATCCCAGATGGCTTCCTGAATGCTTGATGCACTAAAGTCCAAAAAACTCCCTAGAGAAGGCACAGAAAATTGATAAAATACAATAGTCACACCAACCATGTTGTTTATAGCTGTTATGCCCATCCCCAGACACGGCATGTTGGGTCATTACTTCCCCAATATTAAAGATGCTAGTGGTTTATCACTGATGTATACGCTCCTGGATACATATCTTATAAACAACTAAGTAGTTTGGGATTCAGATATCGATAGGCTTCTTAGAAAGATTTCTAATTCCTGCTTTACAAATTTTGACTTTGGGGTCTTTTTTTGTCACGGGATTCTTTGCTTCCTAATAGATTCGGTATCTGGGTCCTCTCTGAAAACATCTGTAAGGTAAGTAGTCTCCTTTGACTATGTAGTTTTAATCCTAATTCTTTCCATAATGCCTTGCTAGGACAAAATAACTCTGTAGCAAACTCTAACTCAAATGTGCACTGCATCAGTACTTTAATAACCAACCTCAGTTCATGTAGAAAATCCAGACAGTGCAGCATAAATGCAATAATTTAATTACCATTTTACCTGTGCACTTTATTAAAACTATAAAAACAGACTATAGATTAAATAAAAAATCTGCATGAAGGGGCATTAATAAAAATAACTTAATTATCATTTCAAACAGCCATAACGCTCTGACAATTCAGTTCTGCTCTTCCGAGACCTTAAATATGGCTTTATTAAATGTTAGAGCATTAACCAACAAGATCTCCATCAATGATCTTATTAGTGATGGGTAAATCGACTTTATTACATTAAGTGAAACGTGGCTTAGCTCTAATCGTGTGGCTGTATTAATCGAATCTGCACCTCTGAATTACAGCTTTACTCATGCAGTTTAGTTAATATTTATTTGAGTCGGCTAAACTGTAGAGATGTAAGCTTTGGTACGCTCGTGTCTTTTGAGTATCTTGCTGTTGTTATTCAAGGAGTTTCTCAGTCTCTAGTATTGTCTGTGTATAAACCTCCTAAATATAATGCATCTTTCTTTGAGGAATTCTCAGACTTAGTGTAAATTATAATAACTGACTATGTATGACAGGTTCGTAATTGTTGGCAGCTTTAATTTTCATATCGATAATCAGTGTGACCCAAAAGCAAACGAATTCATGAACCTCGTGCACTCTTTTGATCTGAACTAGCATGTTAGTCAGCCAAAACAAAGGACGGCATACTCTGGATTTAGTGATTACTAAAAGATTTAAAATTGGTGTTAATCAGATCGTGGATATCGGTTTATCTAACCATTTTCTCTTACTATTTAATATAGAAATACTGATAGATAAAATTAATGAGAAGTGTATTGTTAAAAAAACGCTTCTTTAATTCATCTGCAGCTTCAAAGTTTACAAACATTTTAAGCAACCAGTCCCCTTGTAGTGCTTACTAAAATAGTGAGGATAACGTAAATAGTAAGGTGGTAAATTTTAATGTTAAAGTGAGAGCTGCTGCTGACATAGTCACTCCTGAAAAGACAGTTAATTCTCCAGCACTGTTACACCACGGAAGACTCAAGGAGTGTCTGATCTAAAGAGAATATGCCAGAGAGCTGAGCGTAAATGGAGAAAAACTAAATTGATTGTCCACTATGAAATATTGAAGGCAAAAATAACAAAATTGAACAATATAGTCCGTCTTGAGAGGTGGTGCTATTTCTTTAAAATTATAAATAACAATATTGGTAATCCAAGACACACACACACAGGCGCGTGAGAGAGACACACACACACATAGAGGTGCGTGAGAGAGACACACAGACGCACGCGCACACACACACACACACACACACACGCACACGCACGCATGCACGCGAGAGAGAGAGAGAGACACACACACACGAGAGAGACAGACAGACAGACACACACACACACACACACACACAGGTGTGCGAGAGAGAGAGAGAGCTGGACGCATAGGGCAGAGAAGGCAGTTAAAGAATGCACCAGGCTTGATTTTGTTTTCACCTCTGTTTACAGCGATCGGTTCGTAGCCTGCATTGTTGCAATGTTACTTTTCTTGGTGGTTTATTAAATTACGGATTTTTCAAATGTTCATTTTTTTCCCTGTGCTTAAAACTCATTAAAAAAGTGTTTTTAGTGAGCGGTTTGTAGCACTATAGCGCAAACTCTTGCAGTGTTGTTTTCTCTGTTGTTCAAGGTTTTCTCAGTGTTATTCAATGTTTTTACATTTAATTTACTATTACGCTGTGCATTCTATGCTATAATCTTCTATCTATCCCAGACTGTCTTAAGACTGCTGTTGTTAAACTCCTGCTCAAGAAAAATAATCTTGACTCATCTGTTTTTGAAAACTTTAGACCTACTGTATTTCTAACCTGCCTTTCTTAAGTAAAATCCGCATTTGATACCATTGATTACAATATTCTTAGAAATCGCCTTAGTCAATGGGTGGGCCTCTCTGGCAGTGTCTTAAATTGGTTTGAATCCTACCTGGCAGGGAGAAAATTCTTTGTTAGTTGTGGTAATTACAACTCAAAGACACATGACATCCTATATGGTGTTCCACAAGGCTCTATCCCGGGTCCGCTGCTCTTTTCGATTTACATGCTTCCGTTAGGTCAGATTATCTCAAGGCACAACATGAGTTACCACAGCTATGCTGATGACACACAGCTGTATTTATCAGTAGTGCCTGACGGCCCCGACACTCTTGATTCACTGATACAATGTCTTACTTGTGTTTCTGAATGGATGAGTAGTAATTTTCTCAAACTAAATAAAGAGAAAACAGAAATCTTCGTAATTGGCAAAAATGGATAGAATGAGGATATTAGAAATAAACCATTAGTCTTAAAAGGGAGATGGAGGTAAAGAATTTAGGGGTAATTATTGACTCTGACCTAAATTTTAAACCACATATTAATCAGATCACTAGGACAACTTTTTTTTCTTAAGAAATAAAGCAAAAGTTAGACCTCTTATAACTTTGCAAGATGCTGAAAAATTTGTTCATGCTTTTGTTTTAAGTCGACTAGATTACTGTAATGCACTCCTCTCAGGACTACCAAAAAAAGACATCAATCGATTGCAACTAGTGCAGAATTCAGCTGCTAGAATCTTAACTACGAAAAAAAAATCCGAGAACATCTCTCCAGTTTTGATGTCACTACACTGGTTACCTGTGTCATTTAGAATTGACTTTAAAATAGTGCTGGGCGGTTTGAACAAAATTCTATATCACGGTATTTTTCAAAATTATCCCGGTTTCATGCCATTCAACAGTATTTTTTTCCCATGCATGAGTGGATGTTAACCACATTTCCACTTCAATTACTGCAGTAGACTGGCTAAAAATAACCTATTTCACTGTCATGAGAATTATACATTGTACAAAAAACATTTTAATGTGCACACACGTATTAATACAGGTTTGCATGGCCCTATAAAGTGATAGTTTTCAAGGGGGTGCCACTAATGAAGAGAAGGAATCACATTGCATGACAGATGCAGTCAAAATACAGAACCTTTTTTATTGAACAAATTTTGCAAACAGCTTAAACTATAATTTTGACAACATATTTTCAACCATCCAAAGATGCATTTAGACTTAGTAAAATATCCAGAGGTACTTGTCAAAAGTTGTATTGCATTGAACATGTCTTAGAAAAGGAATAAATAGTAAATATTTTTTGTAAACCAACTACACTTTTTGTTAATGTTAACAATCTCTGTCCACTGACACGTTAGCTATATGGATTGCAATGGCGTTGGTTATCTTGATCCACCGCTTGCTTTTTTTGTCATATCTAGTACCTCTAGCAAACGCATCTACAAGTGACGTCTGACTCAAGTGTCCTCTAGCTGTTTCAGTTTTACCTGAGGACATGGAGGGTGCCAATCTTAGTTCATACATTCATGGTACTCCAAAGCATGTTTGCGGCTAAGGTGGTGCTTCAAATTGCTCATGATGCTGCCTCTGGTGACAACTTTAGCTCGACAACATTTGCAGTAAATAGTTGTTTGGTCCACGTCCAACCTTTTAAAACCAAAGTATCTCCAGACAACAGACACGGTTCCTTTTTTCAGCAAAAGTTCTTCTGTGTCATCATGTTCAACTTTATCGTCTGCTACAGCTTCAGTTTTAGAATGTTCTCTGTCCATTTTCACCGCGCAATACCTCCACTTACACATGTACTCCATTGCATGTGTGTTTAGCGGTGTAGCAGTGAAAAAGGTCCCCCCTTAAACAGTTTCCCGCTGCGCCACGCTCCGAACATTGTTTAGGCTATTTAAACTGGTATTGCGGTATAAGAAATATTCATATCATAACAAAAATATTAAACGGTTTTCGGTATGAAACGGTATACCTCCCAGCACTAAAATACTGCTTATGGTTTACAAAGCCTTAAATAATTTCACTCCATCCTATATCTCAGAATGTCTTTCACCTTACACTCCAAATTGTAACCTTAGAACTTCTAATGAGTATCTGTTTATAATTCCAAGAGCTAAACTTAAAAGAAGTGGTGAGGCGACCTTCTGCTGTTATGCACCAAAAATCTGGAATAGCTTACCAATAGAAGTTTGCCAGGCTAATACAGTGGAGCACTTTAAAAAAACTGCTAAAAACATATCATTTTAACATGACTTTCTCATAGCTTCATTATAGTGTAACCCTGATATTCTGTATATGCATTTAAGGTGGGAGTGGAGGATGCCATCATCTATATGCTACACCGATCCCTCTCCCACTTGGAAAGAGGCAGTGATGCTGTAAGAATTATGTTTCTGGACTTCTCTAGTGCCTTCAACACCATCCAACCTCTGCTCCTTAGGGACAAGCTGACAGAGATGGGAGTAGTTTCATACCTGGTGACATGGATCGTGGACTATCTTACAGACAGACCTCAGTATGTGTGTCTCGGGAACTGCAGGTCTGACATTGTGGTCAGCAACACAGGAGCGCCACAGGGAACTGTACTTTCTCCGGTCCTGTTCAGCCTATATACATCGGACTTCCAATACAACTCGGAGTCCTGCCACGTGCAAACATTCGCTGACGACACTGCTATCGTGGGCTGCATCAGGAGTGGGCAGGAGGAGGAGTATAGGAACCTAATCAAGGACTTTGTTAAATGGTGCGACTCAAACCACCTACACCTGAACACCAGCAAAACCAAGGAGCTGGTGGTGGATTTTAGGAGACCAAGGCCCCTCCTGGACCCCGCCATCATTAGAGGTGACTGTATGCAGATGGTGCAGACCTATAAATACCTGGGAGTGCAGCTGGATGATAAATTGGACTGGACTGCCAATACTGATGCTCTGTGTAAGAAAGGACAGAGCCGGCTATACTTCCTTAGAAGGCTGGCGTCTTTCAACATCTGCAATAAGATGCTGCAGATGTTCTATCAGACGGTTGTGGCGAGTGCCCTCTTCCTTGCAGTGGTGTGCTGGGTAGGCAGCATAAAGAAGAAGGACGCCTCACGCCTGGACAAACTGGTGAGGAAAGCAGGCTCTATTGTAGGCATGGAGCTGGACAGTTTAACATCTGTGGCAGAGCGAAGGGCGCTGAGCAGGCTCCTGTCAGTCATGGAGAATCCACTGCATCCACTGAACAGTATCATCTCCAGACAGAGGAGCAGCTTCAGCAACAGACTGCTGTCACTGTCCTGCTCCACTGACAGACTGAGGAGATCGTTCCTCCACCACACTATGCGACTCTTCAATTCCACCCGGGGGGGGGTAAACGTTAACATTATTCAAAGTTATTGTCTGTTTTACCTGCATTGTTATCAATCTTTAATTTAATATTGTTCCTTATTAGTATGCTGCTGCTGGAGTATGTGAATTTCCCCTTGGGATTAATAAAGTATCTATCTATCTATCTAAGTATCATTTTTATCATGGCTCTACAATCCGTACTAACCCCTACTTTCTCTGCTGTTCTCTTTTCATTTTTCTGTGCTGGCGATCTGTGCCACCACCACTCCATCAAAGCACCGTGCTGTCCCTACATTGATGGATTGAAGGCCAGAGGTCCACATGACCATCATCATCAAGTTCTCCCATGTGAAGCCTGAAAACCATGAGGACTGATTGAGGTCATTTATATTAGGTAGAATGCTTAGTGGAGCTGGGTGGTCTCGTGGCCTGGAACCCCTGCAGATTTTGTTTAGTTTCTCCATTTTTTTGTTTTCTGTCCTCCCTGGCAATCGGACCTTACTTTATTCTTTGTTATTTAGTATTGCCTAATCTTATTTTTATATTTTTCTTTTTAATTTCTTTATCTTCTAAAGCACATTGAGCTACATCATTTGTATGAAAATGTGCTATTTAAATAAATGTTGTTGTTAAAGGAAAGGATGAACAATTAGTTTTAGAACTTCTGACTTATACTTTTGATTTTCGGCTATAGCTCTGAACTCTAAATGCTATATTTTCTTGTGTTTATTTTCAAGTTTGTTTACTGACCCCTTCTTCTGGTTTCCCCTAAAAATAGAAATGTCATTTTCAGGTGTTCTGCATCAGCCATTTTCCATCTGACTACAGTGCAATAGACATGATGACAACATTTTTATATAAGATCAGTTAGCAGTTTGTTTAGAAACTGCGCTCTTTTTTTTTAAAGTTAAGAAAACCTACCTATAGCAGTTTCTTTAGATCTTTGATTAAGTCATTTTTTGTTTACTTTTGTAAGAGACTCATAATTTGATTTGCATTTTGCTTTTGTTTGCTTGCTGTCCTAGTGAAACCAACCCTGCCTTTCTGGCCTCTCCCTTAAAAATAAGAGACATACTTAGAAAGGAATCTTTTCCTACACACTTTCACCCTATTATATAATTTACATTCTAAAAGTACAATTTAGGTTAATCATACAGAAAAAAATCAATTTAGTTAATAAAATAATTGTCATAAAATAAGACTATTACCATTGTATTTGTGAAACGAAAGAAGGAGAGGAAAACAAAGACTCAAAGACAAAAGCATTCCTAGTGAAAGCAAAGGGACAGGAGTTATGGAGTCATCCTTCCCTATTCTAGTAGCAATTCTTGGGGCAGCTCTGAACTGATTCCAGACTGGAACTAGAACAATCTGAAAAGTTTTTGAGTGAAGCATTGCAGTAGTCAGTCATACAGTATTTCAATTAAACTCATGACTTACCTTGTTTTTTCCCCTGATTATTGACATAATAACTTAATTGTCTTTAATTTCTTGGTTAGAATAAACAAGTCTTAATAAAATACTACTATGGTATTAAAGGACAGATTTGCCTCAAAGGGAACAACTAAATTGTGTGCAGATTCTAATATTCAAGTAAAAATCCAGCTATATATCGCATTACTAACTGCAGAATTTACACCCTTTTGGAACATAAGAAATTTGACAAATGAGAGGTCACCATTCAGTCCATGAAACCTCTGCTCGAGACTAAACACTAATAAAACCTCGGTGCTCTTCAGAGAGTCTAAAGCATATCTGCATTCTTCTTTTCTTCAGGCATTCCGATTTTCCACCCACAGCCAAGTGTGCAAATGTGTTAACTAACTGTGATTTGCCCTAAGTGAGAGGACCCACACCTTGTCCAGGGTTAGTTCCTGCCTTACCGCTAACATTGGGCTCACAAATGTAAGGTGTCGTAAGAATGCCATTTATATGAGCTAAGTCTATTTTTAATTCTTTAAAAAGAACTAAAAAAAAATTACAATAGATTTTAGAGATTAACGTGTGACTAACATTGTGAGGACGCCTTTTTTTGAAAATTTTAGTTAGAAAAATATGTTTGAAATTGATGTGTAATTACTAAGAACTTTTGGGTCTAAAATTGATTTTCTCAATGCTGATTGTATTATGATCAATTTTAAAGGACCAGGAACAACACGTATAAGCAGGGATGTTCGTTATTCTGAGTGTGGGCATTGCTACTTTAGTAACTGAGCTTTTTCAATAATTTGGTTGGACACTACAGTAGGTGTAAGGGACCGGAGATAGTTTCAATTTACAAATTAGTGGTGGAATATCCTGCTTTATTATTTATTTGAAATTACTGAGGAAACATATGCTGGGAAATGTTAAGTTTTGTCCTGCAATATCAGTGTTATAATGTGGATTTGTTTGAATTTTTTCTGACTTCTATACTATGATTTTTCTGGTTACTTTTCTCACATTTCTGGGTTTTTAAATACCCACATTCTAATTCTGAGGTTATTTGTTCAAAAATGTACTAAAATTATTTTTCTTTTCTGATTATATTTTTTTGCACACACAAATCCACTGGAAATAATGGACAGACACTATTAAATATTAATAACTGAATAAATTAAATGGTTAAATAGCTTCCAACACATTAAACTTGTCTAAACTCTAGCATTATACTGTCATCTGCACCTCTACCATGGAAAACATCATTAATTGTCGGTATTCAGAAGAGACAGACTTCTAACCTGGAACCTAACCTTTGCTCCCGTTATTTTAGTGGCATGATACAACTTGCCTTTATAATTAATAATTCAATAATGATACAAATGAGAATGGGTATTCACAAATAACTTATTTAAATTTTCACAAAATAATATATTATTCAATAGAGGTTCATGTAAGGAAGGTCAACAACTATAATTAATCCCCCTAGAAATCCATGGTAACATTTCTAAGTGGATTTTTATTTTTTTTAATTAGAAGAATGTCATCTTTGTTAAAAATGTTTGCCATGGAAAGCACCAGGGATCCATTTTTGGGTAGATGTCAGCCTGTTAATTATCCTACTGAATCGGAGTCCTCAGCCTCTAGCTCAGCATTCTGAATTGAGATTTGATGTGAATGTGAGACACAGAAGGCAAATGAGGACGACCTAGAAATGCCCCGAAGCATTTGTGTATATTAATTCACTGAATTAATTCTTCTTTGAATGACAGGAAAATACCATGTGATCCTTAAACACTGAGGCTCTGAATGTGAACAACACCAGGCTTTCCTGTAAGTGAATGGTATAATTACGCCTTTAGACTCAATTACATCTCCCAATAGTTGTCACTAAGGCAGAAATGACACAACTAAATACACTGCTTGTTGAAAAGCAGGACAAACCACTGATGCTCTCTGAAATCCAAGATGCTATGAATGCTCTACAAAGTGAGAAGAATCAGATAGCTACATTTTATAAAAAGATCTCTTTCAAATTAGATATGAAACAGTGCATCCATTGTCATACTGAAAAAAATAAAGCCAAGTAAAATAGAAGAAAAATTGAATAAAATTAACTAAATTGTTCCTCAGGAAAAAAAAAAAGACAGGAACCATTATGGAGCCCATCTCCTAATGCGTAGGCTCAGGATACAGCCATCAAATTTTAATTGAAGAGAACTGTGAAATAGCCCCAGGAGACAAGCAGCCCAAGGCCTGTCCTCAGGGCCAGAGGCTTTCAAATGTACAAGATACTGAACTTTATTACCTTCCAAAATGTTTTACGTTCTGTATTCTTGTCACCATCCATGGTTTGGGGTGTACATGTTTTATCGTTCAATTCAGTTCAGTTCAATTCAACTTAATGCAATTCAATTTAATTGTCCCAGAAGGGAAATTTGGTTTGTCAGCAGGGTTTATGAAGAAACCATGGCAAAACATTAAAAACACATCACAAAGAACACAGACATGAAATGTAAACTTATTACAAATAAATAATATAACAGTGAACATTTATGGTGAAACATTAGAAACATATTACACAGAAAAACTAAACGAACATCTAGGCTTGCCTAATGATTGATGCAAATACTAGCTCTTCATCCCATGATTTAAACCTGTTGGTGTTTATTAAAATTGAATTTATTTAGAAGATTAACAGTAGTTGGGTGGAAGGAGAACTAGAACCAGTTGCTTGTTATCCTTGGAACCTTGGACCAGTGACCTGATGACAACAACTAAAATTGAGAATGTAGTAAATGAGCTGGTCTGAGAGGATACACTCTGTTCTCTGGAAGATGTTCTTGTTAAACAGGTCTGTAAAATTTGACTGTTGATCTTTACAATTTGAGTTATTCTGTAATTTGTTGTCTGACATAAAGAATTCCAAGCCAGGCCAGCAGAACATAAATAAAGACAGACTCAATACAAGAGTTATAAAAGATGGACATAATGATGGGACTCACACTTAAAAGACCCCACTTCCTTAAATGGTGGAGGTCCCTTTTTGCAGATGGCTTCTGTATTTTCATTTAAAGTCAGTTTTCAGTCTATGACTGTCAGCATTCTCCATGACTGGTTTCATTCTCATTCAGTAGACATTAACTTGCTGAGTCATCAAATAATTTTAGGATGAACCTGTTGTCAAATTGGCTGCACCAACCAAGAATGTACGAAAGAAGTGAAAGAAAAACCCACCTGAGGGAACCCTGTGGATGACAAACAAATATTTCCTTTCAGTTTATAAGTCCTGTCTATTAAAAAGTCAATCAGCTACCCTACCAAAGTCCAAATTAAAACCTTTTAGACAAGAAGGTGGTCCTGGATGGCGGTACAAGTTGAAGAGAAGTCTACAAATGGGAGCCTCGCGTGAGTCGTCTTGTCCTCCAAGTGGTTATATTAGAGATGACAATGGCATCCTCTGTAACTCTGTTACACTGGTATGCAAGCTGAAATGGATCTAATAAACCCTGACGTTTCCCTGTCAGCCTCGTCTTTATAGGTTTTTCAAATGATTTCAAAACCAGTGGTCTGAAGTCATTTAAGGTTTTAGTTTTTACCTACTGGAATTACTGCAGTCTGTTTCCATTGGAAACTACATAAGCTGCTCTGAACAACATTTCAAGAGCCTTTCACTAAGATAGTCTGGTCCAGCAGGTCTTTTAATTTATTTATAATTTTCTAAAAATGTTCTCTACATCCTTTCAAACTAAAAATATCTCTCCCTTATCCGAAACCATCTGCTTCAAGCATTGCACTTACTCAGTAAAATGAAACTTCTCAAATCTTAAGTAGCATTCATTATTCATTCCTTGTTAGCGGTGTAAACAAGAGTTGGGTAAAGTAAAAGATCAGAAGCAGTTGGAGATGGGAGACATGAAAAGTGGGATGAATCTTAAAATGACAAGAAAGTGCTCGCCTGTGAGACTCTGGCTTTGTTTTCTTCAGGATGATGTAAGGACTGATAAACCTTGGGCCAGGCGTACAAGATATAACTCTTAAGTCGATCCCACATAGTCAGCCAGGGAGAAAAGATTATCCTCCTGTCAGACAATCTTTTTGCAGAGGTTTCAACCTTCCACAAGTTCTCTCTGGTAAGCTTCCAGCCCAAATGGACACCAAACAGTCCATGTGAAGTTTATTCAAATAATCTCAGCATTGAAGACTCTATAAGATAATAGGTAGCCATCTTGGCTTAAACCCACACAGGGATTCAAATAGCAACATACTAGTCAAGGGTTACTTTAGTTCCAGTTTTAGATGTGTTTACTGTCATCGTAATGTTTGTCTGTCTGTCCATCCCCATAAAACAACTTGGCTCTCATAGAATCGATTTTGTTAAAATTTGACACGAAGAGAATTTGCCAAGGAAGTTACATTTTCACAGAGACATCTCCCATACAGAGTGCTGTACAAATTGTTGAATTCTTAAAATCTCCCATTGAAAAGCATTGATGAATTATCAGATTCTTCCATCTTCGAACAGAGAAAAATTCTATGTGACTTCAATTATGGATTTATTTACTCTTTCAAATTTGTCTTAATAGATGTCACACCATTACAAGTTATTCAAATGTCAGGAGAGGTGCGAACCTCTGGCACTCCCGTTCACTTCTCCTGGTACTTCAGGTAAGTTTATCATAAAGAAAACAGAAAGCCCCTATCTAGAAATGAATGTAGGAGGAATTAATTTTTTGCAAGCATAGAATGAACAAATGTGTACTCGGAATTTATGCAGCATTAAAAGCAATCCCACATCTGCATTGTCTGCACGTTATAAAGCTTCAGTATTTCTCTGACCCTCATTTCATCCACAGAGCTGCATACCTGCACTCCATGATGGGCCCAACTGAGACATTGAGACTTCAGCTTGGGTTCTAACTCTCCATCAGGTACTTCATTTAGAAATGTTTTATTTAAAAAAAAATGAAACTATAATTAGGCATTGACCCCTCAACAACCTACAATTAACAACAGGAAATCAAATGATGCCATTTTTACATCACATGAATTGGAATATTTCAACCACCACAAGCTTATTTGGGTTATGTTTTTCACTATATGACATTACAAAGCACTGATCAACAGCATTTATTTGATGTATTCTAACAATTAGCACTGTTATTTTTGTGAATGTTACAAAACTATTTAATAAACTAAACTGTGACAACTAACTCTTTGATGACGTAAGTAAAAAAATTAAAATGCTTCAACTTTCAGACAAGTTAACTAAATCTCCAGACAAACTGAACAGTATGCCAAGCATTCATTTTCAAACGCTTTTAAATGAATGTTTGTTTCTATACTATTTTCACTTTCATTTTATTTTCAGTGGGCTTTGAAAATATAGAATAATATTTTATTTTTTAGTCTAATTTCATGAACTTCTGATAATTTGTATTCTAATTTTAAATTTTGGTGACTTACCTCAAGCTTTCTTTAATTTTATGAAAATCATTTCAGTTTAGTTTTCATTTTAGCTTAAGAAAGGCTCTTTGATGAAAACGAAGTAATCCATACTGTGCCTATATAGTAAAACAATTGTTGAAACATGCAGCTATGCCTGGCACCTGTGATGTACCTGCATAGTGGGGTCTGGGCACCAAGCTACACTGTGGGCCTCTTGTACATATGGGGACCAAACAGCATGAAGGTGAAAGATTGAGACACAGACAAAGATGTTTACAAAAACAATGGTGGCATTTATTAACAAAGAATTCAAGAAAAAGCAGTACAGCATCATGTAGCCTGTAGGACACTTTTGCAATGACAGACAAAATTGATAATGAGTAAAAAACACAAATAGCGATTAGATGCAGTATTGCACTACCAAAAATAAAACAATGATGCAAAAAAAACCCCACAAAGTCAGAGTTCTGGAAGGAAATTCTTTTAAATAAGAATGAAACGAAAAATATATTTACCAAAAATAATGCACCACCAAAAACCAACACTCCTGTGCAAGCCCTCTAGGAATTTATCTAGTTTCCTCTTGTACATACACATTGTGGCCTGCGGGGGGTGTACCAGCTCCCCAACCCCAACACAGACAGGCACAGGCACAAGTCTTTTCTCTTTCCTTCTCCTTTCTTCTGTGTTCTTTCTCTGCCTCCAGTCCTCCTGGTAAGTGTTGACCTCTCCCTCCCGACTCTGGCTCCTAGAGCAGTGACAGCTGGCTGCTTTTATCTTGCATCCGGGAGCATTTCTGGTGGTCTGTTAGCATTATTTGGAAGCACTTCTGAGTGAGGCAGAAGCCTAATGAAATTGGGTTCCGCAGTCCCTGAGGCACCCACTGGCAGCACCCACAGAACCCTGTCCCGAACTCTAACTCCCATAAAGCCCTGTGAGAATCTGAGGCACCACCACAACCCAGGGGGGCTGCCGTCTTGTGCTCTGGGGAAGATAATGCTCTGTGCACATTCTCTCCCCTGGTCCTTCCAATATAAAGCCAAGGTAAGGGCTTCCCAGCAGTCTGCCCTCAATATGTAAACCAGTGATATCCCATTTTGTGAGCACGCTGACTCCTACAAACTCAATAGTAAGTTTGCAACAGCGTCTCTGTTTATGGGGTCC
Source organism: Erpetoichthys calabaricus (assembly GCF_900747795.2). NCBI lineage: Eukaryota > Metazoa > Chordata > Cladistia > Polypteriformes > Polypteridae > Erpetoichthys > Erpetoichthys calabaricus. The sequence goes on from NC_041396.2 coordinate 187,096,668, forward strand.
CTTCTAACTCAATTTCACAGACACACTAATTAAGACACCCTGCTATTTTCTCCAATAGCAGCAGACGACTTCCGAACGATGGTGCTTGTACTAGGGCAACACATGAAGCGGCGCAGGCCTCTGCTTACTTCACGTGTGCCACAGAGCTCTGTGTACATGCAGCATGAGTTCAACACACCAGTGACATACTGTACGGTCATCGTGGTGCTTTCATGCACTTCTACATTTTCCATAAGGTAAGTGCTTTCATTTGAATTATTTTTAAATAGTTATACATGCTCATATGAACAGACACGGTTTGAACTGGTAATTCTGTGACACGACTTTCCACACCATCTATATAAAGAGTACTTGTACACTTTAAATACATTTGAAAGTGTACTACTTGTGTTTTTATCTGGTCCATCTGTTCAAGCAGGAGGCTGTTTACTTTAGCAGTGCTGGCCATTTTAAACTTCACGTCAGTGAGTTCACAGTAGTCCGGTAATTCACACAATCTGCTAGGCATTCCTGATGTAATAAATGGCTATACCAGCACAATCTCTCTCTTTTGTGTTCTATTGACTGAAGTGACCAGACTGCCGCTTTCTGCAGCAATGTAGTCTGTCATGTTCCCTTCTTTGGCAGGTTTTGTGTTTTCTCAGCATGTCACGGTCATCAACCTCTTTGCAGACGTCATTATGAAAGCATTTTAAGCACGTTCTTCTAAACCTACTGGGTTCTTTCACCTTGAGTTCCACTCACCACATAGACATGTCGTTGATCACACACTCACTCTTATTACTGTCGGTGTCACACTCCCAGACAGACCTTTCCATTTACGACTAATTGTCTGCTGTGTGTCCTTGTTGAAAAGCGTGTTCTGTCTCGGCTGCTGACAGCCATTACTCTTATTACACCATACTGTGCATAGTCATTTAGTGACAAAGCAGGGAGAGTCAACAGCAGAGTTCTCTCTAATGGAGTGGGTTTAGCATGAGCAGAAAGCTTCCTTTACGTTACCCTGTAAGAGCTACTTACTACTATGCAATATAATTATCTATTCGCATGTAATAATCCAAAATTTGTATGCATTTTAGCACACACTTGAAAACCTAGTAAAGTAACATGTTTATTTAATCTATTCAGGCTCAAACAATTTATTCATTTATGAAGCTGAACAGATATACCTAATGTTGCTCATAACTAGAAGTAAAAAAAATACTTACCAAAAAAATACCACTTACCATTTTCATTGTGCATTGCTTACAAGAAAATTATTAAAAACCATTTAAACTCACAAATCACAAGTGTGCATTTACGTCAGAGACAAAAGCAGAGGCACAATCTGGACTTTGTAATTTAGTTAACAAATAATGTTTCCCATCAATCCATTCATGATCAATTCCCTGTAATCCAGCAAAGCTTTACACAGCAACATCAGGTGCTAAGCAGATGTCAAAAACAGATACAAAAGGGTTTGCTTTTAAAAAAAGATGATGAAAATAATATAAGCAATTACAATAAAAATGCTGCTCCAATGATGAAAAGCATTTAGCCTCCTTCAAACAACAGATAGCAAAGATAAGAAAATATCTTAAGAAGGTCTGATGGTGAACTCTTCATGATGAAGACAGAGCAGATCTCCATGTCATAATCCAGTGAGCTCCACAGTTCATGTGCATGTATTTGCATGTGTTGTATTTATACATTTTACAGAAAGCAGATTTTCCTTCTATTCCTACTCTGTTGTCTTCAAAAATGTGTAACTATTCTAATCATTGTGATTAAAAACAGTGATTTTTCTGAATAATATATTTGTAACAATTTTTTTCAAGTTGATAGAGATGGTGTAATTTGATCTAAAAACCATTTCTGGGAATCTTCTCTGATTTAGCAGTTTGAACTCTGATCAAGTTAGGGTTATTTGTTGACATATTTAGTCATTGAGCTTTGCTTTGCTGTGTTTCACAAGCCATAGATTAACACAAAGTGCATAACCTCCAACTTGTGTATGAAAAATTTTTGCAAACTAATTTTTAAATCCCAGTTTTGTGATGTGTCTCCTAAATGTTAAAGAGAAGAAAATACGACGAGCAAGTGAAAGATCTAACAAAAAGAGGGAGCAAAATTCAAAATCAAAAGGTGAGTCAGTGGGTCAAAACCTGGAGCTGAAAAGTTCAAATGACAAAAATCTAAATTTCAAAGCTAAAATTTAAACCAAAAGGTCGGAAAGCCAAAAAAAGAAAATAACTAAGTTCTTAACTAAAAATAAGCAAAGAAAATATGAGTGAAGAATTTGAATTTGTTCAAAGCTGTGATGAACAGATCCTGCATGCCACCTTCTTAAATAGGAGGACAGTGATGATGCAATGCATGACTTAGATGTCACGTTGGCAGTAATGGACATAGAAACTGGAAACAACTAACTGCGGCCATGAAAGACGAGCATAAAATGGAAAGGCTTATAGCTATAGAAGATGGCATCAAAATGGCACAATTGTCATAACATTAAAAATTATTAAATGCTGCGAAACTTGCACAATACTGAAAAAAAACTAGTCCTGAGAAAATTAAAAGCTAGAAAAGATAACATTTTACTAAAACACTCTACTCCAGGCACCAATCACTGTCCTACCAAATAAGAACCTCTGCTCTAGAGTGTGCATTGTGCAGATGGCAGACAAAGGTTTTATCATCAAACATTTGTAAATAATTTTTATCTATAGTAATACTTTTTTTGCGCTATATTGTATATATATATACAGTGCATCCGGAAAGTATTCACAGTGCATCACTTTTTCCACATTTTGTTATGTTACAGCCTTATTCCAAAATGTATTAAATTCATTTTTTTTCCTCAGAATTCTACACACAACACCCCATACCTTGGCCAGTTTTTCCCATTCCTCTTTGCAGCACCTCTCAAGCTCCATCAGGTTGGATGGGAAGCATCGGTGCACAGCCATTTTAAGATCTCTCCAGAGATGTCCAATCGGATTCAAATCTGGGCTCTGCCTGGGCCACTCAAGGACATTCACAGAGTTGTCCTGAAGCCACTCCTTTGATATCTTGGCTGTGTGCTTAGGGTCGTTGTCCTGCTGAAAGATGAACCGTCACCCCAGTCTGAGGTCAAGAGCGCTCTGGAGCAGGTTTTCATCCAGGATATCGCTGTACATTGCTGCAGTCATCTTTCCCTTTATCCTGACTAGTCTCCCAGTTCCTGCCGCTGAAAAACATCCCCACAGCATGATGCTGCCACCACCATGCTTCACTGTAGGGATGGTATTGGCCTGGTGATGAGCAGTGCCTGGTTTCCTCCAAACGTGATGCCTGGCATTCACACCAAAGAGTTCAATCTTTGTCTCATCAGACCAGAGAATTTTCTTTCTCATGGTCTGAGAGTCCTTCAGGTGCCTTCTGGCAAACTCCAGGCGGGCTGCCATGTGCCTTTTACTAAGGAGTGGCTTCCGTCTGGCCACTCTACCATACAGGCCTGATTGGTGGATTGCTGCAGAGATGGTTGTCCTTCTGGAAGGTTCTTCTTTCTCCACAGAGGACCTCTGGAGCTCTGACAGAGTGACTATCGGGTTCTTGGTCACCTCCCTGACTAAGGCCCTTCTCCCCCGATCGCTCAGTTTAGATGGCCGGCCAGCTCTAGGAAGACTCCTGCTGGTTTCAAACTTCTTCCATTTACGGATTATGGATGCCACTGTGCTCATTGGGACCTTCAAAACAGCAGAAATGTTTCTGTAACCTTCCCCAGATTTGTGCCTCGAGACAATCCTGTCTCGGAGGTCTACAGACTTGGTTTGTGCTCTGACATGAACTGTCAACTGTGGGACCTTATATAGACAGGTGTGTGCCTTTCCAAATCATGTCCAATCAACTGAATTTACCACAGGTGGACTCCAATTAAGCTGCAGAAACATCTCAAGGATGATCAGGGGAAACAGGATGCACCTGAGCTCAATTTTGAGCTTCATGGCAAAGGCTGTGAATACTTATGTACATGTGCTTTCTCAATTTTTTTTTTTTTAATAAATTTGCAAAAACCTCAAGTAAACTTTTTTTATGTTGTCATTATGGGGTGTTGTGTGTAGAATTCTGAGGAAAAAAACAAATTTAATCCATTTTGGAATAAGGCTGTAACATAACAAAATGTGGAAAAAGTGATGCGCTGTAAATACTTTCCGGATGCACTGTGTATATATATATATATATATATATATATATATATATATATATATATGTATAGTGATGAAATAATAGATTCAAAACTTCAAATAAGAGTTGGGAATTGCCCTGTATAGTATCGGCTAGTTTTCTTTGTCAAAACGTGTTGAAATAAACCAAACATTTGACAGCATACAGTAGTGGAATGATCGTTTAAATACAAAATTGCTACAGGTTATGAGTTGGCAGGAAGTGATGTTAACGTGTCCCGGAAGTGACGTCATCTTGAATGGCTGGAAGTGACATCATCACCGAGGGACTTGAAGTGACTTCATCTTGACTGGCTGGAAGTGATTTCATCAGCGAGGGACCGGAAGTGACGTCATCCAAATGTGCCGGAAGTGGCGTCATCACAGAAGGAGTGGCTTGTATGGAGCCATTTTCGGTTATCGGAAGTGTTGTTGGTGAGTGAGTGTTATTTTTCTTCTTTTGTTCTGTAGATACAGAGAGAAAGATATCAGTACCCCAATTCAACCCCCCGTCTGGTATTATATTGCTCACTTCAGGGCTTGTTGACTGCCTCCTAAACGCACGTGTGTGACAATATATATATACAGGTTTTAATCTTGACATTGTATATAATTTACCTTGAGGTTCACCTTTACATAAAGTTATTTATAACATGTAAAATGTCTATTTGTACACCTCACTTTTCTTCTGTCTGTGCCTCTACTACCAGCTGGTTACTTTGCCGTGACTCACACAGCCAAGCAGACATCCTTCCCTGGAATGGCATGAAGTAACACAGAAATATCAGTGTGCCAGTGCTCAAGGGTTAAAATGAGTGACAGGCCTTCTCACTTGAGTTAAACTTCCACCAACGTTTTCACCCGTGGCGTTCCTCCATACCACCACCATAACCATTTCTCCCAGAGTCTCTTCTCCTACCATACAGGTAAGTTTACTTTTTTATGACTAAACTATACAAAGATTAAATGGCTATAGTCAGCTATTATATTGTCTTGTGTGAATTGTCTTATTTTCCTGTGATATGGCTTCTCACATTGTGTCTATTATAGGCATCATCACATTGTGCCGCTGATGCTGAGAAGTGGTATTGTAGGAGACTGTGATCAGAAGATGCACATCAGAATTCACTTTATAGGCCAGGTACACTAATGTATACCAAGAATTTGTCTTGATAGTATTGGTTCAACATATAAGGACAACACAGAATACAAAAGATAAATATAAGAAAATAAAATATAAAATGATAAAATATGATGCAGCATACAAGGACAATACATATAAAAATAAAGAGACAGTAGCATTAAAATGCCCAGGCAGTCTGGTGTGCAGGTATGCAACATGCATAGATACTGAATAGAAGCTCACACCTGATCAGTAAGAATAACTACATGTGGGAAAATAACTGTTCAGGTGACGTGTGCCAGCTGGAAGTCTTTGGAACAGGTGATGCCTTGGGTGAGTCTGATCAGCAATGATCGCTGTGATTATATTTTAGAAAGTATCATGCTGCGCTAATCATCCAATATTCTGGTTACCAAATGAATTGCGTTCCTGGGTATTTCACGCAAAACAGATTTTCTACCATGATTTTTGTTTGACATTATGGCTCAATATATTATATTGATTTTCTAACATCCTGGTGTCCTGGTGTCCACTTGTACCTGTCCTTGTGTTTGATTTTTATTTTGAACATCTCCTGATCGTGCTCTCTTATACTTTGTTTTATTGTGGGAAAGGCTTTTTTGGACACCTCTCCTTAAAATATAAATCCCTTTAATCAAATGTGGATTCTTTTTTCATATATTCTAGACCTGCAGTTGTAGGTTACAGTTTTGTCTCTATTCGCATGTACTTATTCTTACACTTACCAACTTTGAGGACTATACAATTGACAGTTGTAATGCACTTGTAGCCAGCTGATAGTCCAATACCTTAAGACTTCTCCCAGGTATAACTGTCAATGTAGCTTCTTTTTGGGATTGTTCTCTGTCATTCAACTCCCTAACCTAACTGAGAAAAGAACTCATTTTCCTACCCCCAGTGGTAGAATAGAGCAAAACATTCAAGTAGGAAAGCAGGTTTGATATGTTTTAATGATTAAGTATTACAATTGCCATAAATGAAAGCAAATAGAGTGTGGCAATCCACACCATACAACCTGGATCATCCTATAGATACGAAAGCAGATGAAGATCAGCAACATATTAAAAATCCCAGTCGATGTCATGCAGTACTTAATCTTATAGTTACTTGAAGTCTTGCCAGTAATGTAGCTTTGTTAGCATTATGTTTATCCCAGAAAAAAAAGTCAAAAACACTGAATTTTTTTCAGCAAGAAAAAATGTTATTATGTGTAACAGAAACAGGTAAATGACAAAATGTCAGAGTAAATAGTACTAGGGTGTTGTACCGTGTTAGCCATTATGAATGTAGAGAAAAGCCAAGCAAAATGACACCTTTTATTGGCTAACTAGAAAGATTACAATATGCAAGCTTTCGAGGCAACTCAGGCCCCTTCTTCAGGCAAGATGTAATCAAAAAGGTATGTTGCATATCCAGCCCTGCACTAATGCAGATTTAGTACACTTTCCTTGTATGATATGTTATAAAATAGCCACCAACACACAGCCTGACGTCACAATCAGTGTAGTAGAAACTTGTTTCTTTGCACACTTTTCTGTTGCTTGAGTATAAGAGAGTAGAATGTCAGCCCCTGATCTGCACGAGCGATGCATCCCTTGTGTGATTATAGACTACCACAGCGTAAGGCTTAGTGACTTCCATGTTTCCCCTGATACAAACTACAGTTGCTGCATTGTGAAGAGTTCCTAGGGGTGATAATGTCTTTCTTACCTTTCATCTTCATATCAATCATTTTTTGCCACTGCAGCTTTATGTGACTGAATTTACCAAGTATATTATGGTGGTTCGGTCATACAGTGCTGTTTCACTGTTCGTGTCAATGTCTGCTAAGCAATTCACATTACTATCACTATTGCATAATTCAACTAATTCATCTCACTTTTTGTTTGTTCTAAAACTGGCTTTACAGCTTCTTATTTACATATCATTGTGTTGTGGTTGAAGGCTCTGTTACACTCATGAATATTGATGAGTTTCCTTACAGTGGCAAAATACATAAAAATATTTGTGATTTTTTTGCAGTGCGATGTTATTTTATCTACTAGATCTTCTTCTTCTTCTTCTTTCGGCTGCTCCCGTTAAGGGTCGCCACAGCGGATCATCTTCTTCCATATCTTTCTGTCCTCTGCTTCTTGCTCTGTTGTACCCATCACCTGCATGTCTTCTTTCACCACATCCATAAACCTTCGCTTAGGCCTTCCTCTTTTCCACTTCTCTGGCAGCTCTATCCTTAGCATCCTTCTCCCAATATACCCAGCATCTGTCCTCTGCACATGTGAAAACCAACGCAATCTCGCTTCTCTGACTTTGTCTCCCGACTGTCCAACTTGAGCTGACCCTCTAATGTACTAATTTCTAATCCTGTCCATCCTCGTCACACCCAGTGCAAATCTTAGCATCTTTAACTCTGCTACCTCCAGTTCTGTCTCCTGCTTTCTGGTCAGTGCAACCATCTCCAACCCATGTAACAAAGCTGGTCTCACTACCATCCTATAGACCTTCCCTTTCACTCTTGCTGATACCCGTCTGTCACAAATTACTCTGGACACTCTTCTCCACCCTTTCCACCCTGCCTGCACTCTCTTTTTCACCTCTCTTCCACAATCCCTATTATTCTGTACTGTTGATCCCAAGTATTTAAACTCCTCCACCTTCACCAACTCTACTCCTTGCATCCTCACCATTCCACTGACCTCCCTCTCATTTACGCACATATTCTGTCTTGTTCCTACTGACCTTCATTCCTCTCCTCTCTAGAGCATATCTCCACCTCTCCAGGGTCTCCTCAATCTGCTCACTACTCTCGCTACAGATCACAATGTCATCAGCAAACATCATAGTCCACATGGACTCCTGTCTAATCTCGTCTGTCAACCTGTCCATCACCATTGCAAATAAGAAAGGGCTCAGAGCTGATCCTTGATGTAATCCCACCTCCACGTTGAATGCATCCGTCACTCCTACCGCAGACCTCATCACAGTCACACTTCCCTCGTACATATCCTGTACAACTCTTACGTACTTCTCTGCCACTCCCGACTTCCTCATACAATACCACAGCTCCTCTCGAGGCACCCTGTCATATGCTTTCTCCAGGTCCACAAAGACACAATGCAAATCCTTCTGGCCTTCTCCATCAACATCCTCAGAGCAAACATTGCATCTGTGGTGCTCTTTATTGGCATGAAACCATACTGCTGCTCACTAATCATCACCTCTCTTCTTAACCTAGCTTCCACTACTCTTTCCCATAACTTCATGTTGTGGCTCATCAATTTTATTCCCCTGTAGTTACTACAGTCCTGCACATCCCCCTTATTCTTAAATATTGGCACCAGTACACTTCTTCTCCACTCCTCAGGCATCCTCTCACTTTCCAAGATTCCATTAAACAATCTGGTTAAAAACTCCACTGCCATCTCTCCTAAACACCTCCATGCTTCCATAGGTATGTCATCTGGACCAACGGCCTTTCCATTTTTAATCCTCTTCACAGCTGTCCTTACTTCCTCCTTGCTAATCCGTTGCACTTCCTGATTCACTATCTCCACATCATCCAACCTCTTCTCTCTCTTGTTCTCTTCATTCATCAACCTCTCAAAATACTCTTTCCATCTGCTCAACACACTCTCCTCGCTTGTGAGTACGTTTCCATCTTTATCCTTTATCACTCTAACCTCCTGCACATCTTTCCCAGCTCGGTCCCTCTGTCTAGCCAATCGGTACAGGTCCTTTTCTCCCTCCTTAGTGTCCAACCTTTCATACAACTCATCATACGCCTTTTCCTTAGCCTTCACCACCTCTCTCTTCAACTTGCGCCTTATCTCCTTGTACTCTTGTCTACTTTCTGCATCTCTCTGACTATCCCATTTCTTCTTTGCCATCCTCTTCCTCTGTATACTTTCCTGTATTTCCTCATTCCACCACCAGGTTTCATTTTCCTCCTTCCTGTTTCCAGATGTCACGCCAAGCACCCTTCTTGCTGTCACCCTTACTGCATCTGCTGTAGTTTCCCAGCTGTCTGGTAACTCTTCACTGTCACCCAGTGCCTGTCTCACCTCCTCCCTAAACTCAACCTTGCAGTCTTCCTTTTTCAACTTCTACCATTTGATCCTTGGATCTGCCGTCACTCTCTTCCTCTTCTTGATGTCCAGCGTCATCCTACAGACCACCATCCTATGCTGTTTAACTACACTTTCCCCTGCCACCACTTTGCAGTCTTCAATCTCCTTCAGATCAACTCTTCGCATAGTATGTAATTTACCTGTGTGCATCTTGCTCCACTCTTGTACGTAACCCTATGTTCCTCCCTCTTCTTAAAATATGTATTCACCACAGCCATGTCCATCCGTTTGGCAAAATCCACTATCCTCTGACCTTCTCCATTCCTCTCCTTGACACCATACCTACCCATCATCTCCTCATCTCCACTGTTCCCTTCACCAACATGTCAATTAATATCTGATCCAATCACCACTTTCTGTCCCTTGGGTACACTGTTCATCACTTCATCCAACACATTCCAAAAATCTTCTTTCTCATCCATTGCACACCCAACTTGCGGAGCATATGCACTAACAACATTCATCATTACACCTCCAATTTCCAGCTTCATAATCATTACTCTGCCTGACACTCTTTTCACCTCCAAAACACTCTTGACATACTGTTCCTTCAGAATAAATCCTACCCCATTTCTCCTCCCATCCACACCATGATAGAACAATTTGAATCCACCTCCAATCCACCTGGCCTTACTCCCCTTCCATTTAGTCTCTCGCATGCACAATATATCAACCTTCCTTCTCTCCATCATATCTGCTAACTCTCTCCCCTTACCAGTCATACTGCCAACATTCAAAGTTCCTACCCTCAGTTCCACTCTCTTTACTTTCCTCCTCTCCTCCTACCTCTGGACACATCTCCCCACTGTTCTTCTCCTTCTTCTTCTTCGGCCAACAGTAGCCCAATTTCCACCAGCACCCTGTTGGCTAACAGTACTGGTGGCGGTCGTTGTTAACCCGGGACTCGACCGACCTGGTATGGAAATTTGTATTTTTTTCCACATATTGATTTGGCAAATTTTTACACTGGATGCCCTTCCTGACGTAACCCTCCCCATTTACCCGGGCTTGAGACCGGCACGAAGAAACACACTGGTTTGTGCATCCCCAGCAGAATATTGTCCCAAGAGTTATTTGGGCTTAGCGTTGTAAATGTGGACCATTAGCATTGCCCCTTGTCTGACATAGGAATAATCATAATTAAGTAACACTTGGGTTTAGCCCAGAGGAGGTTGAAGCATTCTCAGTGACTTCCCCTCTCTCATCAGCTTATTTATCTGACCTTATAAAGTGTGGAGGACAGCTGGGGCTCTTGCTTGGGAGACTGGGAGAGAGGCAATACCTCCCCCAGAACAACAGAGGGCGCCTGGAAAGAAAGAAAGAACGAAGGGACTGAGTTATTGTTAGTGATTTGAGCACTGTGTGCTGTGCTGACAAAGAGAACAAGAAAATAAAAGTGTGAGTTTTTCAGGTGTGTCTCTTGTGTCTGTTGTCACACGTGCGAATTGGAGACAGCTGAAAGGCCTTAAGAATAGTACTACCACGCCAGACCAGGGGGTGGTGAGCTGCACTAGCTCTCTTTCTCAATCTTCTGCAGACTATCCACGGGAAATATTCCTAGGTCCTGGTGCCAGTGAGGACATCACTTCCCTTTTTAAGTCGGTTATCCTTACGACATACAACAGCGCGTTTAGGCAAGGACCCACAGGCGTGGTTTGGCCCCCTGCTCCCCTTAAAGAGATATCCTCTAAGACAATAATTCCCTCAGAAACAGATAAAAGCACATAAAATATGTAGCAACCAGTACACTAGCGCCAGTGATGATGTTACTTCCAGTACTGCCACCTCAAAATAGTGCCGCCACTTTTCCATAGCCCAAATTACAGCTAAACACTCTTTTTCACTGGCTGAATAGTTAAGCTCAGGACCGCTTAATTTTCTTGAGGCATAAGCGATGACATGTTCCCCCCTGCTATCACACTGAGTAAGAAGTGCCCCGAGTCCCACATTACTTGTGTCAGTATTCACTTAAAACTGGAGTTGTGGATCTGGCTGTGCCAAGATGGGAGGCTCCTGCAAAGCGTTCTTCAACTTCGTCACTGCCTCCTGGCATTCAGGTGACCATTGCCACAGGGCTCCCTTCTTAGTGAGATGATGCAAAGGGCTGCAATGTCTGCCATGTTCGGTATAAATTTATGATACCAACCTATCATTAAAAAAAAATGCTGCAGGCTTTACACGTTGGTAGGGGTTGGATAGTCTCGTATTGTGATGGTTTTTTCGGGATCTACCTCCACATCTGAGACAACATGGCCCAGGAAGGTCTACTGGGATTGCATCAGGTGACATTTCTTTAGGTGCAAGGTCAGGTTGGCTTGATGGAGACGATGGAAAACTGTTTCTGAATCCTGAAGATATTGATCTAGGGTTGATGAGAAAACAGTGATGCCATCTATATAGACAAAACCCCTTCAGCACTTGTTCCATTAGTCTTTGCAATGTAGCCCTGGCATTGACCAACCCAAAGGGCATAACTCAAAACTGGTACAAACCATCAGGGGTTATCACAGCAGTATTCTGCACGCTGTTTTCACCCATCTGTACCTGCCAATACCTAGAGCGTAGATCCAAAGTGGAAAACACTGTTGCCCCATGGAGAGTGTCAAGAATGCCATGGATTAGAGGCATAGAGTAAGCATCCACTCAGGTTTTAGCATTTAGATCTTGATAGTCCACACAGAACCGATGTGACCCATCCCCTTTATGAACTATCACCACTAGTGAAGCCCATGGATAAGAGGATGGGTCAATTATGCCAGCCTGCAGCATCTTAGCCAGCTCTTTCGTGATGATTTGGATGTTTTGGGGAGATGCTCTATAAACCCGATGCTTAATGGGTAACTCATCAGTTGTATGGATATTGTGAGTGGCAACATGAGTAGTCCCCAACTGGTCTGTCCACACTGATGGCCATCTGCATAATAATAGACGTACCTCTTCTGGTTGGCTAATTATGTGTGGTTCCATGACTTTGTCCATGACCTCTGCCACCGCTAAATAAAACTGAGAGATTTGTTGGCCAAGTTAATAATAATAAATAATTCATTACATTTATATAGCGCTTTTCTCAGTACTCAAAGCGCTATCCACACAGGGAGGAACCAGGAAGCAAACCCACAATCTTCCACAGTCTCCTTACTGCAAAGCAGCAGCACTACCACTGCACCACCTGTGAGGACAGTTCCGACCCTTTTCTTTCAAAATGAAACACCCCACCCCTCAGCCTGACTGGGACCACCAGGAGGGAAGGCTGGCCAAACACAGTTGCTAGCCGGGCTTCTGCCTGTTCTCCTTTCTTCTTTTGGGTTTTAATATTTGGGCTGGCTGGTTCAACTGGCTTTGTTTTAGAAGGCCTAAACCCTCTTTTAGCTGCCCAGTCTCATTCCACCATTGATCCTAGTTTGACAAGATCATCCACCGTTCAGAACAATGTCTCTTAGTGTCCCAGCCAGTCTTGAGTTACAAGCTCCCTAAGTGATGCAAAATCTCCTCATCGGTTACGTCTGGTTTCCACTTAAGACATAAGGCCTGAAACTCATATGCAAAATCCCGAATGGCCTGCCCTGGGTGCTGCTCCATTTCCCGTAATCTCCGTTCCAATTCTTCATAATAGTCAGACGGGAGGAAGGCATCCAAAAAGGTTTTTTTGAATGAAGCCCAGCCATCAATAGTCCGCTTAGCTGCCTGCCATCAGCAACCGACTGACCCCTGTAGAGAGGCGTTCAAAACCCCCATAAGTTCACTGGGAGTCAGGGAATGCACCTCCGTAAATGTGTCCCCCTGCTCCACAAATCGCAGAATGTCATCTGTTGTGTATGCTTCCCCAATCTTGGGAAAGTCCATGTGCATGGCCGCCTATGGAGCAGGCAATACTGCAGTTCTCAGAAGGGACTGCCCAGATGGTGTTGAATGGCTAGATGAACGCCACCCTCCTTGGATACTCTGTGAAACCATTTCCTGCAACTCTGACTGCCACTTTTTATCTCTCCGTTCAAAACAGGCCATGGTTTCCTTAAGAATATCCTCAGCCTGCGAGTCCATGGACTCTTCAAGAAGAGATTCTTCTCGTGCCATCAGGGTGTCAGCCATCTGATCCATCCTTTCTTCAATTCTATGGACCTGATTAAATAGTTCTGTCACAGGCGATGGAAGACTTATATCCGATCTGTTGGTACCAAAGGTATCATCCACATACAAATGCTGCAACATCCCAGTAACTTCTCTGGCCCTCTCACAGACTCTGACAGTGACGTGTGGGCCCAAGACAACTGACTCTTCGGCCCACAGTACTCCATCACCATCAAGCCCCTGTTCTAAAGCCTCGGAAGCCATATCAGGGTAACTAACAAAGTATATCTAATCAACAAAAAAGGGAAATCAAATAAACTGAATACAGGTTTGTATGGTCCCCGTACGGGCCACCACTTAAGTAGTGAGTTCCTCTTAAAGTAGGATGAGGAGCCTGGCACACACGACAATCTCCTACTCTTAGGAAAACTAATTCTATCATGAACGGAACCAGACAGAACCTTAGCCCCAATTTGATCCCCTCAGCTGGAGATGTCCTTTATGAATTTATAAAAGGAAATAACCACCCAAACAATCAAGTTAATTAAGCACATAAGAATATATATTATAATCAACCAAACAAAACTATAAACACCCTTTATTCAATCCAACCCAAATCCAGAACAACTAAACAAATAATGCACTCCCCAGAAAACTGCGAAACAGAAAAGAAAGAAAGAAAGAAAGAAAGGAAATATGACCTATTTACAGACAGCACATATATATTCACAGCACATACACATATATACATATATATACAAATATAAATTAGACATACACACTCCCCACATGTTCCCCAGTCCCTTTTATATTAACTTTTTTTTAGCTTTGTAATCCAACCGGCCTGGGAAGTCCGCGATAAATCCAGCGTACTAGCCAAATATTTTCCACTGACTTGTTACATATATATAAAAGAAGTGATCTCAGCGGCCTGGCAACAACTCTTTTATAGAATGTTGAAGTCCGCCTCACCCGGGTGTATTGGCGTTAACATCCGTCCATGGCAGACGCCAGCATCAAAAATACAAAGTAAAGCCGTGTGCTCCGAAGACCATTCCTGGTTAGCCAGCAGTCTCTTTTCCCATGTGCCCGAACCGTTCTTGTTACAGAGCCTTATTTGGTTTACTGATAGCTTCCTTTTTTATATTCACCTTCCCAGCTCCTTCTTAAACAATCCTTCTTCTTTTTTAAAATGCATGCCTCCTTCCCTTTTTAAGTTGGTTCTCCTTACAGCGCATTTAGGCAAGGACCTATAGGTGTGGTTTGGCCCCATGCTCCCCTTAAAGAGATATCCTCTAAGACAATAATTCCCTCGGACATCTATTCCAAAGGAAGCAAGCGGCAGAAACAGAAAATAGCACATAAAATATGTAGTAACCATTACACTAGCGCCAGTGATGATGTTATTTCTGTTACCGGCGCCATGGGTGATGCCACTTCCGGCCTCAAAGACAACACTTCTTGTTCGGGTGTCAGTGATGATGTCACTTCCGGTTCTGGTCCCAATGACGTCACTTCCTGTCTCGTGCTTTAAAGTCACGATCTTTTCATTTTACAGTCAGTTCTGTTTCGGACTCAAACCTGTGAACATCATAACCAATTCAACCCAAAACACGCACGCGCCCACAGTAGACACATGGTCCGCACCAGCGTCTCACCTTTCGGATCACTGAAGATCCATGGAAGCACCGCGCCCTTCGATGGGAAAGAAAAAGGTCAGGCACAACCCAAAGACAGCGTGTTACGTGAGAAGTCCTGTTGTCAGCGAAAGGATCAGTTTACCTGAAGAAAGGGCCAGGCAAGGGAAGCTGCCTCTGGGAGAAGGGATCTGAGAGGTAGGTACTGGACCCAGGAAGAGTTTGCCCTGGGAATGTTGTATCACTGTTCCATGTGCCTACCTCGCAGAGGGAGACCGGATACATAGTGCTGGCCCAAGGATGCCGATGCCTGGAACGATGGCAAAAGAAAGTCCAGACAGAACGTGGACCTGCTGTTCGTGGATGGACCGCAGCTGGGGAAAGAGCACCTGGAGCCTTGTCCTGTCCAGATTAGTCCAACGGAGGAGGAGGCGGTGGAGGGCCTGAAAACCCTTCAAGAAGCAGGTAAGATGATGAAGGCCGTGTACAGGGATTCTGCCGTTAAGTTTGTAGAGGTGGTGACGGTGAACCTCCACCCTACTTCAGAGAGACCCCCGAGAAGGCCTGCGCAGGAGGGTGCATGGCCGTAATGGCTTCCAGCTGGTGGTTACAGACAAGTGCTACTTGAGCTCACCACTGGTCGAAGATATCACCTCATATGTCTGTCTGTGTTGGGTTGGATGGCTGGCACGCCCTCCTACAGGTGTCACAAAAGCTTATTTTTTTCTCCTAATCAGTGCACTAGCCTCTTATCAAAGTGGTTCAAAAATCAAAATCCTGTCTGTCCCTTCTCCAGACTCATGCATCTAAAGTCTCCCCTGTCTCCTCACATTTGAAGTTTACTTCTGTTACTTCACTGGCAATTGTAATATAAGTTGTGGCAGGGGTCTGCATCATTGCACTCAGGGAGGGATATAGAGAAGCACACTTGCAAGATCATAAAATGCAGCAGTTCTTATCAGTGAAAACAAATCCTAAAAAACTCTGGACGTACAATGTCTGAGAGTTTCCAACACTTCACTTAGTACATATGCTTACTATAAGCAGACTGCTTCCTTAACCCGTTCAAATGCATCCTTTAAAGACATCATACAGACAATTACCTTATTCTGACTTTCTTGATATATTTAGCAAACGCAACATGTAATTGTGCCAATGTTCTTCTTCCTGGTGCCCCATAACTTAAGAAACAAAGTTATGCTTTGTGTCATCTGGAAAGTCAGGCAATTGACAAATATATAGAAAAAAATTAAACATAGATTTTATTAAACCATCAAGCAGTCATATTGGTGCCATGCTTTTCTTTGTAATCACAAAGACCATCAACCTTAGACCAAACCAGCTGCAAGTTTATACAAATAAAAATTAGGGGACAGCCAGGTCACTCATCATAAATCTTTTTATCAAACAATTATTTCACCTGACCAACATATCACAAAAATATTTAAATATTTAACATTATTAATTTGAACACAAAGGATTGCTACATTATTACTCGAGGCTTCCAACAAATTAAATATCATTATAAACATTATTTAAACGTTGTTTAAATAACACCCTAAATAACATATAAAAACAAAGTCCAGAGGAACAATATATCCAAAGTATCCAAGAATTGAACTTCTGTTAGTGAATATTCACACACTTGTCCATCAGGCTGATGCGTTTCTGGACTCTACCCCTTCAACTGGGCCGGACAAACTAGAAACATGAAGACAAATAGATTTCACATTTTATTAACATATTACATAATCCATATAAATACATACTCTGAAAACGGGTACTTGCAATACAACTTTACCGAAAGGTGCAAGTTTTCACAACACTGCTCAGGCAAGAGTTTACAATGTTAATTAATAGACCTCTCCCTTATTTGTAGGGCACTAAATAGATAATAAATGCTTTACTTTGTAGACAAGGTGAGGAGTCGAGTCCTTGTATTGACTTCAGAGAATTAAATAAAATCATTGTTGAAAAAAAAATTCCTTTCTTCTAATCTCCTAAGGTTGCTGGATCAACAAGCTTTACAAAATTAGATCCACAGAGCGTGTGTAATTTAATCAGAAATTGAAAGAATGACAAGAAGACAAACGCTTTTAATATTGCAACAGGGAATTATAAATACAGCATAATGCCCCAGCAGTATCTCAAATTTTGTGAAGGATATTTTTCAAAATGTATTGGGAGGGCTAATGATTTAGAATACCATATTAACTATGTGTGGGAGGTATTTAAGTAGTTTACGGCACATTAACTTATTTTCCAAACTAGAAAAATGTTAATTTCAAAGACAAGTATTTATTTTATTTAGGCTATGAAATTTTTCAGTGAGTATGATTAAGTCTAAGGTAACTGCAATAGTAAATTGGAAACCTTCAAAATGTATCAAAAAGGTGAAAAGGGTTGTGGGACTTTCTAACCACAACAGTTGATTCCTAAGAAAATTCAGTTCAAATAAAACAACTGATAAAAAAAGAAAAAAAAAACTTAACATTAAGTCTGCTGAGAGACTCATGAGCACTCTTCCTCTTTGCATTTTGACTTTATGATCGTTTATTGTTCTGGATTGAAAAATTTCAGGACTGATGATTATCCCTTCAGTTTGAACCTGATGAAGTTTTGAAAACAACTGAAAACATAATACATTAAAAAAAATCTTTAGGGACAACAATGGTGAACAATGTGAGTGAGCTAGTCAGTAGAATAAGTGAAGAAATAAAACAGCTCCATGAGAAATAGAATGGACCAAGATATGAAGCAATGTCTAAAGTCAGAAAAAATGGGTTGAAAGCTGGACAGTCAATTAAATCTGTTACCAAAGCTAAAACGAAACCCAGAATCAAGGCCAAAAAATGATCGCTAAAGACTCCAAACTGGAATTCACTTTAGTCACATGCAAAAAACTTTTTAGGTTATCCACAATAACAGCTGGAAAGAGAACAGTTGCACCAGTATTTAAAACATGGTGTAAATGATATCAGATGCTGTGACTTCCAGGAGCAAACAGGGAGCTGAGTCTAGGTAATGAGGAGCCAAAAATGGCATCACACTAACTGCAAAAATTAAAAAAAAAATCAAAGAAATGAATTGTGTACTCCTCCCCCCAAATAATCTGATAATGACTCAATCATGATACACTCATAATCTATTAAGGATCCAGGGATCAAAAAAATTAATGAAGAATTTAGAAGAAATATATAATATATATAATTTATAAAGATGCTAAAGATTCTGCCCTTACCTGTGACGTTTGCAGCACATGTGTACCTTCTTGAGATTTGTAACAAGGTACGCCTGGAAGTAGCAAGACAGAGTAAGTTGGGTTGGATTGTTTGAATTTGTTTTCAGTTGTTACTAGTGCAGTTTTAATCTGCTTTTTTTGCATGTACTGCAGCTTTATTAAGGTCACTTGCAGGTCAATTCAGGGGCACATCAAAGGTTCTTTGTGTGTGGACTAGTGACCAAGTAGAGCTGATTGACTGTTAATTAGGGTTAGTTAGCATTGTAACTCTACCAGACTATTTAACAACAACAACAACATTTATTTATATAGCACATTTTCATACAAAAAGTAGCTCAAAGTGCTTTACGTAATGAAGAAAAGAAAAATAAAAGACAAAATAAGAAATTAAAATAAGACAACAATTAAGTAACATAGAAAAGAGTAAGGTCCGATGGCCAGGGAGGACAGAAAAAACAAAAAAAAAAACTCCAGAAGGCTGGAGAAAAAAATAAAATCTGCAGGGGTTCCAGGTCACAAGACTGCCCAGTCCCCTCTGGGCATTCTACCTAACATAAATGAAATAGTCCTCTTTGTAGTTAGGGTTCTCACTGAAGGACTTGATGCCGATGGTCATGCAGACTTCTGGCTTTTAATCCATCCATCATTGTTGGAACATCACGGTGCTTTGAGTAGATGGTGGTGGCTTGTGCAAAAGGACACCGGAAAAGGAAACAGAAGAGAGAGTAGGGGTTAGTACAGATTTTAGAGCCACCATAAATAGTTATTATAATGAATTGGATATACAGAAAAGGATTAAATTACAGTGAAGTTATGAGAAGGCAATGTTAAAGTAATGTGTTTTCAGCAGTTTTTTTGAAGTGCTCCACTGTATTAGCCTGGCGAATTCCTACTGGCAGGCTATTCCAGATTTTAGGTGCATAACAGCAGAAGGCTGCCTCACCACTTCTTTTAAGTTTTGCTCTTGGAATTCTAAGGAGACACTCATTTGAGGATCTGAGGTTACGATTTGGAATATAAGACGTCAGACATTCTGATATATAAGATGGGGCGAGATTATTTAAGGCTTTATAAACCATAAGCAGAATTTTAAAGTCAATCCTGAATGACACAGGTAACCAGTGTAGTGACACCAAAACTGGAGAAATGTGCTCAGATTTTCTTTTCCTGATTAGGATTCTAGCAGCTGCATTCTGTACTAGTTGCAATCGATTTATGTCTTTTTTAGGTAGTCCTGAGAGGAGTGCGTTACAGTAATCTAGCCGACTGAAAACAAAAGCGTGAACTAATTTCTCAGCATCTTTCAATGATATAAGAGGTCTAACTTTTGCTATGTTTCTTAAGTGAAAAAATGCTAGTCTTAGTGATCTGATTAATATGCGATTTAAAATTCAGATTACAGTCAACAGTTACTCCTAAGCTTTTTACCTCCGTCTTGACTTTTAATCCTAACGTATCTAGTTTATTTCTAATAGCCTCATTGTATCAATTTTTGCCAATCACTAAGATTTCAGTTTTCTCTTTATTTAGCTTGAGAAAGTTACTATTCATCCATTCTGAAATACAAGTCAGACATTGTGTTAGTGAATCAAGAGAATCGGGGTTATTTAAGGAACTGTAGATTGCAAAAAGAGTAGAGTAATTTTCCACGGTACAACTGAATCTGAATAACAGCAATATCAAAACCATAATCTCTTGAAAAATCAATTACCAACATAAAAGATTACAGAAGAAACCAAAATTAAAAAAAATGGTTCTCAAGCCCATCATCTGTAATACATGTAGTATGTGAACTGTTATTCAAGATCTCACCTACATATGTGATAACTGCATGAAAACAGCAAACTTACCACAAAGATTTCTGCTCTTGAGAAACAGCTCCAGAGACTCACCAGTCTACACCAGTGCAAACTGAAAGTTTTGGATACATCTGTCCCAGGTAAGGAGAGCAACAAGCAGTTCTAGACTACAGCAGGTCAAACGTAAACTCAGGTAATCCAAAGAGGAACAATAGACCGAAACATCTCTTCATAAATATATACTATCTTGCTTCAAAAGTCAGAGAAAATTCTGCCTTCAAGCCAAGTTAAAAAGAATGAGGGGCAGAAGAGAGAAGTACTCATTGTTGGAGATTCAATCCTCCGAAATACTGCCAGCTCGATATGCAGTAGAGATCAGAAGTCAACCACAGTGTCCATCTTACCAGGAGCAAGACTTTCCGACATTACCTAAAGAGTGGAGCAGTTACTGGTGAGGGCATGTGAAGATCCTCTAGTTATAGTTCATATTGGAACAAATGATATTGGAAAGACAAGTGCATATTCTCAGCAGAACAAATTTAAGGAACTTGGAGACATGCTAAAGACCAAATCAAAATCAGCAGCTTTTTTCAAAATCTTTCCAGCATCAGGAAAAAGACTACATAATGCATGGATTAAGGCATGGTGTAAACAAGAATGTTTTACTTTCTTAGCCACTGGAATGCCTTTTACCATAAACATCAACATTCTAGGAGTAAGAATATGCAGGGAAATGTGCAAACATTTAAACTAAATTGTGTGGGGGGAAAAACTGATTGAGACACAAAAAAACTGGAAACCTGACCAAAAGAAAACTCAACTGAAAACACAAAAAGTACACTTTCCTTGTTTAAAATGTCCACTCCTTAATGTGAGAAGCATTAGAAATAAAATGTATGAACTAGAGGCAATAGTTTTGACTTGGGTCTATGATATTGTAGAATTTACAGAGGCCTGGCTAAATGAGAGTGACGGAGAGGAATACAATATTAGTGGCTACACATGCTTCAGCAGAGATAGACAAGTAAGGATAGGAGGGGGTGTGGCACTCTACATGAAAAATAATATTCAGGACCACATCTTCAAGATGGAAGAAGGAAACACGTCAGAATCACTGTGGGTTCAGCTAGTAAGGAAGAAAGGCAGAGATCTGATATTGGAGCTTACTACAGGCCACCAAATTCTGATATTTTAAATAATAACATATTATTTAATCAAATAAGATATGTATTCAACAAAGAGGACATAGTGGTCATGGGTGATTTTAACTTTCCAAACATTGATTGGGAAACCCCTATCAGGAATACAAAAGAGGAAACTGAAATAGTGCAGATGACAAGTGATAAGTCTGTCTCAAGCCCAATGTGTGGTGCCGCCTGTCTAGATCTCATCTTTTCAAACAACAAAGACAGAGTACCAAGAACTGAAGTTAAGCAACAGTGATCACCACATGGTGAAATTTGAGATACTATTTGAAAACACACACATGTACGTCAAAACAAAGACTTATAATTTGAGGAAAGCAGACTTTATGGGGATGAGGAAGGATCTACAAAACATCAAATGAGAAAGCAAAACTCAGCAACTATAAATGACAGTTGGTGACACTTCAGAGACCTTCAGATTTAGGTTCAAAATGAGTTTATTGCGAAAAGCAATAAAACAAAAAGACTAAAAAAATCTGCCAAAATGGATAAATTGGGGAATTATTTAAAAAGTAAAAATGAAAAAATCACTGTACAAGAAAGTTAAAAAAGAGACCAAATAATTCCAACATAGAGGAAAACCAGAAACTACAGCAAGAGTTCAAAAGAAGCACTTGAAACATCATAAGAAAAACCAAAACATAAATTGCTAGAGACGCCAAAAGAAACAGTAAGCAACGTTTTCAGTACTACTCCAGTAAAAAGACAATAAAAGAGAATTTAAGAAACCTTAGGGACTTAAATGGAGAAACTATTGAAAATGAGAAGGAAATAGCAAATGAACTGAATAAATATTTCACCCAATTATTTCCAAAGGGAGAAACAAGTGCAATGCCTCATGCAGAAGTAAAAACAAATTCTGAGTTTATATATTTTGAAATGGAAAAATCAGATGTGCTTCAAGCCCTCAGTATGTTGAAGACAAATGAAATCCCTGGTCCTGATGTGATCTTACCAGTTGTTTTGAAAGAAATGAAAGACGTCATTTATAAATCCTTATTAGGCATATTTCAGCAGTCACTTCAGAAAGGAGAAGTAACTGAGGACTGGAAAGTTGCAATCTTCAAGAGGGGAGACAAAACAGATCATGGTAACTACATACCAATTATTCTTACTTCTGTACCATGCAAAATTATTGAAACTGTAATAAATACATTAGAAAATTACCTACATGAAAATAATAACCTAAATAACAGCCAGCATGGGTTTATGAGAGTAACGTCCTGCCATACCAATCTTTTAGAGTTTTTAGAAGAAGTAACTGGAACAGATAGATAGATAGATAGATAGATAGATAGATAGATAGATAGATAGATAGATAGATAGATAGATAGATAGATAGATAGATAGATAGATAGATAGATAGTGTCACAAAAACGACTATAAGACATTGAGGAGGTTTGGGGCAGCCACCCGTATAATTGTTCCCGGCTGCAAAACTGATTCAACAACAGAGACATGTTCATTCAACTGAGTCCAAAACAGAACTGATTCTCTTGAGACAAGATGGCAGCTTTAAAGGCCAGTGAAGGAAGTGATGTCATCAATACTGGAACCGGAAGTGACGTTATTGGCTGCCCCAGAGCCGGGCGGAATTTCCCTAGAATGGTCTGCAAAAGATCGAGAAGGAAAATTAGTGCACTTTGCCACCCCCTGGTCTGGCATGGAATCACATGTATTCAAGCCCTTTAGTTGTCTCCTAAACACACGTGTGTGACAATAGATAGATAGATACTTTATTAATCCCAAGGGGAAATTCACAATTGACAAAGTATATAACATAATTTACGTAGCCTTTCAAAAAGTAATTATTTCAGTTTCACACTGAAGATTAATTCTGAAACTAAAAGCTGTAGGCATCAGAGGTAACCTACAAACTTGGATCTCTAGTTGGTTAACTGGCAGGAGACAAAGAGTGCAGATAAGAGGACAATGCTCCACATGGATTAAGGTCATTAGTGGAGTCCTTGTCTGTGGATCATTAATTTTTCTGATTTATATTAATGACATTGACTTGGGTATAGTGAGTAAACCTGTCAATTTTGCAGATGACACTACAATTAGAGGGATGGCGGACACTGAGGTTGCAGCAAAAGAATTCAAAAAGACCTGCACAACCTTCAGAACTCAGCAAACACCTGGAAAATGCAGTTTAATGTAGAAAAGTGCAAAGTGCTACACATGGGCAAAAGTGAAAAAATGTTAGGTTTTATCATAAGCATAATTTAATTCAAGTCAAGGGATATTATGCTCAAACTATACTATGCACTAGTAAGACTGCATCTGGAGCATTGTGTGCAGTTCTGGTCACCACATTACAAGAAAGACACAGCAGCACTTGAAGCTGTGCAGAGGAGAGCAAACAAGTGCATCCCAGGACTTAAGGACATGTCCTACTCTAACAGACTCATGTTAATAGAATTAAACCTATTAATCTTGAGCAGAGAAGATTCTGTGGGGACCTAACTCAGGTATTTAAAATCCTCAAAAGCATTGATAAAGTTGATCCAGCAACATTCTTGCGGCTTAAGTGTGAATCACGTACTCGAGAACATCACTGGAAATTAAGGGGAAGTGCACTTAAAACTGAAGCCAGGAAGCACTTCTTTATGCAAAGAGTTATGGGACTGGAACAAACTACCAAGACATGTAGTTGAAGCAGAAAGCTTGACCACTTGTAAAAAAAATCTGGATGAGATAGTGGGACATTAGCTAAACAATGGGCTTGATGGACTGAATGCTCTCCTCTTGTTTGTCAAATTTCTTAACTTCTTATGTTCAGTGGGTTTTGTGCAACTCATTCCTTCCTACTTGAAACAAACAGATGCAAGGGACAAGTCCAACACACACAAAGGCTTTTTATTTAGGAAACTCCTCAAGCAAGAGTTTCCCGCAGTAATACAGTACACACAGTCACAATAAACACAATAATAAAGCACACAGCACTTCCTTCTTTGTCCTCCTTACTTTCAGCCTCCATTCCTCATCCAGCAAGATTAATCCTCCTTCTCCCGACTCTGGTTCCTGGAGCAGTGACAGTAGGCTCCTTTTATCCTGCACCTGGGAGTACTTCTGGTGGTCCAGAAGCATTTCTGGGTGAGGAAAAAGCCCGACAAAATAGGGCTCTGCAGTCTGGTGGCACCCCCTAGTGGCACCCACAGAACCTAACAGGCTGTGTTCAACTCCAACTTCCGTGGGGCCCTGTGGAAATCTGAGGCACTGCTGCAACCCAGGGGGGCTGCCATCTAGTGCTCAGGGGGAGATAATGCCCTGATACTGTCTCTCCCCCAGTTCTTCCCAGCTGCTCTCCACCGTGGTTTGCCAGAACAAACTAATCAAGATCTTGAGTAAATGTTTATATTATCCAGTTAACTTGTTCTGATTGTAAAACATGTTTACGATTCTTAAGATAAACCTCCACTATTGGATCCTCCCTCAATCGTGTTCTCTGTCCCTAGTGTGACTCAACATCTATGTAATCAAAACCTAAAGATGGAGGGGAACTTTGGCAAACAGATTGTGGACTGAAAAATCATAAGACTCTAGAGGTCAGGGATAGGCAAAACATGTGGCTCGCCACGTGACTGAGGTTTCCATTCTGTAAATTGACTCCTCACTATATCAGACCACATACAATACTTAAGCATGCCAATCCAGTCACATATAGAATGGCATTACCTAGCCATTTTAAAATGTATGCTTTGTTTATGTGTCAAAACTAAAACAATACATTTTTAGTCCGTGTACTAAAGCAAACATTCTGCCACCTCCTGTTACAGTCTAAAACATTTTGGATTCTAAGTGGTGGAATTCACATTTGCTTGATTGGAAAGGTTATGGTCCTGAGGATTGATCTTGGGTCCGGGGTGACCCTATTCAACTAAGTAAGAATTGCACTATAATCTGTACACACGACAAAAACAACCCTAAACGTATTAAACAGTTTCATGAACTTTGTCTTGAGAAGTTGAGTAGATGCATCTGGAATCTGCATGTTAGGAAGGAGGCTCTGTTATATTTTGGGTACAAGTTTCCTTAACATTTAATTATGGTAATACACTTTTCTTGTAGTGTACTACTTAGTTTCAGGTTCACTTTATATGTTTATAACTTGTAATTTTTGATTATTTATTAGTTCATGTTACTCCATAGTTTTTTAGTATAGTTCCTATCGCGTCTTGCTGCCATTGGTGAGAAGTGGTGACGTGCTCTTGGGGGACAAGTTACCTTGAGTCAAGCCAGTTTACATTATTGCAGTGACAGTATTTTAGCCAGCATCATACTGATGGTAGTCGTTCAAGATTCTGGAGATCAAACAGAGTATTTACAGCAGTTTATTGCATTTCTAGTTATTTTATGCAAACAAGTTTTCAGTGTTTTTTGATTTTGATGTTGGTTTCATTATACCGATTTTCTGGCTTACTGGTTCTTCGACCTGTGCCTGTCCCATCACACTAGTCCTACTCTCTTATACATCTACTGTACGTTTTTCTGAAAATACACAAAGGTCCTGTGCCATTTTTCTGTACTACAAAATTGTGGGTTTAGACCCAAAATTTGTGCATGGATCAAATTATTATATTCTAATTCAGAATGTTCTGTCTGTATACATAATGAAAATTATCACTACTTCATTTTAGAATGTAACCTGACATGAATGTCCATTATCTGTAGTGCTTTTTGAAGTTGTTATAGAATGGTGGGCAATCTGTCTTCTGGAACTGTCTGAGATTAAAGGGGATCTTAAAAGAAAGAACTGAACAAAAGACATCTCTTTGTGCTTATGACAAGGTACTCTTCATCATGGATTCAGATTTATCTTTGTAATTCAAACTTTCAATATATTAAATGCATTTTACATAATTTCCCAGTTCAAAATTAATTTGACAAAGAGCAGATTTACTAAGCAAAAATGTAAAGTATTCTGCATGCCATACTGAATTAGATTACAGTAATCCCTCCTCTATCGCGGGGGTTGCGTTCCAGACCCCCCCGCGAAAGGTGAAAATCCGCAAAGAAGAAACCATATGTTTATATGGTTATTTTTATATTGTCATGCTTGGGTCACAGATTTGCGCAGAAACACAGGAGGTTGTAGAGAGACAGGAACTTTATTCAAACACTGCAAACAAACATTTGTCTCTTTTTCAAAAATTTAAACTGTGCTCCATAACAAGACAGAGATGACAGTTCCGTCTCACAATTAAAAGAATGCAAACATATCTTCCTCTTCAAAGGAGTGTGCGTCAGGAGCAGATAATGTCAGAGAGATAGACAGAAAAAAGCAAACAATCAGAAATCAATAGGGCTGTTTGGCTTTTAAGTATGCGAAGCACCGCCGGATAACGCAGCTGCTAGCAAGGGAGCAATATAACAGCAGCCTTTCAGCATTTTTTTAGAGGAGCGTCTGTATCGTCTAGTGGTGCGAACAGCCCCCCCTGCTCACACCCCCTCCGTCAGGAGCACGTAATGTCAGAGAGAGTGAGAGAGAGAGAGAGACAGAGAAAAACAAACAATTAAAAATCAATACGTGCCGTTCGAGCTTTTAAGTATGAGAAGCACCATGCAGGAAGCATATCACTTGACAAAACAGCCACATTTAAGCCCAGCAAGGAAGAGAGCAATGTGAAGGTAATCTTTCAGTGTTTTTTGAGGAGTGGCCGTATCTTCTAGGGGTGCAAACAGCCCCTGTGCTCACAATATATTTGAGGAGTTTTATTTAATACATAATACATGCTCTGATTGGGTAGCTTCTCAGCCATCTGCCAATAGTGTCCCTTGTATGAAATCAACTGGGAAAACCAACTGAGGAAGCATGTACTGTACCAGAAATTAAAAGACCCATTGTCCGCAGAAATCCGCGAACCAGCAAAAAATCTGCGATATATATTTAAATATGCTTACATATAAAATCCGCGATAGAGTGAAGCCGCGAAAGACGAAGTGCGATATAGCGAGGGATTACTGTACTTTTTGTTGACTGTCTCAGAATACTTTAGATTTAGTATGCATGAGTTAGAGACAAACAAAATTAATAATCTATTTAAAATTTATCTCTTGCGGCATGATGAATATTTAGGAAAGGCTGTTATTTCTTTTTTTTAAATATATATACAGTATATAAACTAAATATTAAACATAATATATATATATTTATATATACAGTGGAACCTCTAGATATGAGTTTAATTCGTTCCAGAACTGAGCTTGTATAGCGAATTTCTCGTATCTAGAACAAACTTCCCCATTGAAAATAATGGAAATCCAGTTAATCCGTTCTGCACCCCAAACATATTAACATAAAAATCAATTTTCCTAACAAATAACACTGATAAATTATATATACTGTAGTCTACCTTTAATAAATAACACTGGTAAATAATATAACTGATTATTAAAAGAATCAAAACAGGTGTCCAAAGTGCAGTAGAGCATTCAATAAATCTTTAAATAAATAATCCTTAAAACAGTTGTGAAGTGGAGGTTTAAAATACACAAGAATAACAATCCTTTAACACGAGGTTAAAACGTCAAAAGGATGCCGTCTTTAAAAAACAGATGACAATCCCCGGTGCTTCTTCTCTGTTAGCGTCTCACCTGCGGGCTCTGCAACAGGCGAGACACTCTTAATGCAGCTGACCTTCTCTACACCGTCCTGCTTCAGCTGTTTGGCTCGCCTGTTCAGCTCACTGTTCAGCTACACGCGAGCCTGCACTCACTCACTCGCCCGTCCGCCCGCCCCCCCCCCCCCCCTCTCCCTCTCCCTCTCTCTCTCTCTCTCTCTCTCTCTCTCTTTTCTTTTACTTTTTCTCCCCCTTAACCAGCTCGCGCTTCTCTATATATGCGGGGAGGACATGGCAGCTGCAGCCCATCAGCCACAGGAACAATCATGGATGTGGGCAGTTTCCCACCTGTGCACTTAAGTGAGAAACGCAGACACCGCAGATCGCGGCTCGCAACTGCTACCACGCCCCCTTGCTAAGCCGCGAGCTATACCCACAGCCTGGCTCGTGGCTCGTTATGCGAGCCAATGCTCGTATTTAGATCTGAATTTTTCGCTCATACTTTCCTCGTATTTTGAATTTCTCGTATACAGAGGTGATCGTATCTCGAGGTTCCACTGTATATATATATATTAACCACAAGGGGGCACCACTGAGCCCCAAACCACAGACACAGTAATGCCCAATACAATTCCAAGTTCAAAGAAAGGATTTTATTTGTCTTCAAAACCTTCTTCTCCAGAACATCAGCAAAATTACACTGCCTCCTGACTTTGACTCATTCAAGTGAGATGGTGGGCTCTCTTTTGAAGTCGACACGAGAAATGCTTCTGGTCTTCTGCCCTGGTCAGCCGGAGCATTTCTGGATCGTGCAGAAACAAGTGCTGTCCTCCCTACAGTAGCACCTCTATATATATATATATATATATATATATATATAGTGGAAGATGACCCGGACACAGACAGACAGACACGTTGAAATCATCCAACACACATTTATTGAACATTATTTACAGTGCACACGAACCCCAAAAGTCCCCAAAGTCCTGGCCACAACACAATGCCTTCATTCTTCAGGCCATCTCCTCGTCTCTTCCCAGACCTTGTCTCTTGACCTCCCGACTCAAGCCCCGAATGAATGGAGGAGGCCCCTTTTATAATCACCCGGATGTGCTCCAGGTCCTTCCCAGCAATCTTCCACCGGCACTCCCCAGTGTGGCGGAAGAGCCGCTTCTCTTCCCCCCAGCACTTCTGGGTGTGGTGGAAGTGCTGAGGTCCAGGGCTCCAAAGGCATTCGGGAACCCCCTGGCGGTGACCACGGGCCCCTACTGGGTTGAGTTTCAAAGCTCTGTACCCGTGGTCCCCATAGATACCAGGGCGGTCGTCCCCACGTGGTCTTGGGAAGGCGTAAACCCTCTTCTGGTCCTCTGGGGCGTCCTGGCTGGGTAGCCCCCCCAGCCACCTGCGACAATATATATATATATTTACAAATTAAAATATAGTATACTCTATGTCAGATAGTGCTGGATTTACAACAATTCCTAATTCCTAATATTACTTGGAGTAATACATAATGGGATTAAAGTAGACAGTAAAAAATATGTTTTTCTCTTCCATACTAAGTTTCTTGCACAGTGGCTTATTTAACTCAAATGAAAGAAACTTAGCCCTCGCCCCCCAACCTCAATACATAAGTAATGGCTTATATTATATTAAACTAAAAGAATCAAATGTTCCTTATGAGGAGCAGTGCATAGCTGGTTTCGCTTCTGGAAAAAATTAATCAACTGAATATTATACTTAATGATTTTTTAAACTGTGCTGTACATATTTCAGTAATCAGTAACCTCATCAAATGGTAAATTATATTTAAAAAAATTGTAAAAAATCTGTAATACAGAGTTTAACAAAATCTAAAACAAGAAACAACTACAATAAAAAAGGTAGCCAGAGAGTCTGTTGAGTTCAGGCGCCATAACAGTTTAAGCTCTCAGTCCTGTATTGCCATCTGCTGGAAATCCTGAGTAATGCACCTGTTTGAAATATAAGTTAATTTCCAGACAGAACACATCCTTTAAACCAGGGGTCTCCAACTTTGTTCTGGAGTGCTACGGTGGCTGAAGATTTTCATTTTAATCCTTTTCTTAATTAATGACCAGTTTTCTCTGCTAATTAACTTGTTTTCAATTCAGTCCTCTGAATTGTTTAATTTTTCCTTAAATGGTGCCAAACAGAAATGAGATGTGAAGTGAGCCAACAGATGACCAGCTAAATCAGGGCCTAAAACTCCCACCAGTTTCACTCCAATCTGTTTCTTAATTAGAAGCCAATTTCTGTTATTAATTACACCTGTTATTTAATTCCATGGATTGTTGGTAATTTCATTCTGCCATACCAGACATTTCTCAAACTATTGATTTTCTTTTTTCTAAGCACACAGTCAAAATGTTTTGGGGACCTGAGCAGACCAACATTACTGAGACCTTCACCGTCTTTACTGTCAGATATTGCATGATGGACACATGTTGTTGGTCCTATGTTGGCTCATTTTGTATCTCATTATTGTTTGGATGGTAAATAAGGAAACAATAAATTATTAAGGGGTTTGACTGTTAAACAGTCAAAGTTAATTATAATTAAGGCAAAAGAGTTAAATAGCAGCAAAACCAGGTCCGTAATTAAGAAAAGGGTAAGAATGGAAACCCGCAGCTACTGTGGCCCTCCAGGGCCGAATTGGAGATCCCTACTTTAAATACTCAGCTGGGCACAATAACAGTGACAGAGCAGGTCACTAAATAAGCCAAAATCACATTCAGAACAAAACTAAAGCGATGTCAGCTCATTCTGAAGAGAACACTGGAATGTTTAATATTATTTATTGTTACCAGATGAAAAAAATGTAAACCTTTCTGATTAATAATAATAATAATTCATTACATTTATATAGCGCTTTTCTCAGTACTCAAAGCGCTATCCACACATCAGTTTTTCTGACTGATAATTGTTTTTTAAAAATTGTACTTACCAGCACCATTAATCATTTTTTTCATAGTCTTCTGTATGCATTGTAAAAGAATGCCAGGGTACTGCATATGGCATACAAAGAAATTAAATTAAATGAAATCTTATTTATAAAGCACATTTAAAAACACATGAGTGTAATCCAAAGTGCTTTACAGCATTAAGAGAACATATACAAAATATAAAATGTAAGCCCAGCAAATGGTCAGAACATAAAATTTCAACATGGACAATGCATGTCATTGCACAGCAGTCGACAACTTTAAGACAATTTATTTGTATTCAAAAGCCATTGAAAAAATGAAAGTCTTAAGTCTGGAGTACGTCTGGCTCCTTTTTCTTGAGAAGGCTAAGAGCTTTGGGGTGGGAATCAAAACACTAGTGATCTTCTAATGCTACATTGTTGAAAATATCCTGGCTAAATGCATTACAGGGTGGTTTTCAAACCCCTCCTAAGGACTGTCTGTACAGCTTCTAAAATAACTAAGGCTGTCCTTCTACAGCTTCATCCATTCCACTCCACCAATGCTGACTCTATCATCTCTGATGACAGACACTCAGCACATCCCCTGTTTTCTCTTCTGCATTCTGGTAAGTGCTACCAGAGCCTCGTCACTTGCTCCACCTGCTTCAGGTACAGCTTCTTCCCCTAGGGCATACGGTCACTGAACGTGTAGTAGCCTGTTCTTACATACCCTGTACTGTACCCTTCTGATGGTTTATTTGTATTTGTACTGTATGCTACATGTGTACTACCATCCACATTTTTTTCTTCTCTTTAATGCAATCTATATGGCTTACAGTTCTGTTTTGAACTATGTAAAATAGTCCATTCTTCTGCTACTCTCTTTTACTGTATTTATTTTTCTTCTGCTACTCTTATTCATTTAATGTATTTATACATCTTGTTGTCTTAGTATGTATTATTGTTTATATATACAGTATATATAGAATATAATAAGGTACCATCAATTTATCTATTTTCCATTTCTGTTCTGGTCTCCTGCATGTATGCCTCAGTGCCCAAATATTATTCTTCAGCCATGGCTTAACCTTAACCTTAAGACTTGATTTTCTAACCTTAACAGAAGAAAGCAGATCAGGAACAGTAGCATACGTAGAGTACTGAACTACTAAGTCATCAACAGATTGATTGGATGAAGCAGCCTACATCTGTTCAAACAGAGAGGCATTTAGAAAAGCATCCACAAAATTGTTGACAGTCTAACTATTATTAGGCCAGAAGGACTGATACAGCACAGAGGATACTTCTTGAAAGTTCACAGCAAACTTGAAGGATGTAGGAAAACCAACATCAGCCTGTAATTGCAAGTGCTGCGATCCTCGGAGATAGTGAAGATTAAACCCTCCATTGCAGGCATGCAGTGTTCTTGAGATGTGACAGAAAATTAACATGGGCAGCTCCAAGAACTCCAGCACCAGGACAGTAGGCCTCTGTCTCAATTTGGCAGGCAAGGATTCCATCACCCATTATAGCTGTAAAATTCTGCCCACGCAAGTTTATTCATTCTCACATGCAGACCTCCAGTTCCTCTTCCTCCAATGCCCTCCATGTAAGGCAACGTGGCAGACACCTGTAGATATCAGATCAAACAGTTAAGGATGGATAGTTTTTAAGGCTCACATGTCTGCAAGGTTGTCACATATGTCTAAAAGAGCCAGCTGGTTGTATGACAAGACTAATGAAGCATTATGAGCAAACAAACATGAAAGAAACACCTCTAGCCAGATGACAGACGATTCAAATACAGAGTGACAGCCTGCCAAAGGTAACATAAGAAATTTGACAAATGAGAGGAGACCATTCAGTCCATCAAGCCTGTTTGTCCAGCTAATAGCTAAGCTGTCCTATAACGCTGGTGCCATTTAAGACTGTGAAGGGCAAGTCAAATGAAAAAAGAAGCAAAACTGATGAAAGAGAATCCCTCTACAAATAAATATGAGGAGACAAAGAGGCGCTATGATATGTTATCTATCTCAAAAAGCAACATAAAGGCAAATTACCACTCCCACCACAGCAAGACAGGTATCAAGGGGCTGTGAATTTATGGTTTGCCATCATGCTATAGATAACCTAGAAGTCACATTTCAGGTAAAGCAAAGGCTCCTCAAGGGCAGTTCTGGACCCTTGTGACCTATGCTAGCTGGAATAGGCTCCAGCAACTCCCGTGACCCTATTCAAGACAAAGCTGGTTAGAAAATGACTGATGATTATATGAACAAACAAATAAATTGCATTACTGTAAGTAGTATTCTCAGGGTGTTCATGTCAGCCAAGTCCTTAGAGGAACCATCCTTCCTTTTTCACTAAATTGCTATGCATTTTATGGTTCCGTAGCCTAATAAGCATGGAAGTTTTCAGCTACCTCAACAGACATGATTAAAAAGAGCAACAAGTAAAGAATTGGTCATAGGAAGTGGTGTAGGAGTGTATATTAAAAAATGAAATGAAGTTGATCAGACAGAACATGAAATATCTTGGGTTCATACTGTCTGTGATGAAAAAAAAGTCAAATTAAATTTGAAATCATTGGTTTTTTTTGGCATTTTCCATACTGTCTCAACTTGCACTTCTTCCTGCACTTCAATCTCCCTAATGACTAAGCTGTCAACTACCATAACCTCTCTATTTTTGGGGAACGGCTTTTAGGTGGCCTGTTAGGTCTCATTATGCCTGTCTATCATCTTTAGAGTTTTCAAAGTCACTATCCAGCTCTGCAAAGGACCTGCAAATGGTTTGACACTTCCAATTCTGGGACTGACGGCCCTAGACAGAGTTCACCCTTTACCTCGTGCCTGTGTCCATGTGTGACCCACCTATCTCTACTTGTCTGGTCTGGAGTCTCCTCCCGCACCACCTTAGGAGTGCACACCATCTCCATAAAGGATACCATCTCTACTGCAATGCATGCCAGCCAACTCTTCTTCCAGTTCAGTGACCCTGAGCTCAAGGTGCTGGATCAGTTGTTTGAAATTATTTGAGATATGGTGACTGAACACCTCCAAAATCATCACACTGCCACTTTTTGTGCTAATACCTGGCACAAAAGGCAGATCGTCTGATACCTTGGTTCTTCTTTTACTTTCCCTAACATGGGATGTGAGATTGATTAGATCAGATCAGCAGTTGTATAGCCCATCCATTCATCTATTTATCCATTTAACTATCCATGTACTGTACCAACTTAATGTAAATATCAGGTCACAAAGAACCATCACAGAGAACTCTCCAGTACACACTCACATTGGGCCAATTTACTGCTAATTTAAAGTGCATGTCTTTGAGATCTGGGGCAAAAGAAGGTGCATATTCTATACAGAATGTGATCATACTGGCATAATCACACTTCCCTTTGAATCTACCTTCTTATTTTATTAATAATGGTGGGTGCTAAGCAGTTGATCTGCAGTACTTCATCTAATGGTTTTCTACTTGAAAGTTGCTCCCTCTATTTTAGCCTCAATAAACAACAGTTTCTGGCCTCAGGACCTCTGCTGGCTGGATGTTGATTGTTAGACCATTCTTCATACACCTTAAATAAAGTTTCATGTGGAATCACTACAAAGATTGCCATGTTTGAGACGTGGGTGCCATTCATGTGTCCCTTACATTATCTTGTTTGTCCAATCACAAAATCAATATGCCAGGGAAGCTGAGCATGTGAGGCTCCCACTGATGATGTGGTATTCTTAACAGATCTGAGGCATTTACTTAATCCAGTTAGCTGAAGGGGGAATTAAGAAATGACACACAGACCTTTATCCTTGTATCAGTTTTACATCATTGTGAAAACATTTTTCTGTCTTTTTCAGAAAAAGGTTAAATTTAAAATGATTTAAAATACATATTTGTTTTGAAAGATAAAAATCTAATAATTAAGTATGTACATGACAATGTGTTTTTTCTTCACAAAATGTTTTACTGCAGGTACTGCATATGTTAAAGAATCTGAATAGCAATGATGAAACCCTGCTTACCATGAAAAAAGAGACAGGAATATATTAAACATGAAACATATTTCAAAATGTATTTCTCATAATTTTTTAATGTAAGAAAATGTGTTACATTTATGAATGATTTTACCCACCATTCTGTAGTTAAAAGCTACAAATGATGATATAAATATATTTATCATTTTTATGCATTTTTTTAAAAGCGATTATGAGTTACTACTTACTGATTAATTTATGATAATTTAAAATTACATATTATTTTCTTTATCTTTACCCTATATTGTGAAATCATTTTTACAGCATACAATTAGTTCTGGCTTTTGAAAATGAAAGCTTATAATTCACAAAGCTGAACAGAAGGGAATTGTGAATATGATAATTAGAAAACTTCAAACAGACCGATAAGATATATGAGGCAGACTGGCATCATCATTTTTAAATTAAATTCTGGGTGTAAACCGAATCTTCCAAAAAAAAAAAATTAAATCTACTTCCAGCCAATAAAAAATTAGATTATATAGCAAGGTACACTGAAGCCTCTTGGCTATATACTTGATTTGTTTTTACAAGGTGTTGTGGTGAATTTTGTTGGAAAAAAAATTATGTGCATACTTTGATGTCAGTTTGCTATATATTTATTTTTATTTTTGCAATACTAAATGTCTTGTTAGCATGTATGTTGTACAATTCTTGAGATGCTATAGTACAGAGTATCAAGTACAAGTACTAGGGGGACATCTTCAATGCTCTGAGATGGTAGGCAATACTACCCTAAACAGAGGGGGGTGCTTTCATTAATATCTTCTTATTTTTCACCTACAGTTCAGAGGCTCACCGGCCAGATGACGAATGACCTCATTTCCACACCCCCTCACAAATCCTTGCCTCTCCTGGGTTGGTAATTTACACATCTAGAAGCCACTGGAAACTACTGTTCATTGAAAACCTGCAGCTGAGTAGATGGCGCTTACCCTCAGTCGCATCTTTATTTTGACAGCCACAAGTCGGTGCAAGAACTTAGTGAATGCATATTTTTGCCTTTTTTTCTAAACTATCCATATTAAATGGGTCTACTGGCCAGTACACCAAACTGTTTTGACCTGTCTTGTTTTCTTTAAAAGAGATAATTTATTTTTTATGAAATACTAAAAGTGCTAAAGCTGTGCTGAAGCTCATATACTCATTGTTCACTGGGCACTGTTTAAGATCCACTAAATAACCTAACACACATCTCTGTGGGACTTGAGAGAAAAACTGAAGCACACAACAAAAAAAAGAACCCACACAGAACTGAGGATGACTAAGTGCAGGATTCAAACTAGTGATTCTGGGTGTGTAAGGCAGCCAGGTACTATGGCATAGTGGCACCAGACTTGAAAGCAGCAAAGTTACCAGTTCAGTTTCCACCTCTGTCTAACTAGGTGACCCTGAATAAGTTACCTAACCTGCCTGTGCTCCAGCTTTAAAGTCTGAGTCTGAGAAAATGGGGTCATGAAAAAGGGCTGCAAGAGAATCCAGAGACCTCACATGTCTTTTTGCTTCCTCCTTAGCTCCATAATTGTTGAGTCAAAGGAGGATCCCGGAAACCTGGTTGACTCTGCCTACATGCATAATGATGTCACCTCTGTTGTTTCAGCAAAGCAACAGCACTAGTAATATTGGCCATAAGTGCACAAAGACTTGTCACTTACAAACATCTTCAGAGGTCTACTTTTTCCAACCTTCACTAAATGGGTATTCCATCCGGAACTCCAAAACTTTTCTGTGATTTTTGACTCTTCTTTTACTGTTACTGCCTAGGTGCACCAGGAGGTACATTTTATTTGTTTTGGGAGCAGAAGATGAAATGTAGTTAAAAACATATCAAAGTTGAAACCAGAATCAAATTAAATCAAATAACAAAGCCATAAAGCGAAGTCTAAAATGTAGTAGAAAAAATAATCTAAACTGGCAAAGCAACACACAAAAAAGTCTTCTGTGGAATCAGCAATCTCAGATGAACAGGAAGTATATGGTGATGACTTTATACTAATGACGATTACAGCAAAGGTCATGACCTCCAGTCAAGGCAACCACCTAAACAATAGTATACAAGATAAAATGTCAGCACCCATGAAAAAAAAAACAAAATGGCTTCAGAAAAACTGTGAATGCTTCATAGCTAAATTAACACAACTTCAAAATAAAAAATGAATGTCACAAATGGATTCAGTGCCCCAAAAAATATGAAGAAAGTCTTGAAAAACATCCAGAATAATGAAATAAAAATGTAAAATTAGCCCAAATCGTAACATTTACACTATAAACAGCTGTAATACAGCCTCCATAACGTTATGTTTACTCCCAAAAACAATGTAAAAAAATTAAATAACAATAGAAATTATTATGTGTAGCACAAACATGTAAATACCAAAATGTCAAAGCAAATACAGTAGGAAATGTATAGTTTCCTTGTGTCCACTGCTGTACTAATGCAGCTTTAGCACACTTCCTCCATGTGACATGTTTTGAAAGAGTCACCAACACCCAGCCTGCTGTTACAATCTTGACAGTTGAAGCAACTTTCTTTGCACACTTTTCTTATAATTTTTTTTATGTTACTTGAGCATGAGAAGGTAGAATGTCAGTGCCTTATCTACATAATTGATTTGCTGTGTAACTGCAGGGTACCACAGTGTAAGGCTTAGTGACTTCCACAAAACTGAAAGTTGCTGCATTGTGAACAGTGTCTACTGGGCTAATGTCTTTCTTGTTAATGATTGCAATCATTTTGCCTTTTTTCCACAAACCTACTTGCACATTGGGGAACAAGCGACTGAATTCATCAGGTCTAAAAGTGCCATATGCATCAGTTTCACTATCCATGTCAACGTCTGATGACGAATTCACATTGGCATCACTATCACTTGATTCAGCTAATGGTTCAGTTTCAGTTTTTCTAAGACTGGATTTACAGCTTCTCATTTACAAGCCATTGGGTTTTGTTTGAATTCTCTGCTCCACTCATAAATATTAATGAGGTAATTTAGAATGGCTAAGCTCATAGAAATATTCATGATTTTTTGCAGCATGATGTTATGCAATCCACTAGATGGCAGAATAATACTGTCCCAGGAGTTATTCCAGGTTAACTCTCTAAAGCAAATCATTACATGTCACCCCGAGTTTGAGTGAGGAATAACTGTATTTATGTAAAGTTCCAAGCCCAAATTGCTTGGGTTAATGTCAAGAGACTTAAAGGTTTCAGCTAAATATATATTTTAAATCAAATCAAATCAAATTTTATTTTGTCACATACAAATTATACATTGGGGTCAAGTGAAGTATTACAAGTCCCACAGGTAAATGTTGGGGCACCAGCCCGGTCGTCCCAGTTTAATTCAGTCCAAAAAAACAGCAAAAATGACTCAACAAAAGCAAATTAAAAAAGCTGTTGGGCTAAGTGAAGGGTTGCTGTCAGTTTCCATTGAGAAACTGTCTCAGCCCTCTAAAAGGCTAATGGGAGTTACAGTCCTTTGTGGTACATTGTATGCACTTGTTTAGATCTAATCTTTATGTTCAATGTTTCGTTGGAATTTCTGTTTTTCAGTCAGTCTAAGGATTTTGACTTTAACATATTGGAACTTGGTTTCTGTTGATTGCCTTTTTAGGTAACCTCCTTTTGCCTCATTTGGCTCTTTTGAGCTAATTTTTTATTTACCTTTTTTGTAATAAATCTTTTATTTCAAGATTCATTTTTGCCCTTTTTGTAATCAAACTTGAGGGCTGCAGTGCCCCACCTTCTGGTTTGGGCCTTTACTTTATTTTTGTGTTATTTACAGTTGTTTTGACAGCTTCCCATTTTGGGGCCTGCTCACACTGAAGCCAACAGTTAGTGTTTGGGGCCTGGTAGGACTAGTGAGCCTCTACTGGGCAGACCAGTAAAAATCCTGGCCTGCTTCTTGGCTGAATTTTGAAGGTCTCACTTATTTTGCTTTGGAAGAAACCCCAATCATAACAAAGAATAATAGTAATAACCACTGCACTACTTTGTCATGTTTTAGCTTTAGTTAAATTTGTTTTTTCTTTTTGTTATTATGTGAGTGTACTTATTGTGCTTATTATGTTTGCTGTCCTTCTCTGAGCACTGTTTTCATTATTGTTTATTATTTATGTATTTTCTGTTTTGTGGTAATGTGACTATTTTTTTTTTTTTTACCTTGCCTCCTTAAATTGCATTTCACATGGCGGGATCACAATGACCTGCAGCTCGAGGGCCACCCACACCTGTATTTCTCAGGCACAGGGTGATATCCTCCAAGGGCCTGTTCCAGAATGCAGGATTAGTGGGAAAGTAAATTGGGATTCACAGAAATTCTGTCCCAGAAAACCTGGTTTTATCCAAACTTGCATTTCTGGAACAGATTAAGCCAGAATTACATAATCATTGAGGCCAGAGAAACAGATAACTATCTTATCCTGGCTTTCAGAACAGGATTTGCCTGTTCCAGAAAGAAAGTTTTGAGAAAATGTAGCCCAGCCACTAGGGGAACCAATGCCCTGAAATCAACCTGAATAAGAGCAAATTTAATGTGAAGGATTAACATTTTGCAGCCACCAAAATTAAGGAATATGGCATCCAGTCATAGGATCAAAGGTTGTAAAAGTTCTGTCAGAAATGATCAAACAAGTAGATTATGTCCTATGCAGGAGGGTCAATCTGAAGGAGACTGAAGACTGCAAAGTGGTGGCAGGGGAAAGTGTAGCTCGGCAGCATAGGATGGTGGTCTGTAGGATGACATTGGAGATCAAGAAGAGGAGGAGAGTGAGGGTCGAGCCAAGCGCAAATGATGGAAGTTGAAAAAGGAAGACTGCAAGGTTATTACAGCAGAAGTAGTAAGGGTGACAGCAAGAAGGGTGGCGTGACATCTGGACAGTGGAAGGAGGAAAAGGAAACCTGGTGGTGGAATGGGGAAGTACAGGAGAGCATACAGAGGAAGAGGATGGCAAAGAAGAAGTGGGATAGTCAGAGAGACGCAGAAAGTAGACAAGACTACGAGGAGATAAGGCACAAAGTGAAGAGAGGTGGCGAAGGCTAAAGAAAGGGCGTATGATGAGTTGTATAAGAGGTTGGACACTAGGGAGGGAGAAAAGAACCTGTGCCGATTGGCTAGACAGAGGGACCGAGCTGGGAAAGATGTGCAGCAGGTTAGGGTCATAAAGGATAAATATGGAAAGAGCCAGGATATCACAAGTGAGGAGAGTGTGTTAAGCAGATGGAAAGAGTATTTTGAGAGGCTGATGAATGAAGATAATGAGAGAGAGATGAATAGTGAGCAGCAGTATGGTTTCATGTCAGGAAAGAGCACCACAGATGCAATGTTTGCTCTGAGGATGTTGATGGAGAAGTATAGAGAAGGCCAGATGGAGCTGCATTGCATCTTCGAGGACCTGGAGAAAGCATATGAGAGGGAGCCTTGAGAGGAGTTGTTGTATTGTATGAGGAAGTCGGGATTGGCAGAGAAGTACATACAGGATAAGGAAGTGTGACCGTGGTGAGGTCTGCAGTAGGAGTGACCGATGCATCCAACACGGAGGTGGGATTATATCAGAGATCAGCTCTGAGCCCTTTCATATTAGCAATGGTGATGGACAGGTTGACAGACGAGATTAGACAGGAGTCCACGTGGACTATGATGTATGCTGATGACATTGTGATCTCTAGTGAGAGTAGGGAGCAGGTTGAGGAGACCCTGGAGAGGTGGAGATATGCTCTAGAGAGGAGAGGAATGAAGATCAGTAGGAACAAGACAGAATACATGTGTGTAAATGAGAGGGAGGTCAGTGGAATGGTGAGGATGCAGGGAGTAGAGTTGGCGAAGGTGGATGAGTTTAAATACTTGGGATTAACAGTACAGAGTAATGGGAATTGTGGAAGAGAGGTGAAAAAGAGAGTGCAGGCAGGGTGGAATGGGTGGAGAAGAGTGTCAGGAGTAATTTGTGACAGACGGGTATCAGCAAGAGTCAAAGGGAACATCTACAAGATGGTAGTGAGACCAGCTATGTTATATGGGTTGGAGACGGTGGTACTGACCAGAAAACAGGTGACATATGTTAAGATTTGCATTGGGTGTGACGAGAATGGACAGGATTAGAAATGAGTACATTAGAGGGTCAGCTCAGGTTGGATGGTTTGGAGACAAAGTCAGAGAGGCGAGATTGTGTTGGTTTGGACATGTGCAGAGGAGAGATGCTGGGTATATTGGGAGAAGGATGCTAAGGATGGAGCTGCCAGGCAAGAGGAAAAGAGGAAGGCCTAAGAGAAGGTTTATAAATGTGGTGAGAGAGGACATGTAGGTGATGGGTGTAACAGAGCAAGATGCAGAGGACAGAAAGATATGGAAGAAGATGATCTGTTGTGGCAACCCCTAACAGCCAAAAGAAGAAGAAGAAGACGATTATTATTATTGTTATTATTATTAGTAGTAGTGGTGGTAGTAGTAGTAGTGGCAGTATTTTTTGTTGCTAATTGCAGCTATCTCCACAACATTGGAAAAGCCACACATATCAGCAAAGTTATCACAAAAGTGTGCCTAACTTTTTAGAGGCGTCTGCACACAAATGCACACACACAAGCACAGACTGCAATAAATATGCATCATTAAAGAAGAATGCCACAGAATCACAGACAGAGCAATCAAATTTAATCAATGACAGCATTTCTCAGTAATAATAATTGATAGCAGACTGTCTGGTGTTAAAGCTGCTTTGTTCATCCCTAGTGCAGAGTTCTTTAGCTTTTAAAAATAACGTCTGAAGACTCCCCTCTTCTGCAAGTGTGGCTGCAGGTTTTTGTTCCAATCAGCTTCTGTTTTTAATCAGACTCCTGGGCTAATTAAGTGATGTGTTATTTCCTGAGTTTTGTGTTTTGGGAACAATAAAGAAATTAGAAAACTAAATTTGGTAAAAAAAAAAAAAAAAAATTAAAACATACCAAGCAGTTATATGGGAATAATGTATATTTTTCTTTTTAACAATATTTTAATCTTGATTTTCATTCTGCTTTTCCAAGTGTTCTAATTGTTTAATTAATCCTGATGCTAAAGTAGTTGCAGCCTTAGATTATTCAGTGTTGTTTGCCTGGGTGTCTGCTCTGCTCATTTTTAATTGTCATTAATAAGATAAAATGAGGGGGAAAACTGCACAGAGAACGGGCAAAATATAATGAAATCAACAAACGAGAGTTAAGCATTTAAATGTATATCAAAAGCATAAATATTTCTAAATGTCTTACAAATGAAAAACTCGTGCTGCTGTGCTTTTCTGAATGAGGAATAACAGAAAGAAATAGCAGCTAATTAAATGAGCTCAGTGTTATCAGGTGTTGTCACTGATTAGGAATCTGGTTGGAACAAAAACCTGCAGTCACAGGGGGTCCTCAGGACCGAGTTTGGGAAGCACTGTAATATGCTTATTAATGCAGTTTCGATCTAGGGTACTGTAATCAAATAAGGCGACAATATTACTTTGTGTATTTAATTTGGCCAATGGCTTTTAATTTTGTTCATAGTGCTTCTACAACACTTCTTCAGTTTCCATTTTCCCACTTATTTAGGTACTCATAATGAAAAATAGTTGCTCCACTAGATTTCCTTCATTGTAAGTTGCTTTGGGAAAACATTTTTGCTAAATGAATAAATGTTCTATGGGATTTTCCAACATTGTGCATATATCTTTATCAAAGCACTGAGTGTGAATGAAGGAGGCAATTCTATTTTATTCAATTTTATAGTGCACAGACAACAGAATCAGTGAAACTGTTCACGTGGTTTATGTGATTTTTTATTTTGTTCACCATTGCAACATACAATAAACTCACTAACTAACTAACTTGGTTACTCGTAACTTAGTTACCAAATACTTTGCTGCAGTAAATAGGTTGAATATTTTGATATCATTGCATCAATATGAACAGTAAATCTTTATACAGCATTAATGTGCACAGACAAAAGTGCAAGTATGTATATCATATACTCCATACAAATACAAATGTATGTTCTTTTCCATTTTTTAAGACAACAGTATTAATAAATAATAATAACAAATGGTTAGGCCCAATATGTGGGGTGACTTGTTTGAACAGGGCTGGCTAACATTTAAAGAGTGGGTCCTTTTCCAAGTGTTCTTTCGAAAATTCGTATTTGAAAGTATTTAACCTTTGGTTTCTTTTGGTATTTCATTACTGGACAATGCAGGGTCCAATACAGACAGGATAATGTTCCATATCTCTCACAGTAACAACTAAAACAGCTGTATAAATGCTGAAAACATCATGGGCCTTACACATTTTGGATATCATTAATATTACAAAAATGGAATACAACGCTTGTTTCAGGAAATATAACATTTTATTTAAGGTAATATCGTCAGTTGTACATTTTGCACAATTCAATAATTTACCACACAAACAATATGCGGATTTCACTAGTTTACACATTCACTCTGTCAGTGATATTCCTCTGTTCCATCTTCCTTTACTTGGCCACTGCCGCTGTGCTGCTCCATTTTCTTTGGATATTCTGATAATCTTCATGTACTACTACTGGCACCTCTTGCTCTGCTGATGTGAAGGTTGTTGCCCTCAGTTTCTCAGACATGAAGTTCATGGTTCTCAAGTATTCACTACTTGACTAATAAAGGCTTATAAATAATGTCATGAAAGCATCTGGTTCATGGATTGTTCATTATTGGATAGTGAACTGGATTTTGTTTGTTCTGGGTTACCTATTAGGTACAGTCTTTTTGGTCTTTTTTTGATATTTATTTACATTTCTAATTTTTTGTCTGTGTAGGCTGTGGCCTACATAAAGTATGGTGGAAAACCCCTTTTGAACACTAGGCCTCAACAAGCCTGGGCCTAGAATTTTGGAGGCTTAGGGCTCATTTTGGTATATTATGCAGGATAATCACAACACACCTACAATGAATGATTCTTCATCCGAAGAGCTCATCCAATCATACCCCACAGCTACCAGTTTGGCTTTGGATTTCCAGGTGGAATAGTCCAATATTGAAGAGTAAAGTCACATCCTATAATACTGACCATTAACCTTAAAAGGCTAGTCATTACTATGAAAATGTGCCTTTTGTGTTATGTTTAACCAGGGCTCTGTGTCTGGTCTCTGTTTCCTTTTA
The DNA here is from genome assembly GCF_900747795.2 of Erpetoichthys calabaricus. Classification (NCBI taxonomy): domain Eukaryota; kingdom Metazoa; phylum Chordata; class Cladistia; order Polypteriformes; family Polypteridae; genus Erpetoichthys; species Erpetoichthys calabaricus. The sequence continues at coordinate 187,140,743 of NC_041396.2, forward strand.
CTAAGCATATATGTTTTGTTATTTTTTGCTAATTATTTTTGGGTATTTTTCTATGTTAAAGTTTTTATCAAGTCCTATAGTGTGTTTTGATTTTCCACTTACTGTGTAATTGTTCCTTAAGTCAGTTCATTTTATTATTTTTCTTGTCTTTTATATGTTAAGCCCAAGGGGGTGCCCTGATGCTCTAGCTGTAAGGACTGCCTTGGCTTATATAAAGGCTGGAGTTATCTTAGCCTGTTACTGATGAATAAGCTCCTGCTTGTGTTGTCTGGCTTCCCTTCCAAGGAGTCCGTACAACGGAAATTAGTAAGTTCTTGATTTCAGTTCTTTCGGTTTTTGAATATTTTCCAATTATCCTTTTGGCTTTGCAACTTGAAATGTCATTACTTCTGATGTGTCAAAAATCTTGTCCTTTCAACACGCCTTTTTTTCTATTTTGGCGTTCACACAGTGATTGTGTAACACATTTCAGACACAAGGTCAGCACTGAAGAAATGGCATGTTGTGCTATTTTATTTGTATTTATTTTTATGAGCGATGTAACCATCTCTGCTGTTTTGTGCAGTTGGTTGCTATGATGCCACATGCACTTGGCATATTAGACTATGTATGATTTAATGTGTGGTGGTCATCTTTATGATGGGTGTTGTGTAGAGCACATGCAAACCTTGTATATGTAAAGAAAAAGCCCCAAAAAGACAATACTATTCTTGAGAAAATGTCTTAAATGAAAGATTTGACCATATTTGTTTAGTGAATTTTACTTTGCCCCTTGATTTTGCCTACTGATCTCAAATATTTAGTGTTTTGACACTACCTGCTTCTGACTTCTCTCTTGACTTGCATTTACATCTCTGCCATTTTGATTTTCAATTCCTATTAGGCTGTGCATGAATATAATGAAAAAGTCATGATACAAATTAATAAAAAACAAAAAATTTTCAAATGAACAAAATGTGTTGTTGAATCACAGAGGAATTTAGTATTGACAGGAAACAGCATATGGTGTTAAAAGCCCACAGGGAAAAGAAGCCCGTGTGGCAGAAGGCCAGGACCCATGCCCGACTGGGAGGCCTAGAAGGACCTGGAGAGTGATTATACCTCCCCTGAACCACGAGAGGGCAGCCTCCCTGGTCTTTATGGGGGCCATGGGATCCAAGCATGGAAGCTCAACCCTGTTGGGGCCCGTGGCCACCACAGGAGGGCACCCATAGGATTGTGGAGCCCTGGATGTCAGCACTTCCTGTACACCCAGAAGTGCTGAAGGAAGGAATTCCAGGGACACCCAGAGTACTTCTGGGTGCTCATGCGGCACTTCCGCCACACCAGGAAGTTCCACCGGATGGCCGTCAGACAGCACCTGGAGCACATCCGGGTGATTATAAAAGAGGCCGGCTCCCTCGAGCAGATGAGCTGGAGTTGGGAGGAAGAAGGCAACGCTTGGGAAGAGAGGTGAAAAGGTGGCAGGAGAAGTCCGGAAGGGAGAGAAAAGGACAAGGAAAAGGTGTTTGGTGCATGGACACTGTGTTGTGTGCTGGACGTTTATAATAAAAGTGTGTGTTTTCAGGACATTCTGTGTCTGCCTGTTTGTGTCCGGCTGAACTACCACACCTGCAAGGTCTTACTTCAGCCAATTTACCCTGCATGGTCAGCATGAGCATTTCTCTATATAAATTAACTGTTAATGGGTGTAAAACCACCACAGTGGAAGAAAAAAAAGAAAAAGAAAAAACGAACAAGATTAGGAACTAAAAAAAAAAAAAGCTAATTACAATAGAAAAATGTAAATGAAGAAAAAATGTGCATGAAATTTGAATGCCAAAATGGTAGAATCTAAAGGTTAGAAGGGGTGACTGTGAGTGAGGCTGTGTAGTGAGAATTGGCACCGTGCTACACTTTGCGCTCTTGCAATTCATGGACAGGACATATCAATGGTGAGAGCAGAGAGACACAGACAATGCACTGCTCACATTGCCTCTTTTCTTTTTTCCAACAGCGGCAGAGCACAACAGGTGATGGACATCGCCCGTCCGGATGTTCATCCACTTCCTGCAACACTACATGAATCAGGCACGTGTTCAGTGGACATGCAAAAACTGAGCTGCTTTGAAGCCAGCTCTCCTCCAAAGATATAACACCCCTCCTCCTCCTTCAGGGTAAGTGTGCCCATTTTCTTTACAGCTATTTAAAAAAACACAGGTAAAACTATAAATAGCTATACTGTGACAAACGTTTATCAGTTTCTGTGGTATGCTGAACCACAGTGACCATCTTATCACAGAGCAGGCCCACTTTAACGCTTGAGAAAAACGGCCATCTTGAAGTCATGGAGTCATGGCCATCTTGAATCTTTGGAACTATGCAAGATTGTCAGCCAGCCAACTGATTGAAAAATAAAGAAAACAAATCACAATAAGTATAACTCCTGCATAATATGCGCTCAACCAACTACTGTAAATTAAGTGGTTTCTGTTTGTTTCTTCTATTCCACCAAAGCTTGACTGCTAGTGAGACAACTGTTCCAGATAGGTGAGCCATGGAGCACATAGCACCTTAACTGCATGTGACAAACTATATAATCTGACCATATTAATGTTGTACTAATGACTGAATGCCAAGATTCTACTTAGGAAAACAGAGTGTGTGTTTGTCAAAGTAGTTTTGCTTTCAATATCAGAAACCAAGTCTATGTCAAAAAGAACATCTCAATACAGTAATGACAATTTTCACCAATATCCACAAAGTCGTGAAGGTTAGGTTGACTGGCAGTTAAAAACTGGAGCCTCACGAATGGGTCTGTTCCCATCTTGATCTTTTAGCATGCACTGTAAATGTGTAAGAGAACTTTTCATACACAGCCTAACAGTTAAGACAGCTGTCAGAATCGACTGGTATTTAGGCATTTTTTGATTATTTCTTTATTTCTTTGTTTGCAGCATTTTATGGTGTAGTGATCCCCAAATCTAAGATGAAAAATGTGTTAGATGAGGTCTACTGCCAAGGACGACTGCTGACTTTTTAATATAATAACAGAGCCCTGCAAATCTCAGCTCCACTTGCCCTTCTCTGATAATAACAGAACGGCACACTTAAAATAGTCTATCAAACATTCTAAATTATATTAAAAGTGTATGAAACAAGAAATATAAAATCACCACATTTGTGCATAATACACAAACACAACACAAGCAGGACGCAGACTACAATGAATAGCTTCAAAGTACTGTTTCATTTTTATTAAAAGATCAGTCCAAAACCTAGCAAAGCCCTCTCAATGGTGATATAAGAGATGGAGTCGCTTCCCAGAAAGAAAACAGAGTTTGTCTCCTATTGCAAAGCCTGTCAGCGGCCCCTTCTTCCAGGATATTCCCTTTTTGCTTATCTCCAGCAACAAGTCAAAAGATCTCACACCACAGCACTATGACCGTATTCATCAGGCATCTTAGAGTAGGAAAACAGGCCTGGCTGGCTCAAAGTGAGTGGCAAAATGTATTTATTTATCTCTTCATAGCAGAGCATTTATTTATTGTATCCATACATTTATTAGTATTTTATGGAAACTGTACAGCACTTTGGTAAACTGCCATTGTTTTAAATGGGCTCTATAAATAAAATTGACTTGATTTGATATAGTTCTTTACCTTATGTATATGTTGCACCACAGACCTGGGGAGTGTTATTTTGTGGCACTGCATGCTTGAACACTCTATATGGATGGCATGGGAATAAAGCCACTGGACTTCACTTGACTTGATTTTGGTCTTACTCTTCAGATTAGGAGTAAAGCATTTTATCAGAAAACTACTCGTAACTTCTGCCTGAATGCCAGAAGGCATAAAGGAAAGACTATTCAAACCTATTCCTGATAAGAGAATAACTGAAAACAGGGACAATTTGTTAAGAGAAAAGCAGATTTTACAAATGAGTCTGTTAAATTTGTCCGGCTAACTAATTACTAAAGCTGTTGTGTATTATTTGTCCTCTTTTGCCATTTTGATGGTATATAAGCCTCTCAGAAATAAAAACATAAATGTTACACCTTTAGCCTAGTCTCTTACATTTTGTTCTGTGTTTCCATGTGGGCACTTCATTACAATATCTAAAGCATGTTGTTGCTTTCCATTTCTCCCACATTATGCAATTTGCATTTTTAAGCTTTATTAGGCCACCTTCTCACTATAATGTGTCCTTTTGTCCCTTTTTCTGAACCCATATTTGGGCTTTTGTCACACTGACCAGGTCATGGCTGCAACTGAACACATTTCCTTGTCACTTTCTTTACTTGCTTTAGAATCATGCTTGAAAAGAACCAGCAATTTGCTCTTAATACACAACAAGCCCTCTTTGAATCTGGCAGCATCACTATTATTCAAGATGGGGAAACAACATTGGAACGCAAAATTGGGTAAGCACAGCACTCTTTGACTCTGTAATTGGTGAGTTTTTGTATATACAGTATATTTATTAACTTGGCCTAATTTTGAGAAGTTTATTTTTTTCAGGCGGATGACATATATTTATTTATTTGCTAATTCCACATCTAAACTGTTATGAACTGCATAGACTTCATTGCAGAATAATGGCTTGAAATAAGAGGAATGGCCTGATTAAGTTATCCAAAGACTTTAAGGAAATCATGAACGCTGTCAGCTTCATAGATGAGTAGCACAGTGAGTCATTGCCATGTACTTCTTAGTTTGAGACATCTGATAAACTAATATATATATAGTATATATTTAATTTATACAACAGTAACAGTAAGAGAATAGAAAATAGCTCTCCCACACATCGGAAATAGCAGATTTGTTGTCCAGCACTGCAAGGTGGTCTGCTGTACAGTTTTTTCAGTTCCTAGTAGATAAAGTATATAGAGAAAGAAATGTGACTAAATTAAATTTCATTAGCTTGTGTTGACCTCTTTTCCTCCCAGCAGTCACCTCTCAACTTAGTTTCAGAGTAGTTTTAAATCCTATACTTGAGTCACTTCTGGACAAACCTAGGGTTCAATTCTTGAATCATGGGCAATTTGTCCTTGGCTACATGGTCAACAAGCTAGAGATCTCTCTTGTGGAGCTCTCCATTGTGGATTGCCTTTTTATAGCCATTAAAGAGACAGAGACATTTGCCAAATGAACATTCCCTAAATGCAGATACATGTTTTTTTTTTCCTCCAGATTAGTTACAGTGCACTGTCTCCTAGGGGGAGGCTGTTAGGATTTCTTTGACATAAAATGGCAAAAAGATAGAGGCTTCAGATTATTCTAAATTACATCAGTACTCACCTGGGGCCTCATGCATAACGCCATGCGTAGAATTCACACTAAAACATGGTATATGGACAAAAGCAGAAATGTTCGTACGCACAAAAAAATCTGAATGCAAAAATCTGTGTGTTCGCCAACTTCTACGTTCTTCCGCTCCATAAATCTCGGTCAGCGTGAAAAGTAATGCACATGCACACGCCTACTGCCCCATCCCAAACTCCTCTCAGAATTATGCCTCTTTGAATTTGCAAATCAATATAAATAGCCCTTAAGCTCAGCATTCTGTGAAAAGGCAATGTCAAAAACACGGAGGAAATAGAAGAATTTCAGCAAATACCAAGTGGAGGCAAGGAAAACGTATTATTTGTTGGTTTAAACAGTGGTATAAACAACAAAAAGAAGTTGATCGAGTGACATAGAATGTTGGAGAAACTCGAAAGCTCAAGTTCACAAAGTCGCACAGTGCCCGAAATAAAAAAGTTGTCACATATCAAACTCACCGTGAAAAGGCGAGTTGTAGCCCACCATCTGAGTGTCATATGAAAGCTTATTAGGGTATAGAGAAAAGAAAAAAAAAATAGGGACACAGTTGGAAAAAAAGCCTGAAATGTCAACTTTAATCTTGAAATTTCCACTTTAATCATGTAGTTTATTTTGTCATTAAAGTAGAACATCATAAACTTCATCTTAAAATGGTTTAATTTACTACTTTCTCAAATCCCATCGTAATTAAAGTAGCACGTTAAATGCTTTGTTTTGTATATGTTCTTCTATGTGCTCTATGTGTGAATCACTACATGCTTCTTAAACAAGCTTTCTCTTCATCCGACAGGACACAGAATCCATTACATTCATTATATTACAGATCTCTGAATAATTTAAATACTGAGATGTATATGTGATATCATTTTCAGGATGATAGGAATTAAAGCATGTATTAAACATGGCAACACGGTGGTGCAGTGATAGTGACAAGCTGATGTCTTGTCCAGAGATTGTTCATGCCTCATGCAAGATGCTTGCTGCGCGACCTTCGATGAAATAATTTATTGCAGCAGTACTGCCTGTTTAAAGTACTGTACAAAAGCACTGCTTTGACACTGGGTGCCACCAGGCTGAAAAACCGAGTGGAGAACTTGCGTACGCCATGGTTTGAGCTACCGTGAAAATGTGCATGGCTTTACACCAAGTTTAGGTTTTATACATCGCGATTTGAGCATGGAAACTTGAGTACACAACATTTTTGTGGATACGAACCATTTATACATAAGGCCCCTGATCTGGAATCCAAAAGCAGGCTTCTCCCCAGGCAACCTGACCCTGAATTCAACTGGACGATGTCAAGGCTTACCCAGGCCCAAAATGGGACTGAAGCATTTAAAGTTAAAAAATTAACTTTAAATGTTTCAAATCTATACATTTTCCCTTCAAGGAAGAGGTAACCATAAAACCTCTGGCCTAAAAGACAAGACCAGTGAAGAATCATTATAAATGACAAATTTATTCACAAAATAATCAATAGTGAAGGAAATGTCAGAAAATGACCAAAAAGGTTAAGCCTAATAAGACATCCCTAAGCAACAACTTGAAGTCTGAACTAAAAGACTAAAATCCAAGAACAAAACCTGTTCTCAAACTCTGACACTCAATGAACCTCCAAGGGACTCAATTCCTCCATCTAACGTTCAGTCTCAACAAGAGACAGTGAAAAAAATGTTGATTAAAAAACAGGAGATGAAACATGTTCAAAAATTATGAGCAGGGATTGATACCAAAAAGACAAGTTGATCTTTTGCCAAGCCAGAAACATAAGACAAAAATCAGGGACAATTAAATGAAAAGAAAGTCAGAACACTGAGATATGAAAGAGACAAAAAATCGCATGTAAGCAACAACAACAAAATGTATTTATATAGCACATTTTCATACAATGTAATTCAAATGTAGTTCAAAGTGCTTTACAATAAGTCAAAGAGAGAGTTACATGAAGAAAAAAAAATGAAGAGTAGGCAATAATATTAAAATAAGTAACAAAAAAAAAAGGTAAGGTCAGATGGCCAGGAGGACAGATAAAACAAAAAAACTCCAGTTAAGTTGGAGAAAAAGCAAAATCTGCAGGTGTTCCAAGGCCAAAAGAACACGAGCTCCCAATGGGCATTCTACCTAACATAAATGTTCTTAAAGTATATTTATCCACAACACCAATAAATTAGAATTGCATGTGCTGGAGCTTATAGGTCATGCCACTCCCATGGAACTCTGGGAGAGTTGCTTAGGACAAGGCTGATGCTCCAATCACAAAGTCATGGTGCCTATGATCCAATCTAAAATGGTGTCATGAGAACATAAAACATTTTATTAAGGAACACTGATATGTCAAAATCATATTTCCTGGATATAATAGCTCCAGTTTAGCCACACAGATCTTCAAAAAATGAAATAAAAAAAGAAAGGGAAGGCACCAAAAAATTTAAAAATAATATACCTATCATAAAATCATCATATACAGTGCATCCGGAAAGTATTCACAGCGCATCACTTTTTCCACATTTTGTTATGTTACAGCCTTATTCCAAGATGGATTAAATTAATTTTTTTCCTCAGAATTCTATACACAACACCCCATAATGACAATGTGAAAAAAGTTTACTTGAGGTTTTTGCAAATTTATTAAAAATAAAAAAACTGAGAAATCACATGTGCATAAGTATTCACAGCCTTTGCTCAATACTTTGTTGATGCACCTTTGGCAGCAATTACAGCCTCAAGTCTTTTGAATATGATGCCACAAGCTTGGCACACCTATCCTTGGCCAGTTTCGCCCATTCCTCTTTGCAGCACCTCTCAAGCTCCATCAGGTTGGATGGGAAGCGTCGGTGCACAGCCATTTTAAGATCTTTCCAGAGATGTTCAATCGGATTCAAGTCTGGGCTCTGGCTGGGCCACTCAAGGACATTCACAGAGTTGTCCTGCAGCCACTCCTTTGATATCTTGGCTGTGTGCTTAAGGTCGTTGTCCTGCTGGAAGATGAACCGTCGCCCCAGTCTGAGGTCAAGAGCGCTCTGGAGCAGGTTTTCATCCAGGATGTCCCTGTACATTGCTGCAGTCATCTTTCCCTTTATCCTGTCTCCCAGTCACTGCCGCTGAAAAACATCCGACAGCATGATGCTACCACCACCATGCTTCACTGTAGGGATGGTATTGGCCTGGTGATGAGCGGTGCCTGGTTTCCTCCAAACATGACGCCTGGCATTCACACCAAAGAGTTCAATTTTCTTTCTCATGGTCGGAGAGTCCTTCAGGTTCCTTTTGGCAAACTCCAGGCGGGCTGCCATGTGCCTTTTACTAAGGAGTGGCTTCCATCTGGCCACTCTAACATACAGGCCTGATTGGTGGATTGCTGCAGAGATGATTGTCCTTCTGGAACGTTCTCCTCTCTCCACAGAGGAGCTCTGGAGCTCTGACGGAGTGACTATCAGGTTCTTGGTCACCTCCCTGACTAAGGCCCTTCTCCCCCGATCGTTCAGTTTAGATGGCCGGCCAGCTCTAGGAAGAGTCCTGGTGGTTTCGAACTTCTTCCACTTACGGATGATGGAGGCCACTGTGCTCATTGGGACCTTCAAAGCAGCAGAAATTTTTCTGTAACCTTCCCCAGATTTGTGCCTCGAGACAATCCTGTCTCGGAGGTCTACAGACAATTCCTTTGACTTCATGCTTGGTTTGTGCTCTGACATGAACTGAACTGTGGGACCTTATATAGACAGGTGTGTGCCTTTCCAAATCATGTCCAGTCAACTGAATTTACCACAGGTGGACTCCAATTAAGCTGCAGAAACATCTCAAGGACGATCAGGGGAAACAGGATGCACCTGAGCTCAATTTTGAGCTTCATGGCAAAGTTCTGTGAATACTTATGTACATGTGCTTTCTCAATTTTTTTATTTTTAATAAATTTGCAAAAATCTCAAGTAAACTTTTTTCACGTTGTCATTGTGGGGTGTTGTGTGTAGAATTCTGAGGAAAAAAATTAATTTAATCCATTTTGGAATAAGGCTGTAACATAACAAAATGTGGAAAAAGTGAATACTTCCCTGATGCACTGTAAATATAAAGACAGAGGATGGTCCCACAGTGGTAACAACATGGCGACTCCACCCCCTGAAAATCTATTTTAAAGGAACTTAGCACATAACTAAATATATTAAAAAGTAAATATTAAAAAACAAAATAAGGTGATATCAATAAATATCAGAAGTTACAAAAGTTGAAGCGAGTTCTGTAAAAGAAATCACTGTAGCAAATATATTACAATCCCAGCTTCTATGTGCAAGAATAAAAATTACATAAATAAAAGACAAAATTCCAAAAACATAAAAACACATTTCATTTCACTCTTCTTTAGGCTCCAAGAAGGGAACCGAGGACTTCCTACAATTGCAGTCCTCTGATTTCTCTTCCCCTATTCTAGACTATTCAAGGGACCCAAGGACAAAGAAACATTAATCAAAAAAACTCATGCCCCAGCGCAATAAATTATCCATAATTCTGAGGGTTATAGGAGATAATCTAAGAGTAACCTGCATCCCCTCTTATCCTTGTTTAGGCCACTCAGGAGTGTTACGGTGCACACTCCACTAACAACTGAAATAAGGCTACAAAACAAAAATGTTCTCCAATGTCTGTTTTTATACACCCTCAGAATCCATTTCTCCAGTCCTGACAGATGTTTCATAAAGCCCTAGCATGCTTTCACCTAGTGTCCTCTATGCACTGCAACACAGAAGGGTGCCTTCAATCTGCGACCAGTACTCGCATGCACATGGAAAGGCTACAAACACTCCAACTTCAATTATCCTCTGGTAAGTAATCACTTTGATCTTTTTTATTGGACCCTTTAATCACAGTGAAATGGCTTTGCTATTTATTTATGTTTACTCCCGTGCAGCTCAGTTCCTCATGCCGGAATGCCTCTGCACATGCAAGTTCAGATGACTCGTGTAGTTCACCATGAGTTCCTGCCACACATCTTCGGTATTGCAGGCAGCAGTTACAGCCTGCTTGCCTCAGACACATGTACTCATGCACTGCCTTGCTGTTTCTTTCACCGGACCTCTCATCGACACCACTTTCCAACACTCAAGGTAAGCACCCAGTAGAACTATTGAAAGAAAAACACTATCTATAAATAGTTACATACAGCACGAGTAAACACTGTCTCCATAGCACATCTCAACAAACAGCTGTGCCAGAATGTTAATAAATGCAAATCCTATGATATTCTCTGTAGACCAGTTGTGACAAACTATACAAACTGGAGGCGCTCCAAACTATCTGGTCTATTCTGATAGCTGTGTCCCAGCATCTGTTTTTTAAAAGTTTTCTTCAAAATGGGAGTGAGTAGCACCAGCTTATAAGTCAATTAACTGGTCATGGGATGGAGAGTCAAGTGTCCGACTCAGCCCTGGTGGAACCTTTTGTCCAGACAATGTCTTATCTGCTGCTTGCTCCTTTAAAGTACTAGGATATTTAAATACTTGTTTGTAGCATGCATGTCATCAATCTACAGTATCTGTTTATCTAGCTTACATTTAATTTATGTCAAATGTACTATTATACTAGAAAGCAGGACCGTTATTTACCATATTTTCTGTTGGTGACCTGCTTATAAGCATTTGAAAGATAAGTTTAGTATTGATGAATTTTTTCTTGTTATGTTAAAAACACACATACTGTATGTAAAGGCAGATGTTGAAATAAGTTGAATTTGAGTCTGGGAATTGAATTGCTGCAGCAGACACGAGATCAAAATTGCAGTCCAGGGCAATCCAGGAAAAGTATTATGTTTTGGATTTTTTTGAAAACAGTGATTATTTTGCTGTTTTTATTTTTATTATTTAAAACTTTATTATGTAAAACAGATGTATTCAAATTATAATACATGTATAAACAATTTCTTTCAAAGAAATTGTGATTGAGGATAAACGTGCCCAGGTATGGGGTCCTTGTCTCTCCACCTTTGCACTGACTGTGCCCTAAGCACTCAAATCATTTTCAAAATGAGAGACAATTGCAGCATTCATGATTGAGCTACAGTAAGCCATATGCTGGCTGTTGAAAGGTTGAGGCGGAGGGAGAAAGGCAATGAGGTGAAGAGTAAAGCAGGATTTGTTTTGAAATGGCAGAATTTCACAGAACTTTTTCTTCCCCAAAACAACTGTTTTACAATATACTGTATGTGCAATCTTAAAATGCTGCTCAATACTCAACAAAAATACTTGAAATGGATTACGGACATAAGCTTAAAATTTCTTTTCATGTGTATAATGATGCCCGGCAGATACCATTTAATATCACAATAATAAGCACAGTATTTTCTTTAATAAAAAAAGTCTCACATAAAAGCATAGTTTGCCATGGCAAATGAATGTATACCATAATTGTGAAAAATAACTTGAACTTGTAAAATCAGAAACACGAAAAGCATAGATCAATACTCAAAAACTGTCTTAGCTAGAATGGATGTATTTCATAAGTTTAAAAATTTTCATTCAAACCACATAGATTCCAATGTAAAGCACCAGTAAGACCAGCAAGATATATATTTTATTAAATTTATAGAAATTGCGTAACTTTAGAACACAATTTTTGCATACCATGTTTGTGAAGAAATAGATTTGACTCAAAAAATACTGCAGTTATCCTTTAGTACTCTAACCCAATACTAAAGTCCTTCTCACAAAAAGCACTATATATTAGGGCTTTTTATTTTTAGATTAAAATAAACTAGACTAGATACACTTTATTAATCTTGAGGAGAAATTTTGATTCACACAGCAGCAGAAACATAAAAAAGAAGGATACAGACTCACAGGACAAATAATACGGCCAATCAATCAAGCAATTGATAAATAAATGAATAAAATAAATACATAAATGTATATTGTGCAGAAATTTTAAAATGAATTTGAAGTCTACATCAGAAGAAATCACTGAATTGCCTAAATGCAGTGGGCAGAAAAGACTCCCAGAGGCGCTTCCTAGCACACCTTGGTGGAATGAGCCTGTAGCTAAAAGTGCTTCAAGAAAGCATCTTCTGAAGAGGATGGAGGGGATTTTTCATGATGGCATTCAATTCTGCCACCATTCTCTTTTTCAGTGTGTCCAGGATTCACCCTGAGATGGAGAGGGATTTCTTGATAGGTTTCTTCAGGCACTGCGCTTCTTTTGTGCTCAGGTTGCTTCCCCAGGAGACTGCAGCATAGAACACCACACTGGCCATTATGGACTGGTAGAATGTTACCAGCCACTTGCTGCACACATCAAAACACCTGAGTGTCCTAAGGAAGTACTTTCTGCTCTGGCCTCTCTTGTGCAGTGCCACTGTGCTGCCAGGCCAGTTCAGTTTGCTGTTTATGTGTGTTTAGATATTTAATACAAAGAAAACAAATTAAAATTGATAATGTGATACACTGAGAGTCTATAATTCTTCTGATTCAAACAAAATGCAAAATGTTCCTAAACTGCAATTGCTGTAAAGCCAATTCACGTCAACAGAGGCAAAAAATGCCTGATTATTTGCAGTCAAATTTTTAGGAATATTTTAAATGTCAGGTTGTATAAAATCATACTCCTCTACAAGAACTACGGAGGCATCAGTTCAGTCTAAGAACCATCTGTATTGTAGCACAAACATTGGTATAGTTATCTAACATTGTTTACAGGCCAGTAAACTGTGGTTATATCTTAATTAATGAGAGATCATCATTAAACAGAAAATGAGTTGCCACTTTCTGGAAAAATTGTAAATGTAACAAATATTTTTAGCTTAATCTAATTTCTGTGTCATTTTTTCTGCTCTAAAAATGTTACATAATAAACCTTTTTTCAGTCCTCAGCTATAATGAGAGCTTCAATGTCGGCTTTAAAGTAACAATTAAATGAAACAGATGGGGTGGGAGGTGGTTGGAGGAAAAGCATCTGTTCATTATGTTTAATTACTTATTTCTGCTAAAGGCAGCTGTCACCAGGTACCATAAGGTGAGACTAAGTCCAACAGTATAACACTGGGCACCATTCTGTCAATGATTAACTGAAAACACTAGAAGATCACTAGAGTGGATAATCAGCAGAGCCTCTGTGCCATAAATGGGGGAAGAAAACGTGGGGGGAAATCTGGAGAAAGGAGTCTCTAAAATGGAGAATCTACACTTAACGCAAAACTGATCCCATTTAACTTGGAATGCAATTTGGTCTATTAAGGCACAATGTCAAGTTGTTTGTACAGTTTCCTAATAATCTCCATTATGCCTTTTCACAAGTACATCTTTGTAACGCTATTAATTCTAGTACTAGAAAAACACAAGTCTCTCAACTAAAGTGAAGAAAGTAATTAGCAGATTGAAACATCAAGACATTCAATACATTCAATACTTTGTAATAGTCACATTCACACTTGTCTCTTTCAGTTATTATGAATCAGATAGAAATGTGAGGCTAGGAATCTGCACTGGCAATCGGAAGGTTGCCGGTTCGAATCCCGTAAATGCCAAAAGGGACTCTGCTCTGTTGGGCCCTTAACCTGTAATTGCTGAGCGCTCTGAGAAGTGAGAAAAGTGCTATATAACTGCAAAGAATTGTTTTTATTATTATTATGTTATAGGTCTTCACAAAAGAACCAATCTGAGTTGGCTTTCATTCACCAGCCACCTCCATCCAACCTAAACTATGCTTACATGAAAAGACTTATAAATAAATGATATAAGTTCAGTTCACCACATGCCATCAAGTAGTTTTTGTTATTTATTATATGCAGTGATGTCCATTGCTTCTTGCTGTTTTTGAATTTGATGTTTCAATGGTGTCATATTTTGAACTGTCTATTGTATGTTTTGTTGTGTTTCCTGTATGTCTGCAACATCAAACACTGCATGGCATACATTTCATTCATTCATTCATTCGGTCACTCATAAGCCCATGTTCTGTCTACACTCCTGGGGACAAATAAAGTCTGTCTGTCTGTCTGTCTGTCTGTCTGTCTGTCTGTCTGTCTGTCTGTCTGTCTGTCTGTCTATACAGTAATCCCTCCTCCATCGCGGGGGTTGCGTTCCAGAGCCACACGCGAAATAAGAAAATCCGCAAAGTAGAAACCATATGTTTATATGGTTATTTTTATATTGTCATGCTTGGGTCACAGATTTGCGCAGAAACACAGGAGGTTGTAGAGGGACAGGAACGTTATTCAAACACTGCAAACAAACATTTGTCTCTTTTTCAAAAGTTTAAACTGTGCTCCATGACAAGACAGAGATGACAGTTCTGTCTCACAATTAAAAGAATGCAAACATATTTTCCTCTTCAAAGGAGTGCGTGTCAGGAGCAGAGTCTGTCAGAAAGACAGAGGAAAGCAAACAAATCAATAGGGCTGTTTGCTTTTAAGTATGCGAAGCACTGCGGCACAAAGCTGTTGAAGGCGGCAGCTCACACCCCCTCCGTCAGGAGCAGGGAGAGAGAGAGAGACGGAGTTTGTTTTTCAAACAAAAATCAATACGTGCCCTTCGAGCTTTTAAGTATGCGAAGCACCGTGCAGCATGTCGTTTCAGGAAGCAGCTGCACAAAAGATAGCAACGTGAAGATAATCTTTCAGCATTTTTAGACGAGCGTCCTTATCGTCTAGGTGTGCGAACAGCCCCCCTGCTCAATCCCCCTACGTCAGGATCAGAGAAAGTCAGCGCAAGAGAGACAGAAAAGTAAGCCGGGTAGTTTCTCAGCCATCTGCCAATAGCGTCCCTTGTATGAAATCAACTGTGCAAACCAACTGAGGAAGCATGTGCCAGAAATTAAAAGACCCATTGTCCGCAGAAATCCGCGAACCAGCAAAAAATCCGCGATATATATTTAAATATGCTTACATATAAAATCCGCGATGGAGTGAAGCCTCGAAAGGTGAAGCGCGATATAGCAAGGGATTACTGTATATCTATCTATCCTATTACTCCATAAATACCACATATAGAAGAATAAGCCACCCATTGTCCTCACAGGTGGCACAGTGGTAGTGCTGCTGCTTTGCAGTAAGGAGACTGTGGAAGATTGTGGGTTTGCTTCCTGGTTCCTCCCTGTGTGGATAGTGCTTTGAGTACTGAGAAAAGCGCTATAGAAATGTAATGTATTATTATTATTATCTATTTTCTAAAACCACATATTTCACTTCAGATTTGCAAGGATATGATTCTAGAAGTACTGAACATAAGGCAACCTTATATTAGCTGATAACAGGGCACATGACATCCACACTGTTAGACCACACTAATTTAGAGCTTTGGGTTGAGCTTATATATCCATCTTTCATAATTTTATTTGTAACTTATGCCAAATGCTGCTGGAATGGGTGTTGCCAGCAGCATAGAAGTTTGATCATTATTTAATACATCATTGTATATTCAGTAAGATTTCTACTCATACACAATACACAAAAAGCTTATGAAATAATATTATAC
Organism: Erpetoichthys calabaricus; assembly: GCF_900747795.2. NCBI lineage: Eukaryota > Metazoa > Chordata > Cladistia > Polypteriformes > Polypteridae > Erpetoichthys > Erpetoichthys calabaricus. The sequence continues at coordinate 187,156,503 of NC_041396.2, forward strand.
CATAAACAATATTTATTCTATTTATTCTTATTATTATGTTACAGTCCTTACATTTCCTTTTAATTACATTTTTTTAGCTTATTTTCACAACTATGCTGTTTAAGTCTGTGAAAAAGTATTTCCTGGGTTCTGCCAGGAGAAGCGCTGAGAAAGTAGTTTCTCTCTAGAGATTTCTAGGAAAAGCAACAAAGCTCCTGGTTTTGGTTACCTAAAATAATATGATTTTGAATTTATAAAGTGTGTTACTACACCCTGGCACTTGGACAAAAAACACAATCATTGAACTCTGGATGCACTGAAGCACCACAACCTTCTCAACTCTGGAACCTTTTTAGTTGTGATCCTCTGTGACCCCAAACTTCTGCAGACTCTGACAGCACCTGGAGAAGATAACAGCTGGGCACTGACAGCAGCAGAGTGAACAGGTAGAGCAGCAGGGACAGAGCATCCTAACAGCTGCAGCAGCATTTATTCTGTCAAATTCCAAATTGAGTTTTCCCAGCAGAGCTTGAAGTGGATTGTATGCTCAGTGATTTTTTTAACACAAGTTATGTATAAAATTATTTATACATTGATTGTTTTTATTTTGTTAGATATTTTGTCGCCATTGTGGCTTTGACATGTAGTATGTGGATGAAATTTTGAAACTGAAATGTTTAAATTTCTTCTGTGCAATTCTGCTGATGGTGGCACCTACAGGAGAGAGTAAGACTTTGTTTCCTTGAATAAACTGAAATGCTGAATGGATGTTACTAGAATTGGTAAACTTGGTTAAGGTTAAACAACTGAACTTTGTTTTAGCATTCTTGTTTGATTTGGTTAAGGATAAACAATTCTTTGATTTTTCTATTTGACAAAATTTTTGATCGTTTGAATGGTGTATTTGTATTATAATTATTTACTAGGTGTAGAGTAGAGATAACAAGGAGGTAAGACTGAGCACCCACAGGATGCTAACAGATAGGAGATATAAACCTAGAGTTGAGGGCCTTTTTCAATTTCATCTCAGAATGACTTAAGCTGCTGTGAGACTTCCTCTGGAGAGGCTCTGGAACTAAGAAATGAGCCACCTGGGCAGAGAATGAAGACCTTTTTAAAACTGCTGCAGCTGCAAGAGTCCAGTTTGTAAACTTTATGCAAGACCTCTGCTTATGGTATTACCCTTAGATTATATTGAATAGAATAACAGTTCCTCTTCACTTCTGTTCTGCCTGTGGTATCTTGACTGGAAATTAACAGCGCAGTATTAGGTCCAGGTCAGTTGTGGTGAGAGGAGATGCCCTCAATAAGGTCTATGTATAATATAGTCCAGGGGTTGCCAACTCCAGTCCTGTAGGACCACCATGGCTGCACTGCACTTAATGAGTGACCTGTTTTTGCTGCTAATTAACTTCTTTTGAACTTATTTTAATTGACTTGCTCTTGAAGACTCAGGTCCCTTAATTGTTTCTTTTCCCTTAATTAACAGCCAAACAATAATGAGATACAAAATGTCCCAAAACAACTGGTGTCCATCATACAATATCTGAAAATAAAGAAAGGTGAAGCTCTCAGGAATGTTGATCTGCTCTTGTGCACAAAACATTTGAACAGTGCTCTTAGAAAAGGGAGTGCCGGAGTTGGCGACCCCTGATATAGTCTTGGGTGAAACTGCACTATATGAGCAAGGGTGCACCTTACTGGATGAAGCCTCAACTGCCTTGAAGCTGAAAACCCTCGAGTCTGGTAAGCAGAAACGTCAACACACAGGTTTAATACATAGTCTGTGTATAGTGGAGTTTTGGGTGAAGCAATACTATAGGTAAGGATGTACCTTAAGGGCTGAAGTGGCAAATGCCTAATGGGTACACAATGACTGACATTCCTGTTCAGAGGAAATCATTATGTACTGTATTACTACAGTTTGGAGTATATGTTCCCACATAGCAAAGAACCTAAGGTTTAGGGTCAATGTAGAAAGAACAGTAATATTCCAATGTTCAACTGTAAGTAAACTGTACATCCTTATTATTTTTTGCATACTTACAACTTACCCATGCTCAATGTTGCAATCCCTTATAAGTAGAAAAAGAAAAGGCCAGAGTGTCTAGGAGTATATGGTTGCTTTGACCACAGCTTTACAGTACAGGGCAGAATGTTGGAAGTCTGCTTTGCTCCTAAAACCCGCACCATGTTCAGTATTCTGCAAGCATTCATACAACAATTGATCTCCAATTTGCCTCCAAACAATGTATTTATGTCCTCTCTGCCTTCCTTCCAAAAGGAGTCCTTACCCAATTCTTCTACTGAATTAAACTGGCAAGGTGCCAGCTTCCAACTCCATCTCTAATCCATCTCAATCCTTGGAACTACTTCCATGGTCAAGAACACCTCCAGGTACCTCTACACCCATCTTAAACAATTATTGTGCAAAGAATAGCTCCTTCTAGGGTATAAAACATTCCTGGTCAGGTAACCCTCTTATGGCTGTTTGCCTGTATTTTAATTCCACAAGGTGAAATATGATGAACCTCAAACTTCTTTCGACCTGGCATACCATGCATTTTCCATAGAACAGATGATTTTGGGCCTGCCTCCTAACACCTTTCTCTTTCATGCTCATTCTAACCTTTCTTAGCCCAGTATGACCTTCTGACACCAACTATATCACATCTTCAAAAGAGGCATACCAGATTGAACTTGTAAAGATCTGGCGAGTTTGAAGAATACTGCCAATTTTTCTTTGTGCGTGTTTATTATTTCTTTCATTTTGAACCACTGGACACCAAACGGGGCTTCCAGCTGTATTTCAACTCTTTGCCTGTCTTTATCTCATTTCCTTACAGTCCTAAATGGGTAAAGACACATTTTCTTATTGGTTAAAGGGTCCAGGTTGTCTTCTCCTATACCTTAAAAAGCCAGCCAAACCAGGTAAAATTCCATTAATGTTTCTAGAAACATCTAAAATGGCTCAGCCAGTTAGAGTTTACAAATTTAAAGACCTTTTAAAGACCTCTACATTTCAATAGACATGCTTTATTTTATGATGAGTTAAGTATTGCATGTAAACCAATAGTTACGCTTACAGATCATTGTGATATATAAATTATTAACTATTAAAAACTCCAACGGGCATCCTGGATGCTTTGCTGTAATGTGATTAATGAGCACAGCAAAAATAAAAAGATGAGGATGTTGTGATCAACCATGTTAACTTATAAAAGCAGGATAATTACATCCTACACATAACTAGGGTTTTATATATTACTATAGCAATGTGTCTTCATATTTTCCTTGATAATTATGTTTAATTACTGTTAATCTTAATTAATTATATTTACAGTTGAAGAATAAAGTGACTCCTAGCTCACCGTTTGTTGAATTCTATGACAACGTGATGCACAAATTCTCTGAAGAGGAGTACATGTCAGCATTTCTGGTGAACAACAAAAACAACAACATTTATTTCTATAGCACATTTTCATACAAACAATGTAGCTCAAAGTACTTTACATGATGAAGAAAGAGAAGAAAGACAAAAAAAATATATTAAAATTAGGGATCACTAATTAACATAGAATAAAAGTAAGGTCCGGTGGCCAGGGAGGACAGAAACAACAAAAAAAACTCCACATGGCTGGAGGAAAAAAAAAATCTACAGGGGTTCCAGGCCATGAGACCACCCAGCCCCCTCTAGGCATTCTACCTAACATAAATGACCTCAATGAGCCCTCATTGTATTCAGGGTTCTCATGGAAGAATTTGATGATGATGGTCATGTGGACTTCTGGCCTTTAATCCATCAATGTAGGAACATCACAGTGCTTTGATCAGGTGGTGGTGGCGCAGATCACTACCACAGAAAACCGGAAAAAGAACAGAAGAGAAATGAGGGGTTAATATGGATTTGGAGCCACCATGAATAATAATGATAATTAATTGAATATACAGCGTATCAGGATTTAGCTAAGATGAAGTTATGAGAAAGCCATGTTAAAGTAATGTGTTTTTAGCAGTGTTTTAAAGTGCTCCACTGTATTAGCCTGGTGAATTCCTATTGGTAAGCTATTCCAGATTTTAGGTGCATAACAGCAGAAGGCCGCCTCACCATTTCTTTTATGTTTAGCTTTTGAAATTCTAAGTAGACACTCATTTGAAGATCTAAGGTTGAGATTTGGAGTGTAAGGTGTAAGACATTCCAAAATATAAGATGGAGCGAGATTATTTAAGGCTTTGTAAACCATAAGCAGAATTTTAAAATCAATTCTAAATGACAAAGGTAACCAGTGTAGTGACATAAAAACTGGGGTAATGTGCTCGGATTTTCTTTTCCGAGTTAAGATTCTAGCAGCTGCATTCTGCACTAGTTGCAATCGATTGATGTCTTTTTTTGGTAGTCCTGAGAGGAGTGCGTTACAGTAATCTAGCTGACTGAGAGCAAAAGCGTGAACTAATTTTTCAGAATCTTGCAGTGTTATAAGAGGTCTAACTTTTGCTATATTTCTTAAGTGAAAAAATGCTGTCCTAGTGATCTGATTAATATGTGATTTAAAATTCAGATCAGAGTCAATAGTTACCCCTAAATTCTTTACCTCCGTCTTGACTTTTAATCCTAATGCATCAAGTTTATTTCTAATAACCTCATTATATCCATTATTGCCAATCACTAACATTTCTGTTTTCTCTTAAGTTAGCTTGAGAAAATTACTACTCATCCATTCGGTAACACAAGTGAGACATTGTATCAATGAATCAAGAGTGTTGGGTCGTCAGGTGCTATTGATAAATACAGTTGTGTGTCATCAGCATAGTTGTGGTAGCTCACATTATGCCCCAAGATAATCTGACCTAACGGAAACATGTAAATCGAAAAAAGCAGCAGACCCAGGATAGATCCTTGTGGAACACCATATAGGATGTCATGTGTCTTTGAAGTATAATTACCACAACTAACAAAGAATTTTTTCAAACCAATTTAAGACACTGCCACAGTATTAATACTGTATTACAATATTAATTTTATTGTAATCATTCATACAAATCGATCAATTTTTACAAAAAATAGGATTGAAAAACAAGTCGACCCCAACCCCTGAGAGAGAGAGCATGGCCAACGGGATAAAACTTAAGGCTTGTAAACATACATAAATTGATGAGTTTAATAGGCCAATAGAGATGAATAGAGAGGAAAAAGAAATGCGGAGATAATTACTTCTTCGGCGCTTTAAGAGGTTATTCTAAAATTTTATTGATTATATCCTACCAAGTTTTAAAAAAATTCTGTACAGATCCTCTAACTGAATATTTGATTTTTTTCCAATTTCAAATAGTATAAAACATTGGTTACCCATTGACTTAAAAGAGGAGAGTTAGGATTCTTCCAGTTTAGCAAAAAAAGTCTGTGTGCCAAAAGTGTAGTGAATGCAATCACAGTTTGTTTGTCCTTCTCCAATTTAAACCCATCTGGAAGAACACCAAACACAGCTGTTAATGGGTTAGGAGGGATTGTGACCCCAAGGCTGTCTGAAAGGCACTTAAAAATTTTGGTCCAGAATGATGTTAATTTGGCGCAGACCCAAAACATGTGACCCAGTGAGGCTGGGACTTGATTACAGCTTTCGCAGGTTGGATCTTGCCCTGGAAACATTTTGGACAGTTTTAGGCGAGACAGATGTGCTCGATATATAATTTTGAGTTGAATAATTGAATGCTTTGCGCATATGGAGCTCAAGTAAATTCTCTGCATTGCTACTTTCCACTCCCTTTCTGATATATTGATTAAGAGATCTTTTTCCCATTGTCCTCTTGGATCTTTGAAAGGGAGGGACTGTAAAAAATTTTATATATTGCAGAGATGAAGGCCATGAAATATTTTTTCCAGCATGGACGAAGGTGCAAGATGAGGAAAATCGGGCAGGTTCTGTTTAACAAAGTTCCTAATTTGAAGATAGTGAAAGATTGATGCGTAGCTGGAAAGTTAAATTTGGAATGTAATTGTTCGTAAGATGCAAAGATGTTGTCTATATAAAGATCTCTGAGCAATTTAATCCCAAATGTTTTCCAGATATTAAAAACTACATATGTTTGCAAGAGTTGAAAGAGGTGGTTCTCTTGCAGAGGTGCAACAGATAAAAGCTTCTCCATCTTAAAATGCTTTCTACATTGGTTCCATATTCTGAGTGAGTGAAGCACAATTGGGTTATTAGTATATTGGCGATAACTTGCATTTATTGGGGCACAAAGCAGGGAAAATAAAGAAGTACTGCAGGATTTTACTTCTATTGCGGACCAGGCCTATGTATGTTCATCTATTTGTGTCGAGGTTTTTATAGCTTGTATGTTTGCTGCCCAGTAATAAAACTGAAAGTTAGGTAGAGCCACACCACCTCCTGCCTTAGGTCTTTGTAGGGTCGCTCTTTGGATACGTGGATGTTTTGAGTTCCAAATAAATGAGGTTCTTGTTGAATCTAATTGCTTAAAAAATGATTTATTGATGTATATTGGAATGTTTTGAAATAAAAAAAGAAGCTTAGGAAGAATATTCATCTTAACAACGTTAATTTTTCCAGCTAGAGTGAGATGAAGGGTTGACCATCTATGCAAGTCTTACTTTATTTTTTCCATACAGACGGCGAAATTTTGTAGATAAAGAGCTTTGTGTTTACTTGTGATGTTTTCCCCTAGGTATTTAAACTGATCTGCAATAATAAAAGGAAAGGTGTCCAATATGATATTGTATGCTTGAGAATTCACTGGAAAGAGTACACTTTTATTCAGATTAATTCTGAGACCAGAGATCTTTTGAAATTGCTGTTAAGACTGCAGGCACAGAATTTTGTGGGTCTAATATACAGTACCATATCATCTGCATATAGAGAATTTTTCTGTTCTAGTCCTTCTCTGATAATCCCATTTATCTGATCAACATTTTGACAGTGGACCACCAGTGGTTCAATGGCGATTGCAAATAGCAGTGGTGACAAGGGGCATCCTTGTCTGGTACCACGTTTTAGTTTAAAGTAGTCTGAACAAATGTTGTTAATACAAACTGAAGCTTCTGGATTGGTATACAGTAGTTTGATCCATGCACAAATGTTCGGGCCAAACCTAAATTTCGCTAATGTAGTGAAATGGTATTTCCATTCAATCATGTCAAATGCTTTTTCTGCATCCAATGATAATAATATTTCTGTGATGTTTGACTTTGTTGGTGAGTGTATTACATTAAACAGGCGTCGAAGATTGATCTTGTGATATTACCGAATGCAGAACTTTCTCCATCCTTCTAGCTATGATTTTTGAGAGTATCTTAACATCATTATTCAGAAGTGAAATTGGTCTGTATGATGCACATTGTAATAAGTCCTTATTTTGTTTAGGAAAGACGGTGATTAATGCTTGACGAAAAGTTTGAGGTAGAAATTGATTGTTTCTAGCTTCTGTAAATGTTGCTAATAGGAGGGGAGCTAGCTGAGCAGAGAATTTCTTATAAAATTCTGCAGGGCAGCCATCAGGGCCTGCTGCTTTCCCGCCTTGAAGTGACTTTATAGCATCTAGTAATTCTGATAGCGCCAGAGGTTTATCCAGTTCCTCCGCACTAAAAGTATCTATTTGTGGTAACTGTAATGTATCCAGAAATGCATTAAATTGTGTGTTGTCTTCTTTAAACTCAGTAGAATATAAGGATTTATAGTAGTCTCTAAATGTGTGCATTATATTTTTATGGTCGATGATTTCGTCTCTGTTCGTGTTGGTGATTACTGGGATTGCATTGCGATCTTCTTGCTTGTGGATTTGTTGAACTAAAAGCTTATTAGCTTTCTCTCCGTGTTCATAGTAATGATGCCTGGATTTATAAATTAGTTGTTTATACTTTCTTTAGTTGTCAAGAGGTTGAGTTCTGAATGCAGAGCCTGCCTTTTCCTATGTAGAGCCTTGCTTGGAAGCCTGGCATGTTCTTCATCTATTCTAGTAATTTTGCTTTTTAGTTCTGATACTTTCTTGGTTTCTAATTTATTCCTGTGGGAAAGATATGAAATAATCTGTCCTCTTAAGAAGGTCTTTAGAGTTTCCCAGAGTATTCCTGCAGAGACCTCTGAGGATGTATTTGTCTCTAGGAAGAAACTGATTTGTTTGGATATAAATTCTGTACAGTTCTCGTCTGCTAATAGAAACGGGTTAAGATGCCATCTACGAGGTGAGTGTGTGGGGCATAGTGACTTTAGCTCTAAGATCAGAGGTGCATGGTTGGAAATAATAGCATCGTACTTGCAAGATTTAATCGTAGGCAAGAAATTATTATCTATAAAAAAATAATCTATTCTTGAGTAGCAATGATGTACTGGTGAGTAGAAAGAATATGTTCTTGAGTTTTGGTGTAGAAACCTCCAGGGGTCTGATAAGTTGTGGTCAGTTACAAACTGTGTAATTATCTTTGCAGTGTTAGATGTCATCCCCCCTGTGACAGGAGTCCTATCTAAGAGTTGATTTAAAACACAATTAAAGTCCCCGGCCATTTAATTTTCTGAGTGTTCACATTGGGAATGGATGCAAATACGTTTTGTATGAATTCCTTATCATCGACATTTGGTGCATAAACATTTATCAAAATCCTTTTACAGTTAAATAAGTTGCCCATGACCATCACATATCTCCCTTCCGGATCAGATACTACATCTGATGCTACAAATGAGACTGTTCTATGTATGAGAATTCCCACACCTCTAATTTTCTTTGTATACAGTAATCCCTCCTCCATCACGGGGGTTGCGTTCCAGAGCCACCCGCGAAATAAGAAAATCCGCGAAGTAGAAACCATATGTTTATATGGTTATTTTTATATTGTCATGTTTGGGTCACAGATTTGCGCAGAAACACAGGAGGTTGTAGAGGGACAGGAACGTTATTCAAACACTGCAAACAAACATTTGTCTCTTTTTCAAAAGTTTAAACTGTGCTCCATGACAAGACAGAGATGACAGTTCTGTCTCACAATTAAAAGAATGCAAACATATCTTCCTCTTCAAAGGAGTGCGTGTCAGGAGCACAGAATGTCACATAGATAGAGAAAACAATCTCTAGCAAACAAATCAATAGGGCTGTTTGGCTTTTAAGTATGCGAAGCACCGCGGCACAAAGCTGTTGAAGGCGGCAGCTCACACCCCCTCTGACAGGAGCAGGGAGAGAGAGAGAGATAGAGAGAGAAACAGAGTTTGTTTTTCAGTCAAAAATCAATACGTGCCCTTCGAGCTTTTAAGTATGTGAAGCACCGTGCAGCATGTCGTTTCAGGAAGCAGCTGCACAAAAGATAGCAACGTGAAGATAATCTTTCAGCATTTTTAGACGAGCGTCCGTATCGTCTAGGTGTGCGAACAGCCCCCCTGCTCAATCCCCATACGTCAGGATCAGAGAAAGTCAGCGCAAGAGAGAGAGAAAAGTAAGCAATCTAGCTTCTCAGCCATCTGCCAATAGCGTCCCTTGTATGAAATCAACTGGGCAAACCAACTGAGGAAGCATGTACCAGAAATTAAAAGACCCATTGTCCGCAGAAATCCGCGAACCAGCAAAAAATCCGCGATATATATTTAAATATGCTTACATATAAAATCCGCGATGGAGTGAAGCCGCGAAAGGTGAAGCGCGATATAGCGAGGGATCACTGTAGTTTGAATGGAACATTTGGCCAGACCAGTCCTTTTGCAGACGGAAATGTTCCTTGCTTAGTAAGTGGGTCTCCTGTAAAAATACTATTTTAGCGTTTAAACCTGTTAGGTGAGAGGGTACTTTCTTTCTGTTTAATTCGTGATTCAGGCCTTTAACATTCCAGCTCACAAAGTTAACTGTCCCATCATAGAGATATTGATTCTAAATTTTTGATGTCATTTTATAGTCTTAACTGGAAGTAAGACAGCTTTAAGCTTAATTTCCTATTTCCCCATGAGTTATTGCCATGCAGCCTATTGTTAAATTGGTAGTTATAATTATAAGGATTAACAGGATAGATTAGATATAGCCTGCTCTCTTTCTCCCCCCCCTTATCCCCCCACCCCCCCATTTTGCCTCCTCATGTGAGGCTGGACCCCACTTCACAAAGTCTTGGTCCTCTGACATACCTAGAGACAGAGCACATCCAAAGCAAAAACAAGCCCCCACACAGCAGTGTTTTAGGATTAGCATAAAATATATAATATAATCTTCAGCAATCTTAAAGTAATAAAGATAATAAACCCAGGGGATGGTGTTAGAAAGTGGTCCAGGATAAGCATAGCAAGTCTTAATGCAATAATAACAATAAACCTAGGGTATGATGTTAAACAGTCTCCTTTAGGGTAGTAAGAAAAAAAAAAAAGTTAATTTCTTCCACATACACGTCTATAACTGTAATTAAAACATAAACAGAAAGCGTCCGAGTAATGAAAAGGATGTATAATTATAATACCCGTATCATTGTTGTCTATGAACCCAATGTTTTGACTCTCGCAGAAGCCTTTCAGCCAGATGTTTAACGCCAGCAGACGACTGTAGTACTCGTTCGATCTTCTAACGAGAGGTAGGGGACCCAAGTTGAAGATTCTTGCAGCCGGGGTCCTCTCCTTTGTGGCTTTAATAAGTGCTGAGAAGTTCGCCTTGAGAATCTCTGACTGAAAAAAGGAATGAAATAATAAACACTTTGTCAAATAGATGTTAGATTATTTTTATTGTTTATTTATTATGTACTTAATTACTTGCACTCAATGTTGCCAAAATTGGATATGACTCCCGTTCCCCTACACAGGTTTAAAAAAAAAAAAAGGAATGAAGGATGGATCAGGCCATTCGTCTGCGGATGGTAAACAGTGGTGCTCAGCTTTTTAATGCAAGGCTGTCACAATTGTTCTGTGACGCGGGAAGTAAAGGGCATGCCCTGGTTAGTTAGAATTTCATCCGGAATATCAATATGGGTAAAGATCTCACACAGAGCCTTTGCCACCGAAAAGGAGTTCTGGAGAGCTGCCGCTTCTGGATACTGTGTTGAGTAATCAGCCAGCATGAGAATATATTGATACCCATTCCAGTGCCCAGGTAACCACCCAAGAATTGTGCATGAGCCATTGTCAATACTATCTCCCTACGCTCCACCGGGACAACCAGCTGTTCAATCAGACCGCCCTCTATGTGATTGGAGTTCACCTAATAAAAGAAGCTGTTTTTAATGAGAAAGTATGGAGTTTTGAAACCAGGGATCTCATGTTCTGCAAAATAGCAGTCACCGGTGGCGGAAGCCTGCTTAAATGAAAACTCTAAGGATCTGTCAGCTCGCTGCAAGAGTGCAAAATCCATCTGCTCACTAGCTGATGCCTCCTGGGGGGCGGTGCAGCAAACACCTCTGAAGAGGTAGAAGGACCAGGCAGCCACTCGAGAAAATCCGAGTAGTCTCCGCCACCCTCACTGGAGAGATCAGGTTCAATTTACAGGCTGGTACCCTGGTCAACTCTGTTAGCCACCAGCCCTTCCCCTCCCTCCAAAGCTCCTGGGAAAGTCGGTGCTGGCATTTGAAGTCGGCCAAGACCCTAGGAAATAGTGCATTTCTCTTCCCTAGCAGCAAGGGCCAAGGGCAGGAATAGCATATGTCAGTCCAGACTTTAAAGTTTTGTCCCTTATACTTCAAAAGGAAGCAACACAGTCTCATAGTCCTTAACATCACCATGAACACAGCGTATACTCACTCGCTCCATGCCAAAGGATGGAGCCTTCCACAGCTAGTCATGTCGAATCACACAGAGTTCACTATCCGAGTACAACAAGGCAGAGATCTCCTGGCCCGCCAACACAACCGACACCCTGAAACCATCTTTCTTCAGAGACTTAGAGGTGACCTGGCAGCAACACACCTAAGCCAACTTAACCTCCATGGACCGAGCAGGGGAGAGGCGACATTCCCTAGCCAGATGTCCGGTCTGGTCACAGCGGGAGCATCTGCGCTTCAACCCAGTGGTGGAATTCCCGCAGTGGCATCTTCTGTTCGGAACTCCCACAGGAAGGCTCTCTCTTCCCTGGGTAAGGGTAGGGTGACTGGCGTGGGCACTCTGCACCCACCAATGCTGAGGCAAGAAGGAGCGGCAATTACCCGCAGGAAGTGGCTTGGGGGGCAGTGGAGGGCTAGGAGCCGGGCAAGACCTTCTTTCCTGCTTCCAAGCAGCCTGGGCACCTTCCAATCTACGTGCCAAGAAGTTCAGCGAGTCAATATCATGCTGTAGCAACTCATCCCAGAGCTCTTCAGCTATCCCAGGCAGCACTACGTCGATGGCGACCTTTTCCACTAAGATGAAACAGGTCATGCAGCTGAGCATGGATAGGGTGATCAGGGTCAAGCTGCCAAAACTGGACAAAGCGCCCTTTGACAAGGGAGCTTATAGCTATACGGAGAAGAATTTGCTGCTTCAAGAAGTCATAATCTCCAATTTTCTCAAGAGGAAGATTATGCAAGACCAGCAGGGCATCCCCAGATAAATATGGGGTGACGATGGCAGCCCAGTTTCATCTGTCCCAACGCATCAACATGCCGTGTACTCAAAGCCGAGGAAGAAACCCTCTGGGTTGTCCTTAGGGTCCCTCTTTGCATGCAGGTTTCTGGGGTCAACAGTGGGTAGAGGTGGCAGATCCTCTGGGTCTGGAGGTAGGGGAATGTAGTAAGGGTCCATCTCTGGAGCGTACTGAGGATCCATCTGTGCAACACCCCACTTCTGGTAACATTTGTCAAGCTTAGGTCACAAAGTTGCACAGCAGAGTATGGAAGGTTTTCCAACAACAAAAACAACATTTATTTATATAGCACACTAGCAAAATACCCGCGCTTCACAGCGGAGAAGTAGTGTGTTAAAGAGGTTATGTAAACATATATATACATACTAGTCATTTAGCCCGTTACAATAACGGGCGCTAGAACAGTAGTGCATAAACATTAGTAGGAACAGTCTATATTAAATGGCAAGGGACTTTGACCTCATTCTTTTTGTTGGTCATATTTTTCTTTCTTTCAGCCTTTCTTTTGTTGATGTTTACTTGCTGAGCTGACCGTTCTTCATGGGCTGCCGCCGTGTATTGTGTGTCTTTAATTTTCTGTGACAGTAATACTGTCTTGTACGGCTCTATTCAATAAGGGCGCGTAGATAATTTAGTTCAAATGGCTCTGGAATATGTGAATAGCAACAGGTGCAGATCTTTATTTATGCGCGCTTTTATTCGCTGCGCCCAATTGAGGTCGTCCTTTTGAGGCTTGCCTTTTTGTGCGCGCCCTTATTGAAGGATACCGTCTTGTACGTCCGCTGGCTTGTACGTCCGTATGTCCGTAATATGCCTTTAATTTTCTCTGGCAGTAATACAGGCGTGCGCGTCGGTAATATGCCTTTAATCTCCTCTGACAGTAAAACTGGCTTGTATGTGGCTGTAATATGCGTCACTGTATTGTGTACCTTTAATTTCCTCTCGCAGTAATACTGGTTTGTATTTCCGTAAAACGCCTCTAACATTCTCTGACAGTAATATCGCGCATAGCACCGTGCCCCGCGCATGCGCACTTCACCAGAAGACACCCACACATGGACACCTGGACGCACATAGGGATTTTATATACAGTGATCCCTCGCTATATCGCACTTCGCCTTTCGCGGCTTCACTCCATCGCGGATTTTATATGTAAGCATATTTAAATATATATCACGGATTTTTCGCTGCTTCGCGGGTTTCTGCGGACAATGGGTCTTTTAATTTCCGGTACATGCTTCCTCAGTTGGTTTGCCCAGTTGATTTCATACAAGGGACGCTATTGGCAGATGGCTGAGAAGCTACCCAACTTACTTTCTCTCTCTCTCTCTTGCGCTGACGTAGGGGGGTGTGAGCAGGGGGGCTGTTCGCACACCTAGACGATAGGGACATTTCTACCTTCTGTGTGCAGCTGCTTCCTGAAGGACATGCTGCACGGTGCTTCGCATACTTAAAAGCTCGAAGGGCACGTATTGATTTTTGCTTGAAAAACAAACTCTGTCTCTCTCTCTCTCTCTCTCTCTCTCTTTGTCTGCTCCTGACGGAGGGGGTGTGAGCTGCCGCCTTCAACAGCTTTGTGCCGCGGTGCTTCGCATACTTAAAAGGCAAACAGCCCTATTGATTTGTTTGCTTTTGTCTCTCTCTATCTCTGTGACATGATCTGCTCCTGACAAGCACTCCTTTGAAGAGGAAGATATGTTTGCATTCTTTTAATTGTGAGACGGAACTGTGATCTCTGTCTTGTCATGGAGCACAGTTTAAACTTTTGAAAAAGAGACAAATGTTTGTTTGCAGTGTTTGAATAACGTTCCTGTCTCTCTACAACCTCCTGTGTTTCTGCGCAAATCTGTGACCCAAGCATGACAATATAAAAATAACCATATAAACATATGGTTTCTACTTCGCGGATTTTCTTATTTCATGGGTGGCTCTGGAACGCAACCCCCGCGATGGAGGAGGGATTACTGTATATAGATATACATATATATACACATCCACATATATACATATATATATACACATATCAACATATATATATACATACATACATACACACACATATACATATATACATATACACATACATACATATACATACATATATATATATATATATACACACATACAGATACATATATATATACATATACATATTTACATATCTACATATATATATATATATATATACATATCTACATATATATCTACGTATATATACATATCTACATATATATATATACAGACATACATATATACATACATACATTCACATATACAGTATATATATATATATATATATATATATATATATACACATATCTACATCTATATATATATATATATATATATATATATATATATATATATATATATATATATATATATATCCAAATCTGTGCGCTTCGCAGTGGCGAAGTACTGCTTTTAAATTTTTATTAAGAAGAAAAGAAAACCTTTTTAAATTGAGGGAAAATATACCAATAACAATTTGTTAAGGATCTGTTTTTTTGTGAAGCTGCCTTTACACAGCCTCTCCGCTGTTTTATAAACGAATGCCATATAAGGCCGTCCTTTCTCCTTGCTTAGCGGTTCTGTATTGTTTTATTGTTCGTTTATTACGATTGTTATAGTTATTGTGTAGCTATTTGAGACTCACTTTTCTGTTCAGGTACCCATTTCCTTTATGTAATCCGCGGATTCTCCGCTATTTTTTGTTCGTTTATTACGATTATAGTTATTTATTGATTCCCTTCTTTAGCTGACTGCCTGCTCATATAAGGCGCTCTGCTGTTTTTTTGTGAAGCAGTCTTTACACAGGTTCTCCGCTGTTTTATAAACGAACGCCATATAAGGTCATCCTTTTTCCTTGCTTCGCCAAGGAAGCAGCCTTTTTATTTAATCCACGGGTTCTCTGCTGTTTTATTGTTCGTTTATTACTATTGTTATAGTTCTCTTTGTATACCACGTTGTCAGTTCAGCATTCCGGTTGTAATATGACCAAGCTGTGCAAGCTTACTGTTGAGAATGCAACGTATAGTTGTACAGGAGAAAAGCGATCTTGCCTCAAATCAATGGCAACCTTTTGTAGGTCTATGAACTTAATTTAAACTTTAGGTGTACACAGTGCTTTGTTTCCGAAGTACCTGCACTCATGAAAATGTCTGTATGCGTCAGTCGCTTCATATTATTTTCCTACATTATCAATTGTGTAATGTGTTTTTTGAACAGGTTTGATTCATCGAAGTGATCACTCGTGCTGCGTTCAGTCAGTTCACGTGAGCCGCTCTCTTGTGTGATGTTGCGATGTCCACGGCTTTATTTAATGTTAGCTAAGACCCAGCACTTAAAAGTTTCTCGCAATTTTAACTCCGTTACAAAGTGATCCAAAGTCTCATTTATACCTCGTGAATTCTCATTAAACTTGTATGTCGTGAATACGGTATTGCAAACGGCAGCGGGAGCGTTTCTATAAATTAAATTTAAACTTACGGTTTACACCGTGCTTTGTTTCCGCAGTAGCTGCACTTATGAATATGCTTGTATGCGTCACTCGCTCGCTTCTTATTGTTTCGCTGCCTTCTGAATTGTGTAATGAATGTTTTCTTCAGCACTCTTTGGGGCTCTTCCTTGTTTTCTACATACTGCGTTCACAGTCAGTTCACGTGATTACGTGGGAGGCATGATGACGCGATACGCAACTCCACCTCCCACGGCCATCGAGCTGCAGTCTATTACAGTATATGGACAAAAAAGAGGTTCCAGTTATGACCGTTATGCGTAGAATTTTGAAATGAAACCTGCCTAACTTTTGTAAGTAAGCTGTAAGGAATGAGCCTGCCAAATTTCAGCCTTCCACCTACACGGGAAGTTGGACAATTAGTAATGAGTGAGTCAGTCAGTGAGTGAGTGAGTGAGTGAGTGAGTGAGTGAGTGAGTGAGTGAGTCAGTGAGGGCTTTGCCTTTTATTAGTATACATTTTCATACAAATGATGTAGTTCAAAGTGCTTTACACGATGAAGAAAGAGAAGAAAGACAAAATAAATAATTAAAATTAGGGATCACTAATTAACATAGAATAAAAGTAAGGTCCGGTGGCCAGGGAGGACAGAAAAAACAAAAAAAAAAAAACTCCAGACGGCTGGAGAAAAAAAATAAAATCTGCAGGGGTTCCAGGCCATGAGACCACCCAGCCCCTTCTAGGCATTCTACTTAACATAAATGACCTCAATCAGTCCACATTGTATTCAGGGTTCACATGGAAGAATTTGATGATGATGCCATGGACAGTGGACAGAGTGTTAAAAAATAAAAAAAAGCTCTTTTTAAAGCTCGCTCAGAATACTATTCTGCAATAATAGATAGCAATAATAAAAATCCTCGGGTACTGTTTAGAACAGTTGCTAAATTAACAAATGGGAATTCAGATATACAGTGCAAAATACCAACAGATATTTGCAGTACAGACTTTATGAACTTCTTCAATGAGAAAATTAAAAATATAAGATCCCAGATCTCAGCATCACAGTACAAATCGCATACTAGCTTAGCAGACCCTGCCTCACATTGCATTCAGTACTTTAGTAATTTTAATCCTGTAACAGAGCAGGAAGTCTTAACTTTAACTTCTAAAATGAAACCCACTACTTGTTCCCTAGATCCAGTGCCAACAAAACTAGAAAAAAGTGCAATGGATGTTCTTGCAGCGCCTATTCTAAACATTATCAATAGTTCATTATTGCATGGCACATTACCTGATGCACTAAAAGTGTCAGTCATTAAACCATTTCTTAAAAAGTCAGACCTAAACCCACACATACTAAATAATTATAAGCCTATTTCAAATTTACCCTTTCTCTCTAAAATACCAGAAAAAGCCAATCAGACACCTTACGCATTACAATTTATTTGAGAAATTCCAGTCTGGTTTCCGCAGTGGTCATAGTACAGAAACGGCACTAACGCGGGTTGTAAATGACATTCTGATATCCTCCGATGAAGGAAACTCCACTGTAATTATGTTGTTAGACTTAAGTGCAGCATTTGACACCACTGACCATTCTATTTTACTGCACAGGCTAGAAAATGATGTTGGGCTTACAGGCACTGTGCTCGCTTGGTTTAGTTCTTATTTATCAAATTGATTCCAATATGTACAGAAATGTGCTGACAGTACTCCATCATTATACACAGAAGTGAGATATGGTGTCCCGCAGGGCTCAGTACTGGGACCTTTACTGTTTTCACTTTACCTGCTTCCACTGGGATCTATCATTAGGAACATAATGTTAATTTTCACTCGTATGCAGATGACACCCAGTTATACCTTTCATTTAGATCAAATGAAGTTTCTCCAATGTTGTCTTTAATTAGGTGTTCACTGGATGTTCAAACTATTCTTTATACAGCCTCCAGTTAATCTAAAATGCTGCTGCAAGAATTATTACAAGAACAACATATAACTCCAGTTCTAAAATCCTTACACTGGCTCCCGGTTAAGTTTAGGGCAGATTTCAAAGTCTTCCTTTTAACATATAAAGCATTAAATGGCCAAGGTCTGGCCTTACATGTCTGAACTTATCATGACTTACAAACCAGAGCACACATTAAGATCTCAGGATGCTGGTCTGCTTATGATTCCAAGGATTAATAAAATAACAGTGGGATGTCGAGCTTTTAGTTACAGGGCCCCTAAACTGTGGAATCGTCTGCCTGCTACTATAAGAGATGCCCAATCGGTCTCAGCTTTTAAATCCTGGCTGAAGACTCACTACTTCAGTTTAGCATATCCTGACTAGAGCTGCTGATTAACTGTACAGACTGCATTTCTGTTGTTAGTCATTAGCACTAAAATATAAGTAACATGATAGTTATAATTTGTTACTAACTCTCACCTATTCTGTTTCTCTTCTTGGTGTCACGGCCCACCTGCCAAGTTGTTTTACCTACCTAAGGTAAAGTCATCCCTGATGGAGGATCGCAGGAATCGTGGGGTAGAGGGATCCTTTCTTTGGATTGGCTGGCCAAGCAATGTTTCAGCTGTGGAATGGCCAAATGGGGGAGGCATCTTGATGGTTGAGGTCTCCAGGACTCTAAACAAATCCAAATCATATTATGTGATATCATCTACTGTTAAATTCTGGTCCGTACTTGTAAAATTTTTATTTTTATACTGTATTGAGGATTTGTTCTGTTCTGTGTATTGTATTGTATTGACCCCCTTCTTTTTGACACCCACTGCACGCCCAACCTACCTGGAAAGGGGTCTCTTTTTGAACTGCCTTTCCCAAGGTTTCTTCCATTCTTTCCCTACAAGGGTTTTTTTGGGAGTTTTTCCTTGTCTTCTTAGAGAGTCAAGGCTGGGGGGCTGTCAAGAGGCAGGACCTGTTAAAACCCATTGCGGCACTTCTTGTGTGATTTTGGGATATACAAAAATAAATTGTATTGTATTGTATGTGGACTTGCTGGCCTTTAATCCATCAACGTAAGGACATCACGGTGCTATGATTAGGTGATTGTGGGCAAATCACCAGCACAGAAAACCGAAACAAGAAAAGAAGAGAAACTAGGAGTTAGTATGGATTTTGAAGCCACCATGAATAATAATGATAATTAATTAAATATACAGAGCATCAGGATTAAACTAAAATGAAGCTATGAGAAAGCCATGTTAAAACAATATGTTTTCAGCATTGTTTTAAAGTGCTCCACCATATTAGCCTGGCAAATTCCTATTGGCAAGCTATTCCAGAAGAGTAGAAACTTTATTACTCTTCAGGCAGATACAAACACAAGTCTCTTTCTGAGGCAATCCAGCCTCGCTAGGAACAGCTGTCAAACTTGACGCATCGACCCCAATTCCTGCTCAAAAGAACACCAAGTCTTCTTCATGAAGGGGGTACAGCAGCTTGGAAACAGCGGCTGGAGCAGAAGGAGTCTGGAAGAAGAGAGACAGGAGAGTGAGACACAGGACGGCCACTGCTCGATCTTTTAAATGTTCAAAGCCCCGCACAAGGAGCATGTTGCATGGCAAGCCAGCCTGCCTGCAGCTGATCCCGCAAGGAGGAACTGAAGAGTATGTTTATTTTCCATTGAAAAACTGTTTAAGAGGGGGTTTCTGAAGGGCGGCCACATCCCCCTGCAGCAGCGGTCATACTGTCTTGATTGCGAACTTGATTTTGCCCTTTGGGTTTGTTTTCTCTTCCACATGCCTATTTGATTTTGACCCCTATTTTTCACCTTTTCATCTCCTGGCTCTTTTATCTCATAGTACTTAAGAGCATTTAAGACCCGCTCTTAACAAATTAATGCTCACAATAATGTATTTCAGGCTGGTTACTTAGGTACATAAGTAAGTAAGTAAATAAATAAATGTACATTCACACTTTGTCCTGAACACACAGTGGAATGACTATAAAGAAAGAAAATTCAAAAGAAAGAAAAAGTTCTGACTTGGTTGTCACAGTCAAAGCGAGGCATTGTGCAGGCGTATTGCTGTTGGTATCAAGGAGCCCCAGTCACGTTCCTTGACAATCTCATGCTGAATAAATTCATTGGCGGAATTAGCTCAGTGTTAGTGTGTCAGAGAGAGGATGTGAAGCTTTTTTCATAATGGTACTCAGTTTCGTTTTAATTCTCTCCTTTGCTATGACATCCAGGACGTCCAGAGTGTGTTCCATAACTGAGCCTGCCTTTTAATTAGCTTGTTTAGTTGGTAGGCCTTTCTTGAAGAGATGTAACCAGCCTAGCACACCATAGCACAGAAAATTGCACTGGCCATCAAAGAGTTGTAGATCATGTGAAGGATGTCACTTCCCACATTAAAAGAATGTAGTCTTCTAAGGAAATAGAGCCTATTCTACCCTTTTCATATAGTTCCTCTGTGTTCAGAGACCAGTCCACCCTGTCATTTTATAAGTAACTGAATTTACATATTAGTGTCAATCAATGCATATATTTACTCTGGTTGGTTTGTTAGTCTACACCCAAATGACTTATTAAAAATAAAAGTATTAAATTTAATTGTTTAATTTAATTATTTTCCTGTTCTTCACACATATTTTGGATTAAGCCGCCACACTTTAAATGTCTGTCTATGTAACGACTATCCATTCTTCTTGGTTACAGGACATCTGCTGATCTCTTAGTTATCTTTTTAGTCATTTTGTGTATTCCACTGGTACATCCTTGTCTTTTGTGTACTTAACCATTTCAGGGATAACTTCATGACATATCTAAAACAAATTCTTATAATGTATATTTCAATATGCACTGCAAACCAAAATACTTAACTGCTGTTACCTCTAAATTATTCTCACACACTTTCAAAAAGAGTCGGGTGTATCCTGATGTCCTGGCTAAATTGCTCACATCAGGGTAGTCATTCTGGCCCCCTAATCACCCCTGTTACTATCAGGCTAACTATCTGTGTCACCACATCACCTAATAGCTAGTGTGTGGTGAGCTTACGGACACAAAATGGCTGCCGTCACATCCTCTAGCTGGATGTTGCACGTTGGTGGTGCTTGAAGTGGCTCCCCACTCACTACATAAAGCACTTTGAGTAGGTTAGCAAAGCACTATATAAAGAATTATAATTATTACTTTATGGTTTCTTTACATTTTTCTTTGGATTTATTTACATTTTCAGAATTTTAATGGTTACTGCTGATAATATAACCATTGCTCTAAGACATTTCTTTACATTTTTTACGAGTTTTGACAAAGTATATTATTTATCATATATCCATAAACCTATGTCAGTGCCCTGATAATAAATAGTACAGCAGTCAATGCGTTTACATTTTACTCCTATTTTGAAAGTAAACACCTCTTTTAATAAAGATTATTTCTGTACTTGTCTCTTTCCCAGCTGGAGTTTTCCCATTTCTACCTTTGGTGAGACATACTTTGAGGTTTTTGAAGACTCTTTGCTGTTGTTTCAAATTTAAAAGCCTGATCTCCATTCTGAGGCCTAGTCTGGCCTAAAGCCTCTTGTTTTCATGGGGTCAGAATTGCCTTGGGCTGATATTTGTTTTGTTGTCTATTTTGAACTCCTCACCCCTTTGCTATTTTGTGCTATCGGTGCATTCATTGCAGTGTCAGTTGCATTTTCCTGTGATAATTTAGACTATCTCCACCTTACATAGTCATAACTGGACCACAAAGGATACCATATCTCTTGCATTTCCTAACATCCTGGCATAACAGAATTTTAAAAATGTCTTGGCACGAGTCCTCTTCAGCATTTAAAACTGTTGTACAGTCAAAGCAGACCACTAAGATCCTGTACCTTGAAAAGCAACATGATTTTTGTTTTCCTAATTGGCTGACCCCCAGCATGTGAGGACTGACAGCATCACAGATGCCTGACAGGGCAGGTTGCCAACTGTACTGTTGACCTACTTGCTCCCATATGGCAATGTGTCTTCTCTTTGAAGTATCAGCAACAGCTAAGCATGCTACACACTTTAATTTCCTCTTGATGCATAACTCACATCAAATTATTCTGCTGATTTTTATATACGCTCTGATTTCTTGTCAGAGTATATCTAGATTGTATTTTATGTGTATGATACACAATTTAAGACTGAAGTAATTATGTACTGTAAATTCTGTTGAAAAGCAATTTTGGCAGAAATCAAAATCATCTGTCCATCCATCCATTCACAGAATTGCTTAATCCAGATATACAGTAGGGCTGTAAGGAGACAAGCCTGAAAACATTGGATTCAAGTAAGAACCTCATGATTGACAAGATGTCAGTCCAGTGCTGGGTGTACTCACTCACACACAGCCAATTTCATGTCACCAGTTAAACTAAAATGTACATCTTACAGATATGGGAGGAAAGATGAATACGCAGGGAAAAAGCACACTGACATGGTGGCAATCTGGGGAGTCCGTGATCATGCCAGGTTTGGAGACTCAAGACAGAATCTGAGGTACTGTGAGGCTTAAGTGCTAATGAGAGTACTAGTGTGTTACACAAAAACAGAACCATAAACATATGATAGAAACACTATGTTTATAGTTTTCACAAATAGTACTTGCCATGCTTTGGATCTTTTAAATCTTTTCCTATGTTGACATCTAATGTTGTTATATTTCCATTCAAATCCTAACACTAGTTGTACAAATGACACCACTTTTTGCTACTTACTAACATCATTTTCACATAGTAAACTATCCAGCATGCATTATGTCAGTCAAAGACGTGTAACCATCTAGCTTAATCAATCTGGGCATATCTAGGATAAGATGTGTGACTGCTGAAGTTATTAAAGCTCTAGAATTTTTAATGTTTATCACTTTTTGAAAATTAGGAGAGGCTAAGAACGTGTTCTGCGTGTCAATAGATTTATTTTATTTTTTTAGACCCACACCTGACTTTAACCTAAAAATTACTCTGCAGTAAACTCGTGCTGCCGGTTTAGACTAGTTTTTGAATATAGTTATTTATTCCAGTTTTTATAATAACGTTGGGGATCTTAACAGTAAATGAGTTGCTTCTAGTGATTGGCATGTAATTGTAGTTGGAGAAATTATGCAAACTTCTAATCTCAGATAATGTACTGTATATGTTCTCAATTGGGTTGACAAAAAATTAAACAGAATTTCCCCCATTTAGTTAGTGGGCAGCCCTTTGCAGTATTTTTGTGGCCTACTGCTGTGAGTTAGGGGGGACAGACTACCCTTTGAAAGAGCACTCAGAATAACAGGAACACCTAAGGCTGGTAGGAGAAGTGCCTCTTGGGACATTCATGACTGTAGAATAGCTACCAAACTTATACAAGGTTTTCCCTTGTGAGGCTTTTAAGTCCCTTTGAGTCATTGCTAATGGGAATTTGGAGTAGGAAGGTGAATCAATCCAAAGGCTTGAATGGCTAAAAGAGTAGAAACCAGAGGCTGGGAAAGATGGGAGATTTGACAAGGCAGCAGATGATGGTCGTCAAGTGGGACCATACTCATTCGCTTTCTCAGCTATCACCATGAGTTGTGAGTAATTAAGTACCTTAAAGAATGAAACTGAGGGAACAAGTGAAATTAAGTTCATTCTCAAAGTAATCTGGGTCATTCTTCCAAGTGAGAATCTCAGCATTAGGGGAGGACGTAGGAGTGTCAGATATAAAAGGTATCAATTAATGTGAGTTGGCTATTTAGTCCGAGTGTCCCACCCAAACTTAGAAACACACTATAAAACTAGGATGAGCTGGAGTGAATAATTCCCTCTCCTAGACTAAATTCTGCAAGCACACCAGGGTATGATGTGCCTTCAAAATGGCTCCCTCGAATGGACTTTAAATTTGAAACGCTGCAGGAGACTGGAATGACAAACCACAGATATTAAAGATTGCTTGTGAAATGCAGTGATAGAAGCAGTAACAGTGACCATTGTGGCACGCGGCTGGTGGTGGCACTCAGCCGGGACGCCCAGGAGGACAGGAGGAGGGCTCATGCCTCCTCCGGACCACGAGGGGGTGACCTCCCTGGTTCCTTTGGGGGCCACGGGTACAGAGCTGGGAAGCTCAACCCTGTAGGGGCCCATGGTCACCGCCAGGGGGCGCCCCAGTGCGGAAGAAGACTGGGGACACCCGGAGGGCTTCCGGGAGCACAGCCGGCACTTCTGCCACACAGGGGAGTGTCCGCAGAAGAGTGTCGGGAAGCACCTGGAGCCCATCTGGACGTGTATAAAAGGGGCCGCCTCCCTGCAAACGATGACTGGAGTCGGGCGGATGTGGACGAGAGTCGTGTTGGAGAGGAGTGGAGGCGGCCTGAAGGAAGCAGGCACTGTAGAGAGAGGCCTGGACTTTGGGGGATTGGTACTGGAGGCACTGGGTGTGTGCAACGATAAACTGTAAATATTGTATAGAATAAACGTGTGTTGGGTGACATAACGATGTCCGTCTGTCTGTGTCCGGGCTGCTTCTCACACCATATAACAAAAATAGCTAAATAAACTGTTTCAAAAAAGGCAAATTGATTCATTGCCAGAATAAAGAGCAATATCCATTAAAATTCAAAATCGAGCAAACACAAAAAACACACAAAGAACTCACCAAGGTCAGAATATACAATGACTGATCCCTAGGGAGTTGCTCACCTTTTTTAAGTATGTATGCCTCAGCCACTCAAATGAATGGCTGCTAATTAGAGTGCCGAGTGTTCAAATAGTAGTCAGGAGGCCACAGACAAACGTCACGTGGAGGACGCAGTCAGAATCGGGCAGCATGTCAAATCAGGGGTCAAGAGGCAGAGGCATTGGATTAGACTAGCAGCTTTTGCTTCATGCCATCCACCCTTCTCTTATTATTATGTTTTGATGGATTATTAAATCTGTTTGGGTTTAATTGTGTGATGCTATTGGGTTTATTTTTACTTAAGAAAAAAAGTAAAAATTCATCTCACAAGCTTCAGCTGCAGCAGCATGTGTGGTGAACAAATGTTATACACTTTGAACCTCACCCATCTCAATTTCAGTGCAAGCCTTAGCAAACAGGCATTGACCTTCTATGTTATTTTCTAGCCTTTGCCACTAAGTTTAAAAACCATGTGACTCACCCGAACTGTTAATTATAATCAAAATGTTCCCAAAATTAAAAAATTAAAAAAAAAAATCTTTTGGCATAAACATTGCATTTTTATGCTTTTTTTATAATTATCTATGCAGATTTGAACATAACTTGATACAAAGTAGCATGCACATATTGCATGTGGGTTTACAAATTAGCATACACTGAGCCATGTTTGCCCTTTATGTGAGCTGTGGAGAATGGCGCTTGCCAAAAACAGGCTCCAGAATGTTCCTTTTCTTAGGAAGCTAACAGTAAGGTAATAACTGGAAATTGTTAACTTGAAGAATGTGGGATAGCCAAAACCAGTTAGCTCTACCTTGAAAACGGACAGACCCTGCAATAGCAAACAAGAAAAAATGTGATGCTATGAGACTCATTTATTAAACAGGCCAGAAAGAATATAAATATTGGAGAATATGACTGAAATTCTTCTCAGCAGTCTTTGAGTAGGTAAGTCTGAACTCACTGACACTGTTGACAGAGACACAAAGGCCCTATGAGAAAAAAGCAGAACAACAATGAACTCCTTTTCACATTTTATTTGCAGATTCATTTTCACAATGTGCCCTTTTCCCATTTTATTTATTTTTCACATTTGTTTCATCATCAATGCCTCTCCCTGCTTTGTTTATGATATTAAGAAGGAGATACTACATCCTAACACCCATTCCACTCACCTTCCACTAGACTGATACCTCATAAAAATGATAGATACGTGATTTATTACTGGTTTAATAAGCCTAAGGTCACAACCCAAAAAGGTTTCATCCCTATGTAAAGAGGATGTATGCCGATGTAATACAGACAGGTATTATCCTTTATTGACTTGTTTGGAACACAGGTAATTGGCTTGAAAAGCCAAGACCAGGCACTCTTAATGTCTGCTAAAAATCCTGTTTCCATGACGGACCCCTCTCGAGAATACAGGGTCTGAGCCTTACCTGATAAGACAACCGATTGCAGACCAAGTGAAACTCAGACACAGCTCGCAGAGGCACTATCTGGACACCCAAGTTTGACCAAAGAGCCATAGTTCAATGAATGTCAACCCTGATGGACAGAACTTTACCTCCATACTCAACTTAAGTTGATGGTCTTATGTACACCTAAGGAAACCAGTGGCAAGACATCTGCTCCTTCCTTTAAAACCATCAAAGACACTCAAGATGTTTCTCTGAACTGGGCTGTAACCAGCTGCTCGATGCCATAGACCCAGTGCTAATGGGGTGTGGCTGTAACAAAGGCAAGAGCAGTATCTTTTATTCCCAAGGGTCACCAATGCTGGACTGAAAAATGGAAGACCATCCATAAAAAGAATTGGATGAGGGGTACCGTTAGTCCAAAACTTGCTAAGATAGCAAGTACCTTACCAGAGGAAGACTATATATGGAACCACGTGTTCGCTTTTCTAACAATGAGAGCTGACTGATCACCAGGTAACACAGTAGGTGTAATTTTACAACAGTCAAGGACACTGTGTGTGTAAAAGCCAATCAACCTAAACTGCATGTCTTTGGAATGTCAAAGTAAACAGTAATAACAGGAGAAAACCTACACTAACACAGGGCAAACATGCAGACGCCACAAAGCAGTAAACAGGGCAGCATTTAAGCCGAAGTCTGTGCAGCAACTGCAAGGAGCAATGCTGAAACACCACTTCTGCACTATTTTACATGAGTTGGATGTTTTTTACATTTGACGTTTTTTTTTCCTTTTCAGATAATATCTTATTTAATAGTTTGTACTGTTAACAGATATATTCTGTTTCTGTCACATGGAACTGAAAATAAATGGATAAACCATATGCGTTCGTAAGAAAAAAATATCTAAAAGGTCTTCAGGTTTGGCCATCAATAACCTGCCAATCAATTCCTCACCTCAGTCTTTTTTGCTAAGCCCCCTGAAGTGCTGCCTTCGATTGTATCACATTTCTCTAGGTACAGTATATCAGACCCGTGCATGCAATTATCTTTGGTGGATCGTGTCCTTACCACAAGGACTGTCTTTAGTGTAATGTTACAGAAGGCCACTTGTGCACTCCTGTCTATAAATACTCTTGAGTCTTTCATCAATTACACTGTATAAATCCAAAATGAATATGTGTATTCTATCCCATCCATTATGTTTCATTTTGGTATTTAATTGATTTACCTTTTGTGTTCAATTGAGTTAATTACCCTCTATTAATTCCTTATTTTTAATGTTACTGTTCTGTTTTCCCTCTTATTGAACCTTAGGGGGTGGACCCCCAAATTACTCAGGTGTGTGATTGTCTGAAGCGCAGATTGTTTTAAAGTAATTTATTTATCTATTGCTTTTAAGAACTTTTAAGCACTGCCCGGCAGAGTAATGTTCACTGATTAACAATGTGCATGTGAACACAAGCAATTTCTGTGAAACCTGCAGTAATTAATGGGAACCAGCAGGAATCAAGTGAGTATAAAAGGTATGGTAGGTAAGTATTAGGAGGGAATGAAAATGAAACACAAAGATGAACCTGATATCAAGTAAAAGAGTGTTTGGTTGAGATCAGAACAGTTTATGAGATGTATTCCAATTTGAAAGGACAAGATAGGCAGCATCGGCTTTGTTGAGCTACAAGAGGGAGCAGGACCAATGGCTGGCATAGACATGGCTACTGTATGTTCGAGTCTGCTGACTTTCAGAAAGCAAAGGAGAATAGAAAGTGACTGCACAAACTTTTAATCGAATATAGGATCCAGGTCTTAGCAGCATTGGTGCAGTGGGCAAACAGTTGAAGGATTTGTGGGGCACAGATGGAGATGGCTGATCAGGATGTAGCAGTCTGTACTAGAGAGTTTCATTATGATGTCCTGGCATACTATCCAGATCTGGTAGCTGCCATATGCCTGCCACCTGATTCTTTTATAATTATCTCCAGGTTATTGTGAGTCTTTATTAGATTCAGCATGGATGTACTGTATATTTGAATGTGGAAAAGCTTCACTGGATAGTTTATGAAATGGCTTTCAGGATTAATATTAACTGACACATGACCAAACTGTTTGAATTAAAACATAAAAATCCTCAAATTGATAAGAATGTTATCCTGTACTACATTGACCACCACAAGATAAATTCATTAAATATGTAAAAATCAAAGTACATACATAACAGGAGGTGCAAAGAGGTGTGTTTTATTACAGCAAAGGCAAAAGATCACCAAAGAGATGTATTCAGTATTTTAGTAGTAAAAAAACAATCAAGAAGGAGGAGATGAAACATATCAGAAAAACTAAAGAATAATTAATATATAGACAGTGAAGCAGAGAATGTTCTAATCTTGTAAAAACTTCAGAACAATACATGTGAAGAAGTTGACAGCCTCTCAGAAGTAACAGGGGCTACTAAAAAGGTACTGAATAGTTTAAAGTTGTAGAGAGAGAAGTGTTGCTCAGATTAAATAGGCTAACAAAATATCAGGACTGGATAAGGAGGTTAGTGAGTACATATATAAACCCTTGATGCATATCTACAGCGCATCTTCAACCTGAGCCTGGAACAGGGGAGAGTCCCGAGGCTTTGGAAGACATCTTGTATCACCCCAGTCCCAAAGGTATCACGTCCTAGTGAGCTGAATGACTTTTGGCCTGTTGCTCTGACATCACATGTGATGAAGATCATGAAGAGGCTGCTGCTTCACCACCTTAGGCCACAGGTTCAACACGCCCTCGACCCTCTGCAGTTTGCATATCAGGAGAAGGTGGGAGCGGAGGATGCCATCATCTATATGCTACACCGATCCCTCTCTCACTTGGACAGAGGCAGTGGTGCTGTAAGAATTATGTTTCTAGACTTCTCTAGCGCCTTCAACACAATCCAACCTCTGCTCCTTAGGGACAAGCTGACAGAGATGGGATTAGATTCATACCTAGTGGCATGGATCGTGGACTATCTTAAAGACAGACCTCAGTATGTGCGTCTTGGGAACTGCACATCTGACATTGTGGTCAGCAACACAGGAGCGCCACAAGGGACTGTACTTTCTCCGGTCCTGTTCAGCCTATATACATCGAACTTCCAATACAACTCGGAGTCCTGCCACATGCAAATGTTCGCTGATGACACTGCTATCGTGGGCTGCATCAGGAATGGGCTGGAGGAGGAGTATAGGGACCTAATCAATGACTTTGTTAAATGGTGCGACTCAAACCACCTACAACTGAACACTAGCAAAACCAAGGAGCTGGTGTTGGATTTTAGGAGGCCCAGACCCCTCATGGACCCCGTAATCATCAAAGGTGACTGTGTGCAGATGGTGCAGACCTATAAATACCTGGGAGTGCAGCTGGATGATAAATTAGACTGGACTGCCAATACTGATGCGCTGTGCAAGAAAGGACAGATCCGGCTATACTTCCTTAGAAGGCTGGCATCCTTCAACATCTGCAATAAGATGCTGCAGATGTTCTATCAGACAGTTGTGGCGAGCGCCCTCTTCTACGCGGTGGTGTGCTGGGGAGGCAGCATTAAGAGGAAAGACGCCTCACGCCTGGACAAACTGGTGAGGAAGGCAGGCTCTATTGTTGGCATGGAGCTGGACAGTTTGACATCTGTGGCAGAGCGACGGGCGCTCAGCAGGCTCCTATCAATTATGGAGAATCCACTGCATCCATTAAACAGTGTCATCTCCAGACAGAAGAGCAGCTTCAGCGACAGACTGCTGTCACTGTCCTGCTCCACTGACAGATTGAGGAGATCGTTCCTCCCCCAAACTATGCGACTCTTCAATTCCACCCGGGGGGGTAAACGTTAACATTTAACATTATACAAAGTTATTGTCTGTTTTTCACCTGCATTATTATCATTCTTTAATTTAATATTATTTATTGTATCAGTATGCTGCTGCTGGATAATGTGAATTTCCCATTGGGATTAATAAAGTATCTATCTATCTATCTATCTATCTATCTATCTATCTATCTATCTATCTATCTATCTATCTATCTATCTATCTATCTATCTATCTATCTATCTATCTATCTATCTATCTATCTATCTATCTATCTATCTTATATCAAGGTAAATTAATGGAAAAATCGTTAACAAAAAGATTGAGCATCATCACGTGGTAATAACAGGAGTGTTAGTGAAGAGTCAGCATGAGTTAAACAGGTGATGTTGTGTTTTACTAATATGCTGGAATTCTAGGAAGCAACACAAACACATGGTAAGAGAGGTACATGATATTATTTATTTTGCTTTTCAGAAGTCATTTGACAAGGTTCCATATTAGAGATTAATAAAACAAGTGGAAATTCATGGAATAGTGTAGATAGGTGCAGAACTGGTTGAAACACTGGAAGCAAATAGTATGATGTGATGACCATTATCAGAATTGGGTGGTGTCCCTCAGTGGTCAGTGCTGGTGCCACTGCTATTTTTGATATACAACTGATTTGAAAATAAATATAAATAAAAAGCTAGTTAAATCTGCACATTATAGCAAAATAGCAGGAATCAGCCAAAACATAATAGAGGAACTTGGACAGCATACAGGCTTGAGCAGATCTGTGGTAGATGAAATTTAATGTAAGCAAAAGTAAGGTATTACACAAGGAAGTAAAAATGTTAGATCTGAATAGACATTGGGAGGTCTGAAACTTGAAAGTAACTCCTTTTAAGTAGGATCTGAAGTCATACTGAACTCATCACTATCAGCATCTAAACAGAAGGCAAACAGAACGTCAAGTTATATGGCACAATCTGTAGAGTATGAATCCAAGGAGGTTATGTTTAAGCAATATAATGAAGTAGTGAGACCACACTTGGTGTAATGTGAACAATTTTGCGAAAAAGACATGGCAGCGCTGGGGAAGGTTTAGAGTAGAGTAAGTAGGCTGATTCCTGTGCTGTGCCTAGTGAAGATGTCTTTGTTGGTGTAGTGAGGTGAAGTGTGGGGGTGGTTTTAATCTTCAACATCCTGGGGCCTGCAGGGTCTTAATCCAGCCTTGGCTATAAGGAAGATTAAAGGAATTGAACCTCTTTAATTTGTGCCATGACTGAATTTTTTAAATATATGAAAGGAATTAGTACAATGAGTCCAGGCTGTAACTTTAAGATTAGTTCAACATTTTGAACATTTTTCTTCACACAGAGAAGCACAAACACATGGAGTAAGTTAATAAGTTGTGTGGTGGAGAGTAGGACTTTAGGGACCTTCAAATCTAAAGTTGGTGTCATTTTGGAGAAATTAAGTGGATAGGATTGGTAAGCTTTATTAAGCAAATCAAATTTATCTAATGTTCTAATGTTGTAAAGAAGAGAAAAAAAACAGCCTCATTAGGCTTGTGAGATGTTACTGAAGACATATCCACAATTGGCAGCTACTATCAGTTCATCTGTTTTGTAATCCCATAGTTCAGGGCCATGTTGAGCGGGTGTCTATTTTTGCTGTACCTTGTGCAAGACTTGATTTAACCCTGAACAAAATCTTAGCCCATCACTGGGCACATTCATCATCTGTTCCACACCAGTCTAATTCAGAGTCATCAACAAACCTAATATTCATTATCTAGGATGTAAACTTAGCTAGAGAATTATGACATAAGCCATATGGACATGGGAAGAATGTGCTAACCCAATCTAATTATCTGGCTCTGAAGTTGTGAAGGAACAACCTAAATTACTACATCACCATAATGCCCATACACCTCACTGTATAGTAGTAAAGTATGTCTGAATTAATTAGTTTGAGCTTAATGACCTCTAGTGCAACTGCAACAGGTCGAACCCTATTCCATCATTGTTGCACTGAGTGTTTATATTGTAGCATCAGCACTGAGCACAACAGTCAATGGATTCTCTGCTCTTTACATGGCTCTTTGAGGTGGCTCGCTATCCTTGAAAGGACTGCTTGCCTTTTGCCGCACTAGATGGAATATGCATGTGCGACTGTACGGAGCTGCCGTTTTTATAAACACTCCTGCTATAGATGATGCAATGCCAGATCATTCTTTTGATGACTCATCCCTGGCTGATGTAATTTGTCCAGCAGCATTGCATAACCCTCCCTTTAAATTGGCTGTCTCCAGTGGCCACTTCCAACTCCTTTCAATGGCACACAAATTCGTCGAAACTGCTGAATGATCTTCTGTCCCACTTTGGTCATACAGCCGGTGACAAGGGCATATCAGCAGGGTTTGGGAGTGCTTTGTTGTCATATGGTGCAGTAGGGATATTGCTTGCTGCACTGGCAGGTGGCACAACTGGGCTGTTAAGTTCTGTGCTGTCATGCAGTGCAACAGAGGTGTGAAACGCTGGTCAGCTATAGATAAGCAGGCGAACCTCCTTGTGTGGAGATGCAGATGTACCAGTCTCTTTGCTGTTTTCCTTTACCGTGCTGCAAACCACATTCCAGGTCTGGATCTCAACTTTGAGGCTCTTCTTTCACCACCGCTTTACAATGCTTGTACGATCTGCCTTGTCCTTTGCTTGCACATTTTTACCACCAGCCTTGCTTCTCATAGTCTCACTTGGGGTCAGCAGCAACTGTCACACTTTTCCCCATTTCCATGAGCCTGATGCTCCGCCAGTGTCTGTGCACCCGAGGTAATGGACCTTAGTAGATTGAGAAGCAGTGGTGGAGCTGTAGAAGTGTTAGTCTCTCAGCTGTCTCCATCCCTGTTACTGCTGCTGCAAATGGCAGTCCATATTACAAAACTGAGCCTTGACACTTTCCAGCACCTCCTCCGATGGACCAAGCAAGTTTGTTTCAGGTCTCCAAAGCACTCTGTGATTTGCAGAGTTGAAATGTAGGTCCTCTCCATGTCCCGCTTCTACCACCAACGTAATATTGCCTCTTTGAGGTGGTTCACTATCCTTAAAAGGAATGCTTGCCTTCTGCCCTACTAATTGGAAAAAACACCTGCGACTTTGCGGAGTTCCTGTTTTTATAGGCGCTCTTGCTGTAGATTATGTAATGTCACCTCAGTCTTTTGGTGATTCATCCCTGGCTGATGTAACTTGTCCAGCGCTGTTGCAATATGAAGATCCAATGGATTTTTTCCATTAACTTTTACACAGTCATTGATGCATTCATATTAATTAAAGAGCTATCTGGGATAGTTACAATTTACAGTATTGAATGAAGAACAAAATAATAGACAAACAACTTTCAATGTTCACATGCAGTATATGTTTAACTTAGTGAAGTACATTTCTAGTGGTAGTGGGCAAACTAAGATTAAACAAAAATAACTTAAAATGCCTAATACTGAATAAATATCTTTACTAAGTGTCAGTTGAGTCTAAAAAAGACGAAATGGACGTTACTATTTTTGCCAAACTTTCGTTTAAAAAGAACCCATTCTGATAAAATTTATTTTGTCCTCTAAGGTAATCAATACCTTTCTCTTTTAATTATACTTATATAGGAAATTTGACTGACATGAGCCATATAATGAAGAAAATAAAGCTGCATCTGAGTCCTGAAAAATTGTATAACGGAAACTACGCATAAAAGGCCGCGTCCTCTGTTTCCAATTACAGTGATTGCTGTAGGTCTTCGGTGGCTATGAGACTACTCTAAAAAAGTAGGTTAATCGCCTTAATCACAGTTATTACGATCTTGTACTCAGTATACTTTTTTGTAGGTCAACGATAACTCATTTATTTCATATTTTAAGTAGTTTTAAAATGACCTAAAATAGACTTTGATTACACTTTTTGTTGGATGAGAATATTGAAACTATTCAGACTGCTCTTTAAGCCTCATGCGCTTATGCCAGACAACCAAAGCTGATTAATCCTAGTTTCTTTTGACAGTATTTTTAAACCTGAGTTGTTCAGTTTTATTTTCATGAGGTAAACTATATACCACTGTTCTGTATAAACCAGGTATTGCTGAAATGGTTCCTGTAGTGCTGAAGTGACAACTGATGGTTTGAATAGTCAGCCATTAATGAAAACTCCAAGTCATATACTGGGACAGAGGGTTATTGCCATCAACAATGTAGAGCAGAGGTCTCCATCCTTTTTTCCCCTGAGAGCTATTTTTACAAAATCAAAACGGCCGAGAGCTACTCACGTTTTCTAACGTTTATTCTCATAGCTTATTTCAATCCAAACAAACTGAATAAGCTTGTTTTGCCTGAACATTTACAAAATGTTGGTGTCCACAGCTCATATTTTGCATTAAAACTTCACAAAAAATATTTAGATCACCTGCAAGTGCATTTTGTATGTCTGTATGCATTTTCTAGTGTATCTCTGTAATAAGGCGCTATATATGCGCCTGACCTGACCTAGACTGACAACTGAGGCACGTTACAATAAACCAAAAAGAATTTATTTTCCTTCTTCGACTGGGGGCCCATGTCTTCCCCATGTCCCTCAGCCACAACACAGTCCCACAAAACCACAAGCACAAATAAACTCCTCAAGTCCTCCACTCCTCCTTGGCAGCTTTGTCTCACTCCTTCCAACACTGGCTCCCAGAGTGGTGCCTGGTGGCTCCTTTTATAGCTCACCCAGAAGTGCATCAGGTGCTTGACCACCTGCTTCCGATTGCACCTCCGGGTGTGGCTGAACTATAGCCCAGACGGGCCCAGGAACCCCGGCAGCACCTCCTGGTGGCCACCCCGGATCCCAACAGGGCTGTGGAGAACTCCATCTCCCATGGAGCCCTGCGGGCATCTGAGGCACCAGAGTCACCCAGGGGGGTTGCCACCAAGTGGTCCGAGGGAGGTACTATGCAGCCCGTGCTTGATCCCCTGGAACATATACAGAAGGGGCATCCCAGCCGGACATGGGCCCCGGCCGTCCATCACAATCTCACACTATTGAATTAAAACATGAATGCTGTCAAAACAAAACAATGCAATTAAAAATACACAGATATTACTTATTCATTTGTCATTTTGTTATATGTCACTGTTTCACTTCGCAAGAGTATTCACATGTCCAGTTGCATGTGTGATATGTTTTTTAGTTAGTGAGATGACTGGCACTGCATGGAGTCAACAAGAGAGGTGTATGGTGGAGTGTAGCCACTTAGGTTCACTCTTATGGAGTCATTTAAATGTTCATCTGTCAGTCTTGTTCTGAACTTTGATTTCATGACATTCATGTCAGAAAAGGCAGACTCATAGAGGTATGTAGAACAAAACAAAGCAGACATTTTCCGAGCTGCTTAGTGAAGATTCTTGTAAGTTATCTGGCTCGACTAAGCTCCAGAAATGCTGAGAATGCTGTTGAGACTTTAACTGCACATTATTTTGAAGGTTTACTAATATATAATATATAAAATCCAATGTCTGTATGTCTGTCCGCTTTTCACGAGAGAACTACTTAACAAATTTAGATCGGGTTTTTTCTGCAATTTGCTAGAACATTCCGGTTGATTTTGCGACTTCTCTCATTTTGCTATGTATCATAGTTCACTTGTGGTACCAATTTATTTGTGCGAATAAGAGAAACACGCAGTGGGCCAAGGGAAGAGGCCTTCCTCACTCATTCACCAGCTTTTGGGCATGTTCCTTAACTCCGCTTAGCTAGCGAACGAGAGAACAATTGAGTTCACCTTTGTTTGATATTTAAAATAAAGTGTTACTTAGGTCTTGATGAGTTTGAGCCCAGATATTCTCTTAAGTGTATGCCACTTTGAAAAGATAGATTGCAATTCAGATTGTGGTTCGTGATTTTGTGTTAAAAAAGATTGTGATGTGATTTTTTGGAAAGGTCACCCACCTCTAATTTGACTAATCAAGTTTTCAAATTTATGTAGGATTCATTAACCCTTTGGCGAGCTACTTGGAAAGGGGTTGCGAGCTACCGGTAGCTCACGAGCGACGTGTTGGAGGCCCCTGATGTAGAGCCAGGAGATGCACCCCAGTCATTAATAATGATAACATTGATGATAATAAATGCAGGAAATACTGTCTTCTTCCTCTTCTTCTGTGGGCTCAATGTGCTTGATCAACCTTCCCCACACAGCACTGTCTTGCTCCTCCTCTCCAGTCAGACCCTTTCCTCCTGATCTTCTTTACTTTTTCCATCCACCTCTGCTTTGGCCTCCTTCACTTTCTCCTCCTCTGTACTTCCATTCCCATCACTCTTTTGCCCACATATTCACTGTCTCTCCTCATCTCATCTCCTTACCACTTCAACCTACTTTCCTGTACTTTCTTAGATATCTCTCTCACATTTGTTATACCTGTGATTGTCTCATTCATATTTTGACCTTTTACATAACTACACACTTCAATCTCAATATTCTCATTTCTAACATCTAACATCTTCTCCTGTACTCACTTTATAGCCCATGTCCCAGCTCCAAATATCACTGCTGGTTTTACCACTGTCTTAAAAAGCATAACTTTAACGTTCACTTCAATTCATTGATCACAAAATACTTCTGATACCTTCTTCCAATTGTTCCATCCACACTGCACTCTGTGGGTTATCTCTGCATTTAGTTCTCTTATCCTAGATGTTGAAATTTACCCACTCTTTTTAATGGCACTCCATGAAAGTTAACTTCTAAATCCTGATTGTCATTCTGTCTTCTTCCTAAATTTTCTTTAATCCTGTATCTTCTAAAGCCCTCCTCTAGCCACTAGTCCAACTTGGTGCCCGTCCCAAGCTGGCTAGGATGGGCATCCTGCTGCAAAACTTAGCCAAAACCTTAATGGTGGGATCAATCCATTCAGATAACTGCAGAAACTACTTTATAAAGGGTTACTAGAAGTTGTTGGGGTTTGCTATGTTTGGGCCATTTCAGTGTGTCTTTAGATTAGATTTCTCAATTGTAACATAATCTTCTGTTTTTAGACAATAAAGTCTGCAGCTGGAGAGGCTGGCCTCTTACTAACAACAGCTTTCGAAATGCAATTGCAAGTAAATAACCAAAATTAAAAATACAATCTGCTGAAAAAAGAAAACACATTGTAGTGGCGTCCTAGCATACCATCATTAGGGTAATTGCACTAATTGGATATATTTCTTTCTTTAGAAACTACCAACCTTTTATTAATTAGTAAAAACAGCCCTTTTATATAACTAATGAGTCATGATGCTCCAAAAGCCCTTAATAGCACGTTGTCATCTGTCATGAAGTTAAAGCCGTACTTCAATTGTTCAAGAAAGGCCCATCTGCAGCATAAATCCAAAATGCTTGCATTTTATAGTTTCATTAACAAAGTCTCTTGAGTATTTAAGCTCAGTGAAGTTTTGCTTATGGTGACATACAGCTGCTGTCCTACAGCTCCAGAAGCCCATTTCAGTTTAGAAAACTGACACCGTCTGTATGGGATCTGCAAGGATCAAATGAATTTATACAGTGAACTGTACATATTTATAATGAGAGCATGATGAAAATAAAAAAACAAAACATAACACACCATGTTGTACTAATGTACATGTCATTTTTTAATTAGGAACTTAATGCTCATCAGTGCAATGGTCAAGTAAGAATAGATTTTTGTTAAGTGTAAAAAGCAATACAGACAGAATTTCTATGCACACGGGCTACAGAATAAAAGATCCAAATCTATCTGGCCTTGGTAAACAGGTCGTCCATGCTGTCCAGTGTATTCCACAAGGTAGTCAAATGTCAACGGGTTTGACACAATACAGCAAAATAATTCAACAGGGTTCCTCATTAGAGTTGACACTTCAATTCTTAGGACCTATTTTAGTAAGGTCAAGAGGGATGTCTCAGAAAAAATGATGGTGACACCAGAAACATCAAAGAAATATCTGAAAGCAATATGCATGGCTTCATGCAGCTACTCTGAGACACATACACCTCGTGACAATTGAAAGTCTTGAGGAACTTCTCTCCTTGCCTATGTGGATTTTTCGGGCTACCCCAATTTGTAAAATGTGCAGATTAGGCTAATAAGTGGATCTAAACTGGCTGATGTGAGCAAGAGTCAGCAATGAGCTGGCATACCATCTACAATTTGCTCCCAGCGTTGCTTACTGTAAAGAAAAAATGCTTTCTAAGAAAGTTAAGGGAAGATCATTTTTGCATTTGTCAGATTCTCACTGGTTGTCAGTTGATCTGGAACAATTACAGTTTAGATTTATGGTTAAGCAACACACATATGAACTTTATGTCTATCATAACAATAAACTTTATTGACAAGCTTGGAAGGAAATAGACAATACAAGAAAACAGTAGCACTGTCTCATATTTCATGCTAGCTGCAAGCCGCCCATCTTTTACAGTATATTTTTAGTATGTAATAAAGTAAGTTTGTTGATTGTGATTTAGAAATTAGGATTAACATTAATTTCCTTAAAGTCCATTTTAGTTTATATCGGCAAGTACAATTAAAACTGAAATGTCTCATAAGCAGACTGCACTAGGTTGAATCTATCCTATCCTCAATGTCGAACCATTGAGAAATAACAGCACACAGAAGGGAGCATCCTGGGATGCCCTGTGCCGAGATGGTCACCTAACCATCTTTTAATTATATGAACTGCTGTATCTAGTGTCCTGTGGCCTTTGCTGGCAGCAGGTTTCACTCAAAAACAAGACCACATTTGACCATTAACCTGACACCACATGGCTTTGGGGTGTCGAAAGAAACAGGAAAATAAGAGAAAAACACAGAAAGACACAGGAAGAATGTGCACAGAACTCTAGTGCTAAGATCCATCCATCCATTTTCCAAATCCCGAGCAGGATCACAAGGAAGTTAGTGCCTATCCCATCAAGCATCTGGCACAGGGCAGGAACATCACTGGGATAGGACACAAGTCCATCACAGGATGAGCAACCTCACCCAATAAGATAATAATAAGATGATTGTTATAACAATAATAACAAGAGGACAATAATAATGATATGAATGTACTAACAATAATAATAAAAAGTTTGTTTTGAAGTAAAGCAGTCTTAAATATGAGACAGACCAATAGTTAGGTAGTCATATTTCTTCTATATTTCATTCTTTCTTGTCCCTCAAATTTTAACCATCCACAGGTCTATCTGGCACATTTGCACTTATTTTCTCAATGGACTTTCTGAGCTGGCCTGTTTCTGTTCCAAGAAGAAAAGATGTCAAGTTCACATGGGAAGATGTGGCTAGCAATGTTGTGCAGATCAGGACAGATGCTTTCCATCAACTCTAACCCTAAAGTGCCATTCCATTTCTTCTACCGCGCCAATCTGAATTCAGTAATCCACCTTGTTGATTGATGGTTCTCCATTTGTGTGAGTGAACTACAGTATGTGATGAACTACTGCCTTAACCAAGGCTGATTCCTGACTTGTGCTTGATGCTACTTGAATGGATTTTGGTCTGCTATGACCCTGAATTATAATAAGTGCATTTGGAAATGTTATTTTATGTTATCCTACCTAACCTATATGGTTTGCCATTTGGGAGGAAAATCAGAATATTCAAAGAAAATACATTCTGACAAAGGGAGAACAACAAAGCTCAATACTGGCAGTAATCAGGTCAGGTTGGGTAGCATGCACTGGTATGGTGTGTTGCTGCACCCACCATATGATGAAACAGTTCAGGATCATGCCCTTCAGGCAGACATGCGGTCCAATCCCACCCTTTGGAAATTACCATCTATCTGCTGCAGCCAGGTGTTATGTGGGCATTCCCTTGGCCTGGTCCAGCCATTCAGGTCTTCAACATTTGGGATCCTGCAAGCCAGATCACCCTTGGGGAATCACGCCACATGGCCAGGTAATGTGCCTCATTTTAGACTCCATGAGCAACCACTCATTTGACACAAAGTCAAACCAGCGGTACCCAAGGATTCTCTGAAAAGAACCAAAGGAGTAATGAGGATTGGAAATAAACTTGGGTTACTAGTGCTTTGACATTGTCCTGGTAGAGGTCCTGTCATCTGAAATATACAAAATATTTAATGCCATAACATGAACCTACTTCTAGTTGCCACTTCATCAGGGACACCTTTCCAATTGCTTTCATATCTGAGATACTTTTCATTTTTTTTAGCATTTAGACATGAATTGGAATATACATTCTTTTAAATGGATTGGTTAGTAGGTAGCCAGACTCCTGCTGCTAGGGAAGAAACAGCTTTACAGGCAGGGCTCAATGTCATTGTAAGCTAAATGTCACGTTGAGAGGAAAGGACCGGAGGCTGTGTAGGCATAATATATTTGTAAGAGACTAGAAGAAATGTCAAGTGTTAAAATAAGAAAAGTAGAATGTATGTGAGGAACAGTGGCATTTTTGCATTAAGGGCTTCCAGATGTCATGCAAAACAAATAATGTTTCCTTTAGTAATGTAACTTATTATTAAAATCTTTATAAAAACCTTCAAATTTCTCTGTTAAGCATTTCTTCCAATTTTCTATCATACACTCAATGTAGTTTCTTATTTCTTTTTATAATACTGGAATTCTCTTCATGCCGGGTACTGCATACCTCTTTACGTGTGATGGGACTAGCTCTGTTGACCTTGGATTGTTCTTGATGTTCCAGTTTAGTAATGGAGCTTGAAGGCTACAGGCCATTACCGTCAGCATTTAAATAAGAGCCACTTTTTTTGTATTGTATGTTTATTGTATCAAGCTTTTTCCTAACCAAAACTATGCAACACAAGCTAACTAATGGGTATGAAAAATCCTGTACCATTTCTCCCATAATCCATTATTTTAATATGGCTTTCTTATAGATTCATTTTAGTATAACCCTGATATTCTGTATATGCATGTAATTATCGTTTTTATCATGTCTCCATAATCCGTACTAACCCCTACTTTCTCTGCTGTTCTTTTACCAATCACCACCACCTGATCAAAGCACCATGTAGCCCTTACATTGATAGATTGAAGGCCGGAGGTCAACATGACCATCATCATCAAATTCTTTCACATGAAGCCTGAAAACCATGAGGACTGATTGAGATCATTTATGTTTGGTAGAATGCCTAGAGAGGGCTGGGCGGTCTTGTGGCCTTAGAACCCCTGCAGATTTTTGTTCTCCAGCCCTCTGGAGTTTTTTTGTTTTTGTTTTTTCTGTCCTCCTGGCCTTCAGACCTTACTTTATTCTTTGTTACTTAGTTTTGCATAATCTTATTTTTATATTTTTCTTTTTTCTTTCTTCATCTTGTGAAGTACTTTGAGCTACATCATTTGTATGAAAATGTGCTTTACAAATAAATGTTGTTATTGTTGTTGTATAAAGGTAGCCACAGTAGTTTGGAAAAAAAAGAGAGAGATCAGTGTCAAGAATACATCAACCACAAGACATAGGGCTCAGTGGCTCATCTTCAGCTACTGCTGAGAGGTCCCCTTAATGGCAAAAATTTGAAAAAGCCAACAAGGAAGCCTAAGTGTGCTCCTTCTACTTTGTGGATAAGAAGCCAGCAGTATGGTGGTCCTGTTGGAAAGAAGTACAGAGTCATTGTGTAGAAAGAAGAGGTCTGTACGTAGAAAATCTGCTTTCCATTTGTTTGCTGACTTCACGTTGACCAGCAAATATCTGGCTCCATGCTGGTTGGCACTGCTACTGGACATTCTAAAGAGTCATACAATGTATATCAGTGTCCAAGAGCTTGAGTGTGTGGTCTGCATGTTCCTTCCATGTTATTGGGACTTATTCTTTTTCATCTATTTTTTTGATTTTGAATGTGATGTGTTGCTGTCTCCTTTTATGCAGTTCATAGTCAGTGGCAGTGTATGGTTGTCAGTCTCTCACTGTACTTACCGTATAAATCTATGTTGGTGTATTTTATCAGATGATGATAATGTGAGACTGCATCAGAATGATTTAAGTAAGACAGGCCAGGCAGAAGTATCCCATTCTTTGATTTATTGTGACATGAAAGGTGTGTAACCTTTTATGTCTTGTTAGTCATTAGCAATAGATAGACTGATACTTTTTTTTTTTTTTGCAACATATAACTGGTAACTACGATGTTTATCTTTTCATAAATACTTCATACTTGTTCAGCTTGTACTATTTGATATCTATATTGTTTTGTATAGTTTTCTGCTTATTTAAGGGTACTATTGAAGTTTGTAAATGTCTTTCTTCAAAAAATCATTGTATTTGTATGGTGAGTTGAAATTGTGTTGTCTTGAGTTGGTTATATCCCATGTTTTGAACTTAACCAAAGTCGATTTTGGTATGTTTAACACGCCAGCTTTGAGTAATCAGGTCTGATTGATCTGATCTAGTTAGTTACGTATGTTAAAGCTATCAACATTAGAGAAGTCTTCACACATAACAAAAAATTCTGGTTTGTTCCCACCACAATATTCATGAAAAAACGATAGTGCTGTGGAAGAAGAGGCAAGTACATTTTAACTTTACAATTTTAATGTTATTCCCTCCTACATTCCAGAATAATTTGCACATTAACTTAACTGTGATTTGTGATTACATTTTAATTAATAGGAAAAGGGAACACTTCAAAAATAGGTGTAAAATAAATAATTGCAAATATATAAAAACTAAAAGGACAACATGACTACCAACTGGCAGCAAGATGACAAAAAAAGAGGATCACATATATGGAGCTGAGAGTAGAAATTGCACTCACATGCTCCACTGACAGGAGCACACAGCAAATGCAAGAAAAAAACAAGTACAAAGAGAAAGGGGGGAGCCACGTTACGAACCAAGCCCAACCGGACCCTGACTAACTGTGCAGCACGAAGCCCATTTGGATAGCTGAACATGAAGACTCATAAGAAACATCTGCTGGGTCAGAGAAAGGGAAGGTGATAATAAAAGGAGAAAAATTCAGGAGGAAGCAGGCCTTTCGGGGGCAAAGGAATGGGGGGAGGAAAGGATCGTGGAGTGCAATTTGGCCACATAGGGTAAGAACACAGCAGCTGACAAGGCAGTCTGGTTCTAAACCCATCAGGTGATGTCTCCAGGCAGTAAGGTATAATCCATACCCAAATTTAAATTGCACGCACTGGTGAGTCAAATTGATGGAACAATTTTTTGTGTTTTGAAAACTAGTATTTTAGCCCAACATTGAGCTTGCAAAAAAGTTTGTCAGCCAAGTAGATATGATAAGAAGTGGACTAAGGGAAGGTTCTTGGATGAGAGAATAGAAATTACACCCAGGTTAGAATATGGAGGAGAGAACTGCAGCAAAAAAATACAAGGCATGAAGCTGAAGATAGGAAGAAAGAAGGACTCCCCATAGAGAATGCCTGGATCAGGTAGAAAGCAATGTTTCAAGCACTGATTCATTAAAGATGTCTGACTGACCACTCTGCAACACTGGACTGGATGAAGCAGGCTTGAGAATGTGATGTTAGCCTGTTTAAATGTGTGCCTTTTTACTGCCACATGTGTCTCTAACTTGTAAATTTATATTCTGCTGTCAAATATGCCAAAGATAATCCTGCTTTCTGACTCTAGTCATTCTTGTACTGTTTATTATTTTTGCACAATTCACTTTTTTTTCCTTTTGTAAGAATTATCTGAAGCTGTAACATATGGTATACCAAATTTAGGTCCAAAAATTATAACATCATGTCAATCTTCTTCCAGAGAGAACATAATTGATTGATATGATGGAGTCCTGGAGCTTATATCTCACCAGAAATTTGACACCCACTGAGACAATTGTTGTCAATGGGCTGTGTAATTGGAATGTGCACCACATATGAAAATTAGACAGTGGGAAGTGCACAGAATTATGTAACAGTCCAGCTGGGAGGTAGTTATTTAAGTTCAATATTCTGGGTAAACAAAACTGTTTTCACTCGTTTGCCATTTGTGTAGGTTACATAATAGCATTCACGAGGTGCCTTGCCTCATTCTGTGTGCATCTTGGCTTCCTTTTAGTAACCCAGCCACTTGGCTTCATTTGAGAGAGTCATTTTGAGTCTGTTGAGAGCTCACCACCAATATGTGTAACAGGCTGTAGTCATTCTTCTGAAGGACTAAATGCTGCGCAGAATTTCAGGGTAATTAACAGAGTGACTCAACTCGACTTATCTAATGCTTAATCAACAAGCACAGACCCAAAATTCAGCAAACGAGACAAACAGTAGTGCAACTTGAAACAAAACATGTGAAAGTTGCTGTTGTATCGCACAACAGAGAAGTTGTGGTGCACTTCATAGAAAGGATACTACTGGCCCACCTTAGTCAGTGTTGAATACCCAAGATGATGTGAACTTACACCAAAAGAGAATCCAACAATTTAGAAATAGAGCAAAATTTACCTTAAGTTGAAGATAAGAATTTTCTCACAATAATATGGGTTTATGTATTCTTATTAATTGGTCATTTTGTTTTTACCAAAATCAACATCAATTCTGTTTAAAGATAGAAAGATAGATGGATGAGGGCTGGCATCATACAGGATGCTCTGTTTAA
This sequence comes from Erpetoichthys calabaricus, assembly GCF_900747795.2. NCBI lineage: Eukaryota > Metazoa > Chordata > Cladistia > Polypteriformes > Polypteridae > Erpetoichthys > Erpetoichthys calabaricus. Next base: position 187,200,889 of record NC_041396.2, read on the forward strand.
TTTCAATGTGCGAGAGCCAAAAAAAAAAAACAAAGCGCCAATGTGCTAAACAAAGGATCAGCATATCACCATGTATAGAAAAAAAGCTTCAGAAGATGGAAGCTCTGTTTTCCTCAGAAGCTGGTCTGTAAATGAATACTGACTTCCGATGAGGTTTTGTTCATGTAGAGCTGTGACCAGAAGGGGCGTGGCTTCGTGAGTGAGGGCTGTAACCTCACTTTTGGTGCCGGAGTCAATACTCATTTCTTTCTCTGTATTCACCCAGCACAGACCCATGACATACTTCACATGCCTAAGTGTCTGACAATAGATAATAAAGGGATATATATATATATTGTGATAGACATTTGGGGACCTTGCCCCACTGGGGCGCCTGGAGACAGGAAGGACTGGGAGAGGGGCTATATCCCCCCTGGATTGTATGGGGGCCGCAGAGCTTGAAAGCTCAACCTTATGAGAGGATGTGTTGACCACCAGGGGGTGCCTGAACACCTCCGGAACTGTGGTCCACAGCACTTGCGCCACAACCAGAAGTGCTACCAGAAGAGGAGCTGGATGCCTATACAACACTTCCACCACACCCGAAAGTGCTGCCAGTTGTTAATTGTGGCACACTTGGAGTACTTCCGAATGCGCTATAAAATCGGCCGCCTCACTCCATTCCAGGAGCCGGAGTCAGGTGGAAGAGGATGGAGCTTGCGTGTGAGGAGTGGAGACGGCAGAAGAGAGAGAGGAAGGAGCATTATTGTGGCTAGTTTGTGCACTGTGTTGTTGTGCTGAAAATAAACGTGTATGTTTTATGACATTTGGAGTCCATGTCTGTCTGTGTCCGGGTTCAAGGTTCACCTTATACAGTATATATATATATATATATATACAGTGGTGTGAAAAACTATTTGCCCCCTTCCTGATTTCTTATTCTTTTGCATGTTTGTCACACAAAATGTTTCTGATCATCAAACACATTTAACCATTAGTCAAATATAACACAAGTAAACACAAAATGCAGTTTTTAAATGATGGTTTTTATTATTTAGGGAGAAAAAAAATCCAAACCTACATGGCCCTGTGTGAAAAAGTAATTGCCCCCTTGTTAAAAAATAACCTAACTGTGGTGTATCACACCTGAGTTCAATTTCCGTAGCCACCCCCAGGCCTGATTACTGCCACACCTGTTTCAATCAAGAAATCACTTAAATAGGAGCTGCCTGACACAGAGAAGTAGACCAAAAGCACCTCAAAAGCTAGACATCATGCCAAGATCCAAAGAAATTCAGGAACAAATGAGAACAGAAGTAATTGAGATCTATCAGTCTGGTAAAGGTTATAAAGCCATTTCTAAAGCTTTGGGACTCCAGCGAACCACAGTGAGAGCCATTATCCACAAATGGCAAAAACATGGAACAGTGGTGAACCTTCCCAGGAGTGGCCGGCCGACCAAAATTACCCCAAGAGCGCAGAGACGACTCATCCGAGAGGTCACAAAAGACCCCAGGACAACGTCTAAAGAACTGCAGGCCTCACTTGCCTCAATTAAGGTCAGTGTTCACGACTCCACCATAAGAAAGAGACTGGGCAAAAACGGCCTGCATGGCAGATTTCCAAGACGCAAACCACTGTTAAGCAAAAAGAACATTAGGGCTCGTCTCAATTTTGCTAAGAAACATCTCAATGATTGCCAAGACTTTTGGGAAAATACCTTGTGGACTGATGAGACAAAAGTTGAACTTTTTGGAAGGCAAATGTCCCGTTACATCTGGCGTAAAAGGAACACAGCATTTCAGAAAAAGAACATCATACCAACAGTAAAATATGGTGGTGGTAGTGTGATGGTCTGGGGTTGTTTTGCTGCTTCAGGACCTGGAAGGCTTGCTGTGATAGATGGAACCATGAATTCTACTGTCTACCAAAAAATCCTGAAGGAGAATGTCCGGCCATCTGTTCGTCAACTCAAGCTGAAGCGATCTTGGGTGCTGCAACAGGACAATGACCCAAAACACACCAGCAAATCCACCTCTGAATGGCTGAAGAAAAACAAAATGAAGACTTTGGAGTGGCCTAGTCAAAGTCCTGACCTGAATCCAATTGAGATGCTATGGCATGACCTTAAAAAGGCGGTTCATGCTAGAAAACCCTCAAATAAAGCTGAATTACAACAATTTTGCAAAAATGAGTGGGCCAAAATTCCTCCAGAGTGCTGTAAAAGACTCATTGCAAGTTATCGCAAACGCTTGATTGCAGTTATTGCTGCTAAGGGTGGCCCAACCAGTTATTAGGTTCAGGGGGCAATTACTTTTTCACACAGGGCCATGTAGGTTTGGATTTTTTTTTCTCCCTAAATAATAAAAACCACCATTTACAAACTGCATTTTGTGTTTACTTGTGTTATATTTGACTAATGGTTAAATGTGTTTGATGATCAGAAACATTTTGTGTGACAAACATGCAAAAGAATAAGAAATCAGGAAGGGGGCAAATAGTTTTTCACACCACTGTATATATATATACAGTAATGTGCAAAAGTTTTAGGCAGGTGTGAAAAAAATGCTGTAAACAAAGAATGCTTTCAAAAATGGAAGTGTTAATCATTTATTTTCACCAATCAATAAAATGCAGTGAATGAACAAAAGAGAAATCTAAATCAAATCAATATTTGGTGTGACCACCCTTTGCTTTCAAAACAGCATCAATTCTTCTAGGTACACTTGCACACAGTTTTTGAAGGAACTCGGCTGGTACGTTGTTCCAAACATCTTGGAGAACTAACCACAGATCTTCTGTGGATGTACGCTTCCTCACATCCTTCTGTCTCTTCATGTAATCCCAGACACACTCGATGATGTTGAGATCAGGGCTCTGTGGGGGCCATACCATCACTTCCAGGACTTCTTGTTCTTCTTTACGCTGAAGATAGTTCTTAATGACTTTGGCTGAATGTTTGGGGTCGTTGTCCTGCTGCAGAATAAACTTGGGGCCAATCATACGCCTCCCTGATAGTATTGCATGATGGATAAGTATCTGCCTGTATTTCTCAGCATTGAGAACACAATTAATCCTGACCAAATCTCCAACTCTATTTGCAGAAATGCAGCCCCAAACGTTCAAGGAACCTCCACCATGCTCACTGTTGCCTGCAGACACTCATTATTGTACCGCTCTCCAGCCCTTTGACGAACAAACTGCCTTCTGCTACAGCCAAATATTTCAAATTTTGACTCATCGGTCCATAGCACCTGCTGCCATTTTTCTGCACCCCAGTTCCTAGGTTTTCGTGCATACTTGAGTCGCTCGGCCTTGTTTCCACGTCGGAGGTATGGCTTTTGGCTGCAACTCTTCCATGAAGACCACTTCTGGCCAGACTTCTCCAGACAGTAGATGGGTGTACCTGGGTCCCACTGGTTTTTGCCAGTTCTGAGCTGATGGCACTGCTGGACATCTTCCGATTTCGAAGGGTAATAAGCTTGATGTGTCTTTCATCTGCTGCACTAAGTTTCCTTGGCCGACCACTGCACCTACGAACCTCAACGTTGCCCGTTTCTTTGTGCTTCTTCAAAACAGCTTGAACAGCACATCTTGAAACCCCAGTCTGCTTTGAAATCTTTGCCTGGGAGAGACCTTGCTGATGCAGTATAACTACCTTGTGTCTTGTTGCTGTGCTCAATCTTGTCATGACATGAAACTGTCTTCCACAACCTCACCTTGGTAGCAGAGTTTGGCTGTTCCTCACCCAGTTTTAAGCCTCCTACACAGCTGTTTCTCTTTCACTTAATGACTGTGTTTCAACCTACGTGTGACATTGATGATCATTAGCATCTGTCTGGTATAATTGGTTGATCATACACCTGACTATAATCCTACAAAATCCCTGACTTTCTGTAAGTGTACCTATAAGAATTGATGCTGGTATGAAGGCAAAACGTAGTAACACCAAATATTGATTTGATTTAGATTTTGTTTTTTGTTCGCTCACTTTGCATTTTGTAAATTGATAACAATAAACAATCATTATTTATATTTCTGAAAGCATTCTTTGTTTACAAGGAGAGGAGCAGGAGAATTGCTTTTCTTTGAATTCTTGCAAAACATTTGTCCACACAACACAGGGAACAGTTATCATTTTGCTCCTAAATTATAACAATCAATTCACTTGTGTTCTATTGCATGTCAACAAAGCCTACCCTAACTGGAGTGGGCTTAAGGGTAGGAGCCAGCACAGATTGCAAGCTTCCCTAGTTGGCAGAAATGGCACCAGACAGAAGACATTCCTTAACAGGGATCTCCTGAAGACAGGTAAACAAAGGGCTGTTAGGCTAAAATGTATGTATGTATTTATTTATTTATTTATGTATGTATGTGAGTGGTGACTTTACCCAAGGCAACTTAGGACATTTGAGATACAATTGGCTACATTTCTTTTCTTTTTCCAATTTAGTCCCAAGCAGGTGAAGTGACCTACTCAGGGTCACACAATGTCAGTAGCAGTATTTGTTTGAATCTACAGCCTCAGGGTTTGAAGACCAAAGCTTTAACTACTACACCACACTGCCTGCCCATTTATATAAAGCTCACAGCCTTTTTCATTGCCAGGCAAAACTGTGCAAAGCTAAGTGTCAGATGAGAATTTAAAAATATGTGGTGAAAAAAAGGAAGTTTAGTATGCAGAAACAGGAGTACAGGAGTACAGACAATCACAGGCAGATAGGGCAGCAAAAAACTGTCAGATATCCTGAGCAAGGCCAAGTGGGAGGAAGTTGAAGCCATCCCATAGTGTTGTATGAATAGGATGGATTTTAAGAGTGTTATACTGTATGTTTTATTCTGGATTTTTGTTGTCTGCTGTTTTTTTATTGTTCATATGTTTCTATTATTTCTGTTAATTAGGTTTATAATTGATTAGATATGTACTGTCTCTTTAAGTTTACCTATGCTCCTTGTTCTTTGTGGGTGGGGCCACCAGGAGGCGGGGTCATCTTAACATCACCATGCCTAAACCCCTCCCTCTGGCTATTTAAGTCAGCAGGGAAGGCTGAGTAGCCAAAGATCATTGTTTGGAGTATTTGTAAGTATTCTTTACTGTTTGAACTTCCTGTTTTTGTTTTTTATTTTTTTTTATATTGCACTTGCTTTGTTTTTGGATGTGTGTATTGGGACTTGTCTACTGTGGAGTGCCTTGTTAGGCAAATCCTTATTTTTTTTTGCTATTTTGAACATTTTGGACTTATTTGCTGTTTTGGTAAATGCATTTTCAATCTATAAAGATTTCTCTTTTGCTGTTTTTGTTGTCAAGCTGAAAGTTTGATTGCTGTTCTTCCTCTTGTGGGGCTTTTTGATAGAATTGTGGACATTTTGTGTTGTTTTGCTAGCTCCCTATTTTTGGGGCCTGTTCAGGCTGAAGGCAGCATGTAGTATTTGAGGCCTGGATGATCTTAGGTAAGCCTTTTCCTGGGTAGGTTGTCAAGGTCCTGAATTACTCCTTGCCTTACATGCATTTTACCTTTTGAAGCCTCTAACTCATAACAAAGACAGGCTTGAGGTCAATCGATGGGAGTAGCCCTAATGAGAAGGAAGAGGAGGAAGAGACGGATCTCATTGCTGACCCTGCGCTCTGACCCCCAAGGGTCAAGCAAAAAGACAATTTCCCTCGGGCATTAATACAGTATCCCAAATGCTAAATGCCAAATTACATATGGCAAGTCTTGTGCAATGGAAGATGTGATATGCTAGAACAAACCCAAAGGTTTAAAGGCTATAATATGTTGTTATGTATCTGGAAAAGCAGAGGTAAGACAATAAAATGCAGTTAATCAAAATGTGAACTGGGGATAGTCAAAATGAGACACCAAATATTTATTAGATTAGTGAATCAAGAGAATAAGTTTTCCATCCTTATAAGAAGTGGTACTGCCTGGTGTCACACAATGTCAGCTACATTCCTACAGAAAACCCAGAAGAGAATTAAATCAGCAATCTGACATAAAATAGAACCAAAAGAGCAACTGAAATAAAATAATAGCTAAATGGCAAATAACACTTATTATTACCATAAGAATGATGCTAAATGAGTCTTGAAGCAGACAAAAAGAAACACAAATACCACTGTGCTGAAATAATATAAGCTTTCAAGATGACTTGCAAATAAAAACAGAATAAATGGCTGCGAATTCTGCAAAAAATATGAAGTGGTTCACAACACTGATCTGGTAAAGCAGATTCGGTAATACATGAATGGAGCTGTAACAATCAAGTGACTCTTAGAATTTAAAATCAAATAAAAAATGTTCTGCTGATACATTATAGCCATGCCTAGCTGCTAACCTATTGTCCTCGCTACCTTGACTTGTTAAATTTACAACCGTCAAATTGACATTTTATTACCGCCATCATGTGTACCGTTGCTTCACTTTTTTTGTTGCAAGGTTTATCTGTGTCAGCAATGAACGATCTCCCCACTACAATGATAATGATGTGAGCTGCAAATGTTTTATTGTCTTTAAACTATCCACCCTGCACTGTTTACAATACAACATGATGAAACTGATGTTTGTCTAATTTCAAATTCCAGATTTCCTCTTTAATTGAAAATTCTGCAGGAAGCTCATGGTACTCACGGTGCTTCCCCTGCCGTGTTTGCAAATGGCAGGGAGTCATTAGAGACCTAAATGCTTATAATGCAACAAGCTAAGGCAGGTTTACAGCCTTCAGTAGAAATTAAACAGTAATGTTGATCTAGCATTTGACCTGTTTAGTGGTTCCATAAGGGGTTGTGATGTTGGGAAATACGTTTCATTTCCTTCGCTTAGAGCAGCTTCTTTTGTCTGTATCTGGTGAATTACCCAGTGAGGAAAGAATCAGTTGGAGACTGATTTTCCTAAAAATGCTTTATCACCACCAGTAAATATAAGGAAATACAGTGTTTCAGAGCCACTGTGGAATTCACAACCCAATAATAGAGCAGAAGCCATCAGTAGTCAGTTTCTAACATGTTGCTGTGTTTTAAGCAGATTTTATTTTTGTTTGATTTGCTTCACAGTATAGTACAAGTTATGATTCTCATCATCATTAGAGTGTAGTGAGGTTTAGGGCACTGCCAACTGTGAGATAAAAATGACACCAGAGAGCCAAGTTCAACTGGGTGGGTTCTAACCAGATTGTCCTACCACCTAGTGCAGATTTCCATGCTAGACACCAGTGTACTGCCTTTAACTACTATAAATGGCAGCTGACCATTCATTCCAGGTATCCAGTAACCTCAATTTGACTGTTTCAAGCAGTGCTTTATTACTGAGCAGGTAAATCTGATGTATTATTTTATTGATGCCTTTAAATATTTTCAGCATCAGATATATACAAATATCTGTGTGCTCAGCGTTCAACACTGAGTTCTGTTAAACTGCCAGAGTAGAGACGTGTCCCTTGGTAATATGATATGACAGTTCTGGTTTTGGTAGTTACAAAGCAAATCTCTCTATTATAAAAAAATCCTGGAAAGAAAAAGCAGGGTGATGATACGTGATCTTCTCAGAAGTTCTCGGAAGACATTTAAAAGACCTGTGAGACAAAAAAGACTGGCCACGGAGCGTCTCGCGGGGACCATAAATATGAGACTTGGTGCCAAGAGATTGTCCCAGGGCTGTCTCGCAGGGTCGTGGAACATGAGATTCTTGCAAGATTTGCCCTTCTTATCAAATAAGGGCACGGCCAGCAAAACACTCAGACACATAAATGCCCGTAGCACACACTGATCCTGTGCTCTCAGCACATATAAAGCGTATGAAAACAATACGTTCTAGATGAAACGTCAATGACTAAAAGCAAAGAACAAAGAGCAGTGCGGAGAAAAGAAACCCAAAGGCGTTGGAGAGAAAAAAAGGCAGATAACAGATTATGAAAGCAGTGGAATTCGAAAGGCTCAAACTTGTGTAACGATGGCGCAATACACAGGCAGAGAAAGGTACAGAATATGAAAGCAGTAAAATTCGAAAAATTGTAGCGTCCCAGCCAAGTTGAAGCCTTTTTTGTTTTAAATGACTGTTAGGTCCGATTGAGGGAGAGCAGAGTACAGCACAGAAGACTGATAGTGGGGTATTGATTGATGCGGTAAGGGGGGGCGAGACCCGGGAGAGGAGGGGTCGGAGAGGTTGCTAGAAAGTTGTGTTTGAGGTAACGAAGTCGGCGATTGTTCAAGTAGAACTTTTGCGACAATTTATTATGTCAGTCGCTACAGTATAAAAAAAAAGATAGTAAAGATTGCATTAGCGCAAACAGAAAGTAATTAATCATCAGAACCAGGTGTCCTCACACCTGGACAAACTGGTAAGGAAGGCAGGCTCTATTGTAGGCATGGAGCTGGACAGTTTGACATCTGTGGCAGAGCAACGGGCACTGAGCAGGCTCCTGCCAATCATGGAGAATCCACTGCATCCACTGAACAGTATCATCTCCAGACAGAGGAGCATCTTCAGCGACAGACTGCTGTTACTGTCCTGCTCCACTGACATACTGAGGAGATCGTTCCTCCTCCACACCGTGCGACTCTTCAATACCACCCAGGGTGGTGGTGGTAAGCGTTAACATTATTCAAAGTTATTGTCTGACTGTAGACCTGCATTGTTATCACTCTTTAATTTAATATTTTCTTTATTAGTATGCTGCTGCTGGAGTATGTGAATTTCCCCTTGGGATTAATAAAGTATCTATCTATCTATCTATCTATCTATCTATCTATCTATCTATCTATCTATCTATCTATCTATCTATCTATCTATCTATCTATCTATCTATCTATCTATCTATCTATCTATCTATCTATCTATCTATCTATCTATCTATCTATCTATCTATCGAGCCAGTTCAACACAATACAATCAGTCATTATCCAACCTACTATATCCTAACACAGGGTCACAGGGGTCTGCTGGAGCCAATCCAAGCCAGCACAGGGCGGAAGGCAGGAAGAAACCCCGGGCAAGGCACACACCAAGCACACACTAGGGACAATTTAGGATCGCCATTGCACCTAACCTGCATGTCTTTGAACTGTGGGAGGAAACCCATGCAGACACGGGGAGAACATGCAAGCTCCACGCAGGGAGGACCCTGGAAACGAACCCTGGTCTCCTTACTGCGAGGCAGCAATAATCTCTATATATATATAAAATCCAACATCTGTCTGCTTTTCATGAGAGAACTATATTTTGCTTGAACATTCCTGTTGAGTTTGCGACTTCTCTCATTGCGCTATGTATATTAGTTAGCTTGCAGTACCGATTTATTTGCACAAATCTGACAGACACATAACCGGCCTCATGCACCAGCCTCGGGGTGTATCTTACATCTGCTTAGCTAGCAAATGAAAGAACTACTTAAAGGATTTAGATCAGGTTTTTTGTATAATTTGCTTGAACATTCTGGTTGATTTTGCGACTTTTTTTCTTTCATCACTCTAAGGATCATAGTTTGCATGCAGGAGCAATATATTCACGCTAATCTGAGACAGAGGCCGCGGGCCAAGGGGCAGGGCAAGCGAGATATCAGAAGTGGGGAGCCCTCCCCACTGTCCTGTTTCACTTTTACGTGGGCGGAGCCATGGGGGACGGCTAGTATACAATAAAAAATTATTGTAAATAGTCTTAAATTTTAAAATAAAACAAACCTATTTTCAGGTGGGTGGCCAGAGAAGTTAACATATTACAGTCACACTTCCACTGCATGGTTTTTCCATGACTGCTAGAAATTGCAGGCACTCCCCGTATCTGCTCAAGCTGTCTCCAGTTACTCTGTTTTAATCTCCTGTTCCAAAGATATTCATGTTAGACTAATTTATGACTCTGAAAACTCTCGTCAATGGGTGTATATGTTTGTGTGATGGACTTCATGCTGTTGCAGGTGGACTGAATAAAATGCACATTTGCACAATTACCTTATGAGGTGAGCTGGGTGTTCTGGCTATGCACACCTACAGAGCCATTTTCATTCAATTTGTCTTCTAGTGTGCTCTGTTTACGTAGTATTTAATAAAGGTTAGTGGAACATGGCAAGATCCAGTGAGATACATGTTTCTGGTAGACCTCGACCTCTCATATGAAATCCTTGTGCTTAGTGTAACAGTTTTTAGATCTTTTGGAAAAGAAAATAAAGCACTGGATGAGAAGAAACCCATAAATATGCATGAAAAAACACCATGCAAAAAGCACTTAAATAAATACTCCATCCAATATATATCCATCCATCCATTTTCCAACCCGCTGAATCCGAACACAGGGTCACGGGGGTCTGCTGGAGCCAATCCCAGCCAACACAGGGCACAAGGCAGGAACCAGTCCCGGGCAGGGTGCCAACCCACCGCAGGACACACACAAACACACCCACACACCATGCACACACTAGGGACAATTTTAGAATCGCCAATCCACCTAACCAGCATGTCTTTGGACTGTGGGAGGAAACCGGAGCGCCCGGAGGAATCCCACGCAGACACGGGGAGAACATGCAAACTCCACGCAGGGAGGACCCGGGAAGCGAACCCGGGTCCCCAGATCTCAACTGCGAGGCAGCAGTGCTACCCACTGCGCCACCGTGCCGCCTCCAATATATATATATATATATATATATTATATACTAGCAAAATACCCGCGCTTCGCAGCGGAGAAGTAGTGTGTTAAAGAGGTTATGTAAACATATATATACATATACATATATATACATATCTACATATACACATATCTACATATACATGTATATACATATGCACATATATATATAAATATAGACATACATATATACATACATACATACATTCACATATATATATATATATATATATATACATATCACAATCTGATTGTATGGGTGGTTACCTACCAGGTAACGCTTATGGTTGGCCAGCAAGTCAGCTAACATCAGCCACGGTGCCTTCAGTTGTGAGAAGCAGATCATAGAATGGTTGAAAATATTTTACTGTCAAATAATGCAAAGAGTACGCGACACGTGTTTCTCCCTAATTCTTGGCTCATCAGGCGTACACACTCACTGCACTACCTTACGGGAATCGAACCTCGGACGTCAGCGCTAGAGGGGCTTCGCAGCGGTGAAGTATTGCTTTTAAATTTTAATTAAGAAGAAAAGAAAACCTTTTTAAATTGAGGGAAAATATACCAATAACAATTTGTTAAGGATCTGTTTTTTTGTGAAGTTGCCTTTACACAGCCTGTCCGCAGTTTTATAAACGAACACCATATAAGGCCGTCCTTTCTCCTTGCTTAGCAGTTCTGAATTGTTTTATTGTTCGTTTATTACGATTGTTATAGTTCTCTTTGTATACCACATTGTCAGTTCAGCACTCCGGTTGTAATATGACCAAGTCGCGCAAGCTTACTGTTGAGAATGCAACGTATAGTTGTACAGGAGAAAAGAAATCTTGCCAAACTTAATTTAAACTTATGGTTTACACCGTGCTTTGTTTCCGCCTTAGCTGCACTTATGAATATGCTTGTATGTGTCACTCACTCGCTTCTTATTGTTTCACTGCCTTCTCAATTGTGTAATGAATGTTTTCTTCAGTACTCTTTGGGGCTCTTCCTTGTTTTCTACGTACTGTGTTCACAGTCAGTTCACGTGATTACGTGGGAGGTGTGATGACACGATACGCAACCCCGCCTCCCACGGCCAGAGAGCTGCAGTCCATTACAGTATATGGACAAAAAAGAGGTTCCAGTTATGACCGTTACGCTTTGAATTTCGAAATGAAACCTGTCTAACTTTTGTAAGTAAGCTGTAAGGAATGAGCCTGCCAAATTTCAGCCTTCCACCTACACGGGAAGTTGGAGAATTAGTGATGAGTGAGTGAGGGCTTTGCCTTTTATTAGTATAGATATATTATATATATATATATATATTATATATATATATATATAATTTATATATAATATCCATCCATCCATTTTCCAACCCGCTGAATCTGAACACAGGGTCATGGGGGTCTGCTGGAGCCAATCCCAGCCAACACAGGGCACAAGGCAGGAACCAATCCTGGGCAGGGTGCCAACCCACCGCAGGACACACACACAAACACACCCACACACCAAGCACACACTAGGGCCAATTTAGAATCGTCAATCCACCTAACCTGCATGTCTTTGGACTGTGGGAGGAAACCGGAGCGCCCGGAGGAAACCCACGCAGACACGGGGAGAACATGCAAACTCCACGCAGGGAGGACCCGGGAAGCGAACCCAGGTCCACAGATCTCCCAACTGCGAGGCAGCAGCGCTACCCACTGCGCCACCGTGCCGCCCTATATATAATATATATATATTTTTAATCTCACTTTTGCTTGGAGAATGGATGTACCAAAGCATCTGATATAACAGGAATGAAGACAGGTCTCTTGACCAAAGAATGAGTGAGGGAGGCAGGTCTTCAAATCAAACACATGACCCTGTTTCAACAACTGAACCTGCACATCATCAGTCTGCCAAAACACTGAGATAATCTGAGTCTAGTCTACTTGCTGTTAATTTATATTTGCAGTCGCTACTTTGTCAGACACTTAACACAGTCTGTCGATGAGCTCTAGTTGTGTACATCTTCAAATCATGTCTAAAAACAAATTTACCTTATCATTCTCTTGAATTTCCATCTGTTTGTCATAGTCTTTGACTGATATTAACTTATATCTGACATTATGTTTTCAGCTCTTACTTTAAATTTGCTGTCGTATTTAGTTTTGCTTCATAAAGCACTAAAGTTACTAAAAATGCTAAAGATTTACTGATTGTAAAGATGTTTTCCTAGTCATCATGATATTAGCTGATTCCCTTTCCTGGTCACTACCTATGTGGACTTTGCACAGAACTGTTAAAAAAAATCTTTATTGCAAAACTTACAGCAATTCTCTTTCAGTTGCCATCAACATATTCTCCTTTAGATGCAATACACTTGTCCAAATGCTGCTCCCATTTCTGGAAACACTTCCTGTACTCATATTTAATTACTATATCTAAAGCCTCCTGTTTTTTTCTGGATTTCTCCCATTGGAAGCAAATCTTCTTCCCTTCAGTCTCAATTTTAACGTCAGGAACAAAAAGATGTCACATGGAGTGAGATCTTGCAAATATGAGGAAAGGTGGGATGGTGTGAAGCAACAACCACATTGAATTTGTTCAAAAACTGATTGCCTGTTACTGCAGTGTATGCAGGTGTGCTACCATGGAACAAAATGCAGTTTTTTGTGTGTCACTGTCCCTGATGCTTTCTCATAGATGCCTCAAGAGCTCAATGTAATGTCGCTGATTAACAGTCTGTCCACAGGGAACAAACTTTTTATGAATAAGTTCGTCGATGTTGAGAAACATGTTCATCATTGTCTTGATTTGACCTGGCAAAAAATATCACCCAATACCCAAAATACACACTTGATCAGCTCGGCATGATCCTACTTGGGAGAGTGACTAACCGCACTATAGGTGTACTATACCTGGCGACATATTCGAGAGCTACAATATACTCCCATGGATATTGACTGATTCAAGGAATTTTTGGGTCCCCTCTCATACTTTGTGTCCACTTGGGCATTTCTTTAGGTTAACAGATTTCTTCCCCCATCCTAAAATCATGTTTTATGAAATTATTTCATCACTTTATTTTTGTCTTTTATGAGTCAGTGTAGGTGTTTGCCTGATACTGTGATGCCTTAATGTATGCAACATGTTCAGCAAAGGTGCATCTGAACAAATGATTGAATGGAAGACAAACCAACGAGGCAGATTTTTGACTCCAAGATGACTCCACATCTACATATGGTGAGTTACAAGTCTGGACCAATTTTGCTGTTTTGGCATTTAGGTAGACTCTGTGGGCCTCAGCAGGAATGAAGGATTTTTGACTTTTGTTGTCAAGACTTTTTGAACCTGTCAGCTGTCTTTGGGGACAGAGTAGTGTGACACTCCGTCCCATCAGCAGAGTATATAATGAGGATGCCCTTTAGCATTTGCTGTGTTTGCCTTCTGCTTACGTTATTAATTGGATTGCACGAGCACTCCTACTTCATTTTTTCAATTCTCATGAGTGATTAGAATAAAAAAATGCAAAAATGTTAAGAAATATGTCACTGTTGTAGGTGTTAGATATAGCAGAGGAAAACATCCAAAAAGCTGGCACAGCTCCAGAGAACAAGATGCTTGTGGAATCAGCACAGAAGGCCAGTTTTTGATTAAAAGTCATTGACTCAAGCTCAGTTCTTCCAAATCGGCAGCCAGGCATTAACTTTATTTTCAAAAAATTACTGTATCTGTCACAATTAGCTATTCACTGTAAACGTGTGCTTATTACCTTAGTGAGGTAAATGTTTTCTATAAAGAATCAGTGTTAGCATAAATAATTTGCAATGTAACCATTTAGGAAGACAAGGCTATGTGCACACTGTTAATCTACGGTTATGGTGACCACTATCACAAAATACTTTACAAAGTCATCTGTCAAAATTACTGGCAGCATCCTATCATTAGCAAGCAGCCTTGATGGATTTCTTGATTTGCTTGTGATTTAAAGTCAAGATGATAAACACACATCATACTGATTCATTATGGCGCCATTGGCTGGACCTGCTTATTCCAACCTGTCATGGAATCCAGGAGTCTATCCTGGTTGCATTCAAGTCAATTTATCTTTGGAAAGGAGCATTCACTGAGTTATGCATATTTACAGCTAAAATGTTTGTCTCAGTCCAACAATTTGCTATGTGGTGACTGTTGAGATGTGAAGTTGTGATCTTTGGATTACACAGACACAAAGAAGCTGCTTCCATCATGAAGAGCAATAGGAGGACCTGCTGTTCTCTCCGTGGATGGCTGCACTTTTAAACTGTGTGTGTGATGATAAGGTGGGTTATCGTCCAGCACACCTTCAGATTGTTACAATGTCATGTTATTTTATAATCTGCTTAATCCAGATCAGGGTTGTGGGGGTTGCTGGTGCCTATCCCAGCTAGCACAGGGCACAAGGCAGGAACAAATCCTGGGCAGGGCAAACACCCACACCACACACTAAACACTAGCACCAATTTAGTGTCGCCAGTTCACCTAACTTGAATGTCTTTGCACAGTGGGAGGAAAGTGGAGCACCCAGAAGGAAAAACACACAGACATGGGAAGAACATGCAAACTGGGCAAGGATACCAAGAAGAAAAACAGCATTTGTCTCCACATCTTCACATGGTGAGTTACATGTCTGCACCAATTTAGCTGTTTTGATATATAGGTAGACTCCGTGGGCCTCAGCAGGGATGAAGGATTTTTGACTTTTGTTGTCAAGACTTTTTGAACCTGTCAGCTGGCTTTCAGGGACAGAGTAGTGTGACATTCTGTCCCATCAGCAGGGTATATAATGAGGGATACCAGGGATACCCAGGATACCAGGATACCAAGAAGAAAAACAGCATTTGTCCCAAGTCATGAACCAAATTGGGCAAGGCTCTGGTTCATTCCAGGGCAAACTTATGCATACAAAGGACACTTAAGGAGTCATCATTTAACTTCACATGCAGGTTTATGAGATGTGTGGGAAAAAAAAACCTGCACAGACACAGTGTGAAGGTGCAAACTCCAGTGTGACAGTGACTGGGCTGTGGTCCTGACACAGGTCTCCTCCTGGCATTGCGAGGCAGCAGCACTAACTGCTCTACCACTCTGCTGCCTACCATTACCAATATGTGATACAGTATATTCTCTTATTTATAAGACAGGACCATTATTCTTGTTAAGCTCAGGCTTTACTGTACTAGCTTTGAGCAGACAAAATGTGAATAAAATTCTGAAAGTAAATGAGGATAAGCAGTTATTCCTCATTAAAGAAGAGAGTTAGTCTGAGTGACAGGTTTTCATAAACAAGCTATTGACCTTAATACTGATGACAGATAGACTTGGCAGCATGTGGAGCGGAATGTGATGCTATCCAACTGTGTCTTCAGAAGTGGTCTTCTTCTCAGCACACTCCTTCAGCCACAGCTTTCCACCCGAGGACACCTTGCACTAAGAATGGTAAGTAAAGAGATGACCCTTTAAGCTTGTTAGACTCCATATGTATAAGAAAATATATACCATTAAAGAAAAGGAACTGAAGATGACATTTTTGCAGTGTGAAACTCAGATTTCATAGTTTGTATATCCTGTCCCTCCATTATGTGTCTGCTTCATAATAGGTATAACCTACCAACACCCTCGGACACAGCTGGAGGGGCTGGGAAAAATTGCAAAAGGGGGGTGGGATCCTGCTTAACTCCAGGACAAGATACTGCCCTTACGGTAAACACAAATTAATAACCTGCTCTTTCTCACCTTAAGTTCATTGACTGTTTAAAATTATTTGAATGCTCAGCAAAAACTAAAAGTTCAGATAACCAGGGATGGTGTTGTCAAGTGCAGCTTCATCATGATAAGCCACATGAAATTACATCATCATAAATCAGGGTAGGGGTGCAGTCGGTTTTCCATAATTGCATAAGTATTCATGACTTGAAAATGTCCTGCTATGAATGAGAGTTCCTTTTGATGGTCTGGTGCCCTATTCACAGTTATTTTCTGCTTTCAAGCAGATTGAGACCACTGAATATAAAAAATTAACTCCAGCAAATGGGTGGATGGACTTTCTGAGGTAGTTTGCCTACAGCTGTTCTGCTACTTTTCTTCCCTCCTTTCAGATGGTCTGTGGGGATATCAGTTGCAAACTAATTCAATTTTTGGAAAGGTCACAAGGATCTGATAATCTACATTATTTCTTCCTATGAATCGTGAATTTTCAGGAATGTTTCAAATTTGATTAATTTCAGAAGTGAATATCAACACCTTCCCCTTTGCGAACAGCAGGTGGTGGCCTTTTCACTTTGTTTCACTGATTCATTGTTCTTATCTTCTGAGGAATTAGATAAGTTAAACCTGTCAAGGAAATTTTGACCAGTCAATAAAAATTAAAAAATATCAGACAAATATCCATTCAAATATTGATAATACAGCAGCCCTTGTCTTCTTTCAAAGTATAATGAAAGGTGTGAATTAAACATAAGCCTTTCCCTAAGGAAATAATACTTGACCTCAATCCATTCATTCATTTACTAATCTGTTTGTCCAGTTCAGGGTAAAATGGTACAAGTCATGGACTTCATTTGGATCGGGCATCAGTCCATTCTTAAACACACAGCCACACGTACATTTAGGTGGCTCATTTTGAGTCTAAATAGAAAGCATGTTGTTGTAATGTAAGATGAAAATCCATGCAGACTGAGGGAAAACATTCAAACAGACATGCATAGGGTGGACAGACTTGAGGACTCTGGTGCTGCAGCCCACTGTGCCCTCTTCTTGCTCACACTTGACCTGCAAAATTTAAAATAGGCAGTTAATGTGTCAGAACTTTCAACATAAGGAACAAGTTGTTTTGAATGGAAAAAGTGAACCGCAAATCCCAATGAAACTGAAATTATATTCATAACAAGCTTTTGGATTTTTGTTAGCATATGCATTTCATATACAGTAGTCATTGAAAAAAATGAAATTGCAGATATGCAGACTTTATATATTCCTAGATTTTAAATAATATGAACAAAATGAATATCCAGCTCATCTTACAGTTCTCCCCTTTAATGTCATTTGTTAGTTCAAGTTTGTACAAGGAAATGTTCAAGGAAATTCTAAATTGTATGTCTCCTCAGAACAGTTCTCAATAATGCAATAATAGTATACAAATATATGTATACTATGTGGCGGAAGGCTGGGGGCTGTGCCCAGCCGGGATGCCGAGAAGGACCGGGAGAAGTACTATGCCTCCCCCGGACCACGAGAGGGCAGCCCCCCCTAGTTTGTATGGGGGCCAGGGGAATTGAGCATGGAAGCTCAACCCTATAGGGGCCTGTGGCCACCGCCAGAGGTTGCCCTGAAGACTGTGAAGCCCTGGACGTCAGCACTTCTGCCACACCCGGAGGTGCTGGTGGAACTATTACCAGAGACACCTGGTGTGCTTCCGGGTGCTCATGCAGCACTTCTGCCACACCAAGAAGTGCCGCAGGAAGCTCATCAGGAGGAACCTTGAGCACGTCTGGGTGGGAATAAAAGGGGCCGCCTCCCTCTAGTCATCAGCTGGAGTTGGGTGGAAGAAGACGAAGCTCGGAGGAGAGGAGTGGAGGCGGTGAAGGAAGACAGGACTTTTAAGAGGCCTGGACTTGAGGGTGTTTGGTGCAGGGACATTGGGATGTGTTTGGGGCACTTGTAAATAGGTATTGTAAATAAAACATGTGTGGTGCTTGAACCATTGGTGTCTGCCTGTCTGGGTTGAGGCTGATCTCCACAACTAATATACACCAATCAGCCACAACATTAAAAACATCTACCTAATATTGTGTAGATCCCACTTGTGCCTCCAAAACAGCTCTGACCTGTTGAGGCATGGACTTCTCAAGACCTCTGAAGGTGTCCTGAGATACCTGACCCCAAGACGTTAACAGCAGATCCTTTAAGTAGAGTGTGAGGTTTGGCCTCCATGGATTGGACTTGTTTTTTCAGCACATCCTACAGATGCTTGAATGAATTCAGATCTGGGGAATTTGGAGGCCAAGTCAACACCTTGAACTCTTTCATGTACCTCACCCCAGGTGAGGTGCCCTAGTGTGGCATGGTACGTTATCCTGCTGAAAGAAGCCATTGTCATCAGGGAATACCAGTGCCATTAAGAAATACATGTGCTCTGCAACAATCTTTAGGTAGGTGGTACATGTCAAACTAACATCCATATGAATGTCAGGGCCCAAGGTTTCTCAGCAGAACATTGCCCACAGTATCATACTGCCTCTACCAGCTTGCCTTCTTTCAATAGTGCATCCTGCTGCCATTTCTTCCCTAAACAAATGACATTCACACACCCAGCCATCTATATGATGATAATGATGATGATGATTCAACTTTAATAATAATAAATAATACATTTTATTTAATAGGCACCTTTCTTTGCACTCAAGGTCACCTTACAAAAAATTAGACAACAACAAAAAAAATAAATAAATAAAATCAAATTACAATAAAGGCAAACAAGTAGTAGCAAACATCAAAAGAAAATATTTGGCATTAACAATAGTAGGTTCATAGTTGGTAAGCCAGTTTGAAAAGATGTTTTTGGAGTAGTTTTAAAATGTGTTATTGAGTCCAGTTGATGGATGTGAGAGGGAAGAGAATTCCAGAGTTGAAGGGGCACTATGAAAGACACTCGAGCTCACATAGAACAGAGTTTGATGTGTGGTACAGAAAGTAAGGTTGCAGATGTGGATCTAAATGAAGAAGACGGAGTGTAAGTCTGTAGGAGATCAGTGAGGTAGGGAGGAGCAAGGTGGTGTAGAGTTTTAAATGTTAAGAGCAGCATTTTGTATTGTATTCGGTAGTAAACAGGGAGCCAGAGAAGCTGGGAGAGAACAGGTGTAATATGCTCAGTGGGTTTAGAACAGTTTATTATCCTAGCAGCAGAATTTTGAATAAGTTGTAAGCGATGAATATGTTTTTGTGGGATACCAGATAGAATAGCATTACAATAATCAATACATGACGTAACTAAGGCATTGACCAATACTTCAGTGAGTAAGAGCAAGACGGAGTCTAGAAATGTTTTGGAGATGAAAAAAAGCACCTCGAGAAACATTGTTTATATGGGATGAAAAAGAGTGGGTACTATCTAAAATGATGCCCAGGCTCTTAACCTGGGAAGAGACATTTTTAATAGTAATGTTAATTAAAAGGCAAGTTAGCTTTAGTAAGTGTGGAAATTAGGGCACTCCAGCTGCCCTAACCCCAACACAGACAGACAGAGACACGAGTTCAGCACAACACACGTTTATTTCCACACAGGAGGTGCATCTCCTTCGCTCCCCTCCTCACCACAGTACATCAAGCACCAAATACAGTTCCTTCATCTTCTTCTCTCCTTGTTGTCCACCTCCACTCCTCCTCTTGGCAAGCTTTATCCCTCTTTCTCCCGACTCTGGCTCTACGAATGGGGTGAGGTGGCTCCTTTTAAGCTGACCCTGGGAGTGTTCCAGGTGGCTCGCTAATCAGACCTGGAATCACCCCCAGGTGTGGTGAAGCCCCATATAGGGCTCTGCAACTCCCCATGGCGGCCCCACGGAACCCAACAGGGTTATGCCACACTACAACTCCCAGTGTGTCCTGCAGGAATCCATGATGCCACAGCCACCCAGGAGGGCTGCCGTCTAGTGTCGTGGTAGGTAGTGCCTTGCTGTTGTTCTCTCCCCTGGTCATTCTATCCAGCTGGCATCCCGGCCAGGTAATGGCCATGGCCATTCGTCACACAAGTATAGATTTAGAACCAAGGAAGAGCACCTTGCTTTTATTGCTGTTTAGTTGGGGAAGATTATGAGTCACCCATGACTTTGTCTTGGAAACATGCAGTGAGAATATATGGGGGAAAACAGAAGTAGATTTAGTGAATAGATAAAGTTGTGTGTTGTCAGCATAACAGTGAAATTGGAAGCCATGATACCAAAAGATATTGTCTACTGGAAAGATGTAGATGAGAAAAAGAAGAGGACCCAGCACAGAACCCTGCAGAACTCCCTGAGTAACTACTGTATTCTGAAGTGCCTTGAGCATGGGAAAGGCGCTATATAAAATGTATTATTATTATTATTGTATTCTCTGACTTCAGTTGGTAAACTGAACTCTGAGAATAAGGCGGTTGGTAAGGGAATGTGGGTGATAGTGGAAAGTATGTAATTTTACATAGGGACAGAAGAAGCTTTTGATGGTGGATTTTTCCAGTTTTGAAATTGAAAAAATCCAAAAAAGCATAGCAGTGCTTAACAGTAAAGTTATGATGAGTGACATTCTCTGGTGGCGTAATTAGTCTATTCACTGAAGAAAAAAGAGCTCTAGTATTATTCCCTCCTGTATTAATGATGTTAGAATGACAAACAGCTTTCACAGCAGAGAGAGCATTTTTGTATTGTAACAAGTGATCTAAGTACATTCCCTTATGTACAACAAGGCCAGTTTTCTTAGCTAGCCAGTGGCCTTGAGCTGAAGGAGTTCTGGTGTGAATCAGGGAGCAGTGTGAACAAATGAAGCAGTCCGTGTTTTTAAGGGAGCCATTGTCTTGAGAACAGAGCAGCATTGTAATGATCCACTAGTTCAGTGAAGGCAGTGAAGGGTGAAGCAGGCTGTGAATTAAATAAGCAAATAAAGCTCGCTGGGTTAACATGCTTGATATTACGAAATGAGATAACACGCTGAGTCTTTGAATTACTGAGAGGTATGCTAATATCAAATGGAATTATTTTATGATCTGAAATGGGTAATTCTGTATAAGTAAGACTGTATGGTATAATGCCAGTGCAGCTGACTAAGTCTAGAATATGACCTTTTTATGGGTTGAAATGGAACAGTCAAGCATTTCATTAAAATCACTTGTGAGTGCATCAGTTGAGATATCCACATGTATGTTAACATCACCGATAAAGATGACATTTGGAGGCATAGCACACATAGTTGTTAAAACAGTAAAAAGTTCTGCAATTAAACACTTGATGGTTTAGGAGGCCTGTATAAGACAGCAGTTACAGCAGGCCTGCAGAGTTTGCCAGCTGACAATTCAAAGCAAGAATAACCAGGGAGATGCACCAGTGATAATTTTATGTCTTTGCGGTAAATTATTGCAAGACCGACATGATTTACAGATGTAAGCAAACCCTGGAGGGAGTGCTTGGTTTAAATGAAACAATCACTCGGTTGCTGCCAAGTCTCCATAAGACATAAACAGTCCATCTTAGTGTCTGTGATAAAGTCACTAATCGGAAGAGCTTTGCTGGAAATAGATTGAATATTGAATAATCCAAACTTCAAAGTGTTCATAAACATATATTCCGGTGACTTTACCAGAGGACTCAGCACGCTTTGATCAACATGTCATCCAAAAGTATGTGGTCAATAGCATCTTTCAGATCAAAAGGAGTGAATTGTTTCACTGTTGTTTGTGCTGAAGTAAAAACGACAACGAGATCCCAGTAAATATATCTTGGATGCCTCAGAATGTCACAGTACAGCAGAAGATCAGCAGGTAGCTCATAATTTGTCCAAAGTCAGTAGACCGTCACCAATGGCATTTACCAAAAGTATTCAGTAATTGATAAGGTGCAGTTTCCACCATCAAAGCTAGGCACCAGACCAGGGAATCAGCAAGAACGTTTTCACTTACCCACACAGATTCCAGCCAGCAAAAAGCAGGTCTACGAGGCCTCATGTTAAGGCCAAGAAAGCAAAGAATGGTAAGGGACAGGAATGCATGATATTAATTTGTAATCCAATGTGAGATTGCATGCAATGGCAAAAAAACAATTTTAAAAAGGCAGATAAAAACACACAGAGAGAAATGCCAGTGTTTACTTCCACCTCCATTTCTTCATTGTACAGGTACATTGAAATGCACCTCTTGACAGGTGCCACTGTAACAAGAAAATCAGTGTTATTCACTTCATCTGTCAGTGATTTTAAAGTTGAGGCTTATCTGTGTATAATAATACATGAATAATGACTAAAATGTATGAAACATAGTAAACATTACATAATGATGCTGGACATAGCTGAACATAAGGTGACCCCACTGTAAATTATCTGAACACATTTTATGACTCACACAGAAACACCAGAATGTAAATTTGTCAACATTTTAAAGATAAATTAAACCTATGCATTTTCTGAATTTACTTAATCCAGTTTTAAGATGCAAGTTGTGGGCATCATCCACAGCGCAGGAGGCAATCCTTGAATGGGCATCACAGCACCACAGTGTACAGTATGTTCAAATACACATCCACATTTTTTCCAAAGAAAGACAAATCAGCTGAAAATGTCCATCTTTGGGACATGAGAGGAGGCACTGGGAAAACCTGCAAACTTCACATAGAGAGAGATCAAGACAGACCTTTGAATTCGATGAACCTTGAGGTGTAAGGCAACAGCTCTAACTACTGTGCCATTATGAATTAATAAAGCACTGATTTTCAAAGGCTGATTAACGTAAATAATTTAAAATACAGGAATATGTGTCCAAGTGTTTAGGTAGACATCTGGACATTAGAGTTTGCTAAGTTATTAAACAATTTAAGTAAAAATCAATAAAACATTTACTATTGAAGTATGGTGCCCTTCCTCTTTAAGGTGAGCATTTAGAAATAGAGATGGTGTAAAAATTAAAATGGGACGTGCTAAAAAGTGAATCTTCCTTAACCCCAACTCATCTTATTTGTTGTCCTTCTTAGAATATAAAATGAAAAGGATGTGAATTATGCAGTAAAATAATTCTGTATGATGAGCACTTTGACTAAGAAGCAGGCCAGATCTCCATGGCTTATCCAGGCCAGTAAGAGGACATATGCAGCCATATATGGGTTGACAGGATTGCCAGGACATGTTAAAATAAATTAATTTGTCACTTTTTCATAAGGAACAAGAATCAACTTTTTTGAATCCCGGATATGCTCCAGTGACATTTTCTCTTCACTATGGACCAAGTCTGCCTGGTCACTAAGAAGTGCTTTATGAGCAGCAGGCATCACTGGGCAGGAAGTACACATAAAGCCGTCTTCCACTGCCATTACCTGAACAAAGCCAGACCAATCTGGCTTATCCCTGGAAGTCTTTATTGCTGGTATTCATAAACACTGCAGTTCTTCATAAGCAAAGCTAATAGTGGCCGAGTGGACGGCAGCCTTTTTTTCTCCACACACACAAAAAAAAAAAGACAACACTAAAGGAGACGTTCATATAATAAGATATTCAAAGCTGCTTGATCCATTCAAAGCTCATTGGGGCTGGAGACTATACCAGCAGCTGGAACCAACCATGCACAGGGCACCAACTCATTGCAGCTAGATTAAACATCTAAATTAAATATCATTAATGTTCATTAAGGTGTATATTCAAGAATTTTTGGTTGGTGTACTTAAGAGTTGTGACAGATAGATAGACAGGCATGTGGTTTTGCTGTATTTTTACCATAAGCGTTGGGGCATTTAGAAGGTTAGTGTCTGCATTCATATCAAATATGTGTTGATCTACAGAGAGGGGGTCCGCATGGCCCATGGAGAGAGTGAAGATGGAGCATCTCTAGGGACCTGCTGCTGATCTGTTTATGTTCTTGAAAGTGCCATCTTGCATGCAATTTTATAGGGATGGCAAAAACTGAAAGAGGTGATATGGCATTGGAAAGTGGCTATAGAACAGAAAGTGTTCAAAATAAATGTAGAAAAGAGGCATAAGATTATGTAAAGGATTTGGTGAAGATATTGGCATGAACTCTCTTCACTAAGCAGTAGTCTGCAAGTCATGAATGCAGACACTTTTGTCATGTGTGATCAAGGTCCTGGGATCTGAAATTGCATAGCATAAAGTAACAATTGTTCTCAAACAGCTCAGTGCTGCTGATAGCACTAGCTGCATAGGAGAACCCTACCTTGGCCTCGATGGGGTACAGTCCATCAGAAAGCCCACTCATATAGACTCAGTTTGGAGCCTTCAGTTAAATTAACATATACATCTTGGAGGTGTAGGAGGAAGAGGAGGGAAGCTCAGACAGACACAGGAAGAACATGCAAATTTCCAACAGAAAGTGATAGGCCAGGCCACTGGACCTGTAAAGAAGCAAACAATGAATTCTGTGCTGCCCTTCACACTGAATAGTAAGCCAAAAAATTAGAAATCCAAAAAGAAATTGTTTGGAAGAAAGTAGTGAAGTCCTTCTGTGTAGGTGACATAATGAATGTGGTGGTAAGAAAAGCTGAGCATGTATGGAACACATCTTGAGGTCTTGTCCTCATACTTTACTTTCTAGCTTTGAAGGGCAAAAAATACGACAGCTACTCAAGGAGCTACATGAGCGTGATGTGTGGCTAATGCAGATGAACCATGGTACTGTGCAAAGAATTGGGATGAAAGTATCAATAACATTTTAGAATAAGCTTTTAAAGCACCGAGGAAGCAGATTCGCTCCACTTTTTCTTTTTTTTTCTTCTCTATTTATTTTTATTAATTTATTAATTCATCTATTTACTTATTTTTACTAGCTTTAAGTTTTACTTTGCTGTCTTAGCTCTCTTTCTCAGAGGTGGGGATGATTTGTTTTCGATCTTATTTTTGTAAAAATTGATTTATTTGTATGAATGTTGTGTGATTTCAATAAAATCAATAAAATAAAAAAAAAATAAAAAAGAATTGGTAAGAAAGTGTTCATGACAGAACAGACTGGTAAAGGGGTTACAGAAAAATGTAGTTTGGACATATGGAGGCAGAGAATGACTAGAAATCAAAAGTGGAAGGAACTTAAGGAAACAAGATCAAATGAATGGACGTGAAGAGAAAAGGCCCAAGGACTGACAGAATTGTTGTTGTTGGTTGCTGACATGGCTCAAGTGCCAATGCACCCACTTAGGTTGATATTTGGTTATCTAGTAGATCCTAGAGGCTGGTATAAGTATGGCAGTCTAGGATGCAGTGGAACCTTAGTCTACTATTTACAGCATTTTACCTCAGAGCTGGTTACTTTCTTTCAGAGTTTCATGCCAAGAATCCCAGATCTGTGTTGCAGCCTCACGGTTTCCACAGATAATGCCACTTGATTTGCATTTTAAAATCTGAGAGCTTATGGTCCTACTGTTGACTAACTGTTCGCTAAGAATATACTTTTAGAAATCACCTAGACTGCACTTGCCACACATGGCCCAGTCAACAAAAGTTGCACCAGCTCAGAAAAGAATACTAGCTCTGTTCATTATTAGCAACTAAAAGACCTGATCCTTCAAGGATGTGGAATGTGCAAAGTTCTGACACTGCTTTCCTCTAGCTTCTGTGTAGTCCAAACTTCATTTCCATCTTGTAGGGCACCAGGAAACATTTACAGCTTGGGGTAACATTTGAGCAACTTGTTTCAACTCATTTGTCTACATGTCAGCTTACTTCTGCTTTTATCATGTGTATGTCTTGTCAAAGATGATACAAGAGCCACATAAAAGAGTTGGTTGCAGCCACCTATATCATTTTTCCTGACTGCAAATGGATGAATTTTTAGTACAGATGTGTACAGGTTCGAGTCCAAAACAGAACTAACTGGTGAGGTTGAGATGGTGAGTTTTTAAAGTGAGGCAGAGGAAGTGAGGTAATTATGACCGGAACCAGAAGTGACATCATCTGGCTTGTGGCTGGAAGGGGCATCTTCTGGACCAGAAGTGACATCATGGGCCTCCTGACTGGAAGTGATGTCATGGAGGCCAGGCAGAATTTCCCGTAATAAGTCTGCAGTGGAAAAAGAGAGATCTGTGCACCTCGCCACCTCCTGGTCTGGTGTGGAATTACCTTTCTTCAAGCCCTTTAGCTGCCTTACATGCACTCGTGCGTGACAGTCTTCCAAATATGGAAAATCTGTGAATGCTTCTAAGTTGTAGCAATCAGCCGTGATGATGATAGCTGTCATAGATGATAGACTGGCATCTCAAGAGTTATTTGAAAACTTTCAGTGTTTGACCACTTTTGTAAGGACCTTTTAATGTCTTTCATTATAAGGAGGAGAATGACATGCTCAGGAGGCTCAGAGCTTACTCTCTGGTCTTTTTAGGGTAGTCTGAAGTACATCACTCAGGACACACCATGTAGGATGCCAAGACAAGCCTGGAAAGCCCAAACTTAGTAAACCGAGTAAACTAAGAGAGAAAATGAAAACAATGGAGGAGAAAAGAACAAGGTTGTTCAGTCAATCAAGCTTGTTTGGCTACCTAAGATGTTGCATAATGAGAGGAGAAAAATGGTTCTTGATATTTTCTCAAAAGAAGACAGAACGTTTACCTGGTAGAGGAGACTGGATCTGAAGAATGAATCAAAAGTGTCACCAGAGACTTGAGAAATAAACAAAGCCTACTCAAACGTTTTTACTGAGGACCTCCTGCTGGTAATATTTTCAAAATTGCAAGATTTCTTACCTATTTCGGGATGGAAAAGCAAAAACCACATTGTGGCAAATACAATCAAATAGCATACATTCACATGATTTCAGCTTATTTCACATTTTTTGTATAGTTGAATGAAACATATTTCTATTCCATGGTTGTTTTCTTACCCAGAGATATAAACATAAATGAAAAGATCTGTAGCTGTGTAACATAAAAAGTAAACTGATACAATAAAGCCTACCCTTTTACATAAATTGGCCGTTTTCGTAGATCTGTGAGTTTACTAAAAGTAAGGAGGCAATCTTATAATACCTATGCCTACGTGCAGATTTCTTTTCAGTATTACATCATTCTAACAAAATGTTATCCCTTACTTTATTTTACAGCATGTTTAATAAAAATCTCTATTGACACTTGTAGGAGTTACTGACTTTGTTCTGTTGAGTGTCGCTTAAAGGTCCTTGTTACTTTCCTCCTACTTGGTATTTTTAGGTAGGATTTTTCTTACTGTCAAGACAGCATTTATTATGATTCAGAGGAGTTTTTTTTTAGATCATTTTAAGAATATTTGATCAGGAGAATTCAAGAAATTGATACTTAGGGTTGATAAGTCATCCATTATTTCTCTTGCATTTCTTGCAGCTTCCAGGATCCCAGTCATGTGTGTGATTGCTGACATTGTGGAGCTGACACCTTCTCCTTGTGTCAGTGAGGGTCTTCGACTATGTTCCCTGACTTTCCTCCAGCATCTTTAAAGACATGCAAGGTGAAATGGCTCCATGGTGGGTGTGTGTGTGTGGACCCTGCTATAGAGTAACATGTTGATTTTCAGGAAGCATTTGATATAAGGTCCCATATGAGAAGTTGGGAATCAAAATTTTAAAAAGGGAATTAAATGACTACTGTGTAGTTGGGTGGATTATAAAATTGGCTAAAACACAGGAAACAGATGGTTATGGTGTGAGGAACCTTATCAGAATTGGATGATGTTGAAAGTGATGTCTCTCATGGTCATGCTAGGGCTGCTACTATTTTTTATATACTAGGGGGCTCTGCCCCCTGCTCGCTTTGCTCGCCAACCCCTGTGTATGGTTTACCGGATATACAATACAATTTATTTTTTGTATAGCCCAAAATCACACAAGAAGTGCCGCAATGGGCTTTAACAGGCCCTGCCTCTTGACAGCCCCCCAGCCATGACCCTCTAAGAAGACCAGAAAAAACTCCAAAAAAAAAAAACCCTTGTAGGGAAAAAATGGAAGAAACCTTGGGAAAGGCAGTTCAAAAAGAGTCCCCTTTCCAGGTAGGTTGGGCGTGCAGTGGGTGTCAAAAAGAAGGGGGTCAATACAATACAGTACAATACATAGAAAAGTATATGTGCACAGTTGTAATAAATGACGGAGTGGTAAGTCTCAGCCACATTTACAGCAGTAGAAATAATTGTAATGACCTTCATGAGCTTTGTCATGGTCTCAGTGGCACCGGTGATTCACCTCTAACTTTCCACACAACAAAAGGCCCCATCAGTGCCCGACATACACAACTCTATCAGATCTTTCACCTCCATTTGGCTTCGCTCCCCCACTTCTCTCTCCTTTTTGATGTTAGTGAGTTCAGCTTTAAATGCAGAGACACGCAGCATGTGGTGCTGGCGTTTCCCTGCTGTCGTCTGTCAAAAAGAGAATGCAAAATAAAAAGAATTCTTTCTATTTTATCATGAACTGCTTACCCTCAGACTGAATGCTCACAAAGAATAAGGCCTGCTTTCTTTTGATTTGTGTACAAAATACTGAAAGAAACATGAGAAGAAAGCCTTAATTTATAAATTTTTACATACCAAAAAAAAAAAAAATCTGCCTCTAGTTATGTAGTAGAGAAACCTTGGAAAAGTAAAATAAATAGAACTTTTCAAATGAAGTTTCAGACAAATCGAAGAAGTTGAGGCAGCAATCCAATAAAGCTGGCATTGTGTGGCATTGTCTCTGATGATAGATTGAGTCACTGCTGCTAATAATATCCATCCATTTAAGCCCCAGTCATTTTGAAAATAGATTTGGTTCTTGGGGGTGCCAGTCTATTGCAGGATGCCCCCGTTCACACTTGCACTCTCATGAGAATTCACAGTTGGTCTAATATGATGCCTCTGTGTTCCAGAGTTCTGAATTTGAATGTTCCACTAGCAACTGCAGGGTCCTCCATATCTGTGTTTCATTTTTCTTCACATGTCCTGGTTTTCTTTGCACAACTCAAAGAGGAAGTGAATGTGAGTGTGTGGCCTCTGTGAAGCTGGTCAGTGTCCATCCTGCACCTCATGCTGGATGGCTACGATACCTGTGACTATGATTTGGACTGAGTGAGTCTAAAGATGAATGATTGGACAGATTGTTCCAGACTAATGAGTCAGTATCTAGAGACATTGATTTATTCCAAGGGAAATTCAAGGCAAAACAAAAAAAAGACTTGAACTGGCCACTTAAAACAAGGTGAGAAGTGCTCCTGTGTAGCAGTGCTTTGGCTCTTTGTATTATGAAGTGTCATTGCTCACCTACAGCTGTGCACACAAATTACTTAAAGGTTGTTCTTACTGTTTCCAAATAGGTCACGCCAGTCCTTCTTTATTTAGCTTGCGGTAAAACTTGCAGACTCACTCCTCAAGACAAAACTGCACGTGCTCACATGGCCCATTTCAGTAACTTCTATTTGTACATTTTCAATGAGAATAGCAACCACGAGGTTACCTCATCCTTCCTTCAAACCCTCTAACAAATGTGTGTACCTGTGAGAGGCTCTTTACGTGATATTTCCACCTTGGAGAGACCTTAACAGCTTTTAAGAAATATCTGAATGGGACATTACTGAGTGTGTCTGCAGCAGAGATGTATATAAAGCGAGAAGAGCGTAAGTTAATTAACATTTGCCCTTCTTCTCCTAGAATGAGTATAGATTAGTTACTTCTGTTCTAAGAGACTGTCATGTAGGGCAGCAGAGTGCCACAGAGGCTGGCACTGCTACCTCATGGCTCTCATGTGTTAGATTCTGATTCCACACCACATGGTTGTCTGTTTGGAGTTTGCATTCTGCAATGTTTCTTTTTTTTCCTGGTTGGCCGAGTGATGGAGTGGGCTCTGTAATGAACGGGAAAGCCATTCACAGTTGATCCTCACTTTGCACCTGATGCTATTAGGATAGGCACCATCTTGAGTAAGTGGATTTGAGAATGTTGCATTCCCAGCAACTTGGGTTGGCACTGAATTGAAAAACAAAGAAAACCAGGGTTTAATTCAGGGTTAATTTAGTATAAGAAACAGAGAGTGGCCGACAAAATACCTCCGTACAGGAGGCTTAATATTGAGTACAAAAGGAAACTGAACAACAAGATGTTTCTCTACCGTCTACTACTATCTGATTTTCAACACACTGTTACCTACTTCTCAAGCTCCCACCCGAACTCCCTGATGTCAGAACTATGGGGAACACCTCTAAAATAACCACAGAGCACTCAGGGTGCCCTTACTCCTGAAGCACCTGAACCTGACACAAACAAGTGTGGGACACAAGTTCTTTCTGTTGTGGGAAACATCTTCCCTGTCTCCCACAAGCACAGCAACACAGTCTAAAGCACAGCACATACAAAATGCTTTCTTCTCTTTTCTGTTTCTCTTCTCCTTTCCACTACTCCAGTCAAGCTTTGTTGCTCCTCCTCTCGACTCTGGCTCCCCGAGTAGTGGCTGCTGGCTCCTTTTATAAGGCACCCAGAAATGTTCCAGGTGTTTGATTATACATTTCTGGCAGCACTTCCAGGTGTGGTGGAAGAGCTGCTCATAAGGCCTCCTCCTGCTGCAGCACCTCCTGGCGGTGCCTGCAGATCCCAACAGGGCTGCACCAAACTCCAACTCCTATGAAACCCTGTTGGAGTCTGAGGCACCACTGCAACCCGGGGGGATTGCCATTTAGCATCCCAGGGGAGGTAACGCTCTGGCCACACTTGCTCCCCCTGGTCCTCCCAGCATGGAGGCCCCGGCCACACCCTACACTAATCTGTGCTTATTCCCGCTCAACTTTGTGTGTAGTGATCTCAATCTCTTATTCATTCTAACATCCCTGATTCACATTAATGTCATGCCATCACCACAATGTACTGACCTCTGTAGGTCAGTCTACGGAGACCTGTCATGATGCAGCCAGGACTGTTGCCCTGGCTCAAGGTTATTTGTTGTTTACTTAATCTTATTTCAATACCATTTGTCATATTATGTCATTAATTCTATTTTTGATTCTGTTTTCTTTTTCTATTTTGAGTATGTAATATGATTTTCTTATGGATATGGTGTTTAATTTTGTTGTGTTTTTTGCAACTTCCATCTATCCATCCATTTTCCATCCCGCTGAATCTGAACACAGGGTCACGGGGGTCTGCTGGAGCCAATCCCAGCCAACACAGGGCACAAGGCAGGAACCAATCCCGGGCAGGGTCCAACCCACCGCAGGACACACACAAACACACCCACACACCAAGCACACACTAGGACAATCCACCTAACCTGCATGTCTTTGGACTGTGGGAGGAAACCGGAGTGCCCGGAGGAAACCCACGCAGACACAGGGAGAACATGCGAACCCGGGTCTTCTAACTGCGAGGCAGCAGCGCTAACCACCTGCACCACCGTGCCGCACTTTTTGCAACTTTGTTGCAGTTTTCCTTGCTACCTATTTTTTGCATCCTTAAGAGGCAGGGCCACCTAATGGAGCAGCAATGGTTCTGGGCCTTAGCAGTATTTAAGCCAAAGGTGAGGAAGGCACACAGCTTCGGCATTGTGATTGTGATATTGTGATTTTTCTGCTTCTGTTTTTGGATTGCATCAATTTTTCCCCCTGCTGTTGTTAAAAGTTGCTGTCTTGGTTTAGTGATTATTTTGGATTTTCTGCAATCCTTTGGTATCTTTGTAATAAATCTTTAAATATTTAAACATGTATGCTTTGTTTTGTCTGTCTGAGCATTTACAGGTTTCTTTCCTTCCTCATACAGTAACTCTTTCTGAACTTTAAAAGCTTAAGCCCCATTTTGTGGTGTACACAAGCTGAAAGTCTGCCTGTTGACTTTGGGGAAGGGTTGCCTGGAGTACACCTTTTCCTGCTGATCCAACCTGAATCAAGGTTGATCTGGCCTTGTGTGAGTTTTTTTGAAGTCTGCTCCCTTTATGTTCTCTTGGTGGTAGGTATCAAAAACAGGCGCTGCTCTTTTATCTGTGTGCCATTGCAAAATCTCAACAACGAACTAGATAAGCAAACAAGCCAAAAAACAGACATTTATTAAATGTATTGTTGAGATACAACATTAAACTTTAGATGTTAAGATGTTTATACTTGTTATGGTTTGGGTTCAGTTTTAGCAAAATCGAAGCTAAAATTAAAACTTAAAAAATCTGTGTTATATAATGAGTTTCAGATAGTAGGAGGTGAAACCTTTGAAAAACAATTGGCAGGATGTCATCTTGACTAATTTTACCAGATCACGCCAAGGTATACATTGTCATGATGTCAAATGAAAGGCAGAACATCAAATGGAAAACATGATTATTTTTGGTTGCACTCTTTCCCTCATTCCATCTTGATTCTCAACCTTCCTTTTAATCATAGTGTATAATAAGGATCAATATGTTGTGATGATGAAAGGAAACAGATAGCATTGTTTCCTTTGGATATCACCAACTCATTATTGTTTGGCATATTAAGTACCACTCAAAGACTGGAGGTTATTTAAAGGAACATGTAACAAGAAATATATTGTAAGAGACTGTCCAGCAAGCAAAGTTTGTTGTCAAGATGGAATCTGGCACTAGGGTAGCACCAGATAAGATGGTAAGGCTAATAAGGGTCAACAAGGGAGAGAAGAATCCACATTGGCAACTGGAGAGAACCTCATCAGCCAGTGTTGGTAAGCAAGGCCCACCAGGGTACCATTTCACTAAAAATGATACTGTTCTCACTCTCTAGAACTACTAGGACAGGGGTGCCCACACTTTTTCAGCTTGTGAGCTACTTTTAAAATGACCAGGTCGAAATTATCTACCTACATTAAAAATTATATATATATATATATATATATATATATATATGTATATTGTAGCAGATGGGGGCACTATTGCTCCCTTGAACCCTCAGGTACCACGCCAAACACCAGGTAAAAGTATAATACTTCTTATTTTTATTATAATACTGTACACTAAGAACCCTCCACTCCACACTACTCATACACTATACAATAATCAATAATCATCAATACTTAATCCTCCACTCCCAGACACTTAGCTACCCTTCCACCCAGCGCAGCTCCCTCATCTGGGTTTCCCACAGTCTTTTATAGTCCATGACCCAGAAGTGCTCCTGAACCCTTGTCCATGTGACTCGTTAGCACTTCTGGGTCGGATGAAAACTCTCCTTCTTCATCCCGGAAGTACATCGTTTCCTCTGTCGCAGTAATTAAGACGCACTTCCGGGTTATAGGGCACATGTAAGTCATTGAGCCTCCCTGCAGCGTCCTCTGGTGGGCTCCACGGTGTCCAGCAGGGTTGGGAATAAAAACACCATTGTCCATGATTCCCTGTTGGTCTTTGGGGCACTTCCATGCTACAGGGAGGGCTCCATCTAGTGGCCTGGGGGTATTGGCCAGGATGAACGACCAGCCATCTCCCACAATATATATATATATATTTATATATATATATCCATCCATCCATTTTCCAACCTGCTGAATCCGAACACAGGGGTCATGGGGGTCTGCTGGAGCCAATCCCAGCCAACACAGGGCACAAGGCAGGAACCAATCCCGGGCAGGGTGCCAACCCACCCGCAGGACACACACAACACACCCACACACCAAGCACACACTAGGGCCAATTTAGAATCGCCAATCCACTTAACCTGCATGTCTTTGGACTGTGGGAGGAAACCGGAGCACCCGGAGGAAACCCATGCAGACACAGGGAGAACATGCAAACTCCACGCAGGGAGGACCTGGGAAGCGAATCTGGGTCTCCTAACTGCAAGGCAGCGGTGCTACCACTGCACCACCGTGCCACCCTATATATATATATATATATATATATATATATAATATATATATATATCTATATATATATATATATCTATATATATATATATATATATATCTATACTAATAAAAGGCAAAGCCCTCACTGACTCACTCACTGACTCACTCACTCACTCACTCATCACTAATTCTCCAACTTCCTGTGTAGGTGGAAGGCTGAAATTTGGCAGGCTCATTCCTTACAGCTTACTTACAAAAGTTAGGCAGGTTTCATTTCGAAATTGTACACATAATGGTCATAACTGGAACCTCTTTTTTGTCCATATACTGTAATGGAGTGCAGCTCGATGGCCGTGGGAGGCGGAGTTGCGTATCGCGTCATCACGCCTCCTACGTAATCACGTGAACTGAAAACAAGGAACAGCCACAAAGAGCGCTGAAGAAAACATTCATTACACAATTGAGAAGGCAGCGAAACAATAAGAAGCGAGCAAGTGACACATATGTAAACCGTAAGTTTAAATTAAGTTTATAGAAACGCTCCCCCTATCGTTTGCAATACCATATTCGCGAGATACAAGTTTAATGAGAAGACACGAGGTATAAACGAGACTTTGGATCACTTTGAAACAGAGTTAAAATTGCTGTAGCGAGAAACTTTTAAGTACCGGGTCTTAGCTAACATTAAATAAAGCCGTGGACATCGCAACATCACACAAGGGAGCGGCTCACGTGAACAGACTGAACACAGCACGAGTGATCACTTCGATGAATCAAAACTATTCAAAAAACACATTACACAATTGATAAGGTACGAAAAGAATATGAAGCGACTGACGCATACAGGCATAAATTAAGTTCATAGACCTACAAAAGATTGCCATTTTTCTCCTGTACAACTATACATTGCATTCTCAACAGTAAGATTCCACGGCTTGGTCATATTCCAACCGGAGTGCTCAACTGACAACGTGGTATACAAAGACAACTATAACAATCGTAATAAACGAACAATGAAACAACGGAGAACCCGTGTGTTAAATAAAAAGGCTGCTTCCTTGGCAAAGCAAGGAAAAAGGATGGCCTTATATGGCGTTCATTTATAAAAACAATCGTAATAGACAAACAATAAACCACTACAGAACCGCGAAGCAAGCAGAAAGGACGGACTTATATGGCGTTCGTTTATAAAACAGCGGAGAAGCTGTGTAAAGACAGCTTCACAAAAAAACAGATCCTTAACAAGTATATTTTCCCTCAGTTTAAAAAGGTTTTCTTTTCTTCTTAATAAAAATTTAAAAGCAGTACTTCGCCGCTGCAAAGCATGGGGATTTTGAAAAAAAAAAAAAAAAATATATATATATATATATATATATATATATGGAGATATGTATATATATATATATATATATATATATATATATATATATATATATATATATATATGGAGATATGTATATATATATATATATATATATATATATAGATATATATATGTGAATGTATGTATGTATATATGTATATATATATATATGTAGATATGTATATATATATGTGTCTGTGTGTATGTATATATATTTATATATGTATGTATGTATGTATGTATGTGTGTATATATATATGTATGTGTATGTATGTATGTGTATATGTAGATATGTGTATATGTAGATATGTATATATATGTATATATGTATATGTAAATATATGTTTATGTGTGTCTGTGTATGTATATATATATATATATATATATATATATATATATATATATATATATATATATATATATATATATATATGACAGCAAAACTCATAACAATGACAACACAATTACATTGACAATCATGTTATGTTATTTTTAAAATGTTTCCTTTTCTTTTTCATAACCTCTTTAACACTCTACTTCTCCACTGCGAAGCGCGGGTATTTTGCTAGTATATATATATATATAACAATTCAGTGCATTTATGGTCACTACAATATTTGGATT
This sequence comes from Erpetoichthys calabaricus, assembly GCF_900747795.2. Lineage (NCBI taxonomy): Eukaryota > Metazoa > Chordata > Cladistia > Polypteriformes > Polypteridae > Erpetoichthys > Erpetoichthys calabaricus. Next base: position 187,236,907 of record NC_041396.2, read on the forward strand.
TAATAATCTTCATGTCGGAAAAGGCTGACTCGCATAAATAAGTAGAGCCGAATAATGCAGTCAAGGAGGTAGCACATTTCCTCATGTTTGGGTACTTTTCCTCTGTGAGTAAGTTCCAAAACTGTCCAAGAGCCCCAGACTTCAGATGAATGTCATCCTGTAGTGTCAAAATCTCATCCTCCACTGTAGAGGAGTTTTAGGTGAAACAGTGTTGCAATTTTTGATGTGGGTGAATCACCCTCAACATCTTCCCTAAATGGATAGCACTTAAATGTAGCGATTGGCTCAAGTAAAGCTGACTCTGATTTTCAATCTGCTCTGTGTAGCGTATGCTGTCAAGTTGCACACACCTTCCATTGCGTCTACAGCTCTGACGCGAGGTTTTGGATGTTCCCCAAATCAAGACGCTGCAGGTTTGAGGACAGATGTTGCATTTTTCGTTTGAAAGCATTAACTGAGCTAATCATATTGACCATGGAGTTCTCTTTTCCTTGCAGCTGTAAATTAAGCTCATTCAACATGTTGGTCAGATCGGAAAAAAAGTCTAGCGGCCATTGATCGTTATTAAGTTACTTGTATTCTGCATGTTTAATAATAAGGAGAAACTTCTTTTTCTCCGGCCAGGGGTCTTGAAATCTCAGCAGGAATTTCTCCCTAGCCATCTATCTCAACAAAGGCCTCTTTTATCATCTCTCCATCTTGGAAGGACTTCTTATACTTAATGATTGAGTGACTCACCCGGAAAGATGCTTCGGTGTGTCTGCCTTTGCTTTTGAATTCAGCCGAGTGAAAAATGACATCTGTTTGATTAACTGCGATTTTAGTTCCCTCTCCTTTCTCTTTCTCAGATCGCTTTTCGGAAGGAAGTCAGTTTCGTAGTTTTTATGAACAGTTCAAAAGTGCCTTTCCACATTTTCCTTCTTTGGAATAACAATGATAGATTGACAGATCAGACAAATGCACTTTGATTGTGACATTGTGAGAAAAAAAAATCCTCTTCCAATTCCACATCCAGCCCTTACCCTCCCCAAACAAATTTTTTTTTTAAATCCCTTCTTTAGTAGATATAAATTGGAAGGCTAACTAGATCACAGCCAGAGTTTTGCAGTAGCTCGTGCATTTGATCGTGCGTGCGGGATGACCAGTGTGTTAGAAGAAAAGAGATCTCAGACTGGCCGCCCTGTATGTCAATCAAGTGGCAAATGCCATAGAGAGGATATATGATAGACTAACATTTAAAAAATTTTTTTTGAATGCAACGCGATCTACCTGCACTACCTTTGCGATCTACTGGTTGATCGCGATCGATGCATTGGGCACCCCTGTACTAGGACATCAAAAATAAAGACCCCCAACTTGGACAGGTGGGACAATACAGTCCAATAGCGAGAACAGATAGGTTGTAGGAGGCCTTAAAGGTCTAGCCCAGGGGCTGTTTGATGCCACAAGTGGTACACTTCACCTGGAATCATGGAACTGGAATTGGGAGATGAGTTGGTTCATGGTCCACTGACGGGAAGGGGCAGAGACCATCTGACAGGAAGAAAGGAGTTTCTTTGGGAGGGTGGGGGTGTTTGGTGAGGCCCAAGTAGTACATCGCTTCTTTTATTCTGAAACAACCCCCTGTGAGATATATATATTTGATGTCCTAAACAATATTTGTGGTACTCAGAGGACCTGCAGGATTTTCATTTCTCTTTTTCTTTGTTTGTTGTTCCTCCCTTGTGTCCTTTAACAAAACCACTACTTTTTAAATATTTTGACATTTTTGGCAGTGCCCATAATGGTGGTACTGTATTGCAAAAATAATGAAAGATTCATAACCTAGAGCTGCTGCTAGTGCAGTTTCACATGTGGAAAAAATGCCATGCAGTCTTCTGGGGCCTCATGTATAACACCGTGCGTAGAACTCACATTATAACATGGCATACGGACAAAAGCGGAAATGTGCTTATGCACAAAAAATTCCAGATGCATAAATCTGTGCGAACGCCAGCTTCCACGTTCTTCCGCTACATAATTCCCGGTCAGCGTGAAAAGTAAAGCACATGCACGCGCCTGCCGTCCCGCCCCAACTCCCCCTAGAATTATGCCTCTTTGAATATGCAAATAAATATAAATAGCCCTTAAGCTTAGCCTTCTGTGAAAAGACAATGGCAAATGCATGGGGGAAAATAGAAGAATTTCAGCGAATACCAAGTGGAGGCAAAGACAAACGTACTATTTGTTGGTTTAAACAGTGATATAATCAACAAAAGGAAGTTGATCGAGTGACATAGCATGTAGGAGAAACTCGAAAGCTCAAGTTCACAAAGTCACAGTGCCCGAAATAAAAAAAGTTGTCAGATATCAAAGTGAAAAGGTGAAAAGGCGAGTCGTAGCCCACTGTCATATGACAGCTTATTAGGGTACAGAGAAAAAAAAAGGCACACAGTGGGAAAAAAGGACGAAATGTCAACTTTAATCTTGAAATTTCCACTTTAATCACGTAGTTTATTTTGTCATTAAAGTAGAACATCATAAACTTTATCTTAAAATCTTTTAATTTACTAGTTTCTCAAATCCCATCGTAAGTAAAGTAGCACATTAAATGCTTTGTTTTGTATTTGATCTTCTATGTGCTCTATGTTTGTGAATCACTAAGTGCTTCTTAAACGGGCTTTCTCTTCCTCTAACGGGACACAGAATCCATTACATTCGGAATATTACAGTTCTCTGAATAATTAAAATACTGAGATGTATGCGTGATATCATTTTCATGATGATAGGAGTTAAAGCGTGTTATTAAACATGGGAACACAGTGGTGCAGTGATTGTTCATATCTCACGCAAGAGGCTTGCTGCGCCATGCGCGACCTTCAATGAAATTATTTATTGTAGCAGTATTATCTCTTTCAAACGTACTAACCCCCAATTCCTGTCCGTACTTTTCTTTCTCGAAATACCCAATCACCACACAATTAGCTCTGTAATAGACATTAAGCCATCTGTAAGCTTAGAACACCAATTCTTCAAAACTTTTAAGGAACATTGAAATATCTTCGTAGTATGTGTTTAATTATCCTATACATTTAGTGTCACACCAGACCCAGCAAGAATACAGCGCGAGGCAGGAAAAATCCGTGAACAGAGCGCCAGATCCTTGCTAGCTCAGCGACACCGTGTCCTCGCATGTTTAATTATTAACAATATAGATTATTTAAATGAAGTTAAAGTTTTATCTGTATAATATAATAAACATATTTTGCTGCATTTCATCTTAAAAATGATATCGTCATCATATGTAAATATGTGCTTTATAAAATGGCTCAGGTTGTGCAATATTATAACTGTATCGCAAGTTGACAGTGAGATGATTGTACTTATAAGTACAGACAGTTCTACAAGGAGCACTTGATGGACTGATTGAGTGCGTTTGTAGTTCTTGTGATGAAACTGTTTCTGAACTGCGAGGTCCGTACAGGAACGGCTTGGAAGCATTTGCCGTGTGAGACAAGTTCAATAGACAGCATGGCTGAGGCAGCATGTGCTTGATTCTGGTATACCGATAATTCTCTGCTGTAGATCTGTGATTCTACACTCAGATACAGTGATATACAGTAATCCCTCACCTATCGCGGGGGGTTACGTTCCATAGCCCCCCGCGATAGGTGAAAATCCACGAAGTAGCGACCTATATTTATTTTATTATTTATACATATTTTAAGGCTTTATAAACCCTTCCCACACTCTTATAAACCTTTCTCACTCTCTTGTTAACCTTTCCCACGCTCTTATAAACACTTCCTATGCTCTTAAACACTTTCTACATTCTTAAACACCTCAGACCAACACTGCACACTGCACGCAGAGCGATCAGACGTCAATGTGTCTGCACTCGCTTTGTGAAGGGGGGCAGCTGAACTCACGCTGAGCAGAAATGGACTTTGTGCTGCTTCTGCCAAAATGCCTGCTTGTCGCTCTGCGCGTTCGGAAGGAGGAGGAGGAGTGGGGGTGTGTGAGGGCTGAACGCAAGTTCGCTCAAACCCCCCTCCCCGAGGCGCAGTTCGCATTGTCAAGGGGGTGGGGAGCTGAATGAACGCTAAGGAGAAGTGGACTTTGTGCTGGCTTTGTGCTGCTTGTCGCTCTGCGTGTCAATAATTTAAAGATAGATAGATAGATAGATAGATAGATAGATAGATAGATAGATAGATAGATAGATAGATAGATAGATAGATAGATAGATAGATAGATAGATAGATAGATAGATAGATAGATAGATAGATAGATAGATAGATACTTTATTAATCCCAATGGGAAATTCACAAGCCTGTACATCACCAATTTTCCTTTCTCACTGTCTTGTCTTGCGTGAAGTTAAAATGTTTTATAATAGTGAGATGTTACTCATATCCTTTGCCCGACATCCACATATCATATGTGTTAACAAAGTGTGTTTTATAAGTTTACATGTGTTTAAAGCATGTGGGATGGGTATTTTAAGGCTTAAACTATAAAAATGTTTATTTATATGGTCTTTCTATATCGCGGATTTTCTCCTGTTGCTGATGGGTCTGGAACATAACTTCCGCGATAGGCAGGCAATCACTTGTATTTAAAAACCCGCGAAGTCGTGAATCCGCGAAAAGTGAACCGCGAAGTAGCGAGGGATTACTGTAAATACTCCGAGTGGTGCAGTGAGAGTAATATGGAAAAAGATGATCTGCTGTGGCAACCCTTAACGAGAGCAGCTGAAAGAAGAAGAAGATGCAGTGAGAGTCACAATGCTAAAGCAGCTATGGTATTTGGAATACTTTAGCTATTCCCTGGAACATTATATTGTTACAGGTTAATTACAATCAGATGCATTAAACTAATAAACAAAACGCAGTTAGTTTCAGTGTATATGATAAAACCGCGTCAGGGATGTGGATCTAAAAAAGAAAGGGTAACCACACAGGAATAGTAGCACTGCTTTGACGCTGGGCGCCGCCAGTTTGCAAAACTGAGCGGAGAACTTGTGTACACCAGGGTATGAGCTACCGTGGAAATGTGCATGGCTTTACGCCAAGTTTAGGTTTTATACATCGTGATTTGAGCATGGAAACGTTCGTACGTAACATTTTTGTGCGTACGCACCGTTTATACATGAGGCCCCTGGTCTGTATCCTGAAAACATTTTTATACAATGACTTCCATTAATAACAAGTAACCTTTAGTGGGTTTTTTTCCCATGAACACTTTGGTGTGACATCCTGAACCAGAGGTAAATTCTGAAAAAGTCTTACATGCTGTATAACAGTTTTTTTCCAGAAAGGGAAAGGATGAGCAGTCTGGGGAAATATGACACAAAACAATCCCCTTGCCAAAACAGATTACTTAAATACCTCATGCTGTCAAGATCATGCTAGTATTTTGTTCAGAATCATTTTAATTGTTCTTCTGATCTATTATTATTGAATTTTGTCATGTTATTCTTTTTTTATCATTTCTTCACCATTTTGTTGTATGTTTTTAAACTAAATTAGGTTAATTTTTACATTATTTTCATGAGCGCCTCCATGTTTTGTAGGCAATGATGTCTGCTCCCTGTCACAGGATTCATCAAAGACACAGTATATGAAATCATCACACTGCTATAACAAAACCACTAGCACACTCTAACTGGCATCCAAACTTTTAGGCTTTCTCATAAAGACCTCCCATATTTTAAGTTAAACAAAGCAAACAGGTTCAATGAAGTTTCCACTTCACTTTGACTTCTGTCACACGATCTCCTTTTCCTGTCTTGTGCCCATTTTACTGTATCTTCGGTATTTCTTTTCTCATGCTGCCGAAGAGCAAGCTAATAATTTTTATCTTGCAGAGCAACTTACTAAAATGTGGGTGCTTTGCACAGAGCTGCAGCCCAATAGTTGGTTAAGGAACTCAATGAGGGTCACACCATAAGAAGGACTGACAGCTTTGGAGTCTACATGTTTTAGCTACAAGGCAACATTGGGTATTGTGCATCAGATGGCACACCCTAAACTCTCCTCAGGAAGATGGCGTCAGAAACAGCAGTTTCATTAAAGACTCTGCATCCCTTCCAGCAGAACACATTTACCAGGGTATTGAACAATAGACTGAAGTACCAAATTTCTTGATTCAATAAATGCACTTGATTGCCTTTAATTTACTTATTCAAGGAGTTATTTCATGTTTTGTAACTATTTACTGCAGTGGTCTTCTGTCGTATCCAGGCTTAATTCCAGAATTGCTTCAACTCCCCATTAACCTGAAATTGAATAAGTGGGTTAAGAAAACAAATTGATGAATGATGAGTTTTTCTCTTTTTAGTTTCCAAAACCTATTCCCCAATCCAAAATCTCTAGTCTATGCTGTTTTCCTCTGTGAGTTTTATTTTGTAAAGGGTGGCAGTAATGGCCTTAAGGAAGCCATAGTGGTGTAAATCAGCACAAGGTCTTTTATTCTGGTCAAGCATCAAGTGCTACCCGTGCGTTATTAATCCTGCTTGATGCTGTTAAGGTTTATGCAACATACTGGCACCAAACAAATTATTTTAAAAAGTGCCTTTGCATTGTAAAATGTGGAGCGGTGAGTCTGAGGCTAGGAATCTGTGCCCGCAATCGAATCCCAAAAACAGAAGTGACTCTATTCCGTTGGGCCCTTGAGTAAGGCCCTTAACCTGCCATTGCTTCGTTCTGGGAATGACATTAATGTGCATCCAGACCTGCAAACATGTCCTCCAACTTATAGGTAAAACCAGCCACTGTAAAATACCTCACACTGCTCCAGTGTGGTGCTGAGGTGTCACCCGTTGCACGGCTGCACTCGGGTCCCAATCTGTGTGGTTCATCGTGAGGTGGGTACGGCAATGCGTTGTATCAATGCATGCTCCCAGCCTCTCTCTCAGAACAATGACTTATATAGATACTAAACCGAGGAAAGTCAAGCAATTAGCACGTTTCAAGTCCTGCTACAAGCAGTACTGCTTGAGGAGATCCATTGCACGGCTCCTCAAATCACTACCTTAGACTCAACAAATGGCTTAATGCTAATGTATTTTTGAGTTGTGAAAAGAAAAACTGGTGTTCCTGAAAAAACAGAAATGTATGGCAACAGAGAGAATGAGCAGACTCCACACAGATGGTGACTAGACCAGTGTTCAAAAAAGGAGTGGAGCTGCCAGCAAACATGCACCTCCCAGCCATGGGGGCAAACTGATCTGGACAAACTGAGACTAGGACAAAAGCAAAAAAAACAACATCACACAACCATCTCTGCAATCTGATCACGTTTATGTCCTTCAATAAATACATATTTCATTTCAGACTTGAGGAGTTCATATTTAAAGGAGCAGGACACAATAGTGTTTATGCTGCTTTGATAAGATGATAAATAAATAACGAGTTTCCTTTTGTACAACGCACTGCCAGGCACCTTCAGCAAATGCACAGACGGCTGGGGTCAATCACCTGCTTTCAAATGTGAATAATACAAATTAAAAGTTATCTTGGCAATCTTTCGAGCAGCTTGTTGGTTTTTGTCAACAGTCTCGGTAGCCCCTTGTTTGTTTTTGATATTTCCTGGCTGCCTTGAGCCACAGGCTAAACTGCTTACTTGATTGTCTGAACTTGTTGACATTTGTCCATAAGGGGAAAGCAGCGAACCATGATGGCAGGTGCACAGAAAAAATTGGTGAGACCCAGAAGCTCCCAGGGTTCATTGCAGACATCTTACAGAGTAAGACAAGAAACTCAGATAAAGAGAAATGGTATAATGAAAGACAATGTGTGGCTAGGGGGGGCAGTCTCAAAGGAAGGAGGAAATCTAAAGGAAGCTGACTTAAGGATTACACTCATACAGACGCAGAAAACAATCCAATTGTTTCTCAGTTGATTGTTTCCTTTATAAAAAGTAAAAAGTTCTCTCTGGTCTTTGTGTTAGGCTCATTTAAAATTAGTCCGTATGTATGCCACCTCTACCAAATCAAGGATTTTGGGTACCCATGGGGGAAATTTGTTTGCAGTACCACCATCAAAAATTCTTCCACAAATATTAAAAGATAACCAAAAGACAGAAAATAAAACCCATTGTTGCAATCACCACATACCAGCACACCATGATAACACAGAGCTCATCAGAGTACCTACAGCCACTAGAATTCAAAATGTTTATGACACTGAAATCAAACAAGTTCTCAACATTAGAAAAATCCAGACAAGCACAGGCCATTCAGCCCATCAAAGCTTGCCAGTCCTATCCACTTAATTCTTCTAACAAAACACCATGTCTAGTTTTGAAGGTCCCTAAACTCCTATTGTCCATCACACTTGGCTCTCTGTGTGAAGAATAATTTCCTAATGTTCCCCTAACAGGTTTCCATGTGTGTCCCCATATTCTTGTGGAACTCTTTTTAAAGTAACAGTCTCAATCCACTGCACAATTCCTTTCAGATTTTTAAACACTTCATTCATGTCATCTCTGTTTGCTTAAACTGAAAAAGTTCAACTCCTTCAACCTTTCAACCATAACTCCCACCTTGCAATCCTTTAATTGGCCTGGATGCTCTTCTTTGGACTATTTCTATTGCTGCTATGTCCTTTTTTGTAACTTGGAGATCAGAACTGTACACAGTACTCAAGATGAGGCCTCACCAGTGCATTATAAATGTTGAGCATAACCTCCCTGGACTTGTACTCCACACATTGTGCTATATAACCTAACATTCTGTTAGCCTTCATAATGGCTTCTGTACACTGTCTGGATGTACTGTAGACAATGATGAGTCCACTACAACTCCTAAGTCCTTCTCCAAAGTTGTACTTTCAAGTGTTGTTTATTTAAATCTACATTTTTATTTCTTCATGTTATACTTTACATTTACTTATATTCAGAGGTGGGTAGAGTAGCCAAAAATTGTACTCAAGTAAGAGTAGCGTTACTTCAAAATAATATTACTCAAGTAGAAGTAAAAAGTAGTCATACAAAAAATTACTCCAGTAAGAGTAAAAAAGTATTTAGTGAAAAGACTACTCAAGTACTGAGTAACTGTTTTATCATAATAAATGATTTATTTTTTAGAAATGTTGTAAAAAGACAGACAAAAATATAAAATAATGTGCAAATTCTGCTATTTCCAAATAATAAAATAAAAAATGAGTAAAAATAAATAACATCTTTACAAAATAAAGATGCACAACTAACACAAAGTTCCAAATCTCAGTTTTTCACAACAAAGCTTTTGAAGCCAATACCTACAGTAGGTAACATGTATGTTTGAACAGTGCAAACTATTTACAGTGACGAGATATACTGTACACTGACAGTATAATACTTCATATTCACTTGCCCTCCAAATAGAGCAGCTGATAGAAAATAACATTAGAACAAGGCAGCTTGTGCGCGTACAAGACGTCTCACTTTACCGTGACCGTCTATGTCTGTGCATGTTTGGTTAAAACGTGCTTGTTCTTCACTCAGTGGTTAAGTTTCAGCAGGGGTCGGCTCTCATTTTTCATGTATTCTTTCTTTCTCTGTCCGATGTCTGTGAGGAGTTTGTACCGCTATGCCGCCACAGTTTGTGTGTGGTCATGTGACTGCATGGCTACGTCTGATTTGTGAAACGGAGTCTTGTGATTATTTTGCTACGTCTGATTGGTGAAACGGAGTCTTGTAATTATTTTGCTACGTCTGATTGGTGAAACGGAGTCTTGTGATTATTGTTGCTACGTCTGATTGGTGAAACAGTCATGCAGTAGATCCACTGGCAGCTTCTTTCTGGCAAAAATATAGCGTATATAATGGAAAAAAAGTAACAATTCGAGTGTTGCCCAATGTAGCGGAGTAAGAGTAGCGTTTCTTCTTCACAAATGTACTCAAGCAAAAGTAAAAAGTATGGTGCAGTAAAACTACTCTTAGAAGTACAATTTTTTTTAAAGTTACTCAAGTAAATGTAACAGAGTAAATGTAACTCGTTACTACCCACCTCTGCTTATATTAAATTTCATGTGACACAAATCTACCCCAGCAAGTATTCTTTTCAAATTCCACTGCAATGATTCAGTTGACTGTAAATTATTTATCATTTCACTATTTTTATTTATGTTGCTAATATAATAATTTAACTCTATATATATATATATATATATATATATATATATATATATATATATATATATATATATATGATTCCCGTCCTGATTGGTATGCCCAGAGATGTCAGGAACAATTCATTCCCCACCATTCTAGGTGACAGTGTCCATCCTGTAGGGTCCCATCTTTATACATGCAGGGTTCCCAAGGGAACTGTTGAGGGCACTGCCCTAGATGGTGGTGGTGGTGGGGGGGAATCCCCCTGGCTTTCTTGTAGCCTGGCCACATAATATCACCGGACGTACTCTTGAGTTTGCCTTAAAAGGAGCCCACTTCCATAGCTCTTGGAGTCAGAGTCAAGAGGAAGTGGGCAAAACTCAGCTGGAGGACAGAAGAAGGAAGGATTCATTGGTTTATTGTGTTTATAATTGTATTTGTGGAGAGTTATTGGAAGAAGAGGTGCTTCAAAACAGAATAAAAATCCTTTATTGTATTCTATCAGTGTTTGGTGCGTCATTGTGGCAAGTGCATTGAGAAGGGTGGAGACTGACATTATCAGTTTTGTTAAGGTTTGTTCCATTTTCTCATAAATCCCATTTTGTAACTTTAGCTTGACTCTCCCTTGTATATACACACACACATGTATATACAGGATATGCATTATTTACTGTATATATAAAAATGAGCAGATGCCCTGTGAAGGACACCACTTTTAACATGACCTAATTCTGATAATGTTCCTCATACCACAAGTGTTTAAAGGTGCAGCCTCCCACCTCCAGCACTATCAGTCTATGGTTGGATTTCTGCTTTTGACACTCTCTGTGTGGAGTCTGCACCTGTGTCTTACTGATTTTCTTCTGATTTTCTCAATTAACTCTGGCTTTCTGTGCAGGTTAGGTTTATAGTTGACTATAAGCATGACGGTTTGGAAGGACAAGAAAAGATGGATGTGTTTTGCTGCTTTTTATAGTGTTTTTTGTTCCATATCCATAGCATACAAGTACAGTAATTTGATGTAATGTTTTCAAACCTGCTTAATTCAATTCACATTGGAGAGAGTCAGGGCCTATTCTAGCAGCACAGAATGAAAGACAGGAAACAGCTCTGTATAAAGTGCCAGTCCATCCCAGGGCCCATTCATGTCTAGACTCACGAAGACATCAGTTTGGAATCATCAGCCTTAATCAGCACATCTTTAAAGATGTGCCCTGTGTCTTTAGGGAAAATCAGATTATTGGAGGAGAATCCATGCAGACACCGAATGTGCAAAGTCTACACAGGCAACATGTGAGTGCCAGATCCCTTATGTGGCAGTGCTACCTACTGAGCCACCATTAGATTAATAGAATTAAATGGCAAGCAGTTATTGAATATTCAAAGACATGGTTATATAAAAGCTAGTCTTCCATGCTACTAAGCATTTCCTTCTATTTAGATAGATAGATAGATAGATAGATAGATAGATAGATAGATAGATAGATAGATAGATAGATAGATAGATAGATAGATAGATAGATAGATAGATAGATAGATAGAACTTTATTCACTTCCACTAGCAGCAATACAGAGCATAAAATCAAAATACAATAAAATAGTGGAAAAGAAGTCCCTATTATACTATTATATAATTGCAAAACCCAAAATTACACACATAATTTAGCCATTGTATTATTATTACCTTTGTACCTTTACATTTACACTGTAGAAATACTGGCACTATCCTATTATCTATGCTATAGTTGACTATGATAAGATGAGCATTAAGGACTTCACTGTAAATGTACGTCACAACAGACATACAAAATGCTGCCTATAGAGTGTGTATATATTTTTATTTTTAAAGTAAATGCAGTAGACAGTCCACTTTGAGAAAACCGAGATGTAATCAGAAGGCCTAGTAGTCTGTGAATGAGAGAATATGAAGATGTACATGAGGGCAAAGCAAATATCATCACTGTCGGTTGCAGCAAGATGCCAAGATAATCACCAGAACAGCAGACAGAACTGGAGTGCGACTAGACTAAACACAATAGGTCAAGTTATGGATGCTGTGAGTGCCAAGGTCTAATGACATACAATACTGCTGGAAAAAGGGAGGCCTGAGTAGAAGAAGGATATCGAACTAGAAACTCAAATGATACATTAAATATTACCTCTTCTACTCTTTGTTCTTTCTTCTTTCTGCTCTGGTCTCTCTTCTTGCTTTAAGTTACATTTTTGCCACCTCTAGATATTCCACTGCTAGGGTCAGAATAGACATTAGAACTCGGCTCCCTAGCAGCACCAGGCATTCCTGCCATTCTGACCCCCAGATTTCTGTTAAAGGTTTAAGTAGTTGACTGCATACCTGACCACCATAAAGGGGAGCAGGGAGACGTGTCTGAGATAATAATGCCCCCTGTTGGCCCTAACGTCTCATGAGCCTTCAGGAACATTACCAGTCAGGAGCAGTGACATCCATTAATACCCCAGGAGTTACCATTTCTAGTCCTCTGAGCACAATATTGGGGCTTAGTGTCTTAGTGCCACCGCCATGCTTCATGATGGAGAAAAAGGTGTAGTGCTCACACATGGTGTTTACTCTGAAAGCCAAAAAACTCACTTTTGGTCAAATCAGACCACAGAGATTTCTGCCAGCTGGCTTAAGAGTGTCCCTTGTTTCTTCTAGCAAACTCTAGCCGAGATGTCTTGTGTGTTTTCCTTAAGAGTGGCTTTCTCTTTGCCTCTCTCCCATAAAGCTGTGACTGGTGAAGTCACGATCTCACTCACTGCTCCAAGCAGATTTACAGCTGTGGCAAATGTTTTCCATTTTGTTGGCTATTTTCTTGTCTCCATCACCTGACTTGTGCTTCTCAATCACCTTTTCATTGTCTTCATTGTGCAGGATTGACCACTAAACTGACTTACCAGAAGTTGGACCTCCCACATGCAGGCACTTTTAGACTGCGATCAATGGCAACTCCTTGACTACTGATAGATGATCTCCATGTAACTAATCATGTGACTTCAAAAAAACAATTGGCTGCACCAGTGTTGGCTGAGATGTGTCATATTATATATATGAAAGGATTTATTGTGCTGCGGTGGGTTGGCATCCTGCCCAGGATTGGTTCCCTGCCTTGTGCCCTGTGTTGGCTGGGATTGGCTCCAGCAGACCCCCGTGACCTTGTGTTCGGATTCAGCGGGTTGGAAAATGGATGGATGGATGGATTTATTGTGTATTTAGATTGTAATTAACTTAGACCACTTTGCAGAAATCTGCTTTCACATTACATTTAAACAGTCTTTATCTGTTGATCTGTTAATTCAATTTTGTATAACAGTAAAATGTGAAAATTTCATTGTATTTACAAACCTAAAAAAAAAAACTACCTGAATCCGAAAGATGAAGGAATTGACAAAAACAATGTCACAAATATTAATCGTACAAGGGGAGATGATCTGTTGCATACTCAGGGTCCTCACATCTGCTTTGTTGGATTGCTCAATGGTAGAGCTAAGATTTATTTATAAAATAACTTTTTTTAAACATTTTTAAGCACATGTATTCCAAGTTTTGGTTGTGAAGGTTTAAGTTTACCCAGGCATGACAATCATCTCTACACAAGATGAAAGCCCACTGCAAGCCCACTTGTGCTCCCAGTTTCTCAGTCAGCTCTCCCTTCCGGGCTCCCAGTACACAAGCACAGGTCCTCACTTCCCATGGAGTGTAGAAAGCACCTGTGCCAGCCAGTCGATGTGATGGTGTGACTTCTACAGTTGGTTTGGTCCACCTTAGCCAAGCTCCAGGCACACACTGACACTCACATGGTGCTAACTTAAGAGAATTTAACCTGTTGTCTTACACTTTATTTGTCTCTCTAAACTGTAATCTTTTTAACTCTCTAAGGTGCCTTCAGATGGCACTGACAGTGAAAAGTCCAGCCATCCATTTTTGAACCTTCCAAATCTAATCCAGGGTCCTGACTGTCAAAGCCCATCCTGGCAGCGTCGGGTACAAGGCAGGATATGACTGTGGAATGGGTGCCACTCTGTCACAGGGCACACTAGTGCACACACATCTTTGGGGTGTAAGAACAAACTCACACAAACACTGAGAAAACATACACTCACCAGATGGGCAATGAGCAGACCACTTGAACCCAGAGCTGCTGGACCTGTGCAACCAATTGTGCCCCCATACTGTAAATAGAGAGAAGACTACCTGGGGGGTTTGATGAGTCTTTATGACAACTGCCTGACAAAGCCGCATTAAACCACACAGTCATTGAATTGGATAAGCAGATATGAAATTGGATGGATGTTACAGAAGACCTACAGCTGACAAGAAGGTGCTTTAGTGGGACCTTGTTGCACTTTGTGCCGTTCTTGGGCTTCTTCAACCAATTTGGACTTACTGAAAGTAGAATGTACTTTGCAAATTTAGCTTTAGACACATAAAGTGTAGCATTTCTGGGCAAGGAATAACCTCTGACCATCAAGTGCATTTTTGGTAAGCCTGATAATCAGACCACAAATCCACATAAAGTCATGGAGGCTGAAGTAGGCTGAAAGAAAGGTGATGCTTTAGATTGGGGGCCACTCTGTTACAGAAAACACTCACACACACACATCTTTGGAATGTAAAAGAAAACTCACACAAACATGGAGAAAACATACAAACACTACATAGACACTGAGCAGGCAGGTCATTTGAACCCAGAGCTCTCCCAAAAGGAGATAAGACTAATTGAGGGGTCGGACGAGTCTTTATGACAACTGTCTGTGGAGAGAGAGAGAGACGCATTAAACCACACAGCCATTTTAGTAGAGCTGGCATGCAGGCAGATATTTTTGGACTGCAATTTATTTTATTTTTAGCTGTAAACAAAGCTGGAGAATTTTATGGTTAAAAATATAAGTAGCAACACTCAGCACAGCCATCTAATGAAGGGTGGGGTCAGTGCTGGTGCAGTGTCCCCTTCGGCACGTCTTACTAGTTTGGATTTCAGCATTTGTGTCCCCGTTTAGAGTTTTTTCCTTCCTTCTTCCACCAAATGCTGCTGGAATGAGGACCTGCTCTTTATGATCCGATCCTGAGCTGGATAAGTATAGGTTTGAACATTGAAGAACAATTAAGAATTGGATAAACATCTCAACGCTATTCTTTTGATCCTCCTGGGCAGTTTGACAACTGTTAAAAGAAACCATGTCTGTCTGAAAGAAACAAATATTTTCCACTTAATCATGTTATCTTAACTTCTGTTGATGCAGTCCTTTTATATGAGCAGTCTATAGAAGCTGTTATTATGCTCCAGCCAGGGTTATAGCACTGGCTGAAGCTTATTTTTGGTGTATTTCATGTTTTTATCATTGTTTATTATGCTTCCATTAATTATTTTCATTTTTCCATTTTATTTTAAATTATGTTTTTCCTTAATTCTTTAATTGTTGAATTTATAACTATTGCATTTCTATGTGTTATGCAGTGTTCTACTATGTCTTTTATACTTTGTGGGTGGAGCCTCAAGGGGTGGGGCCATCTTGATGTTGCTGCTGAAGGACCGCCCACAGCCTTTATCTGCCAAATCTCAGAGCACATTCTTCAGTGGTTTCATTTATCTGTGAGCATTCATTTTCTGGTTTATTGGAATTTTTTCTGCTGTTCTTGGTTTTCAATATGTGGGTTTTTCTATTGGGACTTGTTCACCTAGGATTCCACTATGCTTTTTTTGCTATTTTATTCTTATTAAGATTTTTTTGAATATTTGTTCTCAATTATAAAGATTCTTAACTGGGACATGTCCTTTCTAGCCAGACATTTTACGTCTTCTTTCCATAGAATGGCATCTTTTTTGTATTTTATACATTTTTGAACTTTATGAGAGTTTGTTTGGAACTTTGGAAGTCAGTTCCTTATTTTGGGCCTAGCAGGCTGAATACTCCCTGTAGAGTCAGGTGGTCAGACTGCTTGTGGTGAGGCCAATTCTATGCTGGTTAGGAAGGCCTGGCCTGGTTTGTGGAGCCTTTAGGGGGCATTGCAGCTTCTTCACTAGAGTAGGGTAATCGAATCATAACATGTATATTCTGATCACCAAAGAAATCTAAAATAAAAACATTACAATGTTCAACTTATGAAGCCAAGTGTGACCTCAGAAACAAGGAGAGCCATTGAAGTACAAGAACTTGAAACAGACATAAGATGTACTTATGTGGGCCCCATTCATATAATAAACACAATGGGCAAAACACTTGGCCAGGTTAGGACAAACACCCCTCAGAAAAGCATTCCATCTCACCAGCAAAGGTTTTCCTCATGCTAAATAGCATTGGAAGTGGACACTGGATACCTGGCTTCAAGTTCAAGGGATGTCATTTAGCAATAACCTGTAACTCCGAATTGTAAGTAAAGACAAAATGAATTCTAAACAATAGAGAGGAGGTCCCAGCCAATGGAATTGCTTCAAAGATAAATTTACAGCCATTTCTGTGTAAGCAAGAACTGATGATCAAATGAGCCACACAGGTTATTGATAATTTATCAGTTGCATCCAAAATAATAATGAGGACTTTTAAAGACAATTACAGTGAACTAAGGATGTATTATCATTAAGTGCTGAAAAAATCTGCTGGTTTTATTGGCCCCGAAAACTAACAGGATTGAGTATTAAATTAAAAACTGAGACTATCAAAGGCACCACTGGAACTGAGTTCAATGTAAATAGATAGATAGATAGATAGATAGATAGATAGATAGATAGATAGATAGATAGATAGATAGATAGATAGATAGATAGATAGATAGATAGATAGAAACCTTTCATTCCTAAAAGGCACGACATATATTGACTGAGAAGTGCCCGGAGTGAACAGGGCTAAGACCTTCCCGACAGTTACTTATGTCCCCAAGTTCGCTGCGGTGCGTTTCGCTTCTCATTTTTTGTTTGCAGCCATCCCTGCCGCTTCGTGTTGCGTCTCTGTCGCCGAGCGCCCTGTCATATGAGGAGACAAACCAGACAGTTCATATTATTCTGCTCAGGTATTCCCGGACTATTTTCACATAAAAAGCTTCACTGCTTACCCCCCGCCCCCGGTTGACGTCATAAGAAAATGAAAAATGCTCTCCAATCACTCCGATCAATAAAGCGATGCAGCCATCGGAAGTTCCGCGTTATTTCAGCTCCAGTAACCTTAATGAGAAGCTTCTTGGAGACAGCATGAGATCGTAAACTGGACAATTACAGGTCTACTTTTAAAAAACGGAATGAATGCAGTTTTACACTTTTTAAACTGCCATAATGGAACGATTGCAAAACTGCAGCGAGTATGAAGCACACACCAGATGTGGCAAATAAAGCCACGCTAACACTGAAACAGCAGCCGAATGAAGAATCAGCTCACGTGCTCAGCACAGGAGCTCCGAATGTTCGCCGATATTTAATTTGGCTGAAACCCGCTGTCTGTGAAATGCGTGCGCTGCTCCTCTGCGCTCAGCCCTAGGGAGCCGCAATATGCTTCCCATTTCACGTGAACAAACCACATGTGAGCCACAAACACCTCACTTTTGCATTTATTTATTATTTATTTATTTCCCTTGTAGAAAATATACATCATATGCCACTTTGCAAATTACAAAATATATAGAACACCATTACTGGCCAGTACAGAACTGTACAATTATGCAAAACTGCTTTGGCAGTTGAATAAAGGAATAAAGTGCTTTGTGAAAGCAGCATTTGGAATACATTCTCGCGACACGAGTGACTTATGATTCCACAGAACGACCTTGTTCACAGTAAATGCATTTCGAACCTTCTGATTCCTTGGTTCTAACAAAGAAATAAAGTGCTAATGCGTTACATCTCTTCATGACACAGACTTGTTTTGAATCAAGCAGGCACGACCATATGTCAGAAGCAGAGTGTCTCTGTGCAAACGTTACAGGTCACTATAACTGAGCCTACACATCACTCGGCGACCTGGAGCGACAGGACGTGTTCATCTGAAAGCAGCCGCAAAAGAGGACGAAAATGGACCTTTGGATCTCTTGGTTCCGATAGGCATAAATTATTGGGTTGATCATGGAGTTGTAGGTGGCAGGCAAAAGGGTGGCGTAAGTGTAGACCGACGGATACGCGTGGTCGCCAACTAAACAGTAGATGGCAAAGGGTAGCCAGCTGGCCCCAAACGTCCCGAGGATGATTGCTAAAGTGGAGACTCCCTTCTTGGTGGCCACGTACTGCGATGTGGTGAAAAAGTGCTGCTGGAGGGCAATTTGATGGGCGTGCCGACACACGATTTTGCAGATTTTGAAATACAGGTTCAGCATCACCATAAATATTACAAAGAAGGAGACAGCCAACAGAGTCACGTTACTTCTGGTTAAGGGTTTCACGATGCTGCATGATGACGGCTCCTCCAGACAGTTCCATCCTAGAATAGGTAAAAGCCCTAGGCCTATAGAGACCCCCCAGGTCACCACAAGCATCAAATAGATGCATAGGACTGTCCTCTCCGAAAAGTAAGTCAAGGCATTATAGAGTGAAAGGTAGCGATCAACAGTGATGGCTAGCAAGCTGCTAATGGATGCCGTAAAGGAGGCCACCAAGAAGCCCACAGTGATAAGGCTGATCGTTTCGGAGGGAATCACGTACTGGAACACAAAGTTCAATATTAATCCCATTCCTGCCAGGAGATCAGCCGTAGCGAGGCTCCCGATCAGAACGAACATGGGTGTCCTTAAAGTCGGAGTGTAAAAGATGATGGCCACTACAATGGCGTTTTCGCAGGCGATGATAGTCCCTGATATGCACAACATGATGTCCCAGGGGTTGATAGTGAAATTGAAAAGTTCAGAAGAAAACTCCAAAGTTGCATTGTCATCCGTGTCATCGATCCACACGGCCGGGAGCGCCGTTTCATTTACAGAGAAACTTTCATTCATTTCTCCGAAATCAAAGCAACCTGAAAAGAGTGACAAAAAGAAAAGAAATATTAGCTGAATGGGTTGTGTTTAGTTCTTGATTTTGTATCACACACCAACTTAAAGCGAATTATAATGATCGCAGAAAGAAAGGAAAAAAGGCGATAGAAATTAAAAATCAGAAGAAAACAATATGTAATTAGTGTAGCGTTAATTTTAGACAACACAGATAGATAGATAGATAGATAGATAGATAGATAGATAGATAGATAGATAGATAGATAGATAGATAGATAGATAGATAGATAGATAGATAGATAGATAGATTTGTTAAAATTTCTCCCTTCCAGACAGGGCAGTTCTGACTTGATCAGACGTTAATTAGTGTTGGTGTTGAGCATGCCTTGTAATAATGGGTCGTCCCATCTATGGATAGTTTCTCCGTCTTCCTGCGATCATTTATTGGGCACAATTTTCGGACAGCTTATGGATAGGCATTCCCGTCTACATGTTTATCACTTTTAAGACTGCGCACTAACGCAATGCTGGTTTTTCATAGCTTGTCAAACACATAACCTATAAGTAAACACATTTACGCATATGCCTGTAATGTTTATTTATTATAAGTGCATTTATGAAAGTAGTAATAGCAAAACTATCGACTTAAGTCTGTCTGTTAGAAAATATAACGTTATGTGCTGTTGTTGATGAGCTTGCGAAGAGTTTACAGAAAACACTGTATCGGGTGTGCAGTTCTCTCCGTTGTGCTGAAATCATGTGCCTGTCTAAATGCTTCGCGAAGTAGCGGGCATGTGTGGTGCTCTCCATGGTGCTGAAATCATGTGCGTTTTAAATGGCATTTCGAACTGCTACACGACCCTGTTTATATACAAGATTGTTACCTGAGAATTATAAAGGTAAAAGTGCATGGAAAGAAAAATGTGTTTAATATAATTCTATTATGAAGGCACAGCGATTCTGCTAATGAATCACAAAATTTATTAACATTACTTACCCGAAACTATAGGTGGAAATAAAGACTGTCATATACCGGGGTGTCCTTCAGTCTTCTTCGGGCAAATTGCGTTGTTCTTTCGCCGATGCTCGAATGAAGGCAATCGCTTTGGTACATAAATGTGCCTGGAGCAGTCAGATTCCGGCGGCTCCGCATGAGAGAGTGTGGATTACTGAGGAGGGGGCTCGGCGCGCGGAGGGAGTGATGACAGACTGGAGAGCTACTGAGGCTAGCGGGGCTGCGCGGCTCGTTAATAAAGCTTGATGACGTCAAAGGCGATGCTCGCTCAAGTGCTATAGGAAGCGCTCTTTAGTCACATGGCTCCGAAAATCACTAGAATATACTTGTAGAAAATTGTGTTTGATGTTAAAAACAGTACTCCTCAACATCTATTACAGAAAGAAAAAAATAATAGGCAAAATAAAGCAGTGATCTATAACATCTTCTTTCATCCTTCTGCGTCTCACTTTTCCAGAACGTTGAACTATTTTGTTTTAGTAAAATATGCGCATTTGTTTTCCACTCAAACACACCCAAACATACACACACTAGGGATTAAACTCATTAGTGAACATACACGTGAATGCTACACTAGAATTTTCTGACACACCTGCACAGCACGTGTATGCTGAAAGCTTATCACAGAGGTCTTTATAATCATCTCAGAACAAATGTTGCGTACAGATGATAAACGCTCCTAACAAGTATGCTGATTTAATTATTTTATTGATGCGAGTATGTGACAAACACCCATGCACTGTGGATGTGTCAGAAAACAAAGCTGCATGGCTACATATACATATATTAATGTGCAGGCACTGTCGAAGGGTGTTGCCTTAGACTCATATGGGGCCAAGAAAGGAGCAGTCATGACTGGAGTAATGTTACACCTCTGATTATTTATCACAAAGCCTGGATGTAAACAAACCTAAAATTAAGTGTTTTTGTCATTGAGTCTCTTTAAATATAGCAGATTGTGTGAATCTAGTCAGATGTTCTGTTTACCACCAAAGATACTTCTCTCAGGGTTTGTTCCTGCCTTGCACCTAATGCTTGCTGGGATAGGCTCCAGCTTCCTTGTAAACCTGCTCTGGATGACTGAGTTTGGAAAGTGGATGGCTGGATGGATAATTTTCTCAATTCACAACTATATTGAATGTTCTCTTCCCTTCCTCTGCCACTTCCTACACCCACTTTCATCTGGCCTTAACCTAACTGACCCCAAGAGGCACAGCCTCATGATGATTTATGCGTTGAGGTGTTGCACATCTTCCAGAGCCAACAAGTCTAAATTATCTTACAACCAACCTGCTTATTACAGGATGCATATTGCACTTTCCTAGTTAACATTTATCAAAAATATTACAGTTAAAGTAACCCTCTAGCAGTTTTCCAAAAACAAGCACATGTTTGGTCCTTGTCCGTATGTTCTGAGCATCATTGAGATAACATTCTCGTATGTAATGTATGAAGTGACTTTATGTATTCAGCCATGTATTTTAATTAACATCTTTCTTCTTAAAGTTACAAGTAAGAGAATACTGCATTCATATAAAACATTTCCAACACTAGATATAAGAATATTAAATTCATACACTTTAAAAGTGTTTGCTCAGTATAGAATTTCACTGATGAACATGTTTGGGTTGTAAGTCCTTTTTAAGGTGACATGGTGGTGCAGTGGTTAGTGCTAACACATCTCGGACACACAATCCTACGCCCATTACTACTTGTGTGGAGTTTCTACATTTTCCCTCTGCATGTCTGCATTATCTTTTCTCCAGCTATTCCAGTTTTATTTCATGCCCCAAAAGCATTAATTGGTCTTGTGCTTGTTTGAGAGTGAGTGGGCCCTGTCTTGTGCTAGTCGTGGGTTGGTTCCTGCCTTGTGCCTGAGGCTGCCAGAACCGACCTCAACCTCCAATAACAAAGAGGAGTGGGAATCTGGAACAAACTCTGGAAACATGTAGTTGAAGCAGAAAACCTCAACAATCTTTAAGAAGAATCTGGATGAGATATTAGGACAGCTTAGCTATTAGCTAAACAAACAGGGCTGATGGACTGAATGGTCTCTTCTGGTTTGTCAAATACCTTATGTTTCTATGTCCAATAACCTGAATGTAATAAAGTGAGTACTGATAATGTATAATGGAGTCACTTCTGGACCAAAGGCTCAAAGCTAAGACATCAATAGGCCTTGTCACTTGCTAGCTGAACTCTGATGTTTATATGAAGATGAGTTTCAGCCTTCACAGATCAGATGGTCAACAGCTCCTTCTTGGTCTGCACTGGTCAGGTATCAAGTGTTACCAGAGTGAACTGATGTAAACAACACCATCCAAATGAAAAGGACAATGAAACAAAGTGGCTATTGAGATGCATAAAAACATATAGCATACAGGTGGTCAGTGGCCTGAAAAAGGATCTTCTTAAATAAATGATTATGTATAAGTTAATGGCTTGCTATATGATTCAGTTCTTCTTCCTTTTAAAAACCTTTTCTTAATGATTTACAACTGATAAATAATCGCATTTTTATTAGAAAAATATGTAGGTGGTTAGCATGTATGGAAGAGTGAAATGGTGTTTGGATTGTAGTATAGAGGTTGTATATCTCTGTGTCTCTGCTTAATCCAGATCAGGCTCACGAGGGGCTAATGCCTGTGTCAGAAGCATCAAGATCAGATATGCAGTAGGCCTCAACCCGGTCCAAGGTAAAGGAATTTATTCAAATATTGATCATTTCACTAGTAGACTATAAGAAACACATGTTTTAGCAGGATTAAAGCAGTTCAAATTATTCAAATACTGTCAGGATAATAAGCACCAGGGAGACATCCTGGTAGCGTTGCTGCCTCAAAACTGCAGGGAACCAAGTTCAGTTACCAGCCTGCTAGCTACCTATGTTCAGTCTGTGTGTTATCCCTGTACTGGTCTGAATAACCTCTGAGCACTCAGGTTTCTCAAAAGGGACCTAATATGAATAAGTGAGTGTTGGTGTGTGTATGAGGGCACCTTGAAATGGATGGCATCCTATACATGGCTGACATCCACTGTAACTGAAGAAATGTCTATATGGATTTTTTCTGTGTGGTAGCACAATGCACTATAAAGTTAGCAGAAAGGTAAGGTCCAAGCCAGCAGCATTAGCATATGACAGGAATAAAACACAGATGGGACTCCAGTCCAACACAGGGCACAGTCACACTGAGAGAATTAAGAATTGTCAGGTCATTTAACAGACAGTTCCAGGAGTAACTGCTGAATATATGAATGAATAGAAGAAGAAACACAAGGTCCACGTAGACACATACAGGGCTAGGTAGGGACCTCAAGTCCTCAGAGCCTAACTTCTGTTCAGTCCAGAATCATGTAAAGATTAGATCCCATTATTTTGTAGCACCAACAGCAAGTCATTTTGGTCATCACATTATAAGTACAGAGAAGCACAGTAGCACACTTGCTGGCACTGCAGCCTCATGGACCTCTAGTTTCAGATCTGGCTTCTGTGTGGACTTTGTTCTCTCTTTGTCTTGGTGGGTTTGCCTTTGGGTACTCTAGCTTAGCTCTCACATTCCCAAAGACATGCTTGTCTGGTAGGCAAATCCTAAAGTAGCCCTACTCCAGCTTCAGGCTGTTGCTCCTGATGACTTTGAATTGCATTGAGCAGGCTGGAGAATATAATATAATATAATCTATGTAAATAACATCACACATTTTTTGTATTGTCTGTTAGTTTGTTCATCAATCATGAAAAAAATAGCTAAACACAAAACTTTCTGTATGTGTGGCTGTTGGTCCAACTTAAAATATTGGCTGTATGTGGTGTATCGGGGAGCAGAGTTGTGGAGGGAGCCAACCCAAAAACCCATTCCCATCAGGCAGCAGAAGTGCATTGGGGCTGATAGGAGGAAACTGTTATCAACACCTACAAAGTTTTACTCTAGTCAAAGTGGGATCTCATCAGCGAATGCAGGGGCAGAGTTTTCTGCTCAACTAATTTAGAAAATAATTCTATTGGAATTATTGGAATTCTTGATGGATTACAGCTTTTGTCTCATTGTGGGTTGTGTTTAGCCATGTTGAATTTTCAAAAGACAGTTTTTCACCTCGACTCTTTTCTGAGAAATACATGGGTCCTGATGGGGGGGTACGTGTTGCCAAACCCTTAAGGGACATTGCTCCTTTCCTTCAACCCTTTTCAACCCTGTCAACTCCAAAAATGCCTTCATTAGTGAGAGTTACAATTGTTAAATCACATGAGAAACTGTCTACGAAAGGAAACTCAGCTGTTTAGTTCACCACTACTTATTATTTTGTGATGGTATACTATAAGCAGGTTTAGAAAATGGAACGGTTGGATATTAAATGTAACCAGTGATAAAGGTGTTCGTGCTGTTCCACATTGGTCAAGCAGCTGTGCAATGTAGAAATATTGTTACACTGTATACACGTGACAGTAACTCCAAAATGAACTGATAACACTACATTTTTCACAGAGCAAAACCATACAGTTTTTAAAAAGCCAACTCTATTTTACACTTGACTATTGTTACTAGGTGTGATATTGATCAGCCATGGTTGAACAGAATGAAATGTGATTTTTTACTGCATGCCGAGTCACTGTTTAGAATAAATTAGAAAGAGAATGAATGAGGATGGTATTAGGAACTTTTATTTTTCTTGACAGTAGACATTCATTCAGCTCCAGTTTATGATGATGCACTTATAATTTTATGGTTTAATGGCAATACAGCATTGTGCTTTGTAGCAATTTTAAATCAATGTTGAATGAATCAACTTTGATTTGTCTTTTTAACATTCTGGTGACGTCTCCTGTAATACTACCAGCTATGTATGTGAACCCCAATCCCCTTGACTGTAGTAGGTGCTTTCAGAGGTCCATGCATTTCAATGAATCAATAAGCCATTCATTTTATTAATGTGGGAATAAACATCTATTTGTGAAACCATGGTGAACCAAGAAATTCAAAAAAATAGCGTTGAGGACTCCAGCCCAGCAAGGAGTTGCAGCAATTATGGCATCCAATCATACACAATGAGAAGAAATTCTTGACTCACAAGAGCTGAGAAATCACTGGAGAGGTGATGGATGAGACATTAGCATGTCAGCCAGCAATGACAAATGGGTCAACCTTTAAAAACACACGAACATTTGCTTTCTTATCTTAAATCATTATGCAGATACTAGCTGTGTGTGGTCTTCAGGACAAAAAACAACCCGCAGACTCCATAGCAGTTTTACTATATTCGTGATCTTGGAGAGGCATCAGCTAACTCTTAAGAATTACCCAGGGCAGAGGATGCGGACCTGCCTGTGCTTGCTGCCCCACTGGCTTTTATATGAAGACACTGGTAATACCATATCTTACCTGTATCACTGACATATGAGTCCTATTAAAATACCTCCAGAAAGACAGACCATGTTTTCAGTGAAAAATTCAAGCCTTTGCCGTCTGTTGCTGAGGTGTTTCACCTGCATGTTGTTGAGCTGCAGCATTTGCTTTGTTTCGATATTGTGTCTCTTCATCTGTGTCAATAGCACAACTTGTTGTTGCTCAGCGGCATTTTTAGCACACAAGTCTTTCGTAGTGAGAAGTACGGTGCATATAAGCGTGGAAAAAATTTAAAAGTGCATGCATGCGCCATCTAGTGGCTGTGGCTGAGTGTGAGCAGAGTGGACTGCTGCATACACACACAGGTCTTTCATTTATATACAGTATGTCTAATACCAAGGCAATGCCACATACTTCAGCTAATAATATATAATATAATATAATATAATATAATATAATATAATATAATATAATATAATATAATATAATATAATATGGCAAAAACAATATAAATGAAGATGTTCTTTTAAAATATAATAAAAATAATATCAAAACAAGAAGCCATTATTAAAGCTCATCTTACAAAGGCAGTTTAATTCCTCTAGAAGCACAGTAGAAATCATTTGTTAGAATCAGAACTTCTTGTTTTGTGGTTGTGATTGATTGTTTTCAGCCTGGTCTCTCCATGGTTTGCTGATTGAAAGAGAGGCACAAATTCATTAAGACTGCAGATAATTAATGCCATCAGTTCTTTACACTGTTACTCAGGCTACAAGTGTTAAAGACCATCCCATTAAATGGTGTGTTTATTATGTAGTAAATACCATTTTGTAAGTCTGAGTCTGGAGCTCATCTTTGTTGTTTTTGTTTATGCCACATAAGTGAACATTGTCTCCCAGAGGCCATTAGCCGTCACTGTGTCAGCCGTCATAAATCATCACAAGTTAGGATGTCAATTGAACAATAAAAAGCCTCCTTGATACATATGCTAGAGGAAGCTGGTCTAATCTAATTTCTGTAACTCATTCACATTATATCTCATATATATTATCTGTACTCACAAAATTATTCATTTTGTCTTTTTTTCTTTAAACAGCAATCTTTTTCTGCGGGGATGTTCTGTGACTAAAGTGCAACACAGCACTTATTATTCCACCATGTTATTCTAAAGTACATCTATTAGCTTACAGCGGACTGTATTTTTTTATGACTAGAGCAATGAAAGAGATGAGGCACAATGACACCGAGCTGTTCTCAAGCAATTTAGCCACGGTGACAGTATGGAGAGAGGTCATGTTTACTGTCTGAATTGTCTCCCGCAGAATGCTCTCAGAATTCATGGCTGATGTCACTGTCTGTTTAGATGAAGTCTGAACCTTGTTTGTTCTAGTGACTAGATGCACAGAGGTGAATTCTTGAAGGGAAAGTGAGCAAATGTGTTTTCCCACCAGCAGAGAACAAAACTTTGCAATGAAATATAAAAATATCTGCAAACATGTCTTATATGCAAAAAAAAGTTGTAATATCCTTGTCTTTCTGTGGTATGAACACTGGCCATCAGAATTCCATACTGACTTGTGCACATGTGATTGCTTTGCTGGATGCTCTGCGGGTGCTGTGTTTTGATTGGACAAGTTGAATTCCATACCAGCTACTCTGGTCCACTCTCTGTCCACCTCACTTCTCTCCATACTGTAGACAGCTGCCCTTGTTTTGAAAAGCTGAACTGCTTATAAGGTAGGAGAGCAGCATATGAAATAGTGCAACATTCCTAGAATATGACTTCTGATCAGAATAGAAACGGAGATCCTGAGTTCTATGTTTACATAAGATAGTTTTCTGGGATATTTTTTTTGTAAATTCCTGAAGAGTGCCTGTGATAATGCACCCTCCAGGCATACATTACCAGGGAACGTGGAACTGTTGCAGAAAAATTAATATTTTTTTTGACATTGTTTTGATCTTTTTTGAATAATTTACATTGCATGGTAATAAATTAGCACTGTTTCATTATAATCTACGTTGTATGTATACATCCTCCGTGTGTTCAATGGGTTTCCTTCAGTTGCTCCAGTTTCCTATCCATGGCCCAGTGTGAATGAGGAATTGTGCTTTGTGAGCAATCAAGGTCAACCCATGCTTGGCTTCTCCCAAACATTCTGTGCTGCTGGCATGCATGTGTGACAGGTGTCTAGCTCATACTTATAGGTAATCTAACCTAAACACAGTTAAAATATCCGACTACACCAGACAGTTCTATTAAGAGTCTGGGAACTCTTTAATAATAGTGCACAGGTTTCTCTAAATTGGGCGGTGAGTAAGCAAACACACAATGAAAGACATGGCAGCAATTTCAAGAAAAACAACAGTAACTTGCATTACATGAGACAATATAAAATCCAACAAGAAGATAAAAGTAGATATGAATCTTAAAGTATCAGGAGTGAAAATCTTTCAAAACGAGAGCAAACATTCTAAATGTCTGTTAAAGCAGTGGAGGATATAACCTTTGGTTGTGCAGACTCCAAGTTGCATGCTGTGCTACCACAACAATGAATCATCCAACTATCCCACTAAAACACTCTGTTCGCCGAATGCTAGTTTTCCCAAAAGAAGTCTTGCTAACTTAAAAAATCCCTGATGGCATCTCTCCCTCGTGGAGTGAGTATTCTCTTTCACTTTTGGGAACCTTGCATTGCTACGATGAATTAGGCACGCTTTGCTTCTTGCCCATTGGCTTTGCTCAGCTCTCTAGAGAATCTTCCCTCTCTTGTTGGACCTACAATGGTGTGTCTTTGGTGAAACTCTCTCTTCCCTCCTGGAGGTAGGTATCACGGTCTGTGTGCCTGGTGTCTTGACAGCCCCATACCCTCATCTGCCTGTGAGTCCTTCCACTCCGTGTGAGTGATTTTGGCAGTGTACTCAGTGAACTGTCTCTGTCTCTCTCCACACCATTTACCCTCTCACACTCTGGACTTGCTCCATTCTACTCACACTCTCTTTCATTGCACCCTCTGAACACCACCCACTGCCCAGAAGTATATAACTGCTTCAGTGTCTGCCTAGATAACACGACGATCGATTAAACAATGGTACATACCAATTTCCTTTGCTTAACAACAGTGTAAACACATTTTCATTGGTTAAACAATTGTATTGTTGCCAGCTATCAAGAAGTACACATACCACTGTATGCTGATTAGAAACCAATGTCCCCAGAACACGTTAATTTTCAAAGGAGGCAGGCAGTTCTGTATCACAATATGGTATGTTGAGGAGATACCAATCAAAGGAGTCGGATCTTCAAAGCATGTGGTTCTTTTGCAAGACAGGTAAATATTTACGTCCTGTAGACAGCCATCAACAATAACCTGTAACAGAATTATTCAGGAAATTTGCCTTTTCACTTATCATCTAAGTCTCAAACAAAAGGTGCCTGCTGCCCCTTCATCTATTGGATTTTACATTTATTATTTACGTGTTTTTTTTTGCCTAAGAGAAAAACAAAACCACTCACTGTACAAAAATTTACCCCTCTGACACATGTCTACTGGAAAAACAGGTTCAAAAATGGATAGAGGAGCTATGTTACCACCTGAACTATAACAGGCCTTTACCTCAGCAGGAGACCAAAGAGTGAATGCAACCTGTTAAATAAAGAAGCCACTGTGAAAACATATGGCAAATGGAGGCAAATGTCTGAAAGACACAAATTCACACATATTGCTTTGTACAGCTCTCAAGTGTACCAGGGTATGTGGGCTCAAAAGACGTTTTGATATTAATTATAATATGTCCTCTGAGACGCCAGCCAAGTTTCAAATGGAAGACTACACTCAGCAAATTTGTGAAATTGTATATTAAAATTCAATATTCAATGAGAACTTTCCATTTTTCTTCAATGGTGAAGGCAGAATTAAAAAAATTCTGCTACAAGAGAATTCAAGTTTCACCAACTAATAATTATGTTCTTTTGGTTTAGTGACTCATTTTTTTTTATTCCTTTGAGGTCTCTGTAGTCTGATTCCCTGTTTGCCTTGTGTCTGTTGTTTAACCTCCACCAACTCAAGTATATAATCAATTGAATATATGGATTGATCTCTTGTAAGGTCAGGGCACTCTGTTCAAAGCCATTTGTCAAAAGGGCAGAAATGGCAATTAAACACAGAATGGCCAGCTTCCTGTCATCACCAACAAGGACAAAACACCTTCGAGGCTGTGGAATGTAAAAGCATATAAAGGCATGGCCCTGTTCACGTGTAATGCCTGCAAGGTGTTGAATTTGAAAGGCGGGGTGGGATGGAAACAGCGAAAGGAGAAAGCCTGGAGCTGATACAGATATGAGAGTTAGAAATGGAAACAGCACTTTACGTACATCCATCATCACTTTTAATGCAGAAATCTAAAAGCACAAGATACAGCCCTTGAGTCGAGATGGGTCATACTGCAGCCTGCAATACCAATGATGTAGGTCAGGTAATGCCCACAATGTCAGTCATAAAACTCCCTTTCAGTCCAATAACCCTCCCTGAACCCTGATCTTAACCATAATGTAACGGGGCGTGCGATGAGCGTTTTGTGACTGACGTTGAGGATGTTTTATGATGATGGGGCGTTACACGATTGACCTCATAGGTACTGTGGTCTGCCATTACAGTCTGTTGCGTGAGTCAGATCCAAGCAAGTCACATAATCCAGTTCTTAATTTCTATAAAATGCAGCACTTTATCAGTCACCAAAAATTACATATCAAGAAATATCTTGGGTTGGAAATGATTGTTATCTCACCACATTCCTCACAAATCTTCACACAGATTTTTGAGAATGTGGTATTCTATTATTGCAGGCAATTGAGCCTCTCATCTCGAGTCATTTTCCCCATGGCCTTGAAATCGAACATATCAGTTTCATTGGTAGGTCCTGTCATGATCTGGCTTGTAAGTTACATTTTTTCCAACAGTTCCTTGGCCTCTAAAAATTATTTCAGTATGGGTTTTAGGGTTTCTGAGACCAATGAATCTTTTGCTTCTTTTTGTTTTTATAAAAATGATTCAGATTATAGTATTTAAAACCATGTCCATTGTCATGAGTATGTGTGGGGTGTCATGGCCAGTTTGGACTTTTCCCTAGTCCTGATAATGGTGGGATGGCTGGATTTGTAATGCTGGCCAATGGTTCATGGGAATGGGAGCACCTGGTTGGGAGGGCCAAATAAACTGTAAGGGGAGGAGCTGACCATACTTAAAAAGCTGTGATGGGAGAAAGGTGGAGAAGAAAGGAAGAGAGCACCAGATCAGAAGGAGAAGTCACACTCCAAAAAGCAAGAGGGAACCGTTTTCCTTTTCTTCTGGGTGTGGTGACGGGCCAGCATAAGGGAATGTGTATGATGAGAGTTTCCCAGGACATGAGGTACAGCTTGGAGCATCCTTCACAATAACAGACTGTAAAGAAAACACTAATACACAAATAACAATTGTAAGAAAGAAATTAATGAAAACAAGAGTTCTTTAAATATACCCACTCATTAACACTAGAATTACCAAGGCCTACGAAAAAACTCGTAAATCCGTCCCACCTTAAATCCCTTCGCACCTCTCCATTAGCATCTTTTGACTTGTAAATGTGTCGATAAGCAGCAAGCAGCCTGCTATCACATCCTCCCACCGCCGCACAAAGTTTTCTCAGCTCAAGTCTGTTTACCTGTGTGTTAGTTGCTTAGAGTTGTATAATAATAATTCATTACATTTATATAGCACTTTCTCAGTACTCAAAGCAGTATCCACACAGGGAGGAACCGGGAAGCGAACCCACAATCTTCCACAGTCTCCTTACTGCAAAGCAGCAGCACTACCACTGCACCACCTGAGTAAATACTATGTTGTTATTTGAAACACATTAATTTCATGCATGTTCTGTGTCTACAACAATTTATGTAAACACATCGTTAAAACAGAAACATTTTTCATGTTTTAGTAATAACTGACAAAATGTAGACATGAAGCATATAATGTGTGATGCCTGAAGTCCAAATATCATATAAACACTTTCACAAAAGGTACAAGTATAACAAAACAAGTGCGCTTTTATTCAAGGATATAATTGCAGAAAAAGAACCCACATTAGGGTGCGACATTGACACGTCTTTAACATGACTGCTTTTGTGGTGTAATAGTAAGAGCTGCTGACTGGTAATCAAAAGGTCACGAGTTCAATCCCAAACTACTCTGTTTTGAGAAGGACCCTTGTTTTCATTAATTTCTTTCTTACAATTGTTATTTGTGTGTTAGTGGTTTATTTTGGTGAGTGTTTTGTTTCATGATTTGTGTGTGGCGGAAGTGCTGCAGTGTGGTGTTATGTATACTGGTAGTGTATTTGTTTGGTATCTTATCTTATTTACAGTATAATAACATTTCTCATTTAACTTAACACTTACTTCCACTGGTGTGCTTCTATACTTGTTGTGGTCTAGTAGGAAAGTAGTGTTGGTCACTCGTGCCCTGGATCATTTCTTTATTTTTTCCTCTACAGTGGAACCTCGGTTCACGACCATAATTC
Source organism: Erpetoichthys calabaricus (assembly GCF_900747795.2). NCBI lineage: Eukaryota > Metazoa > Chordata > Cladistia > Polypteriformes > Polypteridae > Erpetoichthys > Erpetoichthys calabaricus. The sequence continues at coordinate 187,268,816 of NC_041396.2, forward strand.
GTTCCAAAACTCTGGTCGTAAACCGAGTTGGTCTTGAACCGAAGCAATTTCTCCCATAGGATTGTATGTAAATACAATTAATCCATTCCAGACCTTACGAACTGTATGTATATATATATATATTTTTTAGTTTTTAAGCACAAATATAGTTAATTATACCATAGAATGCACAGCGTAATGGTAAACTAAATGTAAAAACATTGAATAACACTGAGAAAACCTTGAACAACAGAGAAAACTAACACTGCAATAGTTCGCACTATAGTGCTAGGAACCGCTCGCTAAAAACACTTTTTTTAATGAGTTTTAAGCACAGGGGAAAAAAATGAACATTTGAAAAATCCGTAATTTAATAAACCACCAAGAAAAGTAAAATTGCAACAATGCAGGCTACGAACCGATCACTGTAAATAGAACTGAAAACAAAAACAAGCCTTCTCTACTTTATGCGTCCCTCGTTCGCTCTCTCTCTCTCACGCACCTGTGTGTGTGCGTGCGTCTCTCTTTTGCAAGCCTGGAGTGCCTGTGTGTGTGTCTCTCTAGCGCGCTCCTGTGTGTGTGCGCACCTCTCTCTCCCACGCCTGTGTGTGTGTGCGTGCGTCTCTCTTTTGCGAGCCTGGAGCGCCTGTGTATGTGTCCCTCTAGCGCGCTCCTGTGTGTGTACGCGCCTCTCTCTCCCGCGCCTGTGTGTGTGTGCGTGCGTCTGTCTTTTGCGAGCCTGGAGCGCCTGTGTGTGTGTCTCTCTAGAGCGCTCCTGTGTGTGTGTGCCTCTCTCGCTCGTGCTCCTGTGTGTGTGCGCGGCTCTCTCTGTCTTGCGCTGCCTGTGTGTGTGTGTGCCGCGCTCTCTCGCTCTCTCTCTTGCTCGCTGCACAGGAAATGCACAGGGAGAAACTGAACATGTACAAACCGAAAGGGAACCTGGCTTGTTCGTATACCGAGTGTGTGGTCGTGAACCGAGGCAAAAGTTTGGTGAACTTTTTGGTCGTAAACCGAGTTGTACGTGTACCAAGACGTTCGTGAACCGAGGTTCCACTGTATTTGCTGCCACTCCAGTTCGGCACCACATATTATAAACGTGCCATTTTGGGAGTTTGGGAAGCGGTGCAACCATATGGACACTGCCATGTTGGAGACTTGTTGCTGGGACGCAAGGCCCTGGGTTCCTGGGATTGTGATGTCACATCATGATGTCACTAGAAAAATATTTTTAAAAGTTGGCACCATGCATACCTAATCTTCCATGATTTGGATTTGTGAAAGAAAAAAACATCTTTGTGTCATTTCATATTGTTAGCTTTTGAACTTGCTTGTTCCAACAAGTTTTGCTGTCCTCTGCTTACGATTTACATCTTGTGATCCTTGGCTCCAATTATGTGTACCCTTTCTGGTTTACAATATACCACTCTGTTTCATGACCACAATTCAACCACACATCCTGAGCTTTGTTATTTAATTAATTTCTTCCTGGTTATGACCCATGTGTGAATTATGGTTTGTTCATTCCATTTCCTGACTCCATTTTCTCTAAAAACACTGCAGTTGCCTTGTGAACGCACTACAACTCCTCAACATTCACTTCCTTAAGACAAAGACAAAATTCTCAAAGAAAATAGTCACTGACTCCCAACAGGCACTATTTTTGTCCACTCCATGGAAAAACATCAGAACAGTCTACATCTCATTGCTGAGGTTTAAACGTGTCTAGTAAAGGCCAAGATCTTGGCCAGATATATGACCGTCTTATAAGTTTGGTCTTTGGAGAATTCTGGAAGTTGCTAACTACTTTCCATACCAACTGTTCCTTAAGGCAATCAATAAGGAGCAAGTTCAACCCCACGTCAGTTGCGCCACCACATCCTTCAGGAAAGCACTCCATCTTGTTTTGAAAAGCATGAGCTCAAAAAAAGGAAACAAATCTAATGATTTATAAGGGCCTTGTTGTTACTACTCCCCTATATAGCGGTGAGACTGGCTGTTGTGAAACTGAGGGAGTCCCAGAAGCACCAGTTCAAAAAACACTTTCAAAAGTTGTCCACTAATGGGGGGAAAGCACTGTCAAAAACTCCAACCAGAAACCCAAAGGGGTGATGACAAATCTTTATAAAAATGAAAAGGTTTATTTTATCAAAAAAAAGGCTCTGCAATACACAAAGCTCTCTAGAGCACAAGGAACTGCCCGAAAAGGCAAGGCAATACGGCAAACAAAGTTTCAAAACAGAATCCAGTAGCGGTGGTCAAAACAGAACAGAGGTTCAAAACATCAAATATCACAGTCCAAAGTCAAAATCAAAAACAGAGCACAAGGATTGAAAAGCCAGGAAACACAAAACAATAACACAAGTAACACTGCACTCCCTAGCGCATTCACAATGAACCAACGGGAACTCTGGGAGGACCTCCCATAAATAGGGTGGAGGGCTGTTCCTGGCAGTGATTGGCAGGTGGCCCCATCCCTTGAGGAGTCACCCACAAAACACAAGGGTCATAACCTAGGCCATGCCCCTTTCCCAACACACATATAGAAAAATGTTGTATATTATAAACGAAAGAAACATTATTAGAATTAAATGATACAAAAGAAAAACAAAAGGTGAGAAACCCAACAGTGTATAACAGCCAGGGAGTAAATGCTGGTTGAAACATGATACAGGGGTTATTTAATGTTTTTCTCTGGGAAGTCGTCCAGAAATTTCATCAACACTGACTTTTGGAAGATCCTTTCCAGCATCTTTACAACCAGTATCAAAGCTGTGATCCTTCAGATTCAATGACTCCCAATTCTTAAGATAAGTCCTGCACTCTGAGCTGAGTCAATTGCAGAGAAACAGAAGTGGCCAGAGGAAGCAGTTCAAAGGTAACGTCTCAAAGCGGCCCTGAAAAGCCGAAGTCAGCTTTGTGAACTGGAAGACTTTGACAATTCTATATTCTCAATGGAGCACCATAATTCAGTAGACAACAGTTCACTTTGAGATTGAAAACCTCAGTGACAAAAAAGACAAAACACATCAGGGGAAGACGAAGGTGAAGCGTAATGCATTTGAGTTTTTGCTTACTGAGATTTGTTACAAATAATTTTTGTATATTTTAAACTTGTTTTACTTGTTGTTAATAATTGTTATTGCTATTCTGGTTGTGCAATTTTTTTAAAAAAAATTGTTTTTACATAATCGCTTCCATTTTGTATGGTATTTATGGCTGGTTGCATGACATGAATAGGACATGACATATTGTGTCATCATTTCCCACTTTCAGAATTGCAAACATGTTGGATCCCTTGGTTTGTTTTTTCAGTGGAATTGTGGAAACTTAAAGGCCCTTGTGAGACACATTAGTCTTAGAACATTTGTTTTGCATTGTGACTTTATTTCTTATTCTTGCATTATCTTTTTGACATTTTATTTTGTGGTCAGTTTCACAGTCTAAGTTTTTGCCAGTTCTTCGTGTTTTTTTTATTTCTTACTACACTTTTTTATTTTTCATCCTAGGCCAATTATCTCATTGCATCCATTATAAGAAGAACCCAAGAATCCAAAAGGACCCTCCTCCTCCTCCAGTAGTCCCAAGAGTTGGAGTTTAAAGATTAGAGAGCCTCACCAATATCTTAAGGGGAGTCAATCACATATAGAGGGACTGCGGATGTTTGAGAACAAGATTATAAAAGGTGAACGCTTCCCTTTTTAAAATGAAATATGAAAATCACTTTTTCTTCCTCCCTGCCTTTACCAATTAATAAAGTGTGACAGAATGATTGGCCACACGAGTTGAGGCTGTTTTATATAAAGTGTGATGAATAATTAAACCTGTATCTGTATACTCTTTAAGACAGAAGGCATAGGAAAGGGAACATTCTCAGCATTACACCTGAAAAATTACCCTGTCACCCAGAGTGCAGAAAATCAGAAGGACTCTTAACATGTTTAATTTATTTTGACAGGCAGCAAGCAAGCCTGAAAGGGGACTAACCTGACCTATGAAGAAAAAAAATAAAATAAAAAAAGCCATACATGGTGCTAATTGCGTTTTCCTAGAAAAAATCAATTTTTGTGAAAACAAATTTAAAATGCAGTAATAGGATTTCTCGATGAGCAGTAACACTCTCAATTAGATTTCAGGAAGTGGCAGTTCTACAGAATATTTAATTCACTGCTGTACCTCACAAAATATGGTTTCATGAATGCTTTCCTGTAAAATTAGTCATAAATGTACCATTGCAAAAGAACTGTATCAATGAAAATTAACCCCAAGAAAAAACAGAGTTTCATGTCACGATAATTATAATGCACATCTTTTGATGCACTTGGACATATCATCATTGACGTGTGTCTTACAACTTCAGACACCCTTACCCAGATGAGCCATTTGGGTTTGATCAGCCCACGTAGCATTGCTAGTGTATGCCCCACTCCAACTGATTTGACAAACTCCGAGATGGTTCTGATGACCTGTCACTGATGGATCCTTCTGATACCCAAACACTTGTGGGACTTGCACAAGCTACAAATACCTGGTGCATCCTACTTCAGTGGCTCTACATGATGCCAGTGCATTCAAGCACTCAGTCTCTCACTTTCCACCTAAATCTGGTCTTCTCGAAGCACAGTTAACACAGACACGGCCTGCCTATATGATTGAGACATAAATCCAATATCTGGCTTGAGGGTAGATGCTGCAGTAGTGTCTGGAAATGTGAGCTGTGTCAGAAGTCCTACCTTCAGCTTCCATTCTTTAGTTGTTTCTAGTATCCCCATTGATGTTCTTGGTTGTGTCCTCTTGCCTGTTCTGATGAAGAAGATACGTTTTTCTGTGCAGTATTATGATTATTTCATGATATTTACTTTGTAGAGAATGCTGTCTTATTATTTTCGGTCACCTTTGCAACAGTTACTCATTTTTATTGTCATGTTTATTAGTATTTTATAGTTAACACCATTCTGGGCGATTTGTCATGGTTAGGGCTATACAGTTTATGGTTGTTTGGGCTGTTGCTACCACATGACAGGAAGTCGTTAAGAGTGTGATGTCACAGATCCTACTTAAGATGGCGGTGCACGATGGGTAGTTTCCAGGTTTTCTACATTTCTAATAAAACATTTTCAAATCTTTTAGAGATTTGGAATTTGGAACTGGATGTAGTATGCAGATGTATTAGGCTGATCATCCCGGACAAAGGAAGTGATTGTGCAAGTGACTTTAGATCACAATTCAGAAATTTTGTCAAGTGGCACTATGATGGCTGGCTAGAGCTTGAGCTTTGTCCTCCTGTTCCAAGCAAAACCCATTATTTAACTCTCTACCCCATCTTATTTCTATCCTTTCAATGAAAACCTGCCACTCCCTGTCACAGAGAAGAAATGTTTCCATTAGGGCTGAGAAATCACTATTACTGTTTCTGTCTTGTCAAAGAAACTGCAGCATCCACCAGCAGAATCTGGAAGTAACATGAATGCATACTGAGACTCAGCATTTGTTCTGAGTTGGCTGCTGTTATAAAGAAGCAGCAAAAACTGAAAAGAGATGTCTGAGATCTGCAGTCCAATCCTGACTTAGAGATGAATGCGAGCAGACAAGGCTGGCAAGGGTTTTCCAAATCCTTCAAACTTTGCCCAAAGGATTATGGGGCCTCATCATATCAGTACTGACTACCCAGATTCTACACATGCTCAGCCTCTTATTATTACATTTCTAAAGCTTTAAAGCAACCAGTTCATTTTGAAGGAGACTTTTTGGGTTCAGGATATCACTTTCTAAGACTCTCATATCCACTTCTTCCCTAGACTTCAGTCCCATTACAGTTTAGCAGAGGAAGTCGATGATCCTTTCAAAAAAATTGTGTTGCTGGGCTTCAGCCATATTGACTGTATGCCACTAAACTGAGGCACTTGTTGTTTGAGGCAGCTTCATTACAGCTGGCCCCTTAATTCTATGAAGATCTCTTCGGTCATCTTGTATTGCTTGCTTCTGGAATTTTATTTGATATGTTGTTAAACAAAGTCACGTTTAGTTTCAAGTTGGTAGCAAACTAGAGATCAGTTATTTTTAGATTATTGGCTTGCTAAAGCACTATATTGCTGTCTAAAATCTAGTCTTTTATATGCTTTATACGATGCCACATACTTATGTTATAAAGGAAAACTACAGCCCAAAACTATATTTTTCTTATGTTACTTATCACAAGAGGTTTGTGGAGATCGCCAAGAAAAATGTTCAATCTCTTGTTTTCATTGAGAATGGGCAAACAAACTTTCTGATAGAATAGGCATCAGTTGGGTGATAAAGTCAGAGAGGCAAGATTGCGTTGGTTTGGACATGTGCAGAGGAGAGATGCCGAGTATATTGGGAGAAGGATACCAAGGATAGAGCTGCCAGGCAAGAGAAAAAGAGGAAGGCCTAAGAGAAGGTTTATGGATGTGGTGAGAGATGACATGCAGGTGATGGGTGTAACAGAACAAGACACAGAGGACAGGAAGATATGGAACAAGGTGATTGCTGTGGCAACCCCTAACGGGAGCAGCTGAAAGGAGAAGAATAAGAAGACCAATGCTAGACCACAACAAACAATACAAAAATATCCATGAAAAGATCTAATGCTACTCATGCCACATAATCTACATGTGAAGACATCCAGTCGTATGCTCACACTGTTAAATAAATACTTCAGGAAAATCAGAGCAGTGCCTGCAGAGGAAACACATTCACATGGTGTGGTGGACTGGAAGGGGAGGGCTTAATTGCAGACTCCAGGCTGCTTTTTAGCACTGTGGGGAAAGAAGGAGAAGAGAGAGTTAGGGGCAGTGCCCTCTCTCATCTCTGTGGTTTACTTCATACCTCGACTGAGCCTGTGAGGAAGTCCTCTGATGCACATGTGTGACAACAGGTTTGAGTATTTGAACTGATTCTTGCACCTGCATCTTCTCTTCATTCATTGTTCAACTCTTGCCTTCAGTTCAAAAGCTTGTCCCTGTGTTTCATCTTTGTGCACTGCTCTATCTCCATTCTCCATGAAAATATGAGATTAAACGTTTTTGTCAACAATCACCTCAAACTACATGGGGTACATAACATAATTTTTGGGTTGAGAATTCCTTTATGCTCAATATATGTGCACCTGTGGTCAATGTGGGGTGCAGCATGGGGACCCTTATGATATATATTGCCTCACTCTTGGTTATCAGGTGCCACATTTAATCCGTTGGCGGAGTTTTTTTGCTCTTTTGTTATTTGCTTAACTGCCATGTGTTATACCCTTTTAAAATTCTTTGTTTATTTTTTTGTGCTTGATTATAGGGGTGTGGATATGGAGTGGGGATGGTTTTGGTCTTTCTACTTTCTTTGTTTTTTGTGTTTTGGTTGGTAGTTTTTTGATGTTTTATGCAGTGTCAGGGGTCAGCTGCTGGGGGTGGTTCTGTGGGTTGGACAATACAGAAGGCAGATATGCAAGAGATTATTGAAGTATGTTTAAACTGAGGTAGACTTGAGTTTTTATATTATTGAGGTCATCAAATTGCCTTATCACAGTGGACCATTTTTTCTCTTTTCATACTCTGTTCTGCCAATCTCTTGCTCAAGAAGATTATGGGTAATCTTAATACAATTTTGCTTAAACTGTGTTACCAGTCTTCTTGTATGCTAGACCTCCTCCATCATCACCAGATTAATGTGGCTTTAATTCAAAGTCATGTCTACTACCTGCTGGTGTCTACCACTGTAATATCAAACATTAGTTGGTTTCAGCTTCTTCTACCACTTGTACTTAAAAATAAGATATTCTTATTCTACTACAGCATATAATACAGATTAAGGATTTACAACAGGGAGATGAGGATCTTGGTTGATTTTGTTACTAGCAGGCCAAGTAGGAGGTCATAAATTACTGTTTACCATGGTTTATGTTTTTACCCCATATCAGCACACTTCTTTTCTGACTTTACCAATTATGTGCTTAAATTCTTTGACAGTGACCTCCTGGTTGGCTATGATGTAACAGATCCTTTGTTAGACCGAGCATCATCATCTATTGGCAAGCACAACTCTCATTCTGTATTTTCTTTATGGACATTTGCCGTTGGTCTTAATTGAATAATTTCACTTACAGCACCCTTCAGCCGGAGAATTAGTCTACTAGAACTAGTAGACCTGCCAAGGCATCCAGTTCATATGCAGAACAATGTGCATCCTTAGTGCCAGCACATCCCTCTTCTGCTTCCCTGTTGAGCTCTACTTGTGCCCTGTTTTGTCTTGGTAGAGTTTTATATTAATGGACTTTCCCCTTTTCTACTCTTTATTGTGTAAATTTTATCAGAATGCATCAAATCACATAGTCTAACTACTCTTTATAAGATATTGTACTTCATAACTTCTCCCCACCTTCCCTTCTAAATCTATAACCTCAGGCAATTACATAGAGTAAAAGACAAGCAGGAGCTACGTTACAACTTTAAATAATGCATTATTGATAATATTCTTAAAATAATAACAATAAGCAAGGTACATGTAAATATTGGCAACCATACAACCTGATAAATGCTAGATGTGTAGTTTCAGGCAGCAGACCGACTTGTAGTTACTTAAACATCTCTAGTTAAGTCATCATTTCAAGTCAGCTTACTTCAGGACAGGCTGCATGCCTGTCTCAGTATGGCTGCCGAGTCGTGCTTCTCAGAGTGTTGTTGTTCTGGCAATGGTGAGAAAGACAGAGAGAGAGAGAGAGAGAGAGAGAGAGAGATAAAGTGACCAAATACATACATTCTCTGTCCAAATTCTAAGGGCAATTGGGTGTTGCGGTACAGAATGGCTTCTGAAACAAAACCAATCCCAAACAGCCATACTCCACACCAATGGGGGCACACAATGCCTCTCATACCTGCCCCCAAAACCATTTGTTGAGTTGATGCTTGCCAGCTAGGTAGTTTGGCCTTTATGTGGGGGTCGTTTGAGAGAGTATGTCCTGCAGAGAATCACTTGCCAAACTAGTTTTAAGCACTTCCCCCAACTCTGCCATAAAGTTCACAACCTGAGTCAGTCCTAAAGACTCGGGGTGGGTTGGGCACTGCTGTTCTCATCTATGAAATCCTGAAACACTAATACCATATTTGCTTTGTCTGACTTACAAGTAAAGACAGACAAAATATTTATCAACTTATACACACAATTTCACAACACAACACATCCTGCCATATCATTGTTCACAGGGCCATCCTTTATAGTATGTTGGTTTGGGTAATAAAAACACCATATCAAAATCCTTGTAATAAAAATGAAAATGAAGCTGCTGTATGGGACAACTCCTTTAATTTTAAATGACAGTCCTGGGCTCCTGTATTAGTTTTACCATTCTGTTGCATTTTGCCATCACTCTTTATATACAGTATGGATGCTGATGACACAGCGTCTGTTACACCTCCAGGTTTTGTACATTCCTCAAATTCCACTGTCTTGGACACTTCCATTAGTCACCTGCATAGGTAAATAACATTCTAAAAAACCAACCAGGAAAATCTTCCCTCTTCAATGAAATAATCTGCCTTATAGCTCAGTGTGCAACCACATGTTTTTAAAATTTTATCACAATATCTACCTGAGGTACTGCATTAAGCGCCTTGAATTGTGTCCTTTACCTCCTTAAAAGAACTGCTAGGGTTCACTGAACTGGAACGACTTTACCGAAAACTATAATGGCTGTTTTCTTTAAGCAAAAAGTAACCTTTCTGTCCCTGCTGATGTATCCACTTGTGCTAGTATGCCCCCCTCTGCTCTGTGTAAATGCCTACTTATCAATGCTAATCTTAAACAGTGTGTTATGCTTTCCGATCATGAGCTTGGACAGCAGGACAGGTTTTTTCTTGTTATAAACCCCAGTACTATTTCTGTTAAAACTCCTGCTAGCACAGCCTCTGTTTTCTGCATTTGAGTGTACATATTAAGTATTAAGCTGTGTCTCTATATGTCTTCTTCATGCCTACAACATTCCATTACTATTGGTGGGGTCTACAGTTGACAACTGAACGTGTACGATATGAGAATAAGAAAAAGTCTGGTGGTGAGACGCTGATATGGAATACAGAGTCGTCCTAAGGTTGGTCAGTCCCACAGGCCATTGGATTTTCTCTTTATTGCTAGGTTATGAAACCTATTTATCCTCAGTGCCTCCTACGTGTAAATATGAGCTGCAGGCTGAGAATTAAAAGAATCTGTCCAGCACTTTGTGTGTTGTTTCACCTCCCTTGAGAAAGCTGGCCATGGGTATTAAGACATCATTTATCTGTGACGCTCCAACACTGACACCACTTGAAATGTATTTGAGAAACACCTCTTCTTTTGTCCTGTATTCATTTTATTATCTGACTCTTCTGTTCCTACCCTCCTGACCCTGACTCTATTGAGCTGCTGATCAAAATATGCAATCAGTTTATGTTTACATGTCCTATTTTTCTTATATTTCTTGCTTGAGTTATTATGTTTTTTCCGCTGTTATATTTTTGTACAGCACCTTGTGATGTTTCTGCTCTTGAAAAGCTGCTGCATAAAGGAAAGAAGAAGCATGTTTCCGGTTAACATAAAAGACAGGCGGTAATTGTAATATTGGGGAGGTAAACAACTGGACTAAACAACACAATTTCAGATTCATTCTGTGTTTAATGAGGCCCAATCATGTGACACCATAGTTGACCCCAGTGAGGAAGGAAACTATGCAATCAGATGAAGGAAAAATACACCTTTAAAAATGAGTGATTCCAAGTGAGTGTTTATTTGAACAGATAATAGTGGGAAAATGGCTTACTGTAAGTCAGCATGCTTCATAATGCTGGCCAAATGTAAGTAGATTTTATTGCATGAATTGATCCATCTCAAGTAACTTAAACACAAATAGCCTGGAGATATAGGAATATTTACACAGAACTGTAAGGTAAGCAGTTACACAAATATGCACATCATCTAATAAGCTTTTGAAGATCTTCAACATAAGAACAATTTTGACAATAAGAGGCCATTTACCTGTTTACACAGTACAAAGGATGATTTTGTTTCCTGAACACTTTTGGTTGTATTTTATTGATTTTGTCCTGCTGATCTCAAAATCACCTCATATTTTATTGAAATCGCCAAATGTTGTGATTCCTTGACATATTTTAGGTGTTATAATCAGTTGTTCTGTGTAGTACAGACACACCTGTCATGCCCTCAGTGTAGGTTGCACAATATGAGATGGATGTACTGAGGCAAAGGTGTGCTTGGGTTCTATAATAGCGTTACATTGAGAGTGTGCATGTAAGAGCATGTGCTGCAGTGCAATGACGGAAAGACAATTTCACCTCCAAATGATGCTTCATCGAAGTGTGAACAGCACTTAAAAAGAAAGAATTAAGAATTTGGGGAAAAACAAGATGGATTACAACTAATAATAATAATAATAATAATTCTTTGCATTTACTAAGTGAAATATCATAACATGACACCACTGTTAGAAGTGCAGACAACTTGATTGTATACATGTGATTTTTACTTCATGAAAAATACACCTAAAAGGTATTTTAAAGGAATTATTATTCTGTGCCCTGCTACATTTATCCCAAATAAATGCTGGTCTGTCCTTTATTCTAAAACCACAGGCTGGCCTAGACAGCACCTTTTTGATTGCACAAATCGTTTCTAGTTAGTGGCGCATGTCACAGCCCCCTTTTACCTGCTGTCTGTCTCTTGGCTTCATTTCATATCTGTGATCCTTTAGTCCAATTAAGATCAAGGTGCAAAATACAGGGGTCCGAGAACTGTAACCTAATTAATCCTTCATATCCCCCGAAAGCCTGGAGATCAAAACTTGACGTTCTGGAAAATAAATTTTAAAAATGTGTTATGACCATTACTGGATTTGTGAGAAAATACTGTATGCTTAGATACAAATTCAGATTTTTAACCAGCTTTACCCTCAAAATGAAGTATTCCTGCTGTCTATGTTCTTAACTGACTTCAGCAGCAGCATTGCTATGTGGCAGGGTGGTTTAAAGACATTTGCTATAAAATAAAGTAAACAAAGTTGTACTATTTGATACAGCTAATTGCATAATCCACATTATCAGAGTTAAGACTTTAAATTTCAATGAATTACTAATAATTCTAATAATAATGCAGAGGGTGCAGACCTATAAATACCTGGGAGTGCAGCTGGATGATACAGTGCATCCGGAAAGTATTCACAGCGCATCACTTTTTCCACATTTTGTTATGTTACAGCCTTATTCCAAAATGAATTAAATTCATTTTTTTCCTCAGAATTCTACACACAACACCCCATAATGACAACATAAAAAAAGTTTACTTGAGGTTTTTGCAAATTTATTAAAAATAAAAAAACTGAGAAATCACATGTACATAAGTATTCACAGCCTTTGCTCAATACTTTGTTGATGCACCTTTGGCAGCAATTACAGCCTCAAGTCTTGTTGAATATGATGCGACAAGCTTGGCACACCTATCCTTGGCCAGTTTCGCCCATTCCTCTTTGCAGCACTTCTCAAGCTCCATCAGGTTGGATGGGAAGCGTCGGTGCACAGCCATTTTAAGATCTCTTCAGAGATGTTCAATCGGATTCAAGTCTGGGCTCTGGCTGGGCCACTCAAGGACATTCACAGAGTTGTCCTGAAGCCACTCCTTTGATATCTTGGCTGTGTGCTCAGGGTCGTTGTCCTGCTGAAAGATGAACCATCGCCCCAGTCTGAGGTCAAGAGCGCTCTGGAGCAGGTTTTCATCTAGGATGTCCCTGTACATTGCTGCAGTCATCTTTCCCTTTATCCTGACTAGTCTCCCAGTCCCTGCCGCTGAAAAACATCCCCACAGCATGATGCTGCCACCACCATGCTTCACTGTAGGGATGGTATTGGCCTGGTGATGAGCAGTGCCTGGTTTCCTCCAAACGTGACGCCTGGCATTCACACCAAAGAGATCAATCTTTGTCTCATCAGACCAGAGAATTTTCTTTCTCATGGTCTGAGAGTCCTTCAGACGCCTTTTGGCAAACTCCAGGCGGGTTGCCATGTGTCTTTTACTAAGGAGTGGCTTCTTTCTGGTCACTCTACCATACAGGCCTGATTGGTGGATTGCTGCAGAGATGGTTGTCCTTCTGGAAGGTTCTCCTCTCTCCACAGAGGACCTCTGGAGCTCTGACAGAGTGACCATCTGGTTCTTGGTCACCTCCCTGACTAAGGCCCTTCTCCCCTGATTGCTCAGTTTAGATGGCCGGCCAGCTCTAGGAAGAGTCCTGGTGGTTTCGAACTTCTTCCACTTACGGATGATGGTGGCCACAATGCTCATTGTGACCTTCAAAGCAGCAGAAATTTTTCTGTAACCTTCCACAGATTTGTGCCTTGAGACAATCCTGTCTCAGAGGTCTACAGACAATTCCTTTGACTTCATGCTTGGTTTGTGCTCTGACATGAACTGTCAACTGTGGGACCTTATATAGACAGGTGTGTGCCTTTCCAAATCATGTCCAATCAACCGAATTTACCACAGGTGGACTCCAATTAAGCTGCAGAAACATTTCAAGGATGATCAGGGGAAACAGGATGCACCTGAGCTCAGTTTCGAGCTTCACGGCAAAGGCTGTGAATACTTATGTACATGTGCTTTCTCAATTTTTTATTTTTAATAAATTTGCAAAAATCTCAATTAAACTTTTTTCACGTTGTCATTATGGGGTGTTGTGTGTAGAATTCTGAGGAAAAAAATGAATTTAATCCATTTTGGAATAAGGCTGTAACATAACAAAATGTGGAAAAAGTGATGCGCTGTGAATACTTTCTGGATGCACTATAAATTAGACTGGACTGCCAATACTGATGCTCTGTGTAAGAAAGGACAGAGCCGGTTATACTTCCTTAGAAGGCTGGCGTCCTTCAACATCTGCAATAAGATGCTGCAGATGTTCTATCAGATGGTTGTGGCGATCGGCCTCTTCTACGCGGTGGTGTGCTGGGGAGGCAGCATAAAGAAGAGGGATGCCACACGCCTGGACAAACTGGTGAGGAAGGCAGGGTCTATTGTTGGCATGGAGCTGGACAGTTTGACATCTGTGGCAGAGCGACGGGCGCTCAGCAGGCTCCTATCAATTATGGAGAATCCACTGCATCCACTAAACAGTGTCATCTCCAGACAGAAGAGCAGCTTCAGCGACAGACTGCTGTCACCGTCCTGCTTCACTGACAGACTGAGAAGATCGTTCCTCCCCCACACTATGCGACTCTTCAATTCCACCCGGGGGGGGGGGGGTAAATGTTAACATTATTCAAAGTTATTGTCTGTTTTTAACTGTATTTTTATGACTCTTTAATTTAATATTGTTTTTTGTATCAGTATGCTGCTGCTGGAGTATGTGAATTTCCCCTTGGGATTAATAAAGTATCTATCTATCTATCTATGACTTTAAATTTCAATGAATTACTAATAGGACCCCCCCCCCCCCCCCCAATGATTAAGACCATATTTAAGTTACCCAGTTACCGTTCACCAGGGCTTAGTCATGATGCTGCTTTCACAATTCCAGTGTTTCTTGTTGTTGCGTTGTATTTCTTGCATTTTCTGTATTAATGATGCTCATTTCTGTTAGATGTTCACAATTTTCACAAGCATTTCTGTTGAAGATTTGCTGGTCTTTGTACTGACTTCTGCCTGTTCCAGGTGGGATTCAAGGATTCAATAATTGTACTATGTACAAAGAAATGCTTACTTGCATATACCCTCACAGACGGAAAACATAAAACATCAATAAGCACAAACACAGTTAAGTAACAAAGTGCAAGTGGCAAGTGAAAGGGACACAATATGATGTTCAGGCAAGATTACTGATTGTTCATGAGTCTTATCACAGTTGGGTAGAAACTGTTCTTTAACCTGGAGCTCTGCGTTTGGATGGACTTCAGGGGCTTCTCAGAGGGAAGGAGAAGGATAAGAAATGTCAATTCAGGGTGACTGGGTTCCTGCTTGATGATATTCACAATCCAAGATGTTATGAATAGCAGGGAGCTGAGTGTCCATGACCTGCTGTACTGTTTTCAGCACACACTGTAGAGCCCTGTGGTCCTGAGCTAAGCAGCTGCCATACCAAGATATAATGCAGCCATCAAGAATGGGCTCAACAGCACACCTGTAGAAGCTGCTCAAGGTTGTAAATACCTTCCTCAGATATGTTAAACAAATGGATCTTCAACCTTAAATTAAATGACGAGATCAAATATGCAGTTAATCCAAATCCAATCTACTTGTACAAGGATCTGATTTGGCAAGGCTCACCTTCTTCATCTTGTTTTCCTCCTTTCCACAGTGTTAGTATACTTCTCTCTACTCTGGTAGCATACCTTATTTGACTCAGTCACAACTCAATCAATAAACAGAAAGACAAATTAAAATAAGTGATTAGCTGTGACACATAAAGAAGGTCCACACCCCCTACAGATGCAAGCCTAGCCAAGGATCTACCCAGGGTTCAGTGTCTGTAAGGCACAAACACTCCCTGCTGCAGCAGATAAATGCAAAATAATACACCAATACTTGTAGCATAAGTCAAAGTAGAGGCCACAGTGGAATACTGTAGGTTACTACTGCATTCCCTCAGTTCTAAATGCCAAAAGGAATTTGCATGTTCTCCCTATTTGTGGATTACCTCCATATTCTAAAGACAGGTGTTCATTTAATTGATAATTGTAAAGTAGGAGTGAATGTGAGTGAAAGACATAGTGTGGCCTGCAGAGAACGAGTACTCCATCTGGTGTTAGTTCCTGATGTGCACTCAGTGCTGGTGGGACAGATTACTTAATCCAACACTAAAGCTGCATTAAGTAGGTTCACTAAATTAATGGAGAGATGGATGACTTCTCTATTAACATCAAGGTGTGACAATCTGCATGCATATTACCCTGTGTCACGCATTCACATCAGAGGGTCACCCTCTGAGACCTTCCCAGGTATGTGACACCAACCCGGACCAAGAGGGGGTGCTACCACTAACTGTCTTGTCTTCTTCTTCCTCCACAGTGCTGAGAAACCACCCAATTAGGGAAACTGACTCCGTCCCTTCCAGTCCCTGGACCATAAAAGTGCAACCACCCAGAAGGAGGCGTCACTTCTTACCAGATGACCATAGCAAAGTAGCTCCACTTTTACATGTACAGACAAAGCAGTCTTGATTTTGATAGCCATGTTATTTTGGTGGCAGTAATGCGTGTTTCTTTTTCATCATGCGTTATTTTTGTGTAATCCTTTGAGGAAACAGGGACGGCCTGGTTGATGCCCCAAAGTTTATCAGCCTGTCATTCTCTCGGACTACCGCACCCATTAGACTTTCTAAAAATCCAAAAATCAAAATTGTGAGCTTCCCTAAAATAAATCGAAAAACATTTTTAAAGATTACTTAGTGCCCTTTCTGGGTTTGTAAGAAAGTTATGTTGCAGCCGGCAAAGAGCTCTTCACAAGCCAGCAGGTAGTGCAGCATTCTCTGAGTGCTTCACAGGCTAGACAGGCCTAGATGATTGAGTGATAGCCACTAGTCTGGCAGGAAACAAAAGGGAAGTGAGTTCTTTGACAAGTTTCAAGAGAATTAAAGAAAGAGTGCAGAGATAAAGTATAAACAGGAGTTCCATATAGCCACTAGTGTTTGTGCCTTAGAAATGCTTAAGAGTGTGAAAATGGGTAGCAGAAGATAACAGAGGTTCCGGATGTTGCAGGAGAACACTTCGTCGCCCTCACAAAGATGTTCTTCTAACTTCCATGCTCTTAAGGAAATAGAGCTACAGCAGTAATCTGTTGGTGATGAATTGGTAGGCAGCATATAATTATCTTGATCCACATGATGTAGTAGCAATTGTAACATTGTGCAGACATGGGCATCTAAGTACACAAATGTCATTGAAAGTGGATATTCTGGGTGATGCTGGTCATAAGTTCAAGGTTACAGTCTATGGCTTTCGTCTTCAGGCTGTGTATCCATATATGATGCAATTCATCTAATTAAGATATCATTCTATATAGCTAACTAATTTAATTGTCTATAGTACCCAAATAAGATTGTAATGTTCCATCAGTCCTGGAGCATTAATAGAACCCCTTGAATTCCACATTTTAATCATATGCTGATAAAAAGCATCCACTAAGGGACAATTCTTGAGTAAAGTAAACGTGCAAGCCATTTAGCTCTTTCTAGGAAATTTAGCAAAACATGCTTGAAAATCTCTTTTGATCACTCTAGGAATGAAACCTGTCTCCTGTGAGTTGTTAGTTAACAGCATTAAACACTGTGCCACCATGCTGTCCATGCAATTGCTGTTTTACTCTGTACTTGTGAGAGTCCAAATGATTGCCATTTAAAGTGTGTCAGGCACTTAACACTGGAAGCAAACCCTCCATTGTGCCGTGAAGCATGATAATTCACGTGTATTTTTAGTCTTAATGGATGTGCTTTCTTTTTTTATAATTTACTTTCCTCAGAAAAGACTGTCTAAATGGAAGAAGATGGCCAGTTCAACGTGTAGTCAATATGTCTTCAAATTTAATCATAAATTCCTAGACTACATCATTAGATATTTTTAAATTCATCCTTAATATTTACAATCAAGAAAAAAAAATTAAAATAGGTCAACCTTTGCAACATATTTATTTCCTGCAAGTTAGCATGAGTTCAGGCTATACATAAAAATTAAAGAGCTGGGCCAGATCTGCTTTCATTGTTAATCATAAAGAATATTCCTCTCCCTCCTACTTAGTAATTGGTCGCTTCCCTCACATTTGCTACCTCATAAGCACCCAGGAGATTCATGGGACACGGACATGCCCATAAAAATGTTCCTAGCCACACTCACCATCAGCTGTCTGTCCCTAGCCACACCTTTCTCTGGCTCTCACCTGGAGTTATTTTTACCCTGCCACTGCTGTGTAAACTGTCTGCTGGCTTATCAACACTGTCCTGTCATGCTTCTTTGATTGCCTACTACATAATTAATCCCTACGTTGTGGTCCCTCCAAGCAATCTGATCGGTCAGAAGGCTTTATGGAAACACACTCATGAGAAGGACAAAGAGAGATTAAGACAGACGGGCATACTGAGGAAAAAGCTGAAGGTACATGTAGGGCAAGAAATTAAAAATATCAGATACTTTCAAATTTATTCTATTACCTGTCAAAATAACAAAAAAAAAAACTGTCAAAATAACAAAAAAATACACAATACTAGCCTTATTACCTAGTGTAATTAGTGTAATTACCTATTTTTTGTTATTTTGAATTAACAGTTTGTTTTTTAATAGCTTTGATTTTATTCCCATTTTGGGTAGTTTGGACCTGGTATGATATACTGGCGTGAGCATAGAATCACCTCAAAGGCACAGGTAAGACCTAAAAGCCACTTTGCAGCAAGAGGGGGCTCTGATGCTAACAATATCCTTTTCCTCCACAATTCTGAGCACTACCCTGGTGACCAAGCAAAACCCCAACCCCTACAAGCTCAGTCCTATATACAGTATACTGGCAGGCTGAAAAATGGAAGTTAACATTGCTTGCAACAGGAGACAGAGCTCCCTGTCAGTTGCTATTCCTAAAAGTAACAAAATAAGATAGAATGGTGCCTCAACAACTTTTCTTGCTTTTTTCTTCTGTTGCAATCTTATTAAATGGAGTTTCAATGGGTTGGCGCCCCAACAATTTGCACCTGTGTCTATCAAATCTGTTATAAATTGATGTAGTCGGCAGGATCACTTGAGAGAAGTATGACAGATCAAGTAGACCTCAGGACCATGGTGCAACAACTTGTTGACAAGGTTGCACAATTAGTGATGCACGTCGCTCCTCAGTGGATTGAGCTCATTGAAGCAGAAGCATGGAGAGTTGCCTCCAAAGCCAACCACTCTGAGTGCACACAAAGCCCCTCATAAGTGCTGATGCATCTCTGAATGAAAGATGACCATTGGCACCACATGGATTAGGTCCAGATACTGTTCCCTTTCTTTACATGCCCTCTTGGAACACTTGGCCTGTCCAGTGCATCGACACTCCTGGGTGAATATAGAGGTCCTTATCAAAACAATTGAATGCCACTGAACATTCCTACCAAATGAGAACCCTTAAAGGAACAGGACTCAGGAGCAAGACACAGAGACCAATCTCCCACCCCAGTAGGATGCTATAAGTGCGTGGAACTGGGGCACATTGTCTCCAAATGCCTCATTGTGGACAACCCCATGAACTCCAGGAGCAGCATCCAGGAACAAACATAGTTTCCCGCCACTACAACCCGTCGAAAACAACATGATGGAAAAAGGCCATTCTTACCTGCATTCATGGCGAGACCTGTTAATATCCAATAGCCATCTGTGAGGTGAGCTACCAGGGGCTTATCTGCATAATCCAGGCCGTAGTATTACCCAAGCCACTGTATGCCATAATCCTTTGGAGATACTGGAACTCACCACTGCCTGGGGTTACAGGGAAACAGAGCTTTGTAGTAGATGAGCCTTTTATCTCCAAGAGTGGTTGCATACCATGTAAGAAGGCAAGTCAGGACATTGAGGACCCAATGAATCAAAGCTGGCTTTCATGGGTTGGACAAGGTAACATCAGGCTTGTCAACCTCCCACCTTTCCATGGAACAGTTGGTTCTGCTGGATCCATTGTCACAAGTGCAACTTCAAAAGGGAGTAATGGAGCAATGATTGCTTGAGGTTTGCAAGAAATGCCATAACCTCAGTTAACAGTCATTTATTCTCAGAGACTACATCACTGGGGCCGTGTTTCAAGATCCATATACTGTGTAACAGAGCACTAGGGCAAGGTGCGACACCAACTCCTTATTCCTTGTCCCTACCAGCATAAGGCATATACAGTGCATCCGGAAAGTATTCACAGCGCATCACTTTTTCCACATTTTGTTATGTTACAGCCTTATTCCAAAATGAATTAAATTCATTTTTTTCCTCAGAATTCTACACACAACACCCCATAATGACAATGTGAAAAAAGTTTACTTGAGGTTTTTGCAAATTTATTAAAAATAAAAAAACTGAGAAATCACATGTGCATAAGTATTCACAGCCTTTGCTCAATACTTTGTTGATGCACCTTTGGCAGCAATTACAGCCTCAAGTCTTTTTGAATATGATGCCACAAGCTTGGCACACCTATCCTTGGCCAGTTTCACCCATTCCTCTTTGCAGCACCTCTCAAGCTCCAGCAGGTTGGATGGGAAGCGTCAGTGCACAGCCATTTTAAGATCTCTCCAGAGATGTTCAATCAGATTCAAGTCTGTTCTCTGGCTGGGCCACTCAAGGACATTCACAGAGTTGTCCTGAAGCCACTCCTTTGATATCTTGGCTGTGTGCTTAGGGTCGTTGTCCTGCTGAAAGATGAACCGTCGCCCCAGTCTGAGGTCAAGAGCACTCTGGAGCAGGTTTTCATCCAGGATGTCTCTGTACATTGCTGCAGTCATCTTTCCCTTTATCCTGACTAGTCTCCCAGTCCCTGCCACTGAAAAACATCCCCACAGCATGATGCTGCCCCCACCATGTTTCACTGTAGGGATGGTGCCAGATTTCCTCCAAACGTGACGCCTGGCATTCACACCAAAGAGTTCAATCTTTGTCTCATCAGACCAGAGAATTTTCTTTCTCATGGTCTGAGAGTCCTCCAGGTGCCTTTTGGCAAACTCCAGGCGAGCTGCCATGTGCCTTTTACTAAGGAGTGGCTTCTGTCTGGTCACTCTACCATACAGGCCTGATTGGTGGATTGCTGCAGAGATGGTTGTCCTTCTGGAAGGTTCTCCTCTCTCCACAGAGGACCTCTGGAACTCTGACAGAGTGACCATCGGGTTCTTGGTCACCTCCCTGACTAAGGCCCTTCTCCCCCGATCGCCCAGTTTAGATGGCCAGCCAGCTCTAGGAAAAGTCCTGGTGGTTTCGAACTTCTTCCACTTGCGGATGATGGAGGCCATTGTGTTCATTGGGACCTTCAAAGCAGCAGAAATTTTTCTGTAACCTTCCCCAGATTTGTGCCTCGAGACAATCCTGTCTCGGAGGCCTACAGACAATTCCTTTGACTTCATGCTTGGTTTGTGCTCTGACATGAACTGTCAACTGTGGGACCTTATATAGACAGGTGTGTGCCTTTCCAAATCATGTCCAATCAACTGAATTTACCACAGGTGGACTCCAATTAAGCTGCAGAAACATCTCAAGGATGATCAGGGGAAAGAGGATGCACCTGAGGTCAATTTTGAGCATCATGGCAAAGGCTGTGAATACTTAAGTACACGTGCTTTCTCAATTTTTTCATTTTTAATAAATTTCCAAAAATCTCAAGTAAACTTTTTTCACATTGTCATTATGGGGTGTTGTGTGTAGAATTCTGAGGAAAAAATGAATTTAATCCATTTGGGAATAAGGCTGTAACATAACAAAATGTGGAAAAAGTGATGCGCTGTGAATACTTTCTGGATGCACTGTAAGCTAGCCCATGCTTACTTCCTACTGGTGCACTTAGGATTGGAGGAAACCTTGCAGTAAATTTAGGCAACTTTTATTGACCAGGTATTAATGCTCCAGTTTTGTGCTTTGTGTCTCACCTGCCAACTTTTGTGATTAAGGAGTGGAGAAGATTACATAGTAATTCAACCAAATCAGCACCCATGAGAGCATGTCTATCCTGTAAACCTCTTTAAACTTTGAAGATGCAGCTGAGTCTGCACTGAGTAGTTCAATCTCTATGTGTTACAGATAACCCTAACTTTGGGAAGACCCCAACCCCTCTAGAGGTGGGAATGAGGACAACTTTTGCTTCTGTTGAGGGAGTTGTTGACCCTAACCCTGGATGAATCTAATTGGTGTCTCTTGACATTAATAACAATCCCAGAGTCATGATTGTTGTCAGTCATATTGTTGTATTGTAGCAACACCTGCCACCTGCAAATGATGGCAGCGTAGCACTGCCTGCATTCTAGTTTGGGATAAACTCTTGTAAATGTGTAGCTTGAGATTTATTTTCTTATTAAGGACATTGATTTCTAGTTTTGGCAATAAACTTTTGATAGAGCATTTTTGACTATTGAAAGGGCCCCACGTTCAGAGACACTTGAGTTTGAATTGCTTTCCACTAATTCTTCTTATGTCAGTTTGGGTTTCCTGCCCACATTTCAAAGATTTGCCCATTCAGTTAATTGTAAATTCCAAATTAGCACCCATTGTGAGCAGGGGTGTATGCGTGAGAGGAGCTGCCATGGGGTCTGCCTGTCTAGCACCGCTACCTGCCTGCTGCCATTCAGGACAGGCTCCAGCCTCTCTCAACCCTGAGCTGAGTTCAAGAATATGAGGTTTATTTGGGAGCAACAACACATCCATTTTCACAGTTTCAAACTCTCTTAATTCAATCATAGGGATTCTTATGTTATGTACTTATCCACAAAATTTGAAAATGCAAACATCTGCTAAGGCAAATGTCTGTCCTGGTCACTGGTGTTATTTTAACATTCTACTTAGGAAAGAAAATTAATTATGTGTTGGCAAACAAACACACTCTAATCATACATATCTGATTAAATGCATTCTTTTTTGGGAAATGAAAATAGAAAAAATGTCAAGACATATGAGTTATATGCTCCAGACTGGAGATTCTGACTCTGTCTTATTGCAAAGGTGAGGGCTTTCCGTGGACATTCAAAACTCAGAAAGGACCTGACAGTAGTTCTCAAATAATACGCCTTAAGTCATATTATAACAGGTCATTTTTAAACATGCCTTATCTACTCCAAGGTCACATGAATGCGAGCCAACTTGTCAGGCCTGGCCTAATGGCAGGAGCCAAAATGCAAAGTAACATTTGTCCCAAAATTACTGAGGTACCATACAGGCAAAGAAGACAGTCCACAAGGCAGTCCATGCCTGGTGATGCTTAACCAAAGTACCAGCATGGAAGGAAGTCATCAAGTAAATGAAAGACTTCCTGGTTGGTCTCTGGACTTGACTAAGAACAGTGGAAAATGGCAGCTACAAAAGATTTTTTTGATCTTGTAGTAAACCATGTTGTGAATCAGGAACACCAGCCATCATCTTTTTACAGTGCCATACAAAGTATTAGCCACCAACCTGATTTTCTGTATTCTTTTCATATTTTTCATGGTGAAAGCTGCCAGATTTTCAGCCAGCAAGCTAATATCAATGAAAACGTATCCTGAGGGAAAAAAGACAGATTGTTTACACTTACTTCATCAATTTATTCAAGACGGTCACTTCACCTTGAGTGAAAAAGTATATGCTCCTCTGGGACTCAATGTTATAATATGTTTTGTTATAATATTAAGTTTAATGTCACTGTCTCTGTGCACACTGTTATGGATTCATTCATACAGGCAAACCAAGTATGGTACGCAGGGGCTCAGCATTTAGACTTGCTGAGCCAAGCACAGGACTAGATAGCCCAAAGACAACTGGAGAATTGAATAGTCAGCTTAAAGACAGAATAGAATACATTTGTCCTCTGTCAGCACAAAATCTTCTCTCCTTGTTGGGAGAATGAGAACTGCATGTAGGCATTGTGCTATTCCTGTATTTTCGAAGGTGGAGTTGAGCCCTTTCCTGTCCTTGTTTGGATCCAGAGAAAGAGATTGCACGTGGAGCAACCAGTATATAAGGATGGACCTACGGCCAAAACACTTTGAAGCTATCGGACGGAAGATTAGTCCTCCGTCCGGAAAATCCTTTCAGCATGGTGACGAAAGATGGCAGACTGCATAGATCAAGATTCCCGCCTTGATAGAGTCTGTCATAAGCTTTCTGTCTGTAATGCCGCGTAAAACCGTCAGTAAAGTAAGCTAAAGTATATCTTTGTCGCTCATGTGATTTTTTTTGTATCGCCGTAATCACTATGGGAAGGATATCGCCTTTTATGTCATATTTCTATATTATTCAGTTACTTAACATGCCGCAATTTCAAAAGAACACATTTCCGGAGAGCTAATGCCTCTTAAGGAAACACTCAATAACTGGTTGCTCAACATTTGTCAAGAATTAATGCAACCAGATGTGTCTTGTCATAACAGTCTCCAACTTCTCTGTTTCGCTCCTCTACGTAGAGTTTTTAAGCATGAACTCGGTTTAGCCACATTTTTTTCATTTTTCAGTCTGATGTACACAGGCTTACAAGATCTTGATTATCTCAATCTTGATTCAGTTTGAAGATGAAATATATTTTCCTGAAAATCCTTTGCCATTCATCATCTCTTCAGTCCCAGCATATCATGCAACTCATGGTACAGCAGAACGACTCCAGTGTCAGTTTTTCTGACAGACCTAGCCAGGCCCATTTTGTTTACAATGTTCCACTGTTGATAGAACATTGTTCTGGGGCTCTTGAAGATGATCAGGTGAGGAAGAGGACACATGTTCTTATCAGTGAGCTGTGGTTTGCAACTTATTTTTGCCCACTGTCTTTCTCATGGTTCCAGATTCAAGAACACTGATGTTAGTCGAGGTGAATTAGTGAGTGGTATAATCTATTCTTGCTTGCACTTGGCGCCTGCACTTGGTGAGTAGTGTTGTGCAAGAAGAAAACAGTTTGTATTGTTGTATTGTATTTCTGAGGTGACCATGATAGATTGGCCATCTAGCTCTGTGAAGTGGATTACTTGTGTTCTGTTTTCTCTATTGTACAATTTACCCCATTTTTTGACACCCATCCTACCTGGAAAGGGGTCTCTCTCTGAAATGCCTTTCCCAAAATTTCTTCTATACTTTTTTTTGGGAGTTTTTTTCTAGTCTTCTTAGGGAGTCAAGGGTGGGGGGGGCTGTCAAAAACAGGGCCTATTAAAGCCCTTTGAGGCATTCTTTGTTTGTTTTTGAGCTCTACAAGAAATAAATTGTTGTTGTTGTTATCTACAAGTTAGTAGATAATATTCTAGGGCTCTTGGAAATTTTAGGTCTTCGTGTTGGGGAAATTTTATGAGGATGACAATTCATGAAAAGACTCACTGCTACCTCATATTCTGTCCATTTGGACTATATGACAATGACTGTGACTTATGGATGTCCCAGAGACTTATAAGTGACTAGGGTAGCACATCCTACACCCTACATCAGGAATTGGTGTTTTTTCTAGAAGTTCTTTCCGTTTGTTCATGATGTATCTTTAGAACCAGTGTGTTAACAGCGCCACCCTGGTGATAAGTGTCAGAATCAGTGCCTTTGCGAGTCACATTAACAAATGTGAAAACCATTAAGACATTACTAGCCCACTTCTCTTTTGTTTCTCTTCTTGGTACCCTGCTGTGCCACATGCCACTATATTGCCTAGATGCTACTGCAGCCTGTGGTAAGTGGCACCAGAGATACAAGGAGCCTTGGAATCCATGGATGAAAGGATTTAATCTTCTTCCTAGAATGTCCAGCTCATACTTATGATTGTCTAGAAGGAACTGGGCAGCCAGTTGGCCTTGGTCATCAGAGTATGTCTTATTAAACCAACCATGGACCTCCCAGAGGTTCATTTTATTCAGTTATGCTGCTGTTTTTGTTTTCTTCTCCTACACTGTGAATTGGAAAATATCTCAGTTATAACATTAGTGGACTTAAATTAACATGATTTGTTAATGCTAATATTTAAATTGTTCTGTTCAACTGTTTTTTTTAATAAAATGTGTGCCTTTATTTATGCAAAGATGTATGGATAAATGTAAATATATGTAAATGTTCTGAGCATGCATTTAGTGATGAGTATTATAAACGAATAAACTGAAATTAACTGAATTAAATTTAAATGGGGCACTGATGGCCTGATTGCTGTACTCCCTGAAGGATGAAGCGGCACTTTCAGGGTACTTAGCAAGGACTGGAAGATGAAAAGTGCACCTTGGTACGTAATGTGGGACAACACAAAAAAGACAGAATACTATTTGACAAATCCAAAATGCGAGAAACACAAAGTCAAAAGAAAAAGCAACAGGGTCAGAAATCTTAAAGAAATAAAAAAACAACAGTTTTCTTTAAAGTATCAAAAATTGGACACTGTTTAACTCAGAGTTTGGGCTTATAAACCTGAGCAACCTCTGAAGCCATGAGGAACTTCAACCTGCATTGTGGCAATACAAACACAAAATGGCATCATGCATAGTGATCTTATAAAACAAAAACATAATGCTAAAAAAGGTTAAGCCCACAGATCAAATATCACAAAGCTAACAATACAGTTAGATTCATTGCTATTTCAAAATTCAGAATATGCTGAAGAATTTCAGAAAAAAATGTATACAAAGCTTAACAATTGTAGAAAGTGTTAACCAAAATATTCAAATGTCTTAATATAATAATATTGGTCAAAAATGCCAAATGTATCCAATTACAATTAAATCTGCAATACAGTCATCAAGGTTTGTAGAAAGTGAAGTGGTCCTAATACTTTCTAAATCCACTACATATTATTACAATAGATTATATATTATTTGTGTTTTCACGTCCTTCTATATGTTAAAAATGCACTTTCCTGGAAAAATAATTAAATTCAGTAAACAGAAAGACAGCATCTCAGAAAGTTTCAGTTGAGCTGATCAAGCCTTGTTTAGAAATACCCAGCAAATTGAACGTCTAGACATCACTTATTGATCTGTCAGAGCGAGATCTATGGAGACTGATTAGCATATTAAATACGTATTTTCACATAAAGCTAAATGAATGCAAAGTACTCCACAATGACAATGTGACAGTTGCTCTCTGTAAAACTGTGCCAAAAATGTAACATACTCAGTATGAATTTGTCTTATCCTAGGTGGGATGCTGAATGTGTCATCTTTCCCCACAACAGTGATAATTTATTCTGGGGGCATTTGAGTTTAACATCAATGCAAATGAATGAAAAGGTAGCATATAACTGCCAGTGTATCCATGAGACAGGGCTGATTAACTCAACACAAAACAAGGGAAAGAGCGTTTGCAGTGTACATCAAATTAAATGAAGTTTTTATTAAGTAACAAAATGACTGCAGTCGATACAATTTGACACCTGGCAGTTTTAGAGGTGGCCTTTTGAGAAGACCCTTGTGCCCCACCAGTTGTAGTGTGCAAATGAAGAGCGTCCGCATGGTTGTGAACACTGAAGTAGGCTGACCAATATGAAGCAAACTCAGCTACCAGATGGCAGAACTGGGGTGAAGCAAAATACACTGCAAAATCATGATAGTGAGAGAAGACACAGTGGTCAGCAGAGGGGAGCTGACAGCGGTTATTAAAACATTCACTGTCCAGGAGTGTTTTCATATTTTGGCATTGAATCATAATGTCAATTAAGATTTTTTTCTCATAGATTAGCAAACAAAAAGAAAACTTGAACTGAATTAAATTGTTTTCTAAACACACCTCATGCACTGCAGTGACAGAGGAAGTCCTGGGCATCAGGCAGGATTGGGCCTTTCTTGAAACAATAGTCCCTTCTACTTTAATTATATAAGAAAAGAAAGTAGTCTGTACTAAAACACTTAGTTGTAACTTCTGCCACACCTGGCTCCAACGCATATTGACTAAAGGGTTTATTACTTGTGGACTCAATTATGGGTTTTTTTGTTAAATTAATTAAAATGTTTTACAGACTTTACCTTTTTACTTCCATTACATAAAGACTTGGACAGCATAGGGGCTTGGGCAAATTTATGGCAGATGAAATCTAATGTATGTAAATGTAAGTTATTACATGTAGGAAGTAGAAATGCTAGACTTGAACTTGAATGTACACCTTATGAAAAGGACCTGGGAGTCATAGTGGACTCTTCTCTATCTACATCCAGACGGTGTACAGATGTGATCAAGCAGACAACAGAGGATACTGCAGCAGAGTTATATAACTTATTAGTTAGGCCTCATCTGGAGTACTGTGAACACTTTTGGCTTTCATATTAAAAAAGGATGAAGCAGAGCCTAAGAAAGTCCAGAGAAGAGTGACTAGGTTGATTCCAGGACTGCAGAGTGTGAGCTTTAAGGAGAAATTAAAGGAGCCAAACCACTTCATTTTAAGCAAAAGTGAACTAAAAGATGACATACAGTACATGATCAAAGTGTTTAACATTATGAAGGGAATTACTACATTAGATCTCAGCTATTACTTTAAAATAAATTCTGCAACAAAGACATGGCAACATGTAGAAAGGCAGATTTCATACAAATATTACAAAGTCTTTCTTCACACAAGGAACCACAGACACACAGAATAAATGACCAAATAGCATACCAGAGTGTGGGACTTGAGAGACCTTTACAGCTTGACTTGATGTTATTTCAGAGAAACTAGGGTGACACAGTTGGTGAGCTTTGTTGTGCTGAATGGCCTGTTCTTGTCAAACTTTTTTTGATGTTCTAATCTATGGCATTATGGATGGATTTACATTTATTCCACTAAATTGTTGTTTTCATATTGTTACAAATTACAATACTACAGTATATCACAGAATATGCTTTGGATAACTGCAAGAAAGTCAGCATTAGTTTCACTGGGCTTTTTGTGGTTAATCTATAGCATTATTTCCCAAATTTGGTCCCGGGAACCCCCTGTAGCTGGAGGTTTTTGTTCCAAACAGATTCACAATAAGTAATTATAATAATTGATCTCATTTAGTTAGCTGGTCTTTTAGTCTCTTCTCTTATTTTGCATTCAGAAAAACACAGCAAAATGATTTTTACATTATAAGACATTTAGAAATATTTCTATTTTTTGCTATAGCTTTAAATGCATAACTGTTTTTTTTTTCCTATTATTTTTCTCTTATTCTGTGTAGTCTGCTCCCTTCATTGTATCCTGCTAGTAACAATTAAAAACAAGCAAGGACACCCAATCGAACAACACTAAATGGTGAAAGGCTACAACTGCTTCAGTGTAAGATTCACTAATTAGTCAATAATGGAAAGGCAGAATGGAAATCAGGATGAACATAAATAATAACTAAAAAAAATGTATTATCCACATATAACTGCTTAATATTTATTAAAATGTATTAACAAACTTACTTACCCGAAACACAGAAACAGGGAAATAACATCTCACTTAAGGAGGCTAGGAGTCCAATTAAAAACAGAACTTGGTTGTAACAAAAACCTGCAGCCCCAGGGCCAAGTTTGGGAACCACTGATCTACAGGATAGCTGGGTTGTCTTCTCACCTGGACTTTGGGCTGAAATTGAGGTTGAGAGAGTGTTGTAATGTAAAAGGTTCGTGGGTGGCAGCAATAAAGTCACCTAAATTACAGATCACCGATGTGATGTATCAAATCACCTAGTGGTGTGTATTTAAACAGAGCTCAATTCATTTCAATGACCTGTGGGTAAGAAAAAACATCTGATTTTTGGGGAACTATGGAGAAAGACAGCAACACTCATCAAGGCGGGAAGACCCTCTGGGATGGAAAAACCTCAGAATAAGGACTACTGTACATTTTTTTTTTGTTTTTTAATTTTGTTAATACCTCAGCAAATAAATCGTTGCTTCTGTGGCGGAAGTTGAACTTTGAATTATAGTTATAAAGATTCACCTTTGACACTTTATACAAATATGTTAACAATATCAAAACACACCTGGTGGGGTATCTTTTCCAAGTATTTAACTGGCTATTCTTTTTTATCAAAAGCTAATGGCTGCGCTCTGCTTAAGTACAAATCTAGTAAATCCTCCAATAGTGGTTAAAGGAATCAGAAGATGCATGGATGGATAATTTATCTAGATAGATTACTTGCATAATACTACATGCCCCATCATAGGTTATTTAACACCAACAATGTACCTGAATAATTTATCCAAATAATTTGTAGCAATCATAATCACTACAATTCACCCACATTTATAATGTTGTGTTAATTCTGGGTTGCATGTCCACCTCAAACTGTCTTCTCACCCCTTCCTGAGGCGCTGAAAGATTACATCAGATAATAAAATTAATTTATAGAAAAATGACCCAGAGAAACAGTGCAGACAATTAAAATGTAATAAATCAACTATATACAAATCACAGAAACTCAACAAACATGTTCCGATTCCGAAACTGCCCACCCCCTATTCCAACACATACAGTATACAAATAACACGAAAAATCATGAACCCAAAATATTCCACAATGTCCACCCAGTTTTGTCTCTTTATAAAATAACATATCCCACAATATTTCCAAGTCTTCAGACATGCTATCCCAGAATAAAAGATTATTACTTGCTCACTCATTCCCAACTCCTCTCAACTATTTATTCCACTTCATTCAGTATACTGGGATCTCTTTGAGGTGGGCACCTCCAAATTGTGTAGGACTTCGGTGCTCCACATGAGACAGTTGCTTCCTGGCTTTGCATAGCTCACGTCTGTCCCCTCCAACATAAAGCTTGGACTCTGTTTTTTCCTCTTCTCTTCCTGTCTTTTAGTGCTCACATTTAACAGTTTCCATGGCACCCTTCGCTGCAAGAGACCAATACCTCCCAAAGGTTCTCCCTATTGACATACAGTAATCCCTCACTTATCGCGGGAGATAGGTTCCAAAGCCGACCGCGATAACTGAATTTCCGCAAAGTAGGGACACCATATTTATTTAATTATTTAACGTGTATTTGGACATTTTTAAACCCTCCCTGTATTGTTTACAAACCACCCTTTACTTTATTAATAACAGGGACAACTGCTAAGCAATATGAAATCAGTAGATAAGTTTACACTTACTGTATAGCGAAGTACACGTAGCAGCTTGTAGGCGGTCATGACGTCGTCGACCTTGTTGCAAAGATTCATAAAGCAGATTCCATCCAGACTACTACCTTATCACGTCCACTTGCAACTCGTTTTGCGCCCTGGTTAAAGGACACTGTGGCCGTAGATCTTATATGCTTTTCCTCCTTTTTAAATAAAAAGAATCGTGGACTCATTGATGCTGTAATGGTGTAGCTGTTCCCTTCCTTCAACATATCCAAAACTTTTACCTTTTCTGCAATCATTTGCATCTTCTGTTGGCGCTTGGACACGGCCCCTGCTGCAGTAGCACGTTATTGCTGAATGAGTGAGATGAGACTTCCTGGTTAATGCAGCACTCCGTCGCTGAGCCAATCAGCAGCACACAGGAACTCAACTGCGTGCTCTGATTGGGTAGCTTCTCAGCCATCCGCCAATAGCATCTCTTGTATGAAATCAACTAGGCAAACCAACTTAGGAAGCAAGTACCAGAAGTAGAAAGACCCATTGTCCGCAGAAACCCGCGAAGCAGCGAAGAATCCGCGTTATATATTTAGATATGCTTACATATAAAATCTGCGAAGTCGTGAATCCGCGAAAAGTGAACCGCGAAGTAGCAAGGGATTACTGTATATTCAGTTTGCCCATCTTAAGCCTTACACTATATTCTATATGTGCTCAAACAGAGACAGGGTTCACATTGGTAATAATGCAATAGAGTGACAAAAGATAAACCAGAAAATACTACAAATTGTATGTTTTTTTTCTCCATTTAACTTCTTATACTTTATGTAAAACATACAATTTTACAAAAAGTGAAAAGAAGAGTGAACTAAATTTTAATTTCACGTTGAAATTAAACTTTCAGCCTTTCAGGTGTATCTTTCTCATATTTCCGTAGCCTAAACATCATTATGACCACATTTTAGGTATAATTCTTGTACTTCTCTCCATGCAACACAGATTGCTGAAGACTTTTGGTGACATCCCATCACAGATCTACTAATACAATAATTAAGTGGCTAATATTCACTGCACCCCAATAACTCAGAACTCACAACCTACAACACAGTGCAACCGCCTAGTAGTGGTTCTGCAGTCATATCAGTCACAATGATGTACATTTTCAGTCAGGACACAGTGTTAGTCTGAGATGCAGGTAAGAATTTCACTAACTTTGAATATGTGCTAACAAAGTTTATTTTCAGCAGGAGAAGCACAGAGTAGTCATTTAGCAGGTTGCTGCTATGAGACCAGTCATTTCACTGGCTTAGTGTTTGGTTGAATGTTTAGAAAACACTTTGACAATGTTTATTAAACCGCATTGTCAAAGAAAAATCAATTCCTACAGTTGGAGCACAGTTAATAACTTGCACAAAATTTCACAGTGAGGCAGCGATGGGATCTGAATTTCTAATATGCAGAATTGGCTTGACTGGCAGAACTCAGCAGAATGTCTTCCTAAAAAAGGCAGCCTTCTGCTGCCGATTTATTTTTAATATCATGAACAAAAGGATGTGAGTCAAGGAATCCCTTACTATTTTGTCTATCTCTGTCACAGGAAGAGACATTTGTGATTTTATTAGTATACATTTATAATTGAATTATTTATTCAGAGTTGATTTAAAATAATGATGGAATCAGGGAGTGTAATTATTTATAATGAAAAACAGCAACATCACACTGGATATCAGGAATGCTGCTGTCATCTTGGACTTTGTGGAGAAACATAATGGAGTAAATGGAGTTTTTCTTTTTAACTACTAATTTATAAAGTCGGGCAGTATTTGGAGAAGACCGCTACTTAGAGACTAGAGTGAAGGAAAAGGTATTTCAGTTTACATTAAGGAAATTAAATATTTAATTGCTGTCTTCCAACATCTCTGCTGCATATTAAGGAGTCCAATGAAATTATAAACTTTTAACAACATTTATTGTATTATTAAGTGTCTCAGAATAACAAAAATGCACATGGTTCATTAAGTTTATTTATTAGCCCTGCATTTTACCAGCCTCTTGATCCAAATTAGGAGGGCAAATAAATTAGCCCCTACACATTAAAATAATTTAGTTCAGTGTATTACAGTCAAGCATTGTTGAATATTGTCAGTGTAATATCTTGAAGGGTATATCTCTGTAAATGGACTTGTGGATAAACTGATGTGAATGAGTGGGACTACTCCTGCAAGACTCAGTGTACTGAGCGGATTTTGTCTAATGGATGACAGAGAAGTAGGAAGAACTGCATCTTATATTGTCTGTCTGTGATGGCACTGAGGAGCTGACATGCATTTTCTTCAGTTTATGACAGATAAGTGAATCTCTGCCATCTAATGCATCTGACCAGAAAATCATAGTTTAATAAAAATTGTTCTGATGTGAATACGAGGTCATGTTGGGATTGGTTTTCTTTCCATTGTAAATTCCTGCTTTTTACCTATTCATTGTAGAAAATGGCAAAAGTTAAAATATAGCCAAAAGGCCACAAAACCACATAAACTTCAAGTAACAAAAGGAGCAGAAGAGCACCAACCACTGCATTTTAGGGAGTGCTAAGATCCTTTATAACTCTTAGGTGCTGTAGTGGAGCTAATTAATACATCCAGGGCCTGAAATCAAAGTAGGGGTCTTTCTGTTACCCACATCAAATACAAAAAAGGGGGGGTGGGGGGTACATAATTAAACCACCCGAACAAGCTATAAGAAGAAAGCCAACAATAATGAGAGAGAGAATTAAAAGTAAAATAGATCAATGCAAGAAAAAGCAGAAATCTCAAAATATAAAAAGAAAACAAAAAACAAAACCCCAGGGCGAGATTCCTGCCAGAACATATCAAAGTCCTCCTTTAGATGCATTGACAAAAATGTCTCTTACAGGGAAAAAGTTTGAGGGGACATGAGGAAAGGGTTTAGGGGTGGCACATCTACTTAACAGACTTCCATTTTTCGTCTGTAGACAAGAATATTGTTGCTATCTGACCTGCGCTCTCTGCCTGATTTGCACAGCACATGTTCACCATTATGAAGCAGACACTCATTTTTTGGCTGTGCTATGTCTGTACTGTGCATGCACAAACATTTTATACTGTAGTACCTGAAATTTCTAGCACTTTGATTTGATTGGATAATGAAAAGCTTATTACCTAAGTAAATAAAATTCATTAAGAACATTTAGGTCATGATGACCAAAAATATTAACATATAAATATGATAACATATCACTGACCCTCAAAACAGGACCTTGTTAGCTGAACATATTGTTTTAAGATGATGTAGTCAACACTTATCTTTCATCAAAGTAAAAGACAAAATATTTATGACACATAAGGAGAAACACAACCCCGACATAACACAAATTATCAGGCAATGTCAAAAAATATCACACTTCCAATGAAATGTGCTATACCTGTATGAAAATGGTACTAAGGTGTGCTGAAAATTGGACGGGAGTGCAGATTGGGCACTTGAGTCTGGCTGGGCAGTAAAAACAGGGTCGCTTTTTCCTTTCCCCATTTGTTTCTGTGATCAAATATTTTTTTGTTAAGTTCTGTAATCACCAAAACCACTGTTAGGAATTGCTGAAAGAGAAACAGAACCTCTCCACAGTGCCTGATCCCAAAAGATCTAAAAATCTAAAAAGGGTTCAACATCAAATTAAAAACTACTGATGCCCAGGAAGACACAATGAACCCCATCAGAGAAAAGGAATAAGAAAAAAGGGGATATTAGGCACTAAGCTTAGTGGCATGACATGGATCCCTCACCAGCCAGCTCAGAACCAAGTGCACAGTAGTTTGCCACTTTTCTAAACTGGAGTAAGATGATCCATTAATCCGCAATGGTGGATTTTCAGACGTTTACAGAGAGTAAATCAGGAGATTTCCAGCGAGAGGCTAAAATGAGCTTAGCAGAGATGGTACGCAGACACAAAAACCTCCACTGGATAGAAATCAAGGTAAGAGATGAGAGGTCCATGAGAAAAAACATATGAGGCAAAAGGGGAATATTAACAGAAAAAATATTAGACAGACAGTTGGAAACATTCATCCAAAAACCATAAACTGGAGGGCAGTCCAAAACCATATGAGGAAAAGATCTAGGGGGAATTTAAAGGACATAGATGGTAGATGGGATCGGCAGCAAATTGCATAGCTTAAAGTATCCAAGGAGTGAGGTACAGGCAATGTCAAATTTAAATTGTATGTGCTGATAGTTGGTGTTTTTGGAGGATGTCGGAATATTGTTAAGGATATCTTTCCACAAGATGGGAGCAGAAGAAAGGAAGTCACATTGCCAAACAGAAAGTAAAGATAGACGTCTGGCAGATGTCTTACGCAGCCTTGCATATAAAGATACTGCTGGCTTAAAGTTTGTACGCAGGGAAATTTATTAAGTGGGTGGGAAGGCAGTGCAGAGGATATTGGGACCTCGTTTACCTTAATGACTGATCTGATCTGAAGATAGGAAAAGAAAGTGGAAGGAGGAACAGAAAACCTGGACCAGAGTATCTGGAATGTTCCAAGTCCACATTCATTATAAATGTCACCAAGCTCCTCAATGCCTCGATCAGCCTGTTGCCATAGAAAGATGGTCCTGATCCCAATGCAAAGGGCAGGATCGTGGGGGATTGGGCATGGCTGTGCCAAACTGAAGTTGTGCCAAGAAGGTTATCCACATTCCACCAATTCTGCAGAGCATATAAGACTAAGGGACTTAATGTAGGGAGGTGTGACTTTAGGTTCAGAGCAGTAAAGGGAAGAGCAGAAAGGAATATAGGAGACATCATGCTGCATTCAATAGGGAATCAGGAAGGTAGATTTGTGGGAGTATTTAACCAGCGCCATATTAGGTAAACACCCAGTGAAATAACTTCAGGTCTTGCAGAGACCCCCCTCCATCAGATTTATCATGATTCAAAGTTGAGTGCTTAATGGAAGGTCTCTTACCATTCCTTAGAAAGACAAACAAAGATGTTTAACTTGTGATCAATATTTTATGTGGGGACATAGAAGGAGCATGGCACTAATGAAGATAAAGCAAGGAACTATGCTCATTTTAATTATTGCCTGGAATGAAAAACTGTGGAAGAAAGGACTATGACAAAATGGATTCCTAATCATTTTTAAAAATATGGTTCTAATTAGACGTTATAATGTCCTGCAGAAAATGAAAAAATTTTGATGCCCAAATATTTCAAAAGGCACATAAAATGGAAATACTGACTTACCGCATGATGAGCTCAATGGAATAAGAGCAGACTTTGCCCTGTTACTTTTATAGACAGACAAGGTTTCAAATGAACTAAATAAACCAAGGATATGAGGGAGATCAGCAGGGGCATAACCAAGAGAGAGAGCAATATCAATGGGATATAAAGAGATTTCAATGGTGTGAGCCAGGAACTGGAATGGTGGTGATCAACAAGACTATAAACAGCAATAGTAAGGGGCTCTGGGGAAATATTAAAAAGTAACAAAGATCATGGACAGCCCTGTCTGGCACCATTCTGAATCACAAAAGGTTGAGAGATGGTGGAGTTGGTGAGAACTGAAGCCATGGGTTATAAAGTCTTGATCAGGTTAATATACTGTAGCTTGCTCCAAAAACCATTGCCTGTAATACCTTCCACAGAAAATTCCAATTCAGGTGGTCAAATGCCTTCTCCGCATCAAAAGCAAGCAAGCTGTTGGGGTGGCAAGGGAGCTACATCTATAATTTGTAAAAGGTGATGCAAGTTATATTCTGCCTGATAGATGTGGATAAAACCAGTTTGATCAGAATAAATTAACTTGTGAATAATCCTCTGCAAATGCAGTGCAAGTAGCTTTGCTAACAACTTTGCATCAGAATTCATCAGGAAGATTGGTTCTTTGCTATGTTTAAAAATAATGATAATCAGTGCAGATTGGTAGAAGAAATGGCAGAGTTCAGCCATCTGCATGTCTGAGGGTGTTAGCTGATTCCAGAAAGCATAAAGAACCTCTGGAGGCAGCCCATCAGTCTCCGATGATTTTCCAGAACTCAAAGAGTTTAGAGCCTCCCAAAATTCAGATAATGTAATTGGGGAATGCAGTGAAGTGGCATCATCAGCTGAAAGTAGGGAAGTGACAATTTATCTAAAAAGAATATTAATTAGATTTAGAGCTTTCAGTGAAGAATTTAGAAAAAAACTCCAGAAAATTATTTTTTATGTCAAAGGGGTTGTTAGTTAAGGTTTCAGATTTGTTTTTAATGGAAGAAATAGTTCCACAAGTCTCAGATGTCATAGTCTAAATGTCAGCAACTTGCTAGGTTTACCTACAGGCACATAATATCTAGCCCTGGTGAAGTTAATGTCAAATTCAGCTTTCTGCATCAGCAATGAGTTTAATTCAGGCCGTGTGCTTGAAATCAATAGCTTCTACTCCTGACTCGCACCATAAGGATGTGCTTTCTCCAAAGATGAGAGGTGAAATTCAAGATCAGTTATTTTTTACCTGTGCATTTTAGCTACTTACTGGCATATCCAATGATGAAACTGCAAATAAACCCTTGTATGGCCATCCACACATATACTGGGTCATCAACAGAGCTGGAGTTAAAATCCACAATATCAACAAGCATTGAGACAAGTGTATCACAGAATTCTTTATTGCAGAGCAGAAACGTGTTGAATTTCCAAGAGGTTGCTCAGGGTAGTGCAGTTGGTGGTACAGTCAATTTCTAGCACCATTCAGTGGTGATCTGATAGTGGGACTCTGCTCTGTTGGGCCCTTAAGCAAGGCCCTTAACCTGCAATTGCTGAGCGCTTTGAGTAGTGAGAAAAGCGCTATATAAATGCAAAAAATTATTAAAATTATTATTATTAGCCATTTCAAGAGACACTTTTTTTAAATATGTAGGATACTGAGAAATAAATTCATTCATTCATTTCTAATGGAACTGACTACTGTAATGTGGTGTTCACTGGCTGTTTAAATTGCTTTTTATGCAGCTTTCAGTTAATTCAAACTACTGTTGCAAGAATTATTACAAGAACCCGAAAGTACCAACACATAACTCCAGTTCTCAAGCCCTTGCACTGGCTTCCAGTTAAACTTAAGACTGATTTCAAAATCGTCCTTTTAACAGATAATGCCTTAAATGGCCAAGGCCCTATGTTTTTAATGCCACTTTATGGTTCTTTACTGGGTTGTGTGGTTCCTTGATGAAAGTTTGCTTTACAAAGCACCATTTCATCCTGGGAAGTGTTCTTTGCGTATAAAGCTGGTTTATTGTGTTTTGCAAAACAACCTAATGTGTAGGAAAAGACTAAAATTGTTAATGTATGGTAGGCTACCTAGCAGGACAGTAACAGGTTAAGAAAACCTGGACTTAGACTGTGTGATTGTTGTCCTTTTATAATCAGGACTCAATGGCACTTCACAAGTTAAGACAGTTTACTAATCCCAAATCAAATTTTAATAATGAGGCCAGTGCAATGCAAGTCCTGTTAGATGTTGGACTTTTTAGATGATGATTTGGAAGAGCCAGTTGTCTATGAGGGCTACATCTGCAAGAGATGCCAGCTGATCCAGCACCTCGAGCTAAGGGTCGCTGAACTGGAGGAGGAGTTGGCTGACCTGCGTTGTAATAGAGAATTGGTGGACTTAGCCCAGGTGTCCTTTAGACAGATAGTGTGCACCCCCAAGTTTGCGCCGGAGGAGATTCCAGACCAGACAGGTAGAAATAGGTGGGTCACGGTCACAAGGTGTAAGGTAAAGGGTGCACACTGTCTGGGGGCATCAACCCCAAAATTATAAATGTCAAACCGTTATCATGTCCTTGCGGAGCTGGACGGTGTCCCTGATAATTCTGAGGTGGTAGGAAGGGATGAGGAGCCCCAACAGGCAATCTCAAAACCAGTTCCCAAAAAGAGAGAGGTAGTGATAGTTGGGGACTCGATCATTAGGGGAATTTACAGCATAGGTGAGCTCCAGAGAGAGAGAGAGTCTCGCACGGTGTGTTGCCTTCTGGGAGCACAAGTGGAAGACCTCCCTGGAAGGGTGGATAGGCTCTTGGCCAGAGTGGGGGTGGATCCAGTTGTCATTGTCCATGTTGGAACAAATGACATACATAAGGGTAGTCTGTCTGTTCTGCGATCCAAATTCAAGGAGTTAAGGGGCCAAGCTAAGGAGCAGAACTGACAAGGGAGTCTTCTCTGAAGTTCTGCCTGTGCCACTTGCCAGTCCAGGTAAGATTGAGTAGATTAGAAGGCTTAATGCGTGGCTCAAATCTTGGTGCAGGGTAGAAGGGTATAGGTTTATGTGGCACATTGGGACTCCTTTTGGAACAGATGGGACCTGTTCTGCCATGATGGGTTACACCTGAACTGGAGGGGGAGGCGTATGTGTAGGTTAGTCAAGGATTGTTTAAACTAGGGAATGGGGGGGGGGGGGGGGGGGCAGGGAGTTTAGGACAGGCCAGGTTTAGATCTATACATGGAAGAATAAACAATGGTGTAGAAATAAAAATGCATAGTAATGTAAATTCTAAGCAAACATTTAAATGTAGAAGGAGTAACCATTAAAAATAGCTTGCCTTAATGCTAGAAGTATCAAAAATAAGGTAAGTGAGTTGGAGTTGTATGTAGTAGAGCATAATTATGATATTACAGCAATAACGGAAACCTGGCTAAATAACAAAGATGGGAATGAGTGTAACATAGAGGGATACACATTTTTTGGGAAGGATAGACAGAACAGAAAAGGAGGTGGGGTTGCTGTTTATGCCAAACAGGATTTAAATGTAAGTCCTCTTCAGTTGGATGATGAGCCCCATCTTAGTGAGGACATGTGGCTTCACCTGGAAAATATTAGGGAAAGAGGTCTTATTTTATTAGTGTGTTGTAGACCACCCAATTCAGACCGTAATTTCAACACACATCTTTTTAGTAATATCAAAAAGGCAAGTTTACAGGGAGATATTATAGTCATGGGGGACTTTAATTATCCAAATATTAACTGGGATAACCTTGCAGATGGAGGAGCAAAAGAGCAGGAGTTTTTAGAAGTAATCAGTGACTGTTTTCTAACTCAGCATGTTAAAGCACCAACAAGGGGTGAAGCCTGTCTGGATTTAGTATTTTGTAATAATCAGGATAAAATTGAGGGTGTAGAGATGATTCAACCACTAGGGTCAAGTGACCATAATGTAATACAATTCTCAGTGTTTTGTGAGAGTACAGATGCAAAGACTGAAATTGTTAAGTAGAACTTTGGTAGGGCTAATTTTGAGCAGATGTGACAATGTCTAAGTAGGATACACTGGGATAAGCTTTTAAGTGTGGAGACAGTCGAGGAGCAGTGGAACAGGTTTAAAAATGTTTTACATGTAATGCAGGACAGATACATACCTAAATTTGGAATTAATAGGAAATTAAAAAAACTCAACGGTGGATTAATAAAGATTTAAAAAAGAAGTTGCAAAGGAAAAAACTGCTTTATAAGGCATATAAGACTAATGACTGCAAAATGAACCGTAGAGCATATGAGAATATGAAGGCAACCATTAAGAAGGATATCAAGGAGGCTAAAAGACAGTTGGAGAGGAATATAGCAGATAAGGCGAAAGACGACCCTAAGAGATTCTTTCAGTATTTTAGTAGTAAAAGAACAGTCAAGGAGGAGGTCAAGTGCATCAGAAATAGTAAAGGGGTATTAAAAGATACAGACAGTGAAATAGCGGATGCCCTAAACTTACATTTTTCTGAGGTGTTTACAAGTGAGCAAGTGGATAACCTCCCAGAGGTAACAGGGACTACTAAGGAGGTACTGAGGGATTTGGAAATTGTAGAGGGAGAAGTGCTGCTCAGATTAAATAAGCTGAAATCAAACAAATCTCCAGGATGAGATAATATTTACCCTCGAGTTCTTAAGGAGGCTAGCAAGTACATATATAAACCCTTGACACATATTTTTAGGAAGTCACTGCGCACTGGAGAGATTCCAAAGGAATGGAAAATGGCAAATATTATCCCATTATATAAAAAGGGTGACAGGGCAGATCCAAACAACTATAGGCCAGTAAGCTTAACATGCATCACAGGAAAATTAATGGAAGGAATTATTAAGGATAAGATTGAGCAGGGAAGTCATGTTTTACTAACATGCTGGAATTCTATGAGGAGGCAACAAAAGGATACGATCAAAGTGGAGCATATGATATTATTTATCTGGACTTTCAGAAAGTGTTTGATAAGGTTCCACATGAGAGGTTGGGCATCAAATTAAAAGAAGTGGAAGTTCAGGGTGATGTTTTTAGATGGGTGCAGAATTGGCTCAGACACCGGAAGCAGAGGGTGATGGTGCGAGGAACCTCATCAGAACTGGCCGATGTTAAGAGTGCTGTTCCACAGGGGGTCAATGCTAGGGCTGCTGCTATTTTTAATATATATAAGTGATTTAGATAGGAATATAAGTAACAAGCTGGTTAAGTTTGCAGATGATACCAAGAAAGGTGGATTAGCAGATAATTTGGAATCCGTTATATCATTACCGAAGGACTTGGATAGCATACAGGCTTGGGCAGATTTGTGGCAGATGAAATTTAATGTTAGTAAATGTAAAGTATTACACATAAGAAGTAAAAATGTTAGGTTTGAATACACAATGGGCGGTCGGAAAATCGAGAGTACACCTTATGAGAAGAATTTAGGAGTCATAGTGGACTCTAAGCTATCGACTTCCTGACAGTGTCAGAAGCAATTAAGAAGGCTAACAGAATGTTAGATTATATAGCACGATGTGTGGAATACAAGTCCAAGGAGGTTATGCTCAACCATTATAATGCACTGGTGAGGCCTCATCTTGAGTACTGTGTGCAATTTTGGTCTCCAGGCTACAAAAAGGACATAGCAGCACTAGAAAAGGTCCAGAGAAGAGCGACTAGGCTGATTCCAGGGCTACAGGGGTTGAATTATGAGGAAAGATTAAAAGAGCTGAGTCTATACAGTTTAACCAAAAGAAGATTAAGAGGTGACATGATTGAAGTGTTTAAAATTATGAAGGGAATTAGTACAGTGGATCGAGACGGTTATTTTAAAATGAGTTCATCAAGAACATGGGGACACAGTTAGAAACTTGTTAAGGGTAAATTTTGCACAAACATTAGGACGTTTTTCTTTACACAAAGAACGATAGACACTTGGAATAAGCTATCAAGTAGTGTGGCAGACAGTAAGAAGTTGGGGACTTTCAAAACTCAACTTGATGTTTTTTTGGAAGAAATAAGTGGATAGTACTGGCAAGCTTTGTTGGGCTGAATGGCCTGTTCTCGTCTAGAGTGTTCTAATGTTCTAATATCTACTACCATCTAGTCATGGGTATTTACTGTATGGCGCTTGTTACAAAAAAATAAAGGTTCTTTCTGGGACCTTCACGTGGATGGGTCTTTAGGGAAACAAAAAATATTCCCCTATGGCATCTCTCTGAAAAACCACTCAGACATTTTTATTTTTAAGAGTACATTTACTTATCTGAACATATTACTTACAAACCAGAGCACAAATTAAGATCTCAACATGTAGGCCTGCTTATTGTTCCAAGGATTAATAAAATAACAGTGGGAAGTCGAGCTTTTATGTAAAGGGCCCTGAAACTGTAGATAGATCTGCCTGCTACTATGTGGTGCCCCTGCAGTCTCAGCTTTTAAATCCAGGCTAAAGACTCACGGCTTCAGTTTAGCATATCTTGAGTTGAGGTGCTGTGACGATGCGGGTTCAGCTCCATGCTCCTCTTCTATTAGGGAGCCCTTGAACCCATCACCGTCGGTAATGTCACCGATGAGCTAGACAGTGAGGCAATAAACAATTGAGCAAAGGGGATGAAGTGCAAAAGTGCTTTTATTAAACACTCCAAACAAAACGTTCAAAGTAAAGTGCAGTCGTGCAACGTTCAATAAATAAATAATCCATAAAATGAAACATGGAGGTTAAAATCAATAAATAGGAAAACTCTTCTAAAAACCACGAAGTAAAATAGTACAGGAAGTAATGTTAAAATCAAAAACCCGGTGTCTTCCGTTTTCATGGCGGCTCCCCTGCTACACCCATCTGGTCTGCTCTTCAGGAGAGTCACCTACCTGCAGGATCAGCTGCCCTTCAAACAGGTCCGGGAGCCCTCCGTTCCTTGGCTTCGTCGGGCTCCCAAC
The DNA here is from genome assembly GCF_900747795.2 of Erpetoichthys calabaricus. Classification (NCBI taxonomy): domain Eukaryota; kingdom Metazoa; phylum Chordata; class Cladistia; order Polypteriformes; family Polypteridae; genus Erpetoichthys; species Erpetoichthys calabaricus. The sequence goes on from NC_041396.2 coordinate 187,311,682, forward strand.
CAATACCGAGACTTGGGATATTTCCCAGCAGCCAAGGCGCTCACGCTGGGACTACACCTGCCCAAAGCCTCCTCGACTCCCGCTCCTAGCAACGGCCAAGTCAAATACTTCTACTGGTCACTCCAGCTACTTAGTCGCTCAGCTGGAGCGACCGCTTCTTTCAGCCCCACTGAGTGTCGGCCATACACTCCTCACGTAGGCTCTCCTCCCAGCTGCCTGTTTTCTCATATGCGAGCCTGCTCTCTCTCGCTCGCTCTCCTTCCTCACACCGGCTTTCTCCACCTGCTTCCTGTCTTCTCTCTACTTCCTCCTGTTCTCTTCCCTTTCTTTTCTTTTCTTTTCTTTTTACCTCTCTTCTTTCCTGTTCTTCTTCCCCCTTAACCGGCTCGTGCTTCGCTATATATGCGGGGAGGTCATGGCAGCTGCAGCCCATTAGCCACAGGAACAATCATGGATGTCGGCAGTTTCCCACCTGTGCACTTAGGTGAAAACCGCCCACACCGCAGATCGCCCTGCGGCTTGCTACGTCCCCTTGCTAAGCCGTGAGCGCGGCGATTATTTATTTAATTAAAAATGGCCTTTGGTGGGAGAGCTGTGGACCCATAACACCACAGGTGCTGATTAGCTATACATACTGCCTCTCTGTTTGTTAGTCATTTGTAAAAACTGTAAGTTAAAGCAATATTTATAAACCGTTACTAACTCTCCTCTATTCTGTTTCTGTTCTCTGTATTTTACAGTGGCAGTTGGTGCCACTGCTCTGCTACCTGGCTGCTCTCTTGTGCATGGAAACGTCATCTTAGATAAAGGAGTATTAGAATCATCAGATAGGACGGCTTAGCACAGACTCCACTATAGAATGCCCAGGAGAGGATGTAGGCAGCCAGTTGGCCGAGGTCTCCACGACTTTGACTATGTCTGACTTTGTCTTTGACTTTCTCTCTTACAATTTTCATCTTGTTCATTGTCAACTGGCCAAAGTACAACAATTAATTAATGGACAGATATTGTTGGTTTCTATTTATATTAATCTGTTTTTTAATTTATGTTTGAGCACATTTGTATCTTTATACTGTATATACTAATTCTGTATTTAGTAATTAGTGTAATATATACTTGCATTTTACCTGAGAATTTGTTACAGTGCTCTGTGAAGAGTGCTAGATAAAAACAAATTGCACGCTATTGTATATGTAACAGTATAATTTATGTAAATTAAATATATGGAAACATTAGGCTTTTGAATTTTTATTCCTTATTAAACCATACTGCTGTTCTTACCTTAAAAAATAATTTGTTAAAAAAGCATTTGATGTATGTAAGAAAAACTAGAAGACACACACAACCTCATAAAAAGCTCACTGTAATCACTTTTTAAAATCCCCAAATGCAATACTAGGGGGGCTGTGGAAGTTAAGAAATCTCACTTTTAGTCGTGCCTAGTAAGAGTTAAGTATTTAATAATTTAGAACTGAAAGTACTTGATACTTCAAAATACTTCAGTTCCTGGAGATGGTACACCAAGAAATTAGGTTGAAAACCCCTGGCCTAGAGATATCACGTGAGATTTGATCATATAGAGTACAGAATGTGCTGTAGTTAAGTATCTGCTTTGATTAACTGGTCTTCTATTATACAAATTATGCTGTGTGACTGCTGTTAGCAGTAACCAAGATCCAAGGTCATGCCTCACTTTGCAGCAGTGGTTTTATATTAGTGGAAGACCTGACCAGATATTACAGCATTTTGAAGGGCCTTGGTTTAAAGTTTGCAAACCCCTGATCTAAGCTATTTCATTAATGATTAATCATTAATGGCTGAGAAATAATTTTGGTCATGAACATGAACTTGCTACAAGAGGGGTTGTAATCATAGGTTTTGTGTTTGTTTTCATGGTGTGCCCAGGAACTTACAAGAGCAGGCTGATGGGAGGGAACTTCAGTAAAGAGGAATGGACTTCAACGCATTCAGGAAGGTGCCTGGCATCCATAAAAGACTTACCAATATATCCTGTATGGTTCTTTGAAACCTCTCTACACCAGTGTCAGAAGTGGAGCGGGATATCTGCAAAAATGATGGCACGTCTAACTTGTACAGCATTCCAAAAAACATGGTTGCAGTCACTCAGGACACCTGATATTTGATCAGATATTTGGGGGCACTGATCTTGGATAAGATAATGGACGCAGAAGCAGAAGTTTTGGTTTCACTCCATATATTCCATATCACCTTCATTAAATTGGATGGGTGCCTATACAACAGAGACATTCTATCTATCTATCTATCTATCTATCTATCTATCTATCTATCTATCTATCTATCTATCTATCTATCTATCTATCTATCTATCTATCTATCTATCTATCTATCTATCTATCTATCTATCATGGAACATGACCCGGACACAGACAGGCAGACACATTTAAATCACCCCACACACGTTTATTATACAGTTTCATATTTACAATCAAGTGCTCACAAGTCCCCAAGTCCCCAATGTCCTGGCCAACAACACACAATGCCTTCTCTTCTTCAGGCCGCCTCTTTGCGTTCTCCCAGACCTCATCCTTCTTCCACCTGACTCCAGTCCTGAATGAAGGGAGGTGGCCCCTTTTATAATCACCTGGATGTGCTCTAGGTGCTTCCCGGCAATCTTTCACCGGCACTCCCCAGTGTGGCTGAAGTGCCGGCTGAGTACCCAGAAGCACTCTGGATGTTCCCGATCCTCTTCCCCCCAGCACTTCCGGGTGTGGCGGAAGTGCTGAGGTCCAGGGTTCCCAAGGCATTGGGGTTCCACCTGGCGGTGACCACGAGCCCCTACAGGGTTGAGCTTTAAAACTCTGTACCCGTAGTCCCCATAGATGCCAGGGCGGTCGCCCCCACATGGTCTGGGGAAGGCGTAAGCCCTCTTCCAGTCCTCCAGGGCATCCCGGCCAGGTCGCAACCCCCCATCCACCTGCGACACTATCTATCTGTCTATCACAAGAGATAACACAGATTTGTAAATGGCATACAGCTCAACAGATTTGTACATTTTAGTCTGTAGGAGTATTTACTGTATAGGACTCTCACCATAATAATCAGGAGTCATTGCTTTAGTAAGACAATTTCCTCCTGAACGCTGTGGCAGACCGCTGGGGGTGGTACCCAGCCAGGACGCCCGAGAGGACCGGAGGAGGGCTTGCACCTCCTTCAGACCACGAGGTGGTGACTGCAATGGTTGTGTTGGGGGCCATGGGTGCAGGGTTTAGAAGCCCAACCCTGTAGGGGCCCGTGGTCACAGCCAGGGGACGCCCCAGTGCCTAGAGAGCCCTGGACCTCAGTACTTCCACCACACCGGAAGTGCTGGGGGGAAGAAGAAAGGGGACACCCAGAGTCCTTCCTGGTGTGCAGCCAGCACTTCCGCCACACAAGGGAGTGTTGGCGGAGGAGTGTCAGGGAGCACCTGGTGCCCATCCGTGGGTGTATAAAAGGGGTCGCCTCCCTTCAGACAGTGACCGGAGTTGGGTGAGGAGTGGACGAAGTCTTGGTAGAGAAGAGTTTAGGCGGCCAGAAGGAAGCAGGCACTGGAAGGAGAGGCCTGGACTTTGATGGATTGATGCTGGAGGCACTGGGTTGTACTCAACCATGTAAATAGTGTAAATAAACGTGTGTTGGGAGAACTTACGATGTCTGTCTGTCTGTGTCCGGGCTGCTTCTCACAACGCATACAACACACTAAGTTGAACAATATCTAGGGCTACCAGCCTACACAATTTAACACCCATCCATATTTTACCATAAATTTTTCATTTATATTTAAACATACAGTAGTATAAAGCACATGGCAGAAACCGACTATTGACAGGACAACACTCCACCACAGAACATAATCAAACTCATAAACATGCATTCATTTGAGGCCAATTAAGTGCCACCCTTTTGGCTGGACATGGGTGAAAAACTGAAGTATTCAGAGGAAACAACAACAAATGGATACTGGGATAAGTTGCAGACACAATACTGATAGAGACTAGGCTATGATTTGAACTGTCTCCTGGAGATGTGATCAAAAAGAAAAAAACATAAAAATGGAAAAAGAACAGTCAGTGTTGCCTTTTAAATCTAGGTCTTAAAAAATAGTGCTTTTTTCTGATTGACCTATTGTATATATGTTCTTTCTTGAATGCCCAGTTAGGTTAGTTTGCAGCTTTTTGCCCTTAAGGATCCCTGCCTTGTGTTTTTTTTTTCATCTATGAGAGAGAGCAAACAAAACTGACAGGGCACGGCTGCTGCCAAGTCTGAGAATTTGATAAACCTGTAAAGGAGATCCAGGAAAATTGAAATGTGCAAGTCACAGGCATGCACCTACCAGTCAGTCTAAATTCACCCAAAGAGGGTAAACAAATAAGAAATATCCGACAGCAGAGAAGATAAGCTTATAGCCCACTCATCAACTAGATCAAGTATCTTCTTATAAGAGTGACACATGGATGGGCAGTGCTGTGGGAGATCCATAGCCTCTGACACAGTCACAAAAGATGAGTAAAGTGAGGCTGTGACACGTGGCATCTTTAAGTGGATCTGGGCTGAATGATGATGAAGATTCTGCAACACGTGCAAGCAGCTCTTGTGGTCTGGAAAAATCTGAAGAACAGTGACCTGGTAAATGTGTTTCCATGGTGGCAAAGGCATTCCTTACTGAGCAGAGGCAGTAGAAAAAAGAAAAAAAAATAAATAAAAAGAGGGTGAATCACCGTCAAGCTAACGAATGCAGAGTATTTGTACTAGGCATAAATATTAAGATGCATAAAAACACAATTATGGAGATTTCTCAACAACACAGCAGGGATAAATGCAGTTTTCTTGGAAAAAGAGAAGATATGTTTTTGGAGCTAAAAAATGAATGTCATTAAAGTATAGTTTTATATTAACAGCATTTATTTCAGTTTGTTATCGATTTCAGGAGTTGTGGGGGCATTGCTTCACACTTGATTTACTATTCCTGTTTCCAGGCATTAGATTTTTCAATCACATTTCTCTTATGGTTTAAATGTATTTATCTTTTAAAAAGTAGACTTTCTAGGTCATGCAGCAATTCTAAACTTTAAGAAAAGCAGGCAGTGATAAAACAGTAAACAGCTGTCAAGTTCTGCCCACACAAAGAGAAATTTTCTTTGCATTACCAGCTGAAAAATAAATGTTTTGAAATGTTTGCTTGTGATTTTTTTTGCGACATATAAAAAGCCCTCATATAGAAGGAGGGTGCCAGTATGGATCTAATGACCAAATAAATCCTCTCTTCTCCATCCATTACTGAGCACAGTTAATTATATTGGAGTCACATATTGGGAGGGACAAGGGGAATAAAGGAAGGTGCACATCTAGAATTCATCCTTCTAGCATTGTGCCATTGTGAAAATCATCTAACTGAGTTTGCTACCAAGTTTACTGTTTTGAACCTGTGCCTAGCTGACGGATTTTCAGTTTTTGAAGCACTTTTGACATTTTTGCCTGTATTATACCTGCCATGCGTTTTTGACTTCTGCCAGTTTTTGAATTCAAGACATTTTGCTAATTGCCTGTGTGTTATGGCTTCCGTCCCACCTGCTACACATGCACTGCTCTGCTCTTCACCCCTCAGGTTCAGCTCTCATGCTGTGGTGGTTGCCTTTGTTCACTAATGATACATGCCTCATAGGCGTAACCAAAGACCTCTTTTGTTTTTTTGTTTTATTAATAAAAAGCGTGACTTTGAAAAATGTACCATTTTTTAAAATCATCACATATTACCATACGCCACACTAATTTTCTGAATAGAATCTCCATTGCCTTTATTGCTTGAACAAACTTTTTAATCAAGCCACTTATTGTCTGTTGGAAACAGTTTTATAAGGTACATTTATACTCTGTTTAAACCACAATGACACAGTACTGAATATGACACCAATACAGCAGTCATACCGCATTTGCTTCAAAACAGGCCATCCATCTGAAGCTAAGCTAAGGTTCAGGCCTGGTCAGTACTTGGATGGGAGACTATCTAGTCAAGTCATGTCAGATTTATTTATAAAAGCATATTTAAAAACAATAGAAGTTATATCAAAGTGCTGTACAAAAGAACATATAGGACTAAAACAGATTGTTAATGACTATTTAATTACCATCCTCACCCTCCTGATGACCTTACCTTCAGTGAAAGTCGGAAGAAACAGGTTGGTTTTTAACAGTGTCTAAAAAACCTCAGTAGAAGGAGATCTAATGTGGAGCGGCAGATTGTTCCAAAGCTTGGAACAATTACTAGGATGTCTATATTTTGTGGCAGGAACTTAAAATAGGAAAACTTGTATAAAGCTTTGAACTTGTATAAAGCTAGTCACAAGACCATTCCAGCTCTTTGATAGAAGGTGGGAGTTTCAACTTTTTCTCCTTTAAATTCTTAACATCTTCAAGAACCAAATTATAAGTTATAGACTTAATACAAAATGTATGTAGTAACAGGTGAACTGATTCATTCATTAATTGACAAAATGTCAGCAAAAAATAAGCCAAAACATTTCATATTTTACATACATTTTTAAAAGAGTTTCTTTTAGATTCTAAAACAAACGCCAGTGGTATTGAATCTTACATATTTCAGTAAATTCAGAAGGTATACTATACTCATGTTGTAACTATGGTGAAAAACACAGCTGGATTACGTGACTTGCCCAGCGTCACACATATTACACTATATTTGGAAGATCGGGTTGCCATAATGTTATAAAGTCCTTTTCACACAAAGTATAAAAGGGGCCCTAACTCTCAAAAAGTCCACACAAAAAGCCAGACCTATCTCAACCCAGGCAGCCTGACCCCAAACTCATATTTAAGGCTTTCTGCCTCCACAGGCCCATAAATGGGGTTTAGGCTTTTAATTATCAAAATATTCACAAAGGACAATGGAGAAACTGTTAAGACCTCTAGCCTACAAAACTAATCAAAGTTCCTTAAATATTTTTAAGACTTATTCAAGGTGATTAAAAAAATATATTAAGAGCAAAAACAGAAAATGAGGTAAAGAAAGATATTCCAAAAAGCAAAACTGGTAAGCAAAGAAATACGGTCTGTGATCAAGTCATCTTTAACAAGCCAAACTTTTAACAAACAAGTTCATAACCCTAAAATCAGACCAATAAAGCACTTTTAAAATCAAAACTGAGAGCCAAAAGACAGGAGGAGATACTTCAATACCAAAGTGCTACAAAGTTGTGGTTGTGGACTTAAAAAGATTAAGAGGTTGAACCCAAGGATAAATATAGCAAGAGGTTGGTGTAATAGTGCTCAATGCTTTTACTTAAAACATAGTCAAACAGGTGCTCAAAAGCGTAGTGCAGAAAGTTCAATAAATAAATAATCATAATCCTTCCACGGTGCAAAATTGGAAGTTAAAAGAAGTCAATAAGTAATCCTTTCAAATCAAAGTTAAAAACTCAAGGCAGGAAACTCCTCTTTAAACTCAAGTCTCTGGTGCATCTATTTACAATGGCTGTCTTCTCAGTTTTACCCCAACTGAGATCTGGCTGCCAAGGAGACACATAACCGACAATCACAAGTATCTATCTATCTATCTATCTATCTATCTATCTATCTATCTATCTATCTATCTATCTATCTATCTATCTATCTATCTATCTATCTATCACAGGATTCCTTTTCTGCCTGATTTGGGGCCCTGCAGCCCATGGCTCCCAGCAGGATGCTTTAACAAACCACTTTGCTCCTAGGCTCGGGCCATTGCAGCTATCTGTGGCCCCGGGATGGTACCACGCCGAGCCTCTGACTCCATCTGCCAGGCTCACATCTCTGTGGTCCATGGCTCCTCCACAGGATGCCTCACCAAGCCTTCTGACACCCCTGAAGCCCTCACTGCCTTTCCCCGGACCTTACGTGGCAAGTCACTCCATCTGAGCAGCGTGTCACTCCAGCTCTCTGATACCTCAGCTGGAGTGGCCTCCTTCAGCCCCTGAGCGTCAGCCACACATTCCCAAGGAACTTCTTCTTGGCTGCCTGCGTTCTCTTGCTTGCTCACTCACTATTGCACTGTCTCTCTCCACCTCCTGCCTTTTGTCCCATCTTCTAACTTCCGTCTTCATTTTTCCTATTCTTTCATTTTTTTTCCCCCCACTAATTGATTGTAAATGTGAAACGCCGCTGCTCCTTCCAAAGAGCCAATGAAGCACCTGACTGACTATTGCACTTGCATGTGCCTTCGCCCTCAGCCAGGTACCCCCATCCATCCCTGGAGCAAAGCATATTCATGGACTCACCCGCACCCATTTAGAGCCTGCACCTCAGGGGCTTGGCTGGCTTGAAATCCATCTGGACCCACATGATGAATTGTTCCCATTAGGTTGGTCCCCCAGAGTCTTTGTTTACCCATTGCTCCTCTAAACCAAACTTTTTGGTTACTCATACTACACTCTTAGTAGATATTCTGTTTGCCTGGGTCATTAAATGTGTAACCGTCTGCGTGGGGTGTTCTAGCTTCCTCATCCCCTCTTGGGCACCCCAGTATCTCTCAGTAGGGCTTTCCATAGCAGTATTGGGTTCTCCATCTCAGAAGATGCAGACTGGGGTGCTAACCCACTCTTCCCCAGTTACTGCCTCTCCAATTGTCACCACACTATTTGTGGTAGTCAACCAGTCCATTCCTGGAAGTCACTGACATATCTAAACACACATCATCAATGATGATTATATCAAATATGTTTTGTGATCAGCAGAGATTATAAAGGTTTTTTGTGTAAACGTTGGCAATCGAATAATCTGAACAATAGCAGAATTGAAACATGGAATACATTATAAAACTTTCTTCATTCTTTGACCCAAAATGAATCACTGATCAAAATCAGATTTTTGCCCCCTAAAATGTTTTCTGTTTAGATTGTTATTAAAGTTCTACCAAATAAAACACTTGTACCTTGGTTAGTCAAATTTCAAACACTTCACCGTGCATCCTGTCTTCCTTCGTGGTGCAATCACGCTAACACAGAAGCACACCAGTGTTACCTGGCATTGCATCATCACGTAAAAAATGGCAGTGCCTATTAAAAAAAACACAAGAAATGGTAGAAGATTAAAAAAAAAAATCAAAATAACAATTATAATTTAATTACAAATAGACAGATTGAACTTTATTTGTCCTAAGGAGAAATTTGGCTCTTTAGAGAAACTTAATAAATAAGTAAATAAATAAATACATAAATATAATAACCAACAAATATACACAAGAATTATTGAAAAAGAAAGAAAAAAATAGGCTAAAGATAAAAAGAGCAGTCACAATGAGACATTATGCAGGTGTATTGCTGTTGGTATAAAGGAGCCCCAGTAGCGTTTCTTGATACATTTCTGCTGAATAATTCATTGGCTGAAAGTGCTCAGAGTTAGTGTGTCAGAGAGAGGATGCCACTAATGCTATCAGTAATTTCAGGTGTCTCACTAGCCTCTTTGTCATCCAGACGAGATCACCGCCTGTACCTGCAAACCTTACGAAAGACCCTATAAATGCCACATTTTGCATCCTTCCCACTTCTTTTTTTTATTGTCTTGCACGCACAGTAGTAAATTGTCCCTGTCTCTGCTTCTGCTTCCCATTTTTCCAAATTTACTTTTAGCTTGCAACTGATGAACTATGATATAGGTAGCATGGGATAGTTGTGCCTTCAGTTTTGAATAATGTACCTGATTCCCCAATTATTATGGACTTTATCCTGAGGAAAATAAGTTTTGTGTGTCACTTTATTAAACATTTAAACATGTGCAGTATATATTTATATTTATATGTGTGTGTGTGTGTCTAAAGAGGTTTCAAAGAGTGGGATGGACACTCACTTTACATCCCCCCAATACTTTGAGATGACTCTGTCCAGGGCTGGTTCCTCCTGCTGTGACAAGCTCAATCATTCAACAACCCAGAAATGGATTACGTGGGTTTGGTGTAATCATTGGAGCAATGATTATTAATTTTCTGAGAACACTCTATAATTCATTTAGAATCACGGACACTTTGTACACAAAATGATTTACAAGAGCACCTTCTGAATCTTTTTAAAATGCAACAACTGAGAGATGTTTATGGAAAAAAGAAGTAAGGCTTAGTGAAATGGGAACTATCAGGAAACCAAACAGACAGATGAGTTTAAAGAATAAACAGGGACTTTTTCAAGAGTGAGAAGTTGTAGGCGAGGTGCTTCTATTTCTTTTGGCTTTGTGGTTTTATCAGTTTTGTGATGCCAAGATGGCAACTGTCCCAGACTGAAATTAGAGCTTGTTAATATACATGGCCCACTTTGTACTTGGAAAACACCCACATCCCACACTGGACAAGCAAGCTTTTTATCATCCACGTAATGTGTGTCAAGCTACTGAGCTGAGACACGTGGAAGCATATGAGCTGGGTCCTATTTCTGCCAACTCTCTTTTTAAGGAGTAAGCTGCTAAGCTGGTATATATCTCTATTCCTCTGTATCATGTTAATATGCTGTTACTTAGTAAAATGGGAGTGTCTCTAGACAGCTCTTTACATACAATATAAATTATTGGCACAACTCGTCTGCTGCAGTTACTTTATTTAACCCAAAAACAGCAATTGTGACTGTATTGTATTAAAGTTGCCTCCATTACAACTGACACACACATCTGCATATGTAGTACTATACCTAAAAAGTGTGGACGTATACTGTAAAATATGCTAATCAAGTCTCAGCACATTTCATTCAGTGAGACAAAGATTTTGTACATTCAAAGGCTTGTACCTGAAGCACTTCAACATCAAGGAGAAAAAAATAAAACTACTTCCCAGCAAATATTTAATGAGAGCATCTTCACAAGCTAAATAACTCACTCATTGGTTGCTTTGTACGTATTTTGGAATTTGGCTATAAAGAGGTAAACCGCACATGGAACTGCAAAGACTAAGTTATTTCTTGCTGCCAAGTAATATTGACATACTACAATTCAAAAAAATGTTTTTGGATTTCAGTGATTAATACAGTATATTGGTCAACAGCAGAATCACGCAAAAATGATTTTTTTAGTAGAAAGTGTAAGGTCTGTTGAAGTTTTTATCCAATCATTTCAAAAACAAGGATATAGTGACTACTGCGGATAGGCATTATTAATTGCATGGTGATCTTTACCCTACATACTTGAACAGAAGATGCGTCTAGAACAGTACAATTCCATGAACAAACTTTCATTATCAAGTCTTATCTCACATGCTATTGGGGGTCACTTCAAGGGTCATTGACATCCTCACATTTTCTATCAGTCTAACACTTCTTTTAGCAGTCCCTGGAGGCAACATACTCCAAGCCTCTGGGTGCCCTTAAATGGCCAGGATTCTAAGACAATCTCTCACCTGCCCTTTTCTTAGAGGGCCAGCAAAATCCATTGGAGGGTTTAGATGTCAAATCTGAAAGTACAGTGAAACCTTGATTATCTGTCAGGGGTCAGGACTGAGGCCCTGACGGATAAAAGACAAGATGGATAACAGAACAGCTACTTTAAAAATGATATACAGTAGATTGCTCTAGCAAATAGCTGCAATTGTGCAGTACAATGTAGTCAGCCTATTGATGATCATTGCAAATGTTTTTAATAATTGATTATTACTGATTATGATGATTAGATGTTGCAGCCCTAGAATGAAGTTCCTCTTAGGCTATTCCACTACAAGAACTGCTTTGCCAAATGCTTCGCAATTATATTAACTGTAAAAAAGCACAACACATGAAAAATTTAGAATGACCTGTAGGGGGCATTGCAGCACCCCAAACCCCAGACACAACCTCACAGACACGAGTCCTAGTTTTTAAATAAAAGGTTTTCTTACAAGTAGTTACCTTTACAAAGGCCTCTTTACTGCACTGGCAAAAGCACAATACAAATTTCTTCCATTCCTCCCAGGTGAGCTTTGTCCTCTTCCACTTGATTCCAACTCTCTGTGATGAAGTCGAATGGATTGTTTTATCTTAGACCTGGGAGCACTTCTGGTGCTAGGAAATAACTCATTGGAAGCACTCCCAGGTCAAGTGGAAGCCCCGCAATAAAGGGATCATGGATCCCGAAAGCCCTTCCTGGCAGCAGCCACGAAACCTGACAGGCCTGCCCCATGGGACTACTGTGGGACTACAGTTTCCAGCATGCCTTGCAGGTGTCCATACAGGTAGCGTCACCCAGGGATGTGCACCTAGCATGTTGGGGGAGTATATGGCCCTGACAGGTTGTCTCATCTTGTTCTTCCATCATACTGGCCTCCCAGGTGAGTATTGTTCCTCAATCAAACCCTGCTGGGGCGCCAGCTTATCCACTTCCGCACTGGCATCTCCTGCTTGTCTTTTGGATGCGTGTTTCCCCCTGACTGATTAAAATAACCCTTTTCACATCATATACCTTTATGTCAAAAAGCTGTGCCTATGAATATAATGCGGCTGATGATTATGTGACATTATTGATTGCATTATATCCCCAGGTTAATTACATTAAAGATTTTATATTAGCTGAGTGAAACAAACAATACCTCAGAGTGACCGCAGGTCAAAATATGCAGTTCCACAAATGATTCTAGTCTGAGAATTTAGGATTGGACCCATATGAAAATCACTCATTTAAGCTTCCAGCATCAAATAATTATTTTGGAATTACATTAAATTAAGTGGGCCTATTTTCACCCCCAACTGATGCTGACATACAGTAAGTAGTGGCTCTCCACAACCCTGCATTGTCCTAAGTAAGTTAAAACAATGAATAGATGGATATGAGTAAACTCAATTCCATTACAGTTTATGGCTGAGGGAAAGAAATGCTGTTTACTGATATGGTATATGTACAGTAATTTATTTCACTTAGTGATATTCGAAACATTTTTTTTAATTCAACTGCTAAAGACTGGTTCTAACCTAATTTTTATACTGATTACATACTATATATAAGCCTCCCAGATAATATACCTAAATAAAACACAAACAACTCAGATAACACATCACTATTCTGATGTCTGTGTAATAAAATATTAACAAGTCTGGCTAAGCTTCAACTCTATTTAAAAGGCCGCCTTGATACTATTAAACTCAATATTGTCCCTCAGTTTTTTTTCAATTTTATGTTAGTAACAATATTTAGTAGAAGAAGAGAGGGCTAAGTCACAGCACTCCTTTCTAATTTCTTATGGAATGGTAAGACACCTTCCCTTAGACATTATACTTTAATTCATGAGAGACAGAGAGGTGTAATATCACTTCCTGATTTAGAATTTTACCATGCAGTATTCATTCTGTGTTCAGCCAGGTTTTGGCTTTGTCCCACCTCCCATCCTCCTTCACAGATCCTCATAAAGTCCAATTTGGTCCCCCATCATTTCTGCAAGGCTTTGTTTAGGGACAGTGTTATCCAATATTGTTGATTTGTGGCCTTTGTCAATTTTCGTAAAGTGTTTAACTCAGTTGATTGAGGTGCCCTGTGGGACATTCAGAAACTTTGCGGGATCCCCCCGAAGTTGCTGGATTTCATGGCTGGTCTTTACACTGGTACTGTGAGTGCTGTGCAGAGTGGAGGCAGAACCTCTGTGTTTTTCCCAGTTAATTCTGGGGTTCGTCTAGGGTGTGTTTTTGCGCTTACTCTGTTCAGTGCTTGCATGGACTGGGTGTTGGGCAGGGTCGTAGGGTCAAGCGGCTATGGGGCATCTGTTGGTGAAGAGAGATTTACTGATTTTTACTTTGCCGATGATGGTGTGATCTTCGCGGATTCAATGGAGGCTCTGATCTGGGCTCTTGAGACACTTGAGTGAGTGTTCTGGATAAAAAACAAAGATCCAGTCCTTTAATGACCTCTTCGGCACAGCCATCTGCAGTGTCTCTGTCTGCGGAGAGAATGTTAACATTGTTTAGTGGTTTACTTACCTTGGCAGTGACATTCATGTCTCTGGTGACCCCTCCTATGAAGTCAGTAGACGGATTTGGAGAGAATGGGGGGGTCATCAGGTCGCTGGAAAGGAGTGTGTAGCACTCCCGTTATCTATGCAAAAGGACAAAGGTCCAAGTCTTTAGAGTCCTGGTGCTTCCTGTTTTGCTATATGGTTGTGAGACATGGACGCTATCCAGTGACCTGAGACGAAGACTGGACTCCTTCGGTACTGTGAGAATTCTTGGGTATCGCTGGTTTGACTTTGTGCCCAATGAGTGGTTGCTCACTGAGTCCCAAATGAGGCACATTACCTGCATTGTGAGGGTGATCTGGCTTGCAAGATCCTCATTATTGAGGACCTGAACGGCTAGACCAGGCCAAGAGGGACACCCATGTAACACTTAGCTGTAGTAGATAGATTATCATTTCCTGGGGGGGACTGGACTGTGTGTCTGTCTGGGAGGTTGCCAACCAGGAAACCCAAGTTGTTTCATTTTGTGGTGGGTGCAGTAACATGCTGTAACAGTTCATGCTCCCCAATCTGATCTGACCTGTCGATATATGGCACCATGTTGTAAATCTTGTGTGTCCTTTCAAGAGATGGCATACTTGTAATTCTGCTTTTCACAATCTCTTTTTATTGTTGGCAGTTCGTGTGTTTGTCCACCTTGGCAGAAACTGGGAGTTCACCTACCAGGAGACCTGTTTGATTACTTGGGATTTACAGTGCATCCGGAAAGTATTCACAGCGCATCACTTTTTCCACATTTTGTTATGTTACAGCCTTATTCCAAAATGGACTAAATTCATTTTTTTCTTCAGAATTCTACACACAACACCCCATAATGACAACGTGAAAAAAGTTTACTTGAGATTTTTGCAAATTTATTAAAAATAAAAAAACTGAGAAAGCACATGTACATAAGTATTCACAGGCTTTGCTCAATACTTTGTCGATGCTCCTTTGGCAGCAATTACAACCTCAAGTCTTTTTGAATATGATGCCACAAGCTTGGCACACCTATCCTTGGCCAGTTTCACCCATTCCTCTTTGCGGCACCTCTCAAGCTCCATCAGGTTGGATGGGAAGTGTCGGTGCACAACCATTTTAAGATCTCTCCAGAGATGTTCAATCGGATTCAAGTCTGGGCTCTGGCTGGGCCACTCAAGGACATTCACAGAGTTGTCCTGAAGCCACTCCTTTGATATCTTGGCCGTGTGCTTAGGGTCGTTGTCCTGCTGAAAGATGAACCATTGCCCCAGTCTGAGGTCAAGAGCGCTCTGGAGCAAGTTTTCATCCAGGATGTCTCTGTACATTGCTGCAGTCATCTTTCCCTTTATCCTGACTAGTCTCCCAGTTCCTGCCGCTGAAAAACATCCCCACAGCATGATGCTGCCACCACCATGCTTCACTGTAGGGATGGTGCCAGGTTTCCCCCAAATGTGACGCCTGGCATTCACAACAAAGAGTTCAATCTTTGTCTCATCAGACCAGAGAATTTTGTTTCTCATGGTCTAAGAGTCCTTCAGGTGCCTTTTGGCAAACTCCAGGCGGGCTGCCATGTGCCTTTTACTAAGGAGTGGTTTCCGTCTGGCCACTCTACCATACAGGCCTGATTGGTGGATTGCTGCAGAGATGGTAGTCCTTCTGGAAGGTTCTCCTCTCTCCACAGAGGACCTCTGGAGCTCTGACAGAGTGAGAATCGGGTTCTTGGTCACCTCCCTGACTAAGGCCCTTCTCCCCAGATCGCTCAGTTTAGATGGCCGGCCAGCTCTAGGAAGAGTCCTGGTGGTTTCGAACTTCTTCCACTTATGGATGATGGAGGCCACTGTGCTCATTGGGATCTTCAAAGCAGCAGAAATTTTTCTGCAACCTTCCCCAGATTTGTGCCTCGAGACAATCCTGTCTCAGAGGTCTACAGACAATTCCTTTGACTTCATGCTTGGTTTGTGCTCTGACATGACCTGTCAACTGTGGGACCTTATATAGACAGGTGTGTGCCTTTCCAAATCATGTCCAATCAACTGAATTTACCACAGGTGGACTCCAATTAAGCTGCAGAAACATCTCCAGGATGATCAGGGGAAACAGGATGCACCTGAGCTCAATTTTGAGCTTCATGGCAAATGCTGTGAATACTTATGTACATGTGCTTTGTCAGTTTTTTTATTTTTAATAAATTTGCAAAAACCTCAAGTAAACTTTTTTCACATTGTCATTATGGGGTGTTGTGTGTAGAATTCTAAGGAAAAAAATGAATTTAATCCATTTTGGAATAAGGCTGTAACATAACAAAATGTGGAAAAAGTGATGTGCTGTGAATACTTTCCGGATGCACTGTATGACATTTCAATCTTGACAGACTCACTTTAACCTTCTCATTTCATCTTTCTTCTTCTACTTACAGCTCCCATCAGTACTCGGGACATGTGGCATCTCACTATCTGACCCCTCTTCCTTCCCATCCCTTTTACTCACTTTTTCATTCCTTTTCACCAAAGAGGAAACCTCTCTCCACCCATTACTCTGTTCACTCTCCACTGTCTTCCCCTCTCTCCTGGCATAAGAGATTTTACACTAGAAATGCCAATTATCAAGTCATACAACAATAAATACTTCACAGACTTTACCCCACTTTTTTTTTACACATGCTCTACCACTTTTCTAGCTTTTTCTCATTAAACACAAGTCTTTCACTTTTCATCTTCATTTCCTTCTGTGACTGTTACCCTGGTGCCCAAGCTCCTTTTCTATTACTTGACACCTCCACCTTTGTTCTCACCTCTCATCAGCATGAATTGTTCAGTCTTGCTACTTTAGCAGACAAAGTGCTCCTTGTCTCTCGATAGAAAACCACATCTTGTCACTTATAACAGCTGGCATTCCTCATTTTTTTAATTTAATCTCCCTTGAACTGTTCTCATGCTGAATCAATTGTGCTTCAATTAAATCCATCAAGAACTGGTTTGCCTTGGCTCAGTCAATGAAAACTGGGTTGTCTGAGTTCCATTGATATTCAATGAAAACTGGGTTGTCTGAGTTCCATTGATATTGTTCTTTTCATTTATCCAGCCTACTCAGGCTGTGTGGTTAGTCTTGTGATTATACAGTGTATGTATATATATATATATATATATATATATATATATACATACATACATACATACAGTATATGTATACAATTCGATATTATTGAGAGGAACTGGGTGTTTTTTTTCTGTTGGGTTACACTATTCACTTCTTAATTAGCTTGCCTTTAGTTTTCATCATACTATTTGCTCACAGTAGTGCAATATCTCATTCATAAACAGAGCCATTTAAAAGGAAACATGCAGACGTGCATGATTTTACTTGAACCCCACAGATCACGAGGCAGACCAGAAATATTCCTGCTGCTTTTGTGAATTGAGGGAATTATTGGGAGCACCATGTGTTTGTGGAAAGGCCACATGTCTCACATTGAAGTACATCTGGCTACCTGCTACATGTAACCTTGGAAACATTCATCAGCCAATCTGGCAATGGAGCCTAAGAGAAAAGAAATAAAAAATGAAAAAACATATCCATGGCAAATCAGCAATTAATACAAAATGAAACAGATTAAATCAACAATGCTTTAGCAATCAGCATTTTACGGATATATTAATAACCCAGGACTCTCTTGTAGACTAACAGGTGTTGGAAAGTTTGTAATTATAAGAAATAATCAAATTTTCAGAACTGACACTGGTTAATCTCTTTTAATAATTTAGAAACCTACAAATTTAATAGTACTAAGCTTTAAATAATAAAAGATTAAATGGATGTAGAAAGTTTATAAAATAAACCATACATTTCAGCTTTGACAAATACAATTTATTTAATAGGACTGTAAGGATATATTGTGTAAAGTATAACATTCAGTAAATTAGTAATACAAAAATATCTTCAAACACTTACAACATTTAAGAACTATTTCTGTAGAATGTCTTATAAATTCAAGCAAACACTAATCATTGAAAGAATAAACCTCTGTGGTTGTTTGTGATCCTTTTAAAAGGGAAGGTCACAGTTCTGTTGATTAAGGGCAACTAGCCTGCTCCTGGTCTTTTTAATGGGTAGAACACAAAAAATTAACCCTCAAAGCATGGATTACACATTGAAATGACCTGCACGTCACATCCAGATTTTGTGGTAATTGCTGCTTCGACTTATCACGACTTCTTTCCTTATGTTCCACAATGTCAGCAGCAACTTTGTGTGTAAATGGAAAGGTTTCTTGATTTTTGGTGTGCTGCTAACCAAACCAACAGCACACCACTTTTTTTGGCAGGAGTACCCATAATGAGTCACTGCTCCACAAATTTCTAATGGGCCAACTTGAAGCATGTACTGTACAAACATATATTTGCAACTGAAACACGATTTTACAATAAATACAGAGCATATTCTCTTTAACATGCACACAGACAAAGGAACTAACAAAACAAAACAAAATAAAAAATGTACAAGAGGACTTCCACCTACCTATGTCTGCTGCTTCTAAAACCAGGGTATGGCTTTGCTTCTTACCACACATGCAGCTACTTTTTGTGTGCTACCCAATGTCATAAGCACATTATGAAGTCTACAGCTGTAAAAACTGAAATTTGTGATGGACGCCGCACATGGGTGGGTGTCCTGGCCAACATAGGGCAAGGTTACTTATCGGGATGTGAGGCCAACTCTTCAATAGCACAAGATTGTCCTGCCTCAGCCATAAAATAAGCAGAAGATGCCAATGAGACAGTGGGTACACTGGCATCCTGGCAGGGTTGGACCAAGGAACAACACCTGTCTGGGAGGCCAGTGTAGTGGAAGGTCAGGGGGAGACAACCTGGCAGGATTACAAGCTCCCCTGACAAGCTAGGTGGCAGCCTCCTTGGGCAATGCTACCTGTGTGGCCACTCGCAAGGCACGCTGGGAACGGTAGTCCTGTAAGGCAGCCTTTGTCAGGTTCCGTAGGTGCTGTCAAGGAGTACTACAGGGATTCATCATCTTTATTTTATGGAACTTCTGATTGAACTGAAAGTACTTTCATTAGGCTATGGCTTAGCACTGGTTACAAAATAAAAAAGCTGCTTGACTTCATCCAGAAGAGTTGGAGTTGGGTGTGGAGGATGGGAGGTATGGAGGAAAAGAAAGACAGAGAGAGAGAGTGAGTGAGCAAAGAATATTTGTGTTTATACCACTTTTGGAAACTTTGTGTAAAGTATTAGTGCAAAATAAACATTTTGATTATACTGGAACATGTGTCTGTGGTGCTGCAATGCCCCCTAATAGCCAAAAATGGCATAAGATGGTCTGATGCAATGTCAACACTCATTGAACCCTAACTTTGCCATGTCTCTGATGTCTCATTCCATGGACAACAAATAGCTATGAAAACTAGAAGTGGCTCCAAGTGCCAGAGCAGGATAGCGAAAACAGACACAAAACAGGGGAAGTAAACATTTATAATGACTGAAAAGTTTCAAACTATCAAACACAATTACAATGTAGATTCCTTAATCAATGTTTCTAATCAGTAATAATATAGTGTTTAGATTGTTGCAAGGTTACTGTATATCAAGATGTTGTATATTTTAAACTTCAGAAGGTAATGATCTCCCATTATCTACTAAACTGCACCCAATTTACTAGTGTGTGTGTGTCTTTAGAGAAAGCACCCTTTCATGAAATATGTTGGACCTGCTTAGCTTCTGTCCTGCAGGATAGCTGCAGTTGTACTGACAAAAACTGTAGGACTCTTATTTCTGTCTTAGTCATGTTGTAGGTATAATTATGTAATGGTTCTGCTCCCTTGTGCTTTTTTGTTGTTTTCTGTTGCTTTGATGCTTGCACTGTCATGTATTACAACTTGCTTTGTAAGTTGCCTTGGATAAAGGTGTCTGCTAAATAAATAATAATCAAGGTAGAATAGACTAAAGTGCTGAGAGTGATGGGAGTATTCCTTACACTAGCAGACAGTTCATTACACAGATTTATGGCCTTATAGCTTAGGACCGGCCTACTCAAATGCTGGCCTGCAGGCCACATGCAGCCCAGAAGCTCCGAGTGGCCCAGCCCATGGTCTTGCCAGAAATGCAGAGAAAAACGGAGAAAAACATATTTTGTGAACATTCAGAAATTTCTACATAAATTCCTATATTAATACAGACCATGAATGCAACACTGCACATCACCTAGCAACATTCAACGCACATGTGGTATAGCAGGTCTGCAGCTCAGTAAAAGTGACCATTTTAATTAATAAATAATCAATTGGCCGGCTCATTCTGCGTGGGTGCATGTTCACATAGCTGCGGGGAGTTGGTGAAGTAATTGGGGAAAGACACACCTGCACGTAATGGTGTGGTCTTTCTCAATTGCTTCATCGGCTTCCTGCGGTACTCGATTCAGACACTGCGCCCACAGAGCCTTATAAGAATGAGCCGGCATGAGAATGAGGGGGGGAAAGGAAAAAGCTGATCGACAAGAGAGGAGTAAGGAGGTTAACAGATGGAGAAAGAGAAAAGGCATGAGCAAGAGTGGAGATCTTGTGCATGTGAGTGCAAGGAAGGTGGAGAAGGCAAACAGCCGTGAGGAAGTCTCCTCGGAGTATGAGAACGGGGCTGATGGCCACTCCAGCTAAATGACCTGGGCAATGCTGCTCAGTTGTAGCAACTCACTGCAGAGAGGTGTTCAGTGGGATGCAAGCTTGGCAGTAGGACCTGGTGCCTCGATGGGGTGCCCTACCTGGAGTCAGAGAAGGCTAGAAGGGCTAGAGTCTAGGAGCAGTGCTGGAGGTGGGTTGAGCTGTTATTTATTAACTATTTTACACTGCATGTTTTGGGCGCTTGTTTATTTTTTTTTTTTATTGGATTGTTTCAATAAAAGCACTGCTAACTTTTACACCATCCCTTTGCTTAGTGTGTGTTTGTCCTAATCTGCTGGCTCCTCCCTCAGAAACGTTATTGGCGGTGGCAGGTTCAAGAGACTCCAGGTGGCACCCAGTAGCATGGAGTGACCCGCACCGTCACACCACAATGCAGCGTGTTATTGTGTTTCTAAAAGTGATGATAGTAGTTTATAATACCGTGACAATCTGTCAAATAAGACAATGCAAGAGTTGCTTTTCTGGGGGAATTTTCAAAATGCCAAGTGGCTTTTAATTTGGTGTGTCATGCTCTAAATGGTTCTCTGTGGTGCAGTGGTAGCTCTGTTGCCTCACTGTAAGGAGATCACAGGTTTGCGTTCTGTATCCTCCCGGTGTGGAGTTTGCAAAGAGGTTCAGTAGTGATTAAAGCACTACATAAATGTAAATGAATTATTATTATTACCACACCTTGTCTGATCATGGGGACATTTCCAACGCAAAAAAAAAAAAAAAAGTTGGCCTTACACTTTTCTGTCTCTTCTTGCTCTTTACAATTTGCTCCCCTCTCACCCTAATCCTGTTATTCATCTCTCTCTAGGGAGGTGCCTAGAGCCTTCACAAGATTCATAACAATATCAAAATAATGTGGGATGTGTAACAAAGCCATGCTTTTACACATGTGGTGATTTAAAATGAACCTGTGCTCCCTCAGTGTGCAGTAGATGATGATGGCATTCATGTGTGTTACTGTTATCATATACTGATTGGAAAACTGAAAAGTATGAATATAAACCCATTTATCATATTATGGATTCAGGACTTTCTTTTAAATTGTTCACAGACAGTCAAGATACAGGACGCTTTTTCAAAAGTCATTCATTCAAACACAGGAAGTCCGCAGAGGTGTGTCTTATCACCATTACTGTTTACTCTGTACACAAGTGACCTGAGACAGAACAATGACCACTGCTCCATTATCAAGTATGCGAATGACACCATGCTCATAGGACGCATATCTGGGGAGGATGAAAGCCACTATTCAATCAATGGACTGTAATATGTAAACTGGTGTAATAAAAACTGTCTCACTCTGAATGTAAAAAAAGACCAAAGAAATATTTGATTTTAAGAGAAATAAATCTGTATGTTCACCCATTGTTGTATTGGGGGAAAGTGGTAGAAATAGTGAATGAATATAAATACTTAGTGACTAACTTAGATAACAATCTTAACTGAAATGCAAATACAAAAAAAAATATCCTCTAAATGTAATCAGCGTTTATTTCTCCTCTGTAAACTCAAACTATTTAAAGTAGACAAGGACCTAATGTTGTCCTTTTATCGCAGTATGATTAATTTCTATTATCACTTTCAGTTTCATTGCCTGGTTTAGTGGTCTAATGAACCAAAATTTTAAAAAGCAGATTACGAAGCATGCAGCTAAAGTTATTGGGACTGGTGTAGATGATCTGGCAAGTGTGTGTCAGAGGACAATGCTAAAGAAATTAGAAATAATCTCAACTAATGACAGACATCCATTACATGTAGAACTTAACTTCAGTAAATCAGGAAGGATAGTTGCTTTGAAAACACACACAATTTGCTCCAGAAATTCCTTTCTTCCTAGTGCCATACAACTTTTTAATAAGGAATATCGGAGAAAATGATTAAGGTCTGACATGTATCCTGTACCAATTTTTGTGTAAATATGTACTATCAAACTGCCTTAACTTAACCTGTCTTGTCTCTATTTATTTTGTTTCATTCTTTCTGACTTCTTATAAGATGCAACTGAGAAGGCAAATTTCATGTTTTCTTGTGTAAACTTGACTAATTAAAGCAACCTTGAACCTTGTTATGGGTTTGTGCACTGATAGTTTTTTTTTTATTCTGTTAAATTCACTTTGAGATGTGCCTGGGTCAGATGTGAGCAAAATGTATATTTTATTTCAAAAGGGAAACAATTTGTATTGCTAACATTGTGCACTATTTTGTTTGTATGCACTTTGAGATGTGCCTAAGTCAGATATGACCAAAAATATGTATTTTCTTTATTTTAAAAGTGAAAAAAAGTATTGTTACTACCTCATATTCTGTTACGTTATAGCTTTTTTTATTGTTTTTTTATGCAATTTGTCATGTGGCTGCATCAGATGTGACCAAATTTAAAAGGGAAACAATGAATAAACATTACCTGTTTTTCAATACATTAATTTGTGTTGGTTTAAAATTTGCCATTACCTGCTGCTTACTGGCCTCTGAAAATGTCTGGCCCAGCTAAATTTCTTGGTTCGAAAATCTGGCCAAACTGAATTTATAATTGAATAGCCCTGGTTTAGGGCATGACCTGCTACAGTACTTTCATTTGCATACACATTATGAGAATGCTCCAGACTGGTTCTCCATCATGGTCCAAACCAGCGACAACTTTACTTTGAGATTTAACTTTCCATTTGGTATTTCTTTCAAAAATGTTATGCTTAAGAAATCTAAACTACAACCAGTAAACTAAAGTTAAGACATAAATTAATGCCACATTAACATTGCTTGAATTAAACTCTCTGATGTCCATGAAAAACACCACAGGACTATATGGGCTCCAAAACATTATACAGTCTTCTTCTTCTTTCAGCTGCTCCCATTAGGGGTCACCACAGCAGATCATCTTCTTCCATACCAATTTTGGTTGTGGTTAAAAAAATGCCTATTCTTTATAGTTTAAACCCTAAATATGCCCCCAAAACACTTTCATTTCAAACTCAGCTTAATCTTTTTTTTTTGGCTGCTCCCGTTAGGGGTTGCCACAGTGGCAAACTCAGCTTAATCTTCTTCTTTTGGCTGCTCCCGTTAGGGGTTGCCACAGTGGATCATCTTCTTCCATATCTTTCTGTCCTCTGCATCTTGTTCTGTTACACCCATCCCATCGCCTACATGTCCTCTCTCACCACATCCATAAACCTTCTCTTAGACCTTCCTCTTTTTCTCTTGCCTGGCAGCTCTATCCTTAGCATCCTTCTCCCAATATACTCAGCATCTCTCCTCTGCCCATGTCCAAACCAATGCAATCTCGCCTCTCTGACTTTGTCTCCCAACCGTCCAACTTGAGCTTACCCTCTAATGTACTCACTTCTAATCCTATCCATCCTTGTCACACCCAATTCAAATCTTACCATCTTTAACTCTGCTACCTCCAGCTCTGTCTCCTGCTTTCTGGTCAGTGCTACCGTCTCCAACCCATATAACATAGCTGGTCTCACTACCGTCCTGTAGACCTTCCCTTTCACTTTTGCTGATATCCGTCTGTCACAAATCACTCCTGACACTCTTTTCTACCCATTCCATCCTGCCTGCACACTCTTTTTCACCTCTCTTCCACAATCCCTATTACTCTGTACTATTGATGCCAAGTATTTAAACTCATCCACCTTCACCAACTCTACTCCTTGCATCCTCACCATTCCACTGACCTCCCTCTCCTTTACACACATGTATTCTGTCTTGTTCCTACTGACCTTCATTCCTCTCCTCTCTACAGCATATCTCCACCTCTCCAGGGTCTCCTGAACCTGCTCCCTACTATCACTACAAATCACAATGTCATCAGCAAACATCATAGTCCACGGGGACTCCTGTCTAATCTCGTCTGTCAACCTGTCCATCACCATTGCAAATAAGAAAGGGATCAGAGCTGATCCCTGATGTAATCCCACCTCCACCTTGAATGCATCCGTCACTCCTACTACAGACCTCATCACTGTCACACTTCCCTCGTACATATCCTGTATAACTCTTACATACTTCTCTGCCACTCCCAACTTCCTCATACCTCCTCTGGAGGCACCCTGTCATATGCTTTCTCCAGGTCCACAAAGACGCAATGCAACTCCTTCTGGCCTTCTCTATACTTCTCCATCAACACCCTTAGAGCAAACATCGCATCTGTGGTGCTCCTTCTTGACATGAAACCATACTGCTGCTCACTAATCATCACCTCCCTTTTTAACCTAGCTTCCACTTCTCTTTCCAATAACTTCATGTTGTGGCTCATCAGTTTTATCCCCCTGTAGTTACTACAGCTCTGCACATCCCCCTTATTCTTAAATATCGGCACTCACATCACTTGTGAATTTCCCATTGGGATTAATAAAGTATCTATCTATCTATCTCTATCACTCCTACGCAGACCTCACCACTGTCACACTTCCCTCGTACATATCCTGTACAACTCTTACATATTTCTCTTCCACTTCCGACTTCCTCCTACAATACCACAGCTCCTCTCGAGGCACCCTGTCATATGCTTTCTCCAGGTCAACAAAGACACAATGTAACTCCTGCTAGCGTTCTGTATACTTCTCCATCAACATCCGTCCATCCATCCAGTATCCAACCCGGTATATCCTAACTACAGGGTCACTGGGGTCTGCTGGAGCCAATCCCAGCCAACACAGGGCGCAAGGCAGGAAACAAACCCCGGGCAGGGCGCCAGCCCACCGCACTCCATCAACATCCTCAGAGCAAACATCGCATCTGTGGTGCTCCTTCTTGACATGAAACCATACTGCTGCTCACTAATCATCACCTCCCTTTTTAACCTAGCTTCCACTACTCTTTCCCATAACTTCATGCTGTGGCTCATCAATTTTATCCCCCTGTAGTTACTACAGTCCTGCACATCCCCTTTATTCTTAAATATCGGCACCAGTACCATCCTCTTCATAGTTGTCCTTACTTCCTCCTTGCTAATCCATTGCATTTCCTGATTCACTATCTCCTAATCATCCTACATCTTCTCTCTCTCTTCATTCATCACCCTTTCAAAGTACTCTTTCCATCTACTCAACACACTCTCCTTGCTTGTGAGTACATTTCCATCTTTATCCTTTATTACCCTAACCTGCTGCACATCTTTCCCAGCTTGGTCCCTCTGTCTAGCCAATCGGTACAGGTCCTTTTCTCCCTCCTTTGTGTCCAACCTCTCATACAACTCATCATGCACCTTTTCTTTGGCCTTCGCCACCTCTCTCTTTACCTTGCACCTTATCTCCTTGTACTCTTGTCTACTTTCTGCATCTCTCTGACTATCCCACTTCTTCTTTGCCATCCTCTTCATCTGTATACTCTCCAGTACTTCCCCATTCCACCACCAGGTTTCCTTTTCCTCCTTCCTCTGTCCAGATGTCACTCCAAGCACCCTTCTTGCTGTCACCCTTACTACATCTGCTGTAGTTTCCTATCTGTCTGGTAATTCTTCACTACCACTCAGTGCCTATCTCACCTTCTGCCTAAACTCAACCTTGCAGTCTTCCTTTTTCAACTTCCACCATTTGATCTTTGGCTCTGCTCTCATTCTCTTCCTCTTCTTGATCTCCAACGTCATCCTACAGACCACCATCCTATGCTGCTTAACTACACTGTCCCCTGCCACCACTTTGGAGTCTTCAATCTCCTTCAGATTGACTCTTCTGCATAGGATGTAATCTACCTGTGTGCATCTTCCTCCACTCTTGTACGTAACCCTATGTTCCTCCCTCTTCTTAAAATACGTATTCACCACAGCCATGTCCATCCTTTGGCAAAATCCACTATCCTTTGACCTTCTTCATTCCTCTCCTTGACACCATACCTACCCATCACCTCCTCGTCTCCTATGTTCCCTTCACCAACATGTCCATTGATATCCGCTCCAATCACCACTTTCTGTCCCTTGGGTACACTGTTCATCACTTCATCCAACTCACTCCAAAAATCTTCTTTCTCATCCATTGCACACCCAACTTGCGGGGCATATGCACAAACAACATTCATTACCACACCTCCAATTTCCAGCTTCATAACCATTACTCTGTCTGACACTCTTTTCACCCCCAAAACACTCTTGACATACTGTTCCTTCAGAAAAACCCCTACACAATTTCTCCTCCTATCCACACCATGATAGAACAATTTGAATCCACCTCCGATCCACTTGGCCTTATTCCCCTTCCATTTAGTCTCTTGCACGCACAATATGTCAACCTTCCTTCTCTCCATCATATCTGCTAACTCTCTCCCCTTACCAGTCATACTGCCAACATTCAAAGTTCCTACCCTCAGTTCCACTCTCTTTACCTTCCTCCTCTTCTCCTGCCTTTGGACACGTCTCCCCCCTCTTCTTCTTCGGCAGACAACATTGTAAAGTACTGTTAAAAAAACATAGATTTAATATTGTCTGCTAACACACGTAATTGCATTCTAGTAAAGCTGTTATTTTTGAATATGACTAAACTGTTACAAAAATATTAAATAAAACAAAAATGTGATAACTAAGAAACTAAAAAAAAAAAAAAGTTGTTTTCCAGTTTTATATACTATGGAGCCCTAGGTCCTAGAACACACAGGAATGTTACATTATGTATACAGTTGTGGCCAAAAGTTTTGAGAATGACACAAATATTAATTTTCACAAAGTTTGCTGGCTCAGTTTTTATGATGGCAATTTGCATATAGTCCACAATGTTATGAAGAGAGATAAGATGAATTACAAAGTCTCTCTTTGCCATGAAAATTAACTTAATCCCAAAAACCCACTTCCACTGCATTTCAGCCCTGCTACGAAAGGACCTGCTGAGATCATTTTAGTAATCCTCTCATTACTACAGGTGAGAGTGTTGATGAGGACAAGGCTGGGGATCACTCTGTCATGCTGATTGAGTTAGAATAGAGAGGTTCAATTGTTGTGAAGAAGGCTTCAGGGCAACCAAGAAAGTCCACCACATGCCAGGACTGTCTCCTCAAGTTGATTCAGCTGCGGGATCAGGGCACCACCAGTGCAAAGCTTGCTCAGGAATGGCAGCAGGCAGGTGTGAGTGCATCTGCACGCACAATGAGGTGAAGACTATTGGAGGATGGTCTGGGGTCAAGAAGGGTGGCAAAGAAGCCACTTCTCTCTAAGAAAAACATCAGGGACATTCTGATATTCTGCAAAAGGTAAAGGGATTGGAGTGCTGAGGACTGGGGTAAAGTCATTTTCTATGATGAATCCTCTTTCCAATTGTTTGGGGCATCTGGAAAAACGATTGTTCGGAGAAGAAAAGGTGAATGCTACCATCAGTCCTGTGTCATGCTAACAGTAAAGCATCCGGAGAACATTCATGTGTGGGGTTGCTTCTCAGCCAAGGGAGTGAGCTCACTCATGATTTTGCCAAAGAATGCAGCCATGAATAAAGAATGGTAACAAAACATCCTCCGAGAGCAACTTCTCCCAACCATCCAAGAACAGTTTGGTGACTAACAATGCCTTTTCAAGCATAATGGAGCACTGTGCCATAAGGCAAAAGTGATAACTAAGTGGCTCGGGGAACAAAACATCAAAATTTTGGGTCCATGGCCAGGAAACTCCCCAAACCTAAATCCCATTGAGAACTTGTGATCAATCCTCAAGAGGCAGGTGGCCAAACAAAAACCCACAAATTCTGACAAACCCCAAGCATCAATTATGCAAGAATGGGTTGCCATCAGTCAGGATTTGGCCCAGAAGTTGATTGACAGCATGCCAGGGCAAACAGCAGAGGTCTTGCAAAAAAAGCACCAATACTGCAAATATGGACCATTTGCATAAACTTAATGCAATTGTCAATAAAAGCCTTTGAAACTTATGAAATGCTTGTAAATATACTTCAGTATACCATAGAAACATGGCAAAAAGATCTTAAAACACTGAAGCAGCAAACTTTGTAAAAACTAATACTTGTGACATTCTCAGAACTTTTTGCCACTACTGTACAATTTCTAACTTTTATCTTTTTTCCCATAAATTAATCACCATTTAGTTTTTTTGATTACCTATTTGCCTTGCCCTTTGCTGCTCTTATTTTTTTTAACAGAAAACATGGAATAACTCTAAAATATTAATGAAGGAAATGAAAGAAAACTTATATGAAGGAAATCATAGAAATTAAAAGGTAACAATCTGTATTTTGTTTCTCAATTACCTGTTCATTTAAAAATTCTAACTACTTAGAAGTACAGCAAGCACAGAAATAACTTTTACTACCCCAGTACATATGGAAGGCTATGGGAACATCCAAAGCATAGTGAATGCCCTTTGCAATACTGCAGGACCATCTTCTACATCACAGAAACTCATCTTTAAGGTTGAAGGGCTAAAAGAGATAGAGCTTACACTTGTGGACTCTAAATTACATTTTTCTAAGGAGACAAGATACAATGCTACAGTAAGTTTTGGAGTTACTCCTGAATAGTGTAATTGTTACATGATAGGACTGCAACATAACAAACTGGCAGCATGCGGCAGGAGAATATTTAAAATTAAAAGGGAGCGGATATTTCAGAGTTATGCGCAACACAATTTTTGATGCTTAAGGAAAATGAAACTGAAGTGTCAAGGTGCAGAGATGCCAAAGGGAAGTCTGGTGTATTATTGGCAGGTTGAAGGACAAAAGAAATATTATAGTTGTATGGTACTTTGTTATTCTTAGTATTTTATTGGTTGAGCCATTGTTTTCTTTTCAGATATTGCTTCTTTACCACTAAAGTCAACGTCTCTTGTATTTTGAACATAAATGTGGAAGAAATGCATGCTTTAACAACTCCGATACTACAGCTGATTTTAAAAGTACAGTAAGTGGTTCATTTGTATCCTGTTTAATTTGATTGTCATTGGTAACTGAAAGCAAAGGTTACTGGGTTAAGCAACCACCTGGAAATATTTACATTTTTCTTAGAACAGATGATTCATGTCTGGTATTTGAAATTTAAACAAAGAAGAGGGAGGCAAATACAAAACATTTCTAAATTTACAACCTATTTACAGGTAGTGCAGTTTATTGGCAATATACACAACCATGGATGAACTTTAATACAGTGTTTTATTTTGATGATGTGCATACCTGCTCTGATGTAAAATTGACAAAGATAAATATATTATAGAGACACAAGGAAAACCACAAATACATGGCATGCACAATGATTAGTAAACCTAAAGGAATTAGATTAATGAAATCTTTATTTTTGCAACAGTGCATATCATAAATCAATTGGTGAGTATGCCAAGCTTTGAAGGTAAAGGTTAAATATAGGAGATGCACAGTAGATGAAATGTTTTGCTTTATTTAGAGTTTAAATACAACAGAGGGCACATGTCTGTGGAGTATCATAATTTACTAAAAATGCTATTTAAGAAAATTGGAAGGAATTCCTGCCATATTCCAAAGATGTCTTTTCATTCTGACTTGTATTTTGATATGTAGGTCTTTCCATGACACATTTAGAGTCCCATTCTGAGAGGGCCTGAGCCTTCAACCTCTGTTTGTAGACTTCACTGTAGTACTGGCTGACGTAAGCCTGTTCAAGTTTTACAGTTATAGGTCATCTTTGCAGATCTAGGGTCTTGGAGTACAAAATATACATTAATTAAACATAAAAATGGGCATCAGACAACACCATCGCATTTACAGCTTACAAGCACTGCTGCAAAAAGTCTTTCCACTTGCTGTAGTAGTAGTAGTAATAATAATAATAATTACAATACTTTTTTATTTAATGGCACCTTTCTAGACACTTAAGAACACATACACCCATTAAAAATTACAGTAACACAACAAATAATATGAATGATTAAGAAGAAAGCAAGTTATGGCACTAATAAGGCAATTCTCAAAAGGTGCATTTTAAGATATATACATACAGTAGGTTAGGTCCATAAATTTTTGGACAGAGACAACTTTTTTCTAATTTTGGTTCTGTACATTACCACAATGAACTTTAAATGAAACAACTCAGATGCAGTTGAAGTGCAGACTTTCAGCTTTAATTCAGTGGGGTGAACAAAACGATTTTGGGATAAGGAACTCCCTCTTGTAGCCACGGTTTTCTTTTCAACCCTAAACCTTGAGTAATTTTTAAATGCAAAAGTGCCCAGGCCACCCTGATAATGTTATTTTTTTGATTTCCTGGTTAGCAGAGTCACTTATGTCTCAGCTGGGAGTCATTTTCGGTCACCTACTGGGTTAAAGGTTTAGTCCTCTTCTGCTGGCAGCCCTCTAATAGTTCCAGTGTTCCCAAACTGGCTTGTTGCACCCTAACTGTGTGGTTGTTTCTTTCTTCCTCATTATCTCCAACACTTGGAAAAGTCCCTGATGGTAATGTTCTTTGTCCTTTATCATCCCACAGCAAGAATTTTAGCTCGTATATAAACATTGTCACAAAATGAGTCTGAGACAGAAAAAGGTTTGGGGCAGCCACCCATATAATCTCAAATCCTTGGCTGCAAAGTTGTATTGATCAAAACGATAGCACTGAAGTGCATACCATCGAGTACAAGATCAGACAGGAATAAGGACAAAGGGCAGGGTTTTAAAGGGGAAGACAGGAAGTGAGGTCATAAGGATCAGGGATGAGTTCATTCTCCATTGGTTCGGGCCCGAACGTGATGTCAGAGGAGCCGGAGCCAGTAAGGATTCCTTCCATTGGCTCAGTCCCGTCCCGGAAATGATGTCACGAGAGTCAGGTGTAATCTCCCGGGAATGGTCTGCAGGCATCTCTCAGAACTGCCGTCACTCAAGCCCTTTAGCTGCCTCCCATGCGCACGTGTGTGACAAGGCCCCCCCCTCAGCCCAGACCCGTCGGGTCGGGCGACCCTAACCGAGAGGTTGTGAACTCGGGAAAGAGCATCAGCGTTGGCATGGAGAGAGCCTCGGCGATGAACGAGTGAAAACTTATACGGCTGTAGGTAAAGAAACCACCTGGTGACCCGTGGATTCGACTCCTTGGGCAGGGCCATCCGCTGTAGGGGTGCATGGTCCGTGACAAGGGTGAATTCCCAGCCCAACAGGTAGTACCTCAGCTGAGCAATCGCCCACTTGATCGCCAAGGCTTCCCTTTCCACCGCTGCATACCTGGTCTCCCGGTCTAACAGTTTCCGGCTCAGGTACATGATGGGGTGCTCCACACCATCGACGCTTTGGCTCAGCACTGCTCCTAAGCCTGTGTCCGAAGCGTCCGTCTGGAGGATGAAAGGCAAAGAAAAGTTAGGTGCCATCAAAATAGGTGCGGACGTAAGGGCCTGTTTTAAGTCACTAAATGCAGCGCCTGTCTTCTCAGTCCATACCACAATGTTCGGGGCCCTCTTCCTTGTTAAATCAGTCAAGGGCGCCGCTCTCTCTGAGAACCGGGGTACAAACCAGCGGAAGTACCTCGCTAACCCGAGAAAAGATTGGACCTGCCGCTTGGTTCGCGGACGGGGCCATTTCAAAATGGCGTCTACCTTGGGGCACTGTGGCCTTACGGTACCCCGACCCACCAAGTAGCCTAAATACTTGGCTTTGGTTAATCCGAAGAAACATTTCTTGAGATTAATCCTGAGCCCGGCCTCACCAATTGTCCGCAATACCACTTGGACATGCTGTAGGTGTTCCTTCCATGTGCTGGAATAGATGACCACGTCATTCAGGTAGGCAGCACTGTATGAGTTATGTGGCCGGAGCACATAACAGGGGCCCCGTGTAACCCAAATGGAAGGACACGATACTGCCAGTGTCCGCTAGGGGTACTAAACGCCGCTTTTTCCTTAGCGAAGTCCGTTAAAGGAACCTGCCAGTACCCTTTCGTCATGTCAAGTGTGGTCAAATATCGAGCCTGCCCAAGTCTCTCAAGGAGGTCGTCCACTCGTGGCATTGGATAGGCATCAAATTGGGAGACTTGATTAAGCCGACGGAAGTCATTGCAAAACCTCCAACTCCCGTCAGGCTTACCAACCAACACAATGGGACTGGACCAGGGGCTATAACTTTCCTCAATCACTCCTAGTTCCAGCATGCGCTTGATCTCAAGCTCCACTTCAGCCCTTTTTGCCTCGGGAAGACGATACGGGCGTTCTCGGACAATAACCCCGGGCTCTGCCACAATGTTATGCTCAACCAGAGAGGTCCGTCCGGGGTTCTCACTGACTACCTCCTGAACGGCCCGGATGACTGTTTCCAGCTCCTGCCATTGTCGGGGACTCAAGTCTGCCCCGAAGTTAAGGCTGTGGGTGTGAGCGAAGAGTGAGCGGGGCTGGCCGGAGGAGGGATCGGGATCCCTGTCCTTCCACGGTTTTAGCAGATTCACATGATAAACCCGCTCTTTTGGTCTACGATTCGGTTGACTCACCAAATAGTCGACCAGTCCCTTCCTCTCCAATGGGCAAGCAACTTCGAGTGGTAGGTAGGCACTAGGACCATGACTCGATCTCCCAGGCGGAACTCCCGGAGAGACGTGCCGCGGTTATAATAACGGGCCTGTGCTGTTTGAGCCTCCTCCATGTGACTTTTAAGGAGGGGCCGTATCTTTCCAAATCTATCGCGTAACTGCGCGATATACTCTAATATGTTTGTAGAGCCTCTTCTTCCCATCCTTCTTTTAAAATATCCAATATGCCCCAGGGTTGTCGCCCATACCGTAATTCAAAAGGGGAGAACCCCATGGAGGCTTGAGGGACTTCCCGATAGGCAAAAAGGACGAGGGGGAGGAGCTGATCCCAGTTCTGTCCATCCTCACTTACCACCTTACGTAGCATCTGTTTGAGAGTCTGATTGAACCTCTCCACTAAACCGTCGGTTTGAGGATGGTATACCGAGTTCTTTAAATGCTTTATTCTCAGTAACTTGGCAGTCTCCTTGAACGTCTCCGAGGTGAAAGGTGTCCCCTGGTCTGTCAAGACTTCCTTGGGGACACCCACGCGCGAAAAGACCCCTAGTAATTCCCGTGCGATTGCTTTAGAAGTGGCTGAGCGCAAAGGAACAGCTTCGGGGTATTTCGTAGCATAATCCAAGAGGACTAATATGTATTTGTGTCCATGGGCTGATGGCTCTAGAGGTCCGACTATATCGACCCCAATTCTCTGGAAGGGAACATCAATCAGGGGAATGGGAATGAGAGGAGCACGGTCCCGTCTTGGAATTTGTCGCAATTGACACTCCGGACAGGAAGCGCAAAAGCGACAAACCTCCTCATTGACTCCCGGCCAGTAGAAACGGAGCTTAATCTGCTCCAGGGTTTTTTCGGTGCCCAAGTGGCCACCTAGGAGATGGGCGTTTGCTAACTCACAGACCTGCTGCCGAAAGGTCCGTGGAATTAACAGTTGCTTTCTCTCCTGCCCGTCATGCAACGCTACACGATATAGAAGGTCGTTTTCCAACACAAAGTGAGGACCCTGTGGCATGGACTGGTTTGTGCCATGGCCGTTAACAAGGACTACTACATTTTTTGCAAATTTCAGGGAGTCGTCACTCCACTGCTCCCTTTTAAAGGAAGCCGGCGTCTCTCTAAATTGAAAGCGTAAAAGGGAGAGAGGGTTGGCGCCGACCTCGAGGGGCGTGGTTTCCTCCCGCTCCGCCGCGGCACTGGTGGATGATGTATTGGCACGCGACGGCCAGGGAGTTGCCATGTCACTCAGGCCAACTGCTTCATCTCTCTCTGCCGGCTGATTACACGGCGTGGAGGCAGCTTGAGACGGCTCGTCCCCGTCTATAACTAGGCCCAAGTTATCTCCAGGAGTGGTATGTGACTCACCGCTGTTTATTTTAGACCAGTCCCGCCCTAGTATCACCGGGTGTGGAGGCTCAGGATGGACAGCCATGGTTAACTTCCGAACTGAACCTCCGTAGCTGATGACACAAACGGCGGTCCTGTACCAGCGGATGTTTCCGTGGACACAGGTTATACCAGTCTTATATTTTAACCACTGTTGCGGTAGCACAAATCGGCGGGCAACAATGCACATGTTGCTGCCGGTATCTAGTAGTACAGATGTTTTATACCCGTTAACGATCACCTCGTCTGTATGTGGGACCGCCAACGGGTTTGTCAGAGCACACCAACCCCTCCTCCCCCTCCACCTGCATTCCACCTTATTCCCAAGCGGTTCGTGTGCCCGCAGCGTCGGGGACGTCGGTGCAAGCTCTGGGTTGTACAGAGTGAGGCTAGGGTTTGGGACGTACTCCGGTTGAGGTCGGCTCAGCCCTCCCAGGTCGGGAGGCCCCCCTTTGTTGTTCCACGAGCTCTATGAGCCCGGCCATATTTATGAATTCTCTACCCCAAACCGGCTGGGTGAAGCGCTGTGTTAGTGAGTTTAGAAGCAGGTAGCACGCGACCTGCTCAAGCATTTGGTAGGGCGTGTTTTCGTGTGGCCGTAGCCACAACCCTACTTTTGTCCATAGGCTCAAGGCCTGTTGTGGGGTCGGCCTCTCTGGGTCAAACCGCCAGGCTTTCACTTTGTTCACCTGCCAGTCTGGGCACCCCTAGGTGGAAATCGGGGCTCTGGCCTTACAGGGAGGCGGGCACTCTCTCCCGAGAGAGCACAAGCAGCCCTCTTTGCCTCCCGCTTCCGAAGCAGCCCAATTCTGTGAGCCCCTCCCGCAACACTCCCCGGCCTGCCTAGGTTGCCTAATGGAGCCTGCCGGAGGCAGAGCCTGCACCGGGTCACCCCGAGCCACGGGACACCCTCCCCGCCTGGAAACTCGGTCCCGGTACGCTCCCACTTGGATGTGTTGCAGGTCCTGTCCCCTTCTCTTCCAGGACTATTCCATCCTGCCGACTACGCCACTGTCACAAAACGAGTCTGAGACAGAAAAAGGTTTGGGGCAGCCACCCATATTATCTCAAATCATTGACTGCAAAGTTGTACAGTAATCCCTCCTCCATCGCAGGGGTTGCGTTCCAGAGCCACCCGCGAAATAAGAAAATCCGCGAAGTAGAAACCATATGTTTATATGGTTATTTTTATATTGTCATGCTTGGGTCACAGATTTGCGCAGAAACACAGGAGGTTGTAGAGAGACAGGAACGTTATTCAAACACTGCAAACAAACATTTGTCTCTTTTTCAAAAGTTTAAACTGTGCTCCATGACAAGACAGAGATGACCGTTCAGTCTCACAATTAAAAGAATGCAAACATATCTTCCTCTTCAAAGGAGCAAACATATCAATAGGGCTGTTTGTCTTTTAAGTATGCGAAGCACCGCGGCACAAAGCTGTTGAAGGCGGCAGCTCACACCCCCTCCGTCAGGAGCAGAGAGAGAGAGAGAGAGAGAGAGAGAGAGACAGGTAAAAAAATCAATACGTGCCCTTCGAGCTTTTAAGTATGCGAAGCACCGTGCAGCATGTCACTTCACGAAGCAGCTGCACAGAAGGTAGCCAACGTGAAGATAATCTTTCAGCATTTTTAGACGAGCGTCCGTATCGTCTAGGTGTGCGAACAGCCCCCCTGCTCACACCCCCTACGTCAGAATCAGAGAAAGTCAGCGCAAGAGAGACAGAGAAAAGTAAGTTGGGTAGCTTCTCAGCCATCTGCCAATAGCGTCCCTTGTATGAAATCAACTGGGCAAACCAACTGAGGAAGCATGTACCAGAAATTAAAAGACCCATTGTCCGCAGAAATCCGCGAACCAGCAAAAAATCCGCGATATATATTTAAATATGCTTACATATAAAATCCACGATAGAGTGAAGCCGCGAAAGGCGAAGCGCGATATAGCGAGGGATCACTGTATTCATCAAAACAATAGCACTGAAGTGCATACAATCGAGTCCAAGATCAGACTGAGGAATAAGGACAAAGGGCAGGGTTTTAAAGGGAAAGACAGGAAGTGAGGTCATAAGGATCAGGGATGTGTTCATTCTCCATTGGTTCGGGCCTGGACGTGACGTCAGAGGAGCCGGAGCCAGTAAGGACTCCTTCCATTGGCTCGGTCCCGGAAATGATGTCACGAGAGTCAGGTGGAATCTCCCGGGAATGGTCTGCAGGCAAGAAAGAAAAAGAGTCAGTGCACTCTGCCACCTCCCGGCATCTCTCAGAACTGCCGTCACTCAAGCCCTTTAGCTGCCTCTCATGCGCACGTGTGTGACAACATCCATGATGATTTTTTCCTTTTATATTAATTTAAGAATATATTTATGAATGTCCATTCCCTCCAATGCACAGAGGAAAGCAATGCAGAAGAGAGATCATGCAAACGTTACACAGTGACTGGGCTGGGATTCAAATACAGCCTCATGAACCTGAAGAGTCAGAGTACTAATCACTGTGCCTTAA
Source organism: Erpetoichthys calabaricus (assembly GCF_900747795.2). Taxonomy (NCBI): domain Eukaryota; kingdom Metazoa; phylum Chordata; class Cladistia; order Polypteriformes; family Polypteridae; genus Erpetoichthys; species Erpetoichthys calabaricus. The sequence goes on from NC_041396.2 coordinate 187,348,559, forward strand.
TGCTGCCCATTTAAAATAATAACAAAATACAAAATAACATTCAATGAAAACATAAAAGTATGAAAGACATGAATTGAAATATAAATACAGCAGATTCAGTAAGTGTTGATGCCTTTCTTTTTTCACATTTTGCTGTTGCAGCTTTGTGTTAAAATCATTTAAATGGATTTTTCCCCCACATCAAGTAACACTCAATACCCCAAAATGAGAAGTGAAAAATTGATCTTAGAAATTTTTGAAAATTTATTAAAAATAAAAAAAACTGTACTATCACATTGACACAAGTATTCAGATTCTTTACTCAGTACTTCTTTTAGGCCCCTTCAGCATGGCATCCATCCTAGAGTTGCCTTGGTTACAATGCGACTGGCTTCACACACTTGGGATTTGTGGAGTTTCTGCCTTTCTTCTGTGCAGCTCCTCTCAAATTTTTTCAGGTTAGATGGAGACCATTGGTAAAACATTATTTTCAGGTCTTCACAGAAATGTTTGATTACAGTGGGTTAAAACTTGGGCTTTGGACGGGCCACTGAAGGACATTCCCGGAGTCATACTTAAGCCACTCCTGTGTTGTCTTCACTTTATGCTGGGTATCATTATCCTGTTGGAAGATGACCATTCTGCCCAGTGTGTGGTTCAGAGCACATTTTCATTAAGGATATCTCTGAACTTTGTTCTTTTCAGCTTTACCTTAACCCTCTTCAGTTTCCCAGTCCCTGCCACTGAAAAACAACCACAAAGCATGATGCTACTACCACCATGCTTCATCATTGGAATGGTATTGTGCAGGCGATGAGCAGTTTGTGGTTTCCTCCAGACATGACACTAATCTTGTTCCATCTGACCCAAAAATCTTGTTTCTCACAGCCTGAGAGTCTTATATTCGCCTTTTTGCAAACTCCAAGCTTTCCTTTTATGAGGCGGCACTTTGATTTGGCTACTCTGCAATAAAGCCCAGATTGATTGAGGGTTGCAGTGATAGCTATCCTTCTGGAACTTTCTCCCTCCTCCATGCAAGTTCTCTGTAGTTCAGCCAGAGTGACCATCAGGTTCTTGGTTACCATTCTCATGGTGGTCCTTCTCCAATGATTGCTCAGTTTGGTCAGGTGCCATCTCTAGGAAGGCTCATGGTTTTTGCAAACTTAGGAATTATGAAGGCAATTGGCTCTTGGGAACCTTCAATGCTGCAGAAGTATCTTTGTAGCAATACCTAGATGACAGCCTCAGCACAATCCAGTCTCTAAGCTCTGTAGGTAGTTCCTCATGGCTTCCCATTTTTCTTTTGCTCTTCTGGGGTATTGAGTGTTGTTTTATGTGGGGAAAACCTTACTTTAAATGATTTTAGCACATGACTGCAACCTAGCAAAATGAAAAATGTGAAGGGGTTTGAATACTTTCTGAATCCACCATACAGTTAGGTTCATAAATATTTGGACAGAGACAAGTTTTTTCTAATTTTGGTTCTGTACATTACCACAATGAATTTTAAATGAAACAACTCAGATGCAGTTGAAGTGCAGACTTTCAGCTTTATTTCAGTGGGGTGAACAAAACGATTGCATAAAAATGTGAGGCAACTAAAGCATTTTTTAACACAATCCCTTCATTTCAGGGGCTCAAAAGTAATTGGACAAATTAAATAACTGGAAATAAAATGTTCATTTCTAATACTTGGTTGAAAACCCTTTGCTGGCAATGACAGCCTGAACTCACCAGATGCTGGGTTTCCTCCTTTTTAATGCTCTGCCAGGCCTTTACTGCAGCGGCTTACAGTTGCTGTTTGTTTGTGGGCCTTTCTGTCTGAAGTTTAGTCTTCAACAACTGAAATGCATGCTCAATTGGTTTAAGATCAGGTGACTGACTTGGCCATTCAAGAATTTTCCACTTCTTTGCTTTAATAAACTCCTGGGTTGCTTTGGCTGTATGTTTTGGGTCATTGTCCATTGACTATCTATCTCTGCTCTTAACCCCTTCCGAAATGCTACTGCTGTGCTAGGACATGATAATTGTTTAATAAAATCTTCCATTAAAGTGCACAACATAAATACTTTAATTACCAATCTCAATGCACGTAGAAAATCTAGGCAATATGGCATAAACAACAATAATTTAATTAAAATTACTACTTTAGATGAACAATGTATTAAAACTATGAAAGCAGATTATAGATTAAACAAAAAATACACACAGAACGGCACTAATAAAAATAACTTAGTTCCTGTTCCAAATATCAATAACGCACATAGTACTCATCTCTGCCCCACCGAAACATTAAATATGGCACTATTAAATATTAGAGCTTTAACTAACAAGACATTTTTTATCAACGATCTTATTAGTGATAAAAAATAGATTTTATTGCACTAAGTGAAACGTGGCTTAGCTCAGATGGCGCAGCTGTTTTAATCGAATCTGTGCCTGCGGATTACAGTTTTACTCGTGCAGATCGCCAAGGAAAGAAAGGCGGTGGCTTGGCAAACATTTACTCAAGCCGGTTAAAATGTAAAGATGTCAGTTTTGTTAAATTCAAGTCCTTTGAGTATCTCGCCGTTGTTATCCATGGAGATTCTCACGTTCTAGTATTATCTGTGTATAGACCTCCAAAATTCAACGCATCTTTTTTTGAGGAATTCTCTGACTTAATGTCAATTTTAATTACGAACTATGACACACTCTTAATAGTCGGCGACTTTAATTTTCATATAGATAATCAGTGTGACCAAAAAGTAAAAGAATTTATGAACCTCCTGGATTCTTTTGATTTGAGACAGCTCGTTAATCAGCCTACACATAAAGCAGGTCATACGTTAGACTTAGTGATTACTAAAGGACTAAAAGTTGATATAAAAACAGGTCATTGATATGGGTCTATCAGACCATTTTCTTCTACTTTTTAATATAGAAATAATGATAGAAAACACTCATGAGAAGCATATTGTTAAAAAATGCTTCTTTGACTCAGCAGCTTTAAAACTTACAAAGCAATCCGTCCGTTTATAGTGCCAACTATAATAGCGAGGATAATGTAAATAATAAGGTGGAAAGATTTAATACTAAGGTGAGAGCTGCTGTTGACATAGTTGCACTTGAAAAGACAGTTAAAAAAATCTTCTAGCATTGTTATACCATGGAAGACCCAAAGAGTGTCTGATTTAAAGAGAGCATGCCGTAGAGCTGAGCGTAAATGGAGGAAGACTAAACTAACTATCCACTATGAAATATTAAAAGTTAAAATAACAGAATACAATAACACAGTCCATCTTGAGAGGCGCTGCTATTTCTCCAAGATTATAAATAACAATGCTAGTAATCCCAGAGTCTTATTCTCAATGATTGATCGTCTGTTAAACCCAGGTAACTCAAAGGAATGCATCCTAAGTACTTCAAGTAAAACCTGTGAGGCTATCGCTGTATTTTTCAATCAAAAAATTAATGATATTCGAAATAACATAGTATATCTCCCCAACACTAAGGATCCTCCTAAACACCAGTATTCCATTATAAACAAATTGAACTCTTTCACTAGGATAGATTTACCTGATTTACATAAAATAATTTCTCAAATGAAACCCTCCACCTGCGTCCTTGACCCAATACCAACAAATTTTTTCAAAGAAGTATCGGGCGTGCTAATTGATAATGTTCTTGACATAGTAAATTCGTCATTAGATACGGGGGTCTTCCCAGACTGTCTTAAGACTGCTGTAGTTAAACCCCTACTTAAGAAAAATAACCTCAGCCCCTCTGCTCTTGAAAATTTTAGACCCATCTCTAACCTGCCTTTCTTAAGTAAAATTCTAGAGAAGGCAGTCATTATGCAGTTAAATGAGCACCTTAATAAACATGCTATTCTTGATAAATTTCAGTCAGGTTTTAGAACAAATCGCAGCACAGAAACTGCACTCGTTAAAGTAGTAAATGATTTGCAATATGCGGGTAAATGCAGACAGAGGCCATTTATCTGTTCTCATCCTCTTAGATCTGAGTGTCGCATTTGACACCATTGATCATAATATTCTTAAAAATCGCCTTAGTCAGTGGGTGGGCCTCTCTGGCAGTGTCTTAAATTGGTTTGAATCCTACCTGGCAGGGAGAAAATTCTTTGTTAGTTGTGGTAATTACAACTCAAAGACACATGATATCCTATATGGTGTTCCACAAGGCTCTATCCTGGGTCCGCTGCTCTTCTCAATCTACATGCTTCCATTAAGTCAGAATATCTCAGGGCACAACGTGAGCTACCACAGCTATGCTGATGACACACAACTGTATTTATCAATTGCACCTGATGACCCCAAATCTCTTGATTCACTAACACAATGTCTGACTTGTACTTCAGAATGGATGAATAGTAACTTTCTCAAATTAAATAAAGAGAAAACTGAAATCTTAGTGACTGGCAATAATGGATACAATGAGGCTATTAGAAATAAACTGGAAACATTAGGATTAAAAGTCAAAACGGAGGTAAAAAGCTTAGGGGTAACTGTTGACTGTAATCTAAATTTTAAATCGCATATTAATCAGATCACTAGGACAGCATTTTTTCACTTAAGAAACATAGCAAAAGTTAGACCTCTTATATCATTGGAAAATGCTGAGAAATTAGTTCATGCGTTTGTTTTCAGTCGACTAGATTACTGTAACACACTCCTCTCAGGACTACCCAAAAAAGACATAAATCGTTTGCAACTAGTGCAGAATGCAGCTGCTAGAATCCTTACCAGGAAAAGAAAATCCGAGCACATCTCTCCAGTTTTGATGTCACTACACTGGTTACTTGTGTCATTCAGGATTGACTTTAAAATTTTGCTTATGGTTTATAAAGCCTTAAATAATCTCGCCCCATCCTATATATCGGAATGTCTGACGTCTTATATTCCAAATCGCAACCTCAGATCCTCAACTGAGTGTCTCCTTAGAATTCCAAGAGCAAAACTTAAAAGAAGTGGTGAGGCAGCCTTCTGCTGTTATGCACCTAAAATCTGGAATAGCCTGCCAGTAGGAATTCGCCAGGCTAATACAGTGGAGCACTTTAGAAAACTACTGAAAACACATTACTTTAACATGGCCCTCTCATAACTTCACTGTAATTTAATCCTGATACTCTGTATGTTCAATTCATTATAATAACTATTCATGGTGGCTCTAAAATCTGTACTAACCCCTACTCTCTCTTCTGTTTCCTTTTCCGGTGTCCTTTTGGTGGTGGCGCACTCTAAATACCATGATGTTCCAAAAACGATGCATGGATTAAAAGCCAGAAGTCTGTATGACCATCAGCATCAAGTGACTCCGTGAGAACCCTACCTACAAAGAGGACTATTTCATTTATGTTAGGTAGAATGCCCAGAGGGGACTGGGCGGTCTCGTGGCCTGGAACCCCTACAGATTTTATTTTTTTTCTCCAGCTTTCTGGAGTTTTTTTTTTTTTATTTTTCTGTCCACCCTGGCCATCGGACCTTACTCCTTTTCTATGTTAACTAATGTTGCCTTATTTTAATTTCTTATTTTGTCTTTTATTTTTCTTTTCTTCATTATGTAAAGCACTTTGAGCTACTTTTTGTATGAAAATGTGCAATATAAATAAATTTGTTGTTGTATCATGAAACGCCGCCCAATCAATTTGACTGCATTTAGCTGGATTTGAGCAGACAGTATGTCTCTGAACACCGCAGAATTCATTCGGCTGCTTCTGTCCTGTGTCACATCATCAATAAACACTAGTGTCCCAGTGCCACTGGCAGCCATGCATGCCCAAGCCATCACGCTGCCTCCACCATGTTTCACAGCTGATGTGGTATGCTTTGGATAATGAGCTGTTCCATGCCATCTCCATACTTTTTTCTTGCCATCATTCTGGTAGAGGTTGATCTTGGTTTCATCTGTCCAAAGAATGTTTTTCCAGAACTGTGCTGGCTTTTTTAGATGTTCTTTAGCAAAGTCCAATCTAGCCTTTCTATTCTTGAGGCTTATGAGTGGCTTACACCTTGCAGTGCACCCTCTGTATTTACTTTCATGCAGTCTTCTCTTTATGGTAGACTTGGATATCGATACGCCTACCCCCTGGAGAGTGTAGTTCACTTGGCTAGCTGTTGTGAAGGGGTTTCTCTTCACCATGGAAATGATTCTGCGATCATCCGCCACTGTTGTCTTCTGTGGATGTCCAGGTCTTTTTGCTTTGCGGAGTTCACCAGTGCTTGCTTTCTTTCTCAGGATGTACCAAACTGTAGATTTTGCCACTCGTAATATTGTAGCAATTTCTTGGATGGGTTTTTTCTGTTTTCGCAGCTTAAGGATGGCTTCTTTCACCTGCATGGAGAGCTCCTTTGACCGCATGTTGTCTGTTCACAACAAAATCTTCCACATGCAAGCACCATACCTCAAATCAACTCCAGGCCTTTTATCTGCTTAACTGATAATGACATAATGATGGACTTGCCCACACCTGCCCATGAAATAGCTTTTGAGTCAATTGTCCAATTACTTTTCAGACCCTGAAATGAAGGGATTGTGTTAAAAAATGCTTTAGTTGCCTCACATTTTTATGCAATTGTTTTGTTCACCCCACTGAATTAAAGCTGAAAGTCTGCACTTCAACTGCATCTGAGTGGTTTCATTTAAAATTCATTGTGGTAATATACAGAACCAAAATTTGAAAAAAATTGTCTCTGTCCAAATATTTATTGACCTAACTGTAGATAGATACTTTATTAATCCCAAGGGGAAATTCACATATGCTTTTTAAATAAAGAAACAGAATTAATATTATGAAGAATGGTGTTCCAAAGCTGAGGAGCAGTGTTATTAAAAGCCTGACCTCCCAAGGAAGACAGGCAGACTGATGGAACAACACAGAGGACAAAATAGAAAAGTGTAGTTAACAGACCAATGAATAATATTTAAGAATATCTTTTAAATATGTAGATCCTAGATTGTGGAGTGCTTTGGAAGTGAAGACAAAAAGTTAATATAACACTTAACAGGGAGCCAATGGAGTAGAATAAGGATAATGTGAATACGAGTCTTAGTTTGGCATAATTCTGAGCTGCAGCTTGTTTACAAGTTTAGTCAGGATACAAGACAATAAAGTGTTTCAATAGTTTAGCCTTGATGGTATCAATGCATGAATTAGTGTCTCAGCTGTAGAGAAGGATCGTGAGGAACAGTGGTGGCTGGAGTAAAAAATTTGGGCAGGGGCACAGTTTTTGGAGGGAGAAACTTAAACAGCAGTTCATAGCTCAGGAGAAAAGAAAAGAAAAAACACACAAATTGTAATATTGCCTACACAAACAGCACTTTGAGCAGTGAGAGCAGCACTACATAAATGTAAAGAATTATTATTAGTAGTAGCATAGCCATAAATTGCTTGATGGGTGGGCATATACAACTTCACCCAGATAAGACGGTTTATACAGTAGAACTTGACCATCAGCAAACAAACAAGGGGGATCCTCTAATAAAACCCTGCTCAGTAAAGCACACAATGTTGGAAGATGCATGCACACAAATTCAAAGACCCAGCCATTAAAAAAAAAAAATCAATCTTTCTTGATTATTACAAGAAGAAAATTAAACATATGGCCTTAAGATGATGCAAAAAAAGAAAACATTTAACTGGCATGATTGAACTCAAACTATAGATACCAATAATAGCCTACAGTGAACAACACTGTCAAGTGAATGTTTTTCTCTTTCTCAAGCTCTTGCTCAGTTCAACCTTCTTAAACTGCATGACCTTAACTAAGGGAATAAAAAATACAATGTGTAAAAAGAAAAGAAAGACTATGAATCACAACATCCCAAGTCTATTGTCAGGTTGTGTGCAAAAATTTATTACTATTTAATTTCTATTTTATGAAATACGTAACATTACTTTGCACATCATTGAATTGATTCTGTGATTACAAGTTGTGGGTATTTTGAATGTATATAGTTGCAGAAGCTGTAGAATGCCTAGTAAACCCATTTAATGCATCGTTTGGAGAAGTGATCACTGCGGGCTTATCGGAGCTGTCTCTCTCATCATGGCCACGCAAAGCCAATTCAAATGTTCGCAAAATTTCACAGTCTATTATTCTGAACAGGATGTGTCAATTTTTGATCAACTCTTTGTTGTGCCTTCTAATGCCAATCCTGTAGCCTTCCTTTAGCTGTTCAGCAATACTAAGCCTGCCAAAAAATTTAGCCTCATTTAGCTATTATCTAGATGATGGCAGCTACTTTCATGCTGTTTGCATTTTTCAGAAAGATGTTTTAGATCTTGTACCCCTGTCGTTGTCCGCAACACTTCGGTTCCAACACTTTCAAACAGCAAACAGTGAAAGCAAAAAAAAAAAGGCATTACTTACACCACACCCAGTTATCCAACTCTGTTTGTAATAACAACAGCTGGAAAAAAGTCTCTGTGTATGCTCGTCCTCAATCACTTGCCTGCTGCTGAATTCTTAAGTCAGGTCAGTCCAATCCAAGCTCCTTCATCTTCTTTTTTTCTTCAAGTGAACAATTTAAGAAGGTGTTTCATTAAAGAAATAACTGAATTTACATTGATTTCTGAAGTTCTGCTTTAAGTTGCCATCTGTAAAGTCACGCTTGCTCCTCTGTAGTTATGTAACGTTAAAGACGGGTGTGAACTGTAACCCATTCACATCAACATGACATAGTGCATAGACAACTGTCCAATCACATTAGATTAAAAAACCTAAAACAATACTAATTTGCAGCCAATGAATGTGGGAGTGCCTGGGGCACAGAGAGCTGTAGCCTCCATAAAAATCTGAAAGCAACCAATTAAAAGGCAGCCTCACATCATCTGCTTGCCAAAAGATGAAGTACTTGCATAGACTCTTATTTGGGTGGCATCCTTCACCCCGGAAATATAAGTATTCAACAGGCACGTTGTGCAAATAAATACATTTATTTCAAGATTATTTCACATTACCTAATTAATTTAAGAACAGTTTTTAAAATATTTGGTGGGTGGCGCCCCAGCATCCTGCATTACAAACTGCCACTGGTGAAGAACAAAGTCTAGAAATGTTATGAACATGATAAAAGGTAGCACAGGATGATTTGCTTTTAATTTTCATGGTTTTAAATTCTCTATTATACTGTGTATATATATGTGTATATATACTGTATATATATATATATATATATATATATATATATATATATATATATATTTATAGCTTTCTCCTTTATTGTTATTCAAATAATTAACAAACAATAGAGCAGAAAGGGTAAGGGATGCTAAAAAGTAGCAGCTATAGTGTTATAATCCCCTGTGTGACCATTAGGACACAAAGACTTTAGTCACATAATTAAAAAGTAAAATATATAACATCAAAAACTGTACCAATTATGATTAAGTAAATTATTACATCCTACTGTATAAAACACAAATATTTGTTACATTATTATAATTTAACAATACAGAAGTACAGGTAAAAACCTGGAATTGTTCGGAATAACCAACCTGGGGGGCTCAGTGGATCCTCAGCAACATATTAATGAGCCACTCAAATCAATTTGCATGTTCTCCCCATGTCTAAAGATATGCAGGTTAGGTACAATGGCAATCCTAAATTGTCCCTAGTGTGTGCTTGGTGTGTGTGTGTGTGTGTGTGCCCTGCGGTGGGCTGGCGCCCTGCCCGGGATTTGTTTCCTGCCTTGCACCCTGTGCTAGCTGGGATTGGCTCCAGCAGACCCCCGTTACCCTGTGTTAGGATATAGCGGGTTGGATAATGGATGGGTGGATGGATAATGACTGACTGACTTCACATTAGGGGTTAATTAGGAGATATCTCGCTTACCTTTGAACACATGAGAAACGTAAATCTGATGTGAAGGAATCTGAAGCATCTCTTCACCATTCCAAGTCAGAAAGAACATTACCAATACAAAATTGGGTTAAAATGAACCCTGGATCTTCAATCAGTTTAAGTGGTGCTCTAACTGCAAGGAGACAACCTGTCTAGATCCTCACCATATGACTTCTTGGTCCTATGTAAGTTCAGAACATGTAGGACTGGTGGAAGGAATGTCATTTGGAACCCCAGCAATACTTCACGGGGCATACCTACATCTGCTAGTGTTTAGCCCCTCCAACCTCCAATATGTTGAGATTGGAGTTGGAAGAGGAGTTATAAACAAGAGCCCATCTGCTGAAGTATCAGAGGTGAGGTCACAGCAGAGAACAAAGCTGTGGAGGAGAGAACTGGAAAGAAGATTGAAGTGCTTAAAGAGTTATTGTTTGGGCAAGTGGGCAGCTGCCCCAACAGGTAGAAAGAGGTTTCTGATCTATGGACGCTGGCATCATGCTTTTTGTTTTTCCTCTTTTACATTGTTACTTTGTACTTTACTCCCTAATGTACATCTCTCCCCCTCCCTCAATTTTATTATAATAAACTCTTATTTTTGGTTATTTTGGCTTCTTATGCTTCTTTTTGATTTGGAGCACAGCTTGTAAGCATGCTGTAAAGTCCATGCTTTTAATAAATTATCTGAAACAGTATACTATGTTAAAAAAGTAAAAAACAAACTTATCCATACTTAAAGCTAAAAAGAACACATTTATACAAGTAACTGGCAAAAACTGAAAGGAAAAAAGGTAAAAAAACCAATTTCTATACTGTATATTTAAGCCATACAATTTCTCCAGTTTATAATTTTTCTTGTTACTTCAATGATATTTTGATAAAATGAATCATGTTAAACACAATTACAGTAAAATGTACATGATTTGAATAAATGTGATTTTGAATAAAATTTTCCACAGGTTTGAAATGTATTAACAGAATATTCTGTTTTTATGGCAAACTGTAAGGGTTCAACTGGCAAACAGACATTTCTGCACAACTGTATTGTTTTCATTTCATTCCTTTGAAATATTGCCCTATTTCTGTTATAAATGTAATTTGAGAACATGTTTATAATGAAAAATGCTGTATAAAATATACATTCACAGATGTAAACTTATAAATGTTAATTTTACTATGATATCAGTTACATACATACAGTGTTATTTCTGTCTACAGAGCTTACTGGCCTTCCACACCTTGCTACATATATCTATTTTTGATGTATTCTCGGTATATGAAGACATCCTTCTTGCACAGTGATTGTATCAGACTCTTTCCAGCTTGAATATGGTTTTCAAATATCTCTGTGGACTTCCGGCTCACTGCTGGTGGTTGAACAGCATAAATGCTGTCATCAGAAAAATCTGAGATGTAATCTCTAAAAAAAAAAAAAAAAAAGGTTCAATTCATCACATTTACAAAATTCTGTTTATTTATAGGAGATATTTTTATAAGATGTGAATGCAAAAATCAAACATTTACCAAACAAACATGATTGAAGTAGGCATTAAAGAGAACCAAGATGATACTGATTGTCCTCTTTCATAACATACTCCACCCATTCATTTTTTAAAATCACTATTTTTGGCTATGGTTTTGGTTGGCCAGGGCCTGTCCCAATAGCATCAGTTGTAAAAGAATCATCAAGCTCACAAATTAAATTCCAGTATATTGCAGGATAACATGTGTGGTGCTGATGTGATTCAAATGGCGTTCAATAGAGTGCATTCATTCAAGTTTTTTTTTTTTTAATAATGTGTCTCCAATACTTCAAAGCAAGTTATCCAATCAATATGTGAAGTTAAAATGGTGCAGTGATTTTTGTACATTTTGTAACTTTTGGGAGGGCTATTTTTCAATTTTTACTATTGTGCAAGTGCAGGCTGCTTGGTGTTTTTCATAGCAGGTTACAGCAGAAATGCACATACCCACTGACAACTGGAAAGAGAAAGAGGACAAGCAGGTGATGAGGGCATCAAGGCAGCTGGTGAAACAACAGGGTAATCACTTTCTTACTGTTAAAATTTATCATGGGTAACCAAAATTGTGAAAGATATACTCATCATGTGCTGCAAACAACAAATCGAAAGACTTCACCCAAATTTCCTTTATAAAGGTAGATTGTATGAAAAAAGAAATAAAGGAGGGCAACAGGGAGGCAGAGATACGTGGGTTGCTAACAGAGATAAAAAATAACGTAAGAAGTGTGCACTATTCTATGGGATCAAATCAAGTTAAAGATGTCCTGCTTCTATTTTGATTACCTTATGAAGCTAGGGAATTTCTCTGATAACATTAGGTTATTAGGGCAGATGAAGTAGCATCAGTCTGCTACATTTAATCCCAACCCTTGACAACATGGGGTTGAGCTTGTAGGTGACTTCTTTATTAGGGTAAATGGCAGCAGGTCTGTACCAGTATGAGGCATTCATATAGTTTGTATTACTTTCCGAGTGGGTAAGACAAGCAACATCAATAACAATGTGGATAAGCCTTTTTGGACAGAGCTGGTGTGAATCTAACTTTCACTGATACATCAGAAAAAAATGCATACAAAAAAATGACTGCTAATTTTGCAGATCTGTTTCTAAGAGCAAGGTTACAGGCTTAGATGCAGAACTGTCAAGATGGTCTGCTCTGAAAGTCTGCTCTTGTGCTATGTGCTTGTCTACGTCCACAACCCTGTTCAGGACTAAGTGGGTTAGAAAATGACATGACAGCTCTGACAAAATAATATTTTATTTGTGTTTTTAACTGATTGACCTCTTTGTTCTTCCCAGTTAATGAGAATGTTTATATCAATGTAAAGCACATAAATCCTTTACACAGACAGACAGTCTCCTATAGATTATCATCACTCATCTTGTATTTATATTTTATGCTCCTATTGTCTTTGTGCAGCATTTTGTAACACCCCACTGATGGCTTCATCCCATATACTGCATTGTGCTCATATCTGTAAAATTAAATATATTGTAATATTCAAATTACTAATTTAAAGAGAGTAAGTAGAAGTTAGAAATAACAGTCCATAAATTGAATTTCATAGCAGAAATACTAAAAATAAAAAGAAATGATACACAACAGAAATAACTCTAGAACTGACTGTATTGCTTATAAGAACCTGAGACAATCACATGAAAACAATGTTTGAAATGCCAAAATGTGAAAAGTTCCTGAAGAATATCACAAATAATATGAAAGGTAACCCAAAGTGGTCTGTTCTGAATTTTAGTAGTAAGAAAACAGGGAAGGATAATCCATCCATCCATTATCCAACCCGCTATATCCTAGCTACAGGGTCACGGTGGTCTGCTGGAGCCAATCCCAGCCAACACAGAGTGCAAGGCAAGAAACAAACCCCGGGCAGGGCACCAGACAACCGCAGGGCACGCACACACACACACACCAAGCACACACTAGGGACAATTTAGAATCGCCAATGCACCTAACCTGCATGTCTTTGGACTGTGGGAGGAAACCGGAGTACCTGGAGGAAACCCACGCAGACACGGGGAGAACATGCAAACTCCACGCAGGGAGGACCCAGGAAGCGAACCCGGGTCTCCTAACTGCGAGGCAGCAGTGCTACCCACTGCGCCACTGTGCTGCCCGGGAAGGATAATATAAAGGATAATTTAAATGAGTAATATGTGGAAGCATGGAGGTGTTTAAGAGAGATGGCAGTGGAGTTTTTAACCAGGTTATTTAATGGAATCTTGGAAAGTGAGAGGATGCCTGAGGAGAAGAAATGTACTGGTGCCGATATTTAAGAATAAGGGGGATGTGCAGAGCTGTAGTAACTACAGGGGGATAAAACTGATGAGCCACAGCATGAAGTTATGGGAAAGAGAAGTGGAAGCTAGGTTAAGAAGGGAGGTGATGATTAGTGAGCAGCAGTATGGTTTCATGCCAAGAAAGAGCACCACAGATGCAATGTTTGCTCTGAGGATGTTGATGGACTGCGGTGGGCTGGCGCCCTGCCCGGGGTTTGTTTCCTGCCTTGCGCACTGTGTTGGCTGGGATTGGCTCCAGCAGACCCCCGTGACCCTGTAGTTAGGATATACCGGGTTGGATACTGGATAGATGGACGGATGTTGATGGAGAAGTATACAGAACGCTAGCAGGAGTTACATTGTGTCTTTGTGGACCTGGAGAAAGCATATGACTGGGTGCCTTGAGAGGAGCTGTGGTATTGTAGGAGGAAGTCGGAAGTGGAAGAGAAGTATGCAAGAGTTGTACAGGATATGTACGAGGGAAGTGTGACAGTGGTGAGGTCTGCGTAGGAGTGATAGAGATAGATAGATAGATACTTTATTAATCCCAATGGGAAATTCACAAGTGATGTGAGTGACGGATGCATTCAAGTTGGAGGTGGGATTACATCAGGGATTGGCTCTGAGCCCTTTCTTATTTGCAATGGTAATGGACAGGTTGACAGACGAGATTAGACAGGAGTCCCTGTGGACTATGATGTTTGCTGATGACATTGTGATCGGTAGCGATAGTTGGGAACAGGTTGAGGAGACCCTGGAGAGGTGGAGATATGCTCTAGAGAGGAGAGGAATGAAGGTCAGTAGGAACAAGACAGAATACATGTGTGTAAATGAGAGGGAGGTCAGTGGAATGGTGAGGTTGCAGGGAGTAGAGTTGGTTAAGGTGGATGAGTTTAAATAATTGGGATCAGCAATACAGAGTAATGGGGATTGTGGAAGAGAGGTGAAAGAGAGTGCAGGCAGGGTGGAATGGGTAGAGAACAGTGTCAGGATTAATTTGTGACAGACGGGTATCAGCAAGAGTGAAAGGGAAGGTCTACAGGATGGTAGCGAGACCAGCTATGTTATATGGGTTGGAGACGGTGGCACTGACCAGAAAGCAGGAGACAGAGCTGGAGGTGGCAGAGTTAAAGATGCTAAGATTTGCACTGGGTGTGACAAGGATGGATAGGATTAGAAATGAGTACATTAGAGGGTCAGCTCAAGTTGGACGGTTGGGAGACAAAGTCAGAGAGGCGAGATTGCGTTGGATTGGACATGTGCAGAAGAGAGATGCTGGGTATATTGGGAGAAGGATGCTAAGGATAGAGCTTCCAGAGAAGAGGAAAAGAGGAAGGCCTAAGTGAAGGTTTATGGATGTGGTGAGAGAGGACATGCAGGTGATGGGTGTAACAGAACAAGATGCAGAGGACAGAAAGACATGGAAGAAGATGATCTGATGTGGCAACCCCTAACGGGAGCAGCCAAAAAAAGAAGAAGGTGGTTATATTCAATTTACAATTGCTGTACTCACTAAAATAAATATAAGAAAACCAAACAATAATTTGTCAGTGGATGCACTTTTCATTTTGTCATATACTTTTACATCTAGATGGTTATTTCTTTCATATTTTGAGATGCTATCTCATGCTGACAAGCAAGATTACGATTCTATATATGTGACGTAATTCTTTCAATTAATCCTCACTAAATTGAAAATCTAAATCTTGCTGTATATTTTACTTTAATAACTGCTGTCATGATTAGTGATGTCTGTTATCCTCTTTAAAAAAGATTTAAAGTGCGCTTCATTTTACCACTGTAGTAAATGTTCACATTTGAATTACATATTGTGTATCATTGCCATCACAGTATAGCTTTTTCACTACCCTCATTTTCTACAAGAAACCAGGACAAATCGTAAGACCACATCACTATGTCATGTGATGTAAATCTATGGATTTTCTATGGCAACCACTAGATACGGTATTTTCCTGTTAATAAGAAACTATTAAAATAACAGGGCAAATGATTCAGTAACTGTTAAATGAAGGTTGTATTATACCAATATCTTATTATCAATTCATGCTACCCAAGCAGAGGAAGAGTCTAAGCTGTCAAGAATTAAAGCCTTAGCATAAGCAGAGACCTATATAAGAAACCTAGAAAAATGGTATTAAAAATCTGTACTAAACAACTTCTCATTTGTTTCTTATTCATCTTTTTTGACCCCAGGTCACATATATATGCCTTACTCAAAAAGTTCTACATTTCTCCAATCCCCCATTCCACACTTGTCATTAATTGTTAAGTTACTCAACAAGGTGTACAACTGTATTTCTACATTACATTTTAAAATAACTAACCGTTTTAGAAATCAAATTCAGTTATGATTACCAAAACTTTAGTGCTCTAAGCAGCATTACACAAATCTTTTCTTTTAATTGTATGGATTTTATAAAACAACACTCCATTTAATTAAGTCAAACTTAACAAGTCAAAATTCAACCCCCGTCCAAGAGAAAGAGAGAAAAGCAATCTGTACAACAAGAGCAAATCTGTAAAACAACAAATAAAGGAGAATGTCCTTTTTCCCCCTGAGATAAATGCTTATTCTAATATTTTATTAAATACATCTTGCTATATTTTAAAAATGTTTTGAACAGGTCCTCTAAGTGAGAATTAGATTTTTTCCATTTTCAAATCGTATAGAACAACATATACCCACTGACTTATAACAGGTGGGCAGGGATTCTTCCAGTTGAGCAAGGTAAGTCTAAGTACTACTAGTGAGATAAAAGCAATTACAATCAATTTGTCCTCCTCTGCTTTGAGCTCATCTGGGAGTACACCAAAAACAGCTGTTAATGATTTGGCAGTGATTGTAACACCAAGACTGTCTGATAGGCATTCAAAAATGTTTCTTCAGAATGATGTTAATTTGGTATATACTCAAAACATGAAGCATAGTCAGGCTACAGTTAGACTGCAACGCTGACATGTTGAATCTTACCCTGGATACATTTTGGACAATTTAAAATGAGATAAATGTGCATGATAAAAGATTTTAAGTTGGATGAATGAATGCTTTGCACATATGAAGCAGGAGTGTATTCTATGCATGACTGCCTTCCATTCCTTTTCAGAGATGTCAAGTGAAAGATCCTTTCCCCAATGTACCATAGGATCTTTGAAAGAAAGGGACTTTAAAATGTTTTGGTATATTGTTGATATGCTATCTGAGTGTTCTAGACTGATCAGTATTGCCTATGGAACAGAAATAGGTGGGAGGTGAGGAAAGTTGGGCAGGTTCCTTATAACAAAGTTTCTGATTTGAAAGTAGTGAAACAATTGTGTTGATGGAAAGTTAAATTTGAAGCGTAATTGTTCATAATATGCAAAGACAATATCTATATACAAATCTATAAGTGTTTTAATCCCGGATGTTTTCCAGGCAGCAGAGGGTAAGTGTGACAGATAAGAGCTTCTCTGTCTTAAAATGCTTCCCACATTAGTTCCATATTCTGAGTGATTGAATGACAATTGGATTATCAGTATATTGACGATAATTTGTATTTACTGGGGCACAAAGTAGGGCATATAAAGAGGCACAGCAAGATTTTATTTCTATGGCAGTCCAGTCTTGTGTAAATTCATCAATTCGTGTCGATGTCCAGGTATTTATAGCTTGTATATTTGCCACAGAGTAATAAAATTTAAAGTTAGGTAGTGCCATACCCACTTCTGCTTTAGGTCATTGAGGAGTCGCCCTTTGGATGTGTGGATGTTTCAAATTCCAAATAAATTAGGTTTTAATTGAACCTAATTTTTTAAAGGACAATTTGGTAATGTATATGGGGATATTCTGAAATAGAAATGGAAGCTTGGGAAGGATGTTTATCTTGACAGTATTGATTCTCTCTGCTAATGTGAGATGGAGCGTAGACCATCTTTTCACGTCTTGTTTAATTTTTTCAATGCAGGTAGCAAACTTTTGTTGAAAATGGCCTTTATATTTACTTGAGATGTTTATCCCTGGGTATTTGAACTGATCTGCTAAAGTAATTGGGAAGGTGTCCAGTCAAATACTGTGTGCTACAGAGTTCGCTGGAAAAAGCATACTTTTATTCAAATTAATTTTTAGTCCAGATACCTTCTGAAATTATGCTAGTGCATTGAGGACTGCTGGTACAGATGTTTGGGGGTCTGATATATACAGTACCATATCATCTGCCTATAGTGATATTTTCTGTTCAAGTCCTTTTCTGGTAATCCCCTTAATCTCTGATACATTTCAAAAGTAAATGGCCAATAAATCAAAGTCAACTGCAAAGAGCAATGATGACAGGGGGCATCCTTGTCGAGTACCACATTCTAGTTTGAAGTCATTTGAAATAATGTTGCTAATGCAAACAGAGGCTTCTGGACTGGTATAGAGTAGTTTGATCCATGCACATATATTTGGGCCAAATGCACATTTGTGCAATGTGGTGAACTGGTAGTCCCACTCAACCATGTCAAATGCTTTTTCTCCATTCAAAGATAATAAGGTCTTTGGTGCATTCAATTTTATTGGTAAGTATATTACATTACACAAACGTAGAAGATTAGAAGCTAAGCGTCTACCTTTTAATAAATCCAGTTTGGTCTTGTGATATTACAGAGGGAAGCACTTCTCAATCCTTCTAGGTAGAACTTTGGAAAGTATTTTAATATCATTATTCAGAAGTGAAATTGGTCTGTATGACACACATTGTAATAAGTCCTTATTTTTCTTTGGGAAGATGGTAAATAATGTTTAGCAAAAACTTTGAAGTAGAATTTTATTGTCTCTAGCTTCGATAAATGTTGCTAATAATAGTTATAAAATTCTACTTGGTATCCATCAGGGCCTGCTATATTTCCACACTTTTGTGAGTTTATAGTGTGCAGTAATTCTGAGAGTGTCAGATGTTTATCCAGCTCCTCTGCACTAAGTATATCTTGCTGTGGTATTTGTAATGCATCAAAAAACTCATTAGGGTGTGTGTTGTCATCTATAAAAACTGGGTAGAATATAAGGATTAACAGTAGTCTTGAAATGTGTGGGTTATATTTTTATGATCAATGATTTTATCTTCAATTGCAAAACCTATCTTTACCTATAACCTGCCAGATTATTGATCTATTCGGATCATTTCATTGATCAGTTCTGACACCTTCTTGGTTTCCAATTTATTTTTATGGGAAAGATATGAAATAATCTGTCCTCTTAAAAAAGCCTTCAGAGTTTCCCATAGTATTCCTGCAGAGACCTCTGAGGATACATTTGTCTCTAGAAAATAATCAATTTGCTCAGAGATGAACTCTGTATGGTTCTCATCAGTCAATGATTGGGGGATTAAAATGCCAGGTACGAGATGTGTGTGTAGGTGAAATGTGATTTAAGCTACATTTTCAGAGGGGAGTGATCGGAAAGAACAATAGCATTGAACTTGCAAGATTTGATAGTGGGCAATAAATTATTATCAATAAAGAAATAATAATTTCTTGAGTAACTGTGATGTACTGGTGAGAAGGAATATGCTCTTGAGTTTGGATTTAAAAATCTCCATGGGTCTGATAAGTTATGATCTATTATAAACTGTGTGATTATTTTTGCAGTGTTAGACGCACTGTAGTTGAAGGCCTGCCCATGTCTAAAATTAAAACACAATTAAAATTTCCAATCATTATAATTTTATGAGTGTTCTCAATAGGAATAGATGCAAATATATTTTGGATGAAATCTCTATCATCCAATTTAGATGCGTATTTATCAAAATTACTTTATATTGAAATAAATTACACATCACCATGACATACTGCCCTTCAGGATTAAATACTACAACTAATACTGCAAATGATATTATTTTGTTATATAGATTCCGACACCTCTAGTTTTCATTGTATAGCTGGAGTTAAATATTTGGCCAATCTAATCTCTTTGCACCTGAAACTGGTCCTTATTTATCAAGTGTGCCTCCTGCAAAAACACTACCTTGGCATTTAGAACTGTTAAGTGAGAAAATACACTGCATCTGGACATCCGAGGAAATTTTATAAACTTAAGTAAAAGTAGTATGTTGTTTCATACAATAGCTTTAACCTTGATTTCATACTGTTGCAGAGAATTGAGGCTGTGAATTCTATTATCATGTTGGCACTTATAGTTGTCATGCTAGAAAGGATAGATAAGAAGTAGCTTGCTCTCTTTCTTCCCACCAGCCCTCCCCCATTTTGCCTCCCCAAGTGTGGCTAGACCACACTTCTCAAAGTCCCAGTCCTCTGACATGCCAAGAGACAGAGCGTGTCCAAAACAAAACAAAACACCAAGAGCAGTGTATTAAAGATTAGAATTGTGATAGTACAGTCCAGATGTGATAAACCTAGGGTATGAGGTTAACGCTAGAATCCCTGAAGCCTATGAAAAAACACGTAATCCCAGGCCACCTTTGCACCTTCCTTTGCACCTCTCCATCAGCGTCTTTTGTTTTGCAAATGTGTCGATCAGCACAAGCAGCCTGCTATTCTATCCAGCTATTTTGCTGAGTCCATCGCAAAATTCTCAGAGCTCAAGTCTCTTTATCTGGCAATGAGCTGCCTGGAGTTGTATTGGGTAAATAATATATTGTTATTTGGAATACATACATTTCATGTGTGTTCCTTGTCTACAATGATCTGGGTAAGTGTAGGATGTCAGGAAATGCAAGACAAGAAATGCTAAACACGTATACCTAAAGCAGAAACTTCTTCCATTTTATACTAATAATGAAGTATATAATGTGTGAAGACTTTAGTCCAAATATCAAATAAACACATGCGCCTTTATTCAAGAATATAACCAAAGAAAGAAAAATCAATTGATTTACATGTTGCTGTCAATGAGTTAAAAACCCAAGCTCAAATGTCAATTAACAGGAAGCTGATGTGCATTCTTGAATGGTGCAGAGTTAAGAACTGCTGCCTTACAACCCAGAGGTTCCAGGACTGAGGCCGGGCACTCTGCGTTTTGAGTAGTGAGCTGCTATAATTATTACTATAATATAATAAGATACATTTAATTTGAGTCTGTAACACCTGGTGTAATTTTTGGCTACTTTTAAAAGTATTCAGTTTTATTCTGTCAGTGACGTTCACGTGGTACATCCAACTTGCCTGTCCCTTTCTGAGTTTTGAGATTTGTTACGATCTGGCAATGTTTTGTTGAGAACTGTGTTTTGAGTTACAACTCAGGGTAAAGACTTTCTGAGTCTGTGGTCATAAAGCTTATGGAACCGTTTCTGGACAAAAATCAGAACCATAACAACAGACAGCTTCTTCACTGTGCTTTCGCTGGCTTATAGGCTGCTGCACCATGACAAACTTCTTGGCACCATAAGTAAAATGGGACTTCCACCTGCAGCTAAAGTCAACTTAGTACATGAACAACTCTCCATGCTAGTGTTTAGATCTGGATGTGCCATGCTGATGGTGTATGTGCCCAAAAAGAAGAAGCCTTTGATTTCAGTCTGTAACAACTGGTGTAAAGTTTTGCTAACTGTAAAAGATATATAGCTGAAGGGATATAAGCAGACACACAAATGCTGGTGAATCATGTCTTCTTGGTATCTTATTGTCACTTGAATTTTTTGTTATTCAGTTTTGCTCTTGAATAAAGGCACACTTGTTTCCTTATACCTTTGCGAAAGTGTTTATTTTATATTCCAGTACAGTAATCCCTCACCTATCGTGGGGGTTACGTTCCAGAGCCCCCCCGCGATAGGTGAAAATCCGCGAAGTAGCGACCTATATTTATTTTATTATTTATACATATTTTAAGGCTTTATAAACCCTTCCCACACTCTTATAAACCTTTCTCACTCTCTTGTTAACCTTTCCCATGCTCTTATAAACACTTCCTATGCTCTTAAACACTTTCTACATTCTTAAACACCTCAGACCAACACTGCACACTGCACGCAGCGATCAGACGTCAATGTGTCTGCACTCGCTTTGTGAAGGGGGGCAGCTGAACTCACGCTGAGCAGAAATGGACTTTGTGCTGCTTCTGCCAAAATGCCTGCTTGTCGCTCTGCGCGTTCGGAAGGAGGAGTGTGTGTGTGTGTGTGTGTGTGTGTGTGGGTGTGTGAGAGCTGAACGCACCTTCGCTCAAACCCCCCCTCCCCGGAAGCGCAGTACGCTCCTGCCACTTCGCATTGTCAAGGGGGTGGGGAACTGAATGAATGCTAAGGAGAAGTGGACTTTGTGCTGGCTTTGTGCTGCTTGTCGCTGTGCGTGTCAATAATTTTAAGCCTGTACATCACCAATTTTCCTGTCTCAGTGTCTTGTCTTGCGTGAAGTTAAAATGTTTTATAATAGTGAGATGTTACTCATATCCTTAGCCTGACATCCACATATCATATGTGTTAACAAAGTGTGTTTTATAAGTTTACATGTGTTTAAAGCATGTGGGATGGGTATTTTAAGGCTTAAACTATAAAAATGTTTATTTATATGGTCTTTCTATATCGCGGATTTTCTCCTGTTGCTGATGGGTCTGGAACATAACTTCCGCGATAGGCGGGCAATCACTTGTATTTAAAAACCCGCGAAGTCGTGAATCCGCAGTAAGTGAACCGCGAAGTAGTGAGGGATTACTGTAACCACTTGAATGAGATTGAATCTGTCTTTGCCTCTCTTGCGCATGCACACAGACATTCATACATGAAAAATCACTAATTGAAAATGCTATGCTATTTGAACATGAATTGTCATTTGAACATGTTTGTATTTTCGATCTTGCCTGTACTCCGTGTTATGATGCATGATACTGAAAATAAAGTACAGGCAAGATCGAGAAAGGCAGAGGAGTTGCGAGTCTTGTTAGAGTTGATGCTGTTGAGTCACTGGGAGTGTTGTTAGTAGTTAACAGAGGGGATAGAGAGACCATGCTTAGTTTCGATAATCCATAATCGATAATCAGCAAATTCTGTTGCTCTCAACTGGAGCCAATGCTGCAGCATCAAGTTCTGGTAGATGCATTCCTTCATCTGTCTTTTCAAAGTCATTCTCTGGCAAGCCATATCGTGAACTTGAGACTGGTATAGACTCTGATGAAGCTTTGGCTGCCTTTTCCTTCTTTTTCTGAACCCTTGTTCTGCTGCTCATGCTTTAAATATACTTGTATAATCATGGCCGAAATTATCGGCACCCATGGAATTTTCCCAGAAAATGCACCATTTCTCCCAGCAACAACACAAAAAAACAGAGAAAAAAAGCCAAATCTGACATCATATCACACAGAACTCCAAAAATGGGCCGGACAAAACTATTGGCACCTTTTCAAAACTGTGGGTAAATCGTTTTATTTCAAGAATATGATGCTTGTTTGAACTCACCTGTGGCAATAAACAGGTGCTGGCAATACAGCAATCACACCTGAAGCCAGTTAAAATTGAGAAAAGTTGAATCAACCTTTCTCTTGTGTGTCTGAGTGTGCCACACTAAGCATGGAGAACAGAAAGAAGAGCAGAGAATTGTCTGAGGACTTGAAAACAAAAATTGTGGAAAAATATCAACAATCTCAAGGCTTCAAGTACATCTCCAGAGATCTTCATGTTCCTTTGTCCACTGTGCGCAACATAATTAAGAAGTTCACAACACATGGCACTGTAGCTAATCTCCCTGGACGTGGACGGAAGAGAAAAATTGATAAAAGACTGCAACGAAGGATAGTCCGAATGGTGGATAAACAGCCCCAATCAACTTCAAAACATATTCAAGCTGTTCTGCAGACTCAGGGTGCAACAGTGTCATCTTAAACTATCCGTCGACATCTGAACGAAATTAAACGCTATGGCAGGAGAGCCAGGAGGACCCCACTGCTAACACAGAAACATAAAAAAGCCAGATTGGAGTTTGCCAAAATGTACTTGAGGAAGCCAAAATCCTTCTGGGCGAATGTCTTGTGGTCAGATGAGACCAAGGTAGAGCTTTTTAGTAAAGCTCATCATTCTACTGTGTACAGAAAACGGAATGAGGCCTACAAAGAAAAGAACACAGTACCTACAGTCAAACATGGTGGAGGTTCTAAGATGTTTTGGGGATGTTTTGCTGCCTCTGGCACTGGATGCCTTGACTGTGTGCAAGGCATCATGAAATCTGAAGACTACCAAAAGATATTGGGGTGCAATGTAGGGCCCAGTGTCAGAAAGCTGGGTCTGTGTCAGAGGTCATGGGTGTTCCAGCAGGACAATGACCCCAAACATACCTCTAAAAGTACCCAGAAATGGTTGAAGACAAAGCGCTGGAGAGTTCTGAAGTGGCCAGCAATGAGTCCGGATCTAAATCCGATTGAACACTTATGGACAGATCTCAAAATTGCTGTTGGGAGAAGGTGCCCTTCAAATCTGAGAGACCTTGAGCAGTTTGCAAAAGAAGAGTGGTCAGAAATTCCAGTTGAGAGGTGTAGCAAGCTTGTTGATGGTTATAGGAAGCGCTTGATTTCAGTTATTTTTTCCAAAGGGCGTGCAACCAAATATTAAGTTGAGGGTGACAATAATTTTGTCCGGCCCGGTTTTTGAGTTTTGTGTGAAATGTCAGATTTGGCTTTTTTTCTCTTTTTTGTGTTGTTCAAATGCACATAAAGGAAATAAACGTGTATACCAAAACATTTGTAATTGTAACAATTTTCTGGGAGAAATGGTGCATTTTCTGGGAAAATTCCTGGGGTGCTGATAATTTCAGCCATGACTGTATATACTTGTAATTAAATCCTTGCGGGTTCATTAAATACAGAATATCTTGGAATGATACTAAAAACAGTAAAATAATGCTGCTACTGGCTAAGAATAACCTATTCCACTGTCAAGAGTATTGTACATTGAACAAAAAAAAACATTTTAATGTGCACACAAGTATTAATACAGTTTTGCATTGCCCCATAAAGTGATAGTTTTCAAGGGGGTGGCACTAATGGAGAAGGTATCACATTGCATGACAGATGCAGTCAAAATATAGAACCTTTTTATTGAACAAATTTTGCAAAAACAAACTATAATTTTGACAACATATTTTCAACCATACAAAGAGGCATTTAGACTTAGTAAAATATCCAGAAGTGCTTGTCAAAAATTGTATCGCACCGAATATGTCTTAGAAAAGGAATAAATAGTAAATATTTTTTGTAAACCAACTACACTTTCTGTTAATGTTAACAATCTCTGTCCACTGACACGTTAAAGTGACTTTTTAAACAACTTTATCATCATTAAACTGCATAATATTTAAACTAATAAGTAATAACAATAAAATAAATAATACTATTATTACTGATAGTTGCACTATTACTTCAAGACTTCAAGCCCAGGTGCATTACACAGTATTCACCAAATTAAAAAAAAATTAAAATAAAATACAACAAGTGCAACTTGGTGATGACATCTTTACCAACTGAACCATCATTTAGGCAAACTGCATTAATATGGACCTTGCTTGAAGCTAAGCTATGCTGGGAAGAAAAAAACAAACTATATGTCGAGAACAAAGTCAACATTTCCACTTTATTCTCGCCGTTTATGTCGAGATTAAAGTCGACATTTCCACTTTATTCTCGCCGTTTATGTTGAGATTAAAGTCGACATTTCCACTTTATTCTCATAGTTTACTTCATAATTAAAGTAGAATGTCGTAAACTAAACTTCTTCCTAAAATCAATGTTTAATCAATTACAGTAATCCCTCCTCCATCGCGGGGGTTGCGTTCCAGAGCCACCCGCGAAATAAGAAAATCCGCGAAGTAGAAACCATATGTTTATATGGTTATTTTTATATTGTCATGCTTGGGTCACAGATTTGCGCAGAAACACAGGAGGTTGTAGAGAGACAGGAACGTTATTCAAACACTGCAAACAAACATTTGTCTCTTTTTCAAAAGTTTAAACTGTGCTCCATGACAAGACAGAGATGACAGTTCTGTCTCACAATTAAAAGAATGCAAACATATCTTCCTCTTCAAAGGAGTGCGCGTCAGGAGCAGAGCATGTCAGAAACAGAGAGGAAAGCAAACAAATCAATAGGGCTGTTTGGCTTTTAAGTATGCGAAGCTGAAGGCGGCAGCTCACACCCCCTCCGTCAGGAGCAGGGAGAGAGAGAGAGAGAGAGAGAGAGAGAGAGAGAGAGAGAGAGACAGAGAAAAACAAACAGTGAAAAATCAATACGTGCCCTTTGAGCTTTTAAGTATGCGAAGCACCATGCAGCATGTCGCTTCACGAAGCAGCTGCACACAGAAGGTAGCAACGTGAAGATAATCTTTCAGCATTTTTAGACGAGCGTCCGTATCGTCTAGGTGTGCGAACAGCCCCCCTGCTCACACCCCCTACATCAGGATCAGAGAAAGTCAGCGCAAGAGAGAGAAAGAAAAGTAAGTTGGGTAGCTTCTCAGCCATCTGCCAATAGCGTCCCTTGTATGAAATCAACTGGGCAAACCAACTGAGGAAGCATGTACCAGAAATTAAAAGACCCATTGTCCTCAGAAATCCGCTAACCAGCAAAAAATCCGCGATATATATTTAAATATGCTTACATATAAAATCCGCGATAGAGTGAAGCCGCGAAAGGCGAAGCGCGATATAGCGAGGGATCACTGTACCCCGTCATAAATTAATGCAGCACATTAAATGCTTTGTGTTACGTTCCCCGACCCAGTGGTTAATCACTACGCTTCTTAAACTGACTTCCCATACAGAATCCATTCACTTCATGATATTCCTGCTTTCTGAAAATTTAGAATGCTAAGATAAATACTTGATATCATTTTCATGATGAAATGCATTAAAGCAGGTATTACACATGCACGGTAGTGAGGCGGTAGTGCTGCTCCCTCGCAGTAAGGAGTCAGCAGTCCCCAGGTGTATGTTCAGTGTAGAGAACTTTATGGCAGGTGTGACGAGGCTCCAAAAAACTGGATGTATGAATGGGTATCGCACAAGTTTAACTTAAATATTGCGTAAATGTTGGGTTTGTGATCTGCTGGTCGGAGACACGAACACAGAATTCAATGCATGTTCTTCTGAGCGGGCTATCTTTATTGCATGCATGCTGTCTCTATCTGACGTAGGCTACCAAAACCCCAGTTCCTATCCTTCCTTTATCTTTCACCACATAACCAATCACCACACGATAAACGTCTTTGTGAAATTAAAACTAGTTATAAACTTAGCCCACGGAGTGTTCAGAACTTTAAAAATATCTTCGTTATACATGTTTAATTATGCCATCCATTCAGAGTTGCTCCCATCTCTGAAAGAATCACTTAACACAAAACATTTAATGTGCTATATAACTTATGATGGGGTTTGAGAAAATCTAGTAAATTAAATATTCATTTTATGATGAAGTTTAGTTTACGATGTTCTACTTTAATGACAAATTACGAGAATAAAGTCAACATGTCGACTTTATTCTCGTCATAAGCGTCAAGATTAAAGTGGAAATGTCGAGAATAAAGTCAAAATGTCGTCATACTATTACACAGTACCTAGGTACATTACACTGTATTGAAAACAAATAAAACAAGTACAACTTGGCTTGCAGTATTATCCAGTAGTATAGAAACAGTATTTACACATCTGACCTTTTAAAACTAACGCATCTCCAGGCGACAGACGTGACTGCTTTTTTTCGGCTCTCTGTCCATTTTCACCGCGCGGCATACCTATGCTACCACCCACTATTTGGTGGTGTAGCAGTGAAAAAGAGCCCTAGTGCAACAAATCTGTGTTTAGCGGTGTAGCAGTGAAAAAGGTCCCCACTTGAACAGTTTCCCGCTGCGCCACATTCCTAACGTCGTTTAGGCAATTTAAACAGGTGTTGCGGTATAAGAAAAATCCATATAAAAAAAAAAATAAAAAACGGTTTTCGGTATGAACCGGTATACCGCCCAGCACTACATACAAGCAAGTCAAATTTTACAAAACTAAGTTCAAATGAAGTCAAGCCCCACCCATGAGTAAGAGAGCTAGGCCAACAGAGTAAATCTTTAATGGGAAAAATAAGTAAAACAAGTAAATAAATTTTAAAAAATGCAAAAAAAAAAAAAAAAAAAAAAAAAAATAAGGGAAGAGAATCCACTTCCTCAATTTAAATGCTTATTCTAAAATGTTATTGATTAGATCTTGCCAGGTTTTAAAAAAAGTTTTGCACAGATCCTCTAAATGATAATTTGATTTTTTTCCAAAATCAAATAATACTGTATATAACATCAGTTACCCACTGACTGAGGTAGGTTAGAATTCTTCCAGTTGAACAAGATAAGCCTACGTGCCAATAGTGAAGTAAAGGCAATTACAGTTTGTTTGTCCTTCTCCACCATAAGCCCATCTGGAAGTACACCAAACACAGCTGTTAGTGGATTAGGAGAGACTTTGACACCAAGGCTGTCTGAAAGGCATTTAAAGATTTTGGTTCAAAATGATGTTAATTTGGTGCACCCCCAAAACATATGGCCCAACGAGGCTGGAACTTGATTGGAACGTTTGCAGGTTGGATTCTGCACTGGAAACATTTTGGACAAATTTAAATGAGACAGATGTGCTCGATAGATGATTTTAAGTTGAATAATTGTATGCTTTGTGCATATGGTGCTAGAGTGAATTCTGTACATTGCTGCCTTCCACTCCTTTTCTCAAATGTTGAGTGAGAGATCCTTTTCCCACTGTACTGGGATCTATAAAAGGGAGGGTCTTTAAAATGTTTTGTATATTACAGAAATGCTGTCTGAGTCAACGAGGTTCGAAGCACTGAGCAGGCATGCGCACTGATTAATGAAACGTGGAACGCAGTTTAAAGCACTGAGCAGACATGCGCACTGATTAATGAAACGTGGAACGCGGTTCAAAACACTGAGCAGACATGCGCACTGGTTAGTGAATCGTTGCGAGCGGTTCGAAGCACTGAGGAGACATTTGCACTGGTTAATGAAGTGTGAAGTGCGGTTCGAAGCACTGAGCAGACATGCGCATTGGTTAATGAAGCGCAGTTCGAAGCACCGGGCAGACATGCGCAGTGGTTAATGAAGCGTGGAACATGGTTCAAAACGCCAAGCAGACATGCACACTGGTTAATGAACCACTCGTGGTTAGAAACACCAAGCAGACCTGCGCACTGGCTAATGAACAATCAAGCATGGCTCGAAACACCGAGCAGACATGCACACTGGTTACTGAACTGTCAAGGCGGTCGAAGTCGTGAGCAGACATGAGCAGTTAAAGGAGGCTTTGTGAAGCCTCAACACACTCAATGGCACTGAGCTCTGTATTTTTGACAGTCTACCTGACACTTAACTCTCTAGTAATATTTTGTAATTTGTATCGACACTATACACTTCGGTTGATATAGTTAAGTGACGGCCTGAAACAACAATTCAGGTAGTTGCTGAGAGTTCGTTATTGTTATTGTTGATTCTGTGATTTCCTTTGTCTGATACATAGTGTCAGAGATATATTGTCATATATCAACTTTTATATATATATATATATATATATATATATATATATATATATATATATATATATATATATATATATATTGTGGCATGCGTCCGGGATGTCCCTGCTGCATATGTTCCGGGGGAGCAACCATGGGCAGCTCAATACCTCCCCCGGGACATTTGGTGGCAGCCTCCCTGGCCGGTGGTGATGCCTCAACCTCCCATTGGGCTCCACGGGAGATGGTGTCCTCAACAGCCTGGTTGGGAGCTGGGGTGGCTGCCAGGGGGTGCTGCATGGATTCCACAGCCCAGCTGGACAACTCTTCAGCCCCACCCGGAAGTGCCATTGGAACCAGGTGGTTAAGCACCTGGAACACTTCCGGGTGTGCTATAAAAAGGCCCGGCAACCACCACTCTGGGCCAGAATTGGGAGGAAGAGGACGAGATTGCCTGGGAGGAGTGGTGGTGCCAGAAGAAGAGTGTTTGTTTGGTGATTTAAGTGCTTTTGGGACTGTGTTGTGGTTGGGGGTTTAAGGGGAAGACGTGCCCTCCAGCTGAAGAAAAAAATAAGTCTTGTGTGTTTTACATGTGCCTCTGAGTGAGTCTGTGCCGGGTCAGGCGCTATACTGTGTCTATTTCACTATATATATATATATATATATATATATATATAAAAAGATTAGATAATTCATGCAACCTCTTTATGCAACGCTTAATTTTCTTCAAAATCATACGTCATATAGTATACATCTATAAATATAATTTTTTCGTCTTCATTAGGAGAATACAACAATGATACTCGCATGTCAATTAAACCAATTTAATGTGCATATGTCAAACAAAATATATTGTCTACATCCGCTGCAGTAAGAACAGTAGTAGTAGTTCAGTTGTGTGGAGCTCGTTAATTACCCTGATTAGGTGGCTCAATGGTATTGCAACTGTCTCTCAGTAAAAACACCAGAGGTTCACGTCGTTGATCCTCCTCTTTTGAAAAGTTTTTTTTTCCTACTCCTCCATTTAACAAAAAAATCCACCTGGGATCGATAGCGAGCGAATCGAGCTATCGAGGGAAAGTTGGGGAGCCATAGTCGGCAAGGGGGCACACACACCCCTAATTATATTGTGTATGTAAAGAGTTTCACTGTAAAATGTAATAAGCTTCACATTTGAGTGTTTGGAGACCTTGGTGTCATACTGAATTTGTATTGTAGAAAAACATAACATAAACTACTGTCCAGCATGCTTAAATGTGTCTTTTCGTTTCTGATCGCTATACAGCACTTCCATCTTAGGACAATTCGCTATAAAGAGTTTCAGGCAATCAGCATCTTCCAAACATGCAGCTGGACAGTGTGAACCTTCATTGTTAGTGGCGTGGCCTCTTTGTTTCATTTACTTATATTTAGTTGTTAGACTATTTACTGCTAAGTGCAGTTTGAGCTACCGTTTAGCACAATTGTTGGTTTACTTAGTTCTTAAATCGATACTGAAATGCACACACAAGCTGCCTAAATTATTTATTGAAATGCCTACGTTTACAGTGTCCGTTTTAGGGAGTCATAGTTTTTACTTATTCCCGTTATTATGAATTATAGTTTCTCAGTGTCACACATTATTCGTTACTACTCACGAGTCCTGCTTCATTGAGATTCTGTTTTATATTCTGTATATGCAAAACATTTTAAATGAAGCGTTTATTGAACTGACTATAGCACACTTGTCATCTTCTTAAAATTACTTTATTTATATGATACTGACAACTAATAATAAGGTCAAAAATCAAGGAGACTATGAGTTTCCGGTTTTTCTTTTCTTTTTTCGTGACATCGTATCAGTAGAGAGTGCGTAACGTTAACAATGCATTCTGTTCTAAGTGACAGCGCACAAGCTTTTTGATATTTCCTAAAGGCAAATGTGTCTCAGTTTGTTCATTAATATATTTTGACAGTGTATTTTAATCAGAATTATTATAAACATATTACCCATATTCATTTCCCATGTAGATATGTAAAATTTGGTGAGAATAAAAAAGTAACAACACATACAATAGTTATGTTGCAATGTTTATAATTAACAAAATTCATTGTTTATCTGAAATGTTCTACTTTGTATTTTTACGTTTGTCAATGGAATGATTCAGTATACAGTCGATTTATTCCACTTCTGAAGGTGTACATTGTCAGTATTCTCCATTGCATTTTCCCCCAGTGTAATGCGTGCCAGTGTAACTGAGGGGCAGCAGATGAGCTCACGTAATGGGAGACAAGGTACCTCTTCACCCTGATGCCAGGGCTCTTCTCATAAATATTCCCATCTTATGCTTTTTCTCATTCCTGGAAGTTTACTATTATTATTACTGAACACGTATGTAGAGGAAATATGTATCTTATTTTATGTGTATGAAAGGAAGGACAGTAAAGCCTTGAATGAAACTGAATGTTTATGCTTTGGGTAATAAGACAGGCAAGGAGCAGGGAACGTTAAATGTGTCAGTGACTGCAAGGGATTGTGAATATAGAAACGACAAAAGCTTAGTCATTCAATAATTTACTCTGTTGTGCTGCAGTTCAGAAGACTACTTATTTACCCCCACCGCAGACTTTGACAAGATGCATTCACAAGAAAAGGATGTTGCTTACAAAGTCAGGTGATTTTTTGAAAGTTTGGCTCCAGATATGCTTATCCAGCTTTTCAGTCTTGTCAGTACTTAAGTGATCTTTATGTCCACCTTTGGATGAATTTGCAAAGTTTCTTTACAACTTTTTTGTCTCATTAACACAGAAATCTCGAGGCTTACCCTAAATTGCAGAAGACGCCGTCGATTGCACTAATTCTGTTTTAAAGACAGTTGTGATTAGTTATATAGCACACGCTTTTACTCGCATTGCTTTTTGGAAATCAATAATACATATCAGCTACAGATCTGGGAATCACTGAATACTGAAAACGTTTAACGAGGAGTGTCTTGCGCATATACTGGTGTAATAACCACGTTGGCTTTAGTGAAGCATTTCTTAGCCTCTCTGATATGATCGACATGGGGCATAATAGATTCTGTATTGTTATAATACATGCTGCCTTACGCAAAATATGCTCATCAATTTGTTACAGATTCTAGATGGACACGATTCCACACCAAGGAACGAGGTGCCCCATGTGAATCGTTCATAATGTCTCCTAAACGCATTTGTAAAGTTACAAACAAATACTGTACTACATAACTGTTTTTTTTAAAAAAGTCCTTTTTTAAACTTTGGGCAAGGACCATACACGAGCTCCAACTAGGATTTGAACTTGCGTCAAACCTTATAGTTGCAGCAGGGCCAACTGCTTTTACGGTTTGAGCCAAAGAAGTTCAGCAGGTGAGGGGCTGACTAAATCGGCTGCTGACTGCACAGA
Organism: Erpetoichthys calabaricus; assembly: GCF_900747795.2. Lineage (NCBI taxonomy): Eukaryota > Metazoa > Chordata > Cladistia > Polypteriformes > Polypteridae > Erpetoichthys > Erpetoichthys calabaricus. The sequence continues at coordinate 187,381,065 of NC_041396.2, forward strand.
TATCAGTGATGTCATGATGCTAGCATGCCTCAAAATCATGTGATGGGCGCATTTGAAACAAGCTTTGAGCACTAGTGCTTCAATAGGTTGATACAGTGTCGAAATGTCAGTATCAAGCAGTCCATCACTAGGGAGAAATATGTTGACCTTCATTGAATAACTCAGGGAATGGTTAAAAAAACAAATAGCTACTTGGCTGAAAATGCCCATTTCTATAGTTAGGGCAATAATAAAAAAGTGGGCATCAACTGGAATTGTGACAAACTTGCCTGGAAGAAGACCCAAGTTTATATTACCCCCCACATACATTGAGAAGGATGATAATAGAGGCAATAATACCTTCAAGGATCACTGTTGGGGAATTCCAAGATAAAGTAAAATCCTGGGGTTATCAGATCTCCAGTACCACCATCAGACGGCATCTCCATGCAAACATACATTTATATCTATATCTCTCTCTCTCTTTATCTACATATACAATGGACCCTTGCCTGGCTGGGATGTCTCTGCCTTGGAAGGACAGGGGGAGCGAGTGGGTGGCAGCAGTACCTCGGACTCCCGCAGGGTTTCATGGGAGATGGAGTTGGATACAGCCCTGTTGGGATCTGAGTGCGCCGCAAAGGTGTGCTGCAGCTGTTCCTGAGCCCGTGTGGGCGGTTCTTCCACCACACCTGGAAGTACAGCCGGAAGTGGGGCAATGAGCACCTGGAGCACTTCTCGGTGACTTATATAAGGGGCCAACAGAGACTATTCGGTGAGCCAGAGTTGGGAGGAAGGAGACAAAGCTTGCCAAGGAGGAGTGGAGGAGAAAAAGAAGAAAACTGACGATTCTACACACTAGCAACCTCCAAAATTCTGAAGAAGTTATTTCGGTTTGACAAACCATAGTGCTGAAAATATTTACATTTAAGTTTGCACTTATATTTACAGTGGTACCTTGGCACTCATTGTTAATTCATTCCAGAAAGTATGATGAGTGGCAAAAATGATGAGTACCAAACACATTTTTCCCATAAGGAATAATGTAAATTGAATTAATCCATTCCAGACCCTCAGAAAATCCATATTTTATAATGCATTATGTACATTAATGAATTTGTATTTTACTAATGAACAGTATAAGTTCATAGACAAATATAAAAAACCATAATAAGGTTAAGTAAAATAAATGTAACTTTACCTGTACTGAAAGGAGTTGATGGCTTAAAGGGATGGTGGTGAGGAAGGTGCTGTGGAGGAGTGACGGTATTGTTTAGAAGGAGAGTCTCCTTCCATACAAACTTTGGGTAACTGCTCTTCAAGGGGTCTTTTTCTTTCCTGTCTCTTATCACCACTGAATCCTGCTTGAGACACACCAGGTTTAATTTTCACTAGAAACCTATGTAAGTGTGACAAGTACCAAACAAACGACAGGTATCTCTGCAATTTTTTCTTGTCAAAATGCAACGAATACAAAATTCCATGAGTTTTGAATCCGACGAGTACCAAAGTTTGACTGTATTTGCTTAGCAGATACTTTTATCCAAAGCAAATTAAAAAAGAGTTAAAAATATAAGGACTATCTGGGAACAACTATTACAGGAGCAGAGTACAAAATTGACTATCACAAGTGAAGAGCTCAAAACAGAATATAATATATAGCTACAATTCCCAGATTTACAAAACTTAAAGGCAAATATCCACAACTACAACTGCTTTGTTCACTGTGAACTGGCACTTGCAGTCTCTTAAGGTGTGGCTTGTTGAAATGGTTGAAGATTTCTGTATTGTGCCCTCTCCTGGTAGTGGGATGAGATCTATTGTTAATGACATCTATTAATTTTAATCTGTTAATCTATTATTAATGACAGATGAGATCTACTGTTGATGACAGGAATGTACTGAAAACACATGTTGACAAACAAGAGACCGAAGAAAATGAATACCTGGATGGAAAAGCATGTCCACACCCTTGATTGGCAAACATACAAAGGTAGATTTGTGGTCTTTACATGAATAGCTCTTCACACAAGGGCTGACGCTTCCACTGAATAGCTCTTAAATAGCACAGCTGAGAGCATCAAAGTAATTAAAAAAACAAAAGCACCTCCAAAAATTATCAAAATGGAAACTGGTCAGCAGAGAAACAAAAGATGCAGATTAATTGCTAGAGGAAGCACACATGTGAACTGAATACAATTTAGAAATAATAAACCTAACACAGCACAAAAGACTTTGCTATACACAAGTTAATAATCAAAATGAACCAAGCTGAAAAACACCACTGTTGAAACAGACCCATGTAGTCCAGAATTTACTCATCTAGCCAGGGGCTGCAAAATGAGATTTAAATACAGTACCTTCACTGGGTGCTGTGAGTATTGAAGCAAATCAAAAGACAAAGCACTTGCAAAACCAACCGAAACTAAAACTAGTCAGTAAAGAAACAAAACAAGTGGATCGATCACTAGAGTAAGCAGTCATATTCTCATGGTGCCCAATCATAGTTGAATATGGTAATGTACAAGATCATAAAAAGGCCTTCGTAGTGCCACAGATAAAGAAGCACTGATATGAGATGACAACAGAATTTAAATATTTGGGAATCTGGAATTCAAGCGTGCCTCTTACAATGGAATTTAGAAACCACCGGTAAACTTCCATCTCTGTGGTTCATAATGTTAATATTGTATCTAAAACATGTTCACTTGATCTGGAATATTTATTGATCAAGTGCCATCTGTTTCACCACCTAGTTATACCTGTATGTGTGAAAAAATTGGATTTTTTTTTAAATAAACAAAACATTATGTAACAATTGGATATCATGCTCCAGTGATTTAACAAAACTGAAACAGCCTTGCCGCTGAAGAAAAAATGTTTTCAAATAAATGTTTTTTCAGAGACCAAATTAAATTAAAACTGTGTTATGCATGGTCAGTTTGTTGCAATTTGGGAGAAGTTGCTGTGACTTGAATATAACAATAGTTAAAAAAAAAAAATTGGACTGCAGGGTTATTATTTACTTATTTCTATTCAGATACTCTGTATTGCTTTTTCTACCAGGGTCTGTGGCTGGCAAGTTGCTTAGCATATCTTTATAAATAGGATTATTATTAGCTTGCAATAAAAAGAGGTGTGCAAGAAAGACAAAAAGGAGAACATTTTTCTGTTATGCTTACTTTGATGCTGATTTTACCTGACATACGGTAATCATTGTTGACAAAACTGACAGCATTTTGTCAGTTCTCTCATCCACTGACGATTTAAGCATAGATATTATCTTTGGTAGTTTGAGCTTGTTGTGCCAATTGCTTTCTTTGAGCAACACTTAGATATTTTTGTTTTGTTATGTAAATATTTGCTGTCTTCTTGCTAACTTACGAAGATTTCAAGTATGATCGCACCCACCCATTTGCTACCAATTGAGGCTGGCTTTTTGGAGATGTGCTAAGGAGGCCTTTTGGGTCTGGATGCCCCAGTCCCCTATGCCAGTAGCCATGACCATGAATTTCTCTTGATGGTTAGAGAAAAGCCAAGGAAAATGACACCTTTTATTGGCTAACTAAAAAGATTACAGTATGCAAGCTTTCAAGGCAACTCAGGCCCCTTCTTCAGGCAAGATCTTGCCTGAAGAAGGGGCCTGAGTTGCCTCGAAAGCTTGCATATTGTAATCTTTTTAGTTAGCCAATAAAAGGTGTCATTTTGCTTGGCTTTTCTCTACATTCATAATGGCTAACATGGTACAACACCCTAGTACTCTTGATGGTTAAAAAGACTGTTGTAATTTGACTTCAATTTTTTTGAAAGGATGAAAAAAATGTAGCTCTTATTTGTGTTTACCCACTTAAGATACACATTAGTATGCAGCTAATAATGCCATATTGAAAAGTTACTAAAAGGAGCTGTTTTTCATGTGTTTCCAACAACAATTATATTGAAATGGATATTCTAAGCATTCTGAATTTCAACCGCTTTGAACTGGTTGGTTTAGTAAGATATGTTAAAAGTCAAGAATTGTCCTTATAGCATAAATTGTAATCCCATGTGTTTCTCACCAAACTGCGAAATAATCTATTTCAGAGACATCCAACTGGAGAAGAATATATTTAATCTAATTATTTATTATCTTGTTAAGATTTTTCAGTAGTGTCTTCAGAGTGTCTCCCAGACTACTTTGACTGGAGATAGAAAAATCAGTAACATTACAGAAACAGTTATAGAGAATAACTTCCGCTTTCCAAGATTTATATCAGACTCTTCTAATTAACCTATAATTAGGAGAAGCAACTGACCAAAACTGTCTGCTTTTCAGTATCTGTTCTAAATATTTAAAGTACTAAATTATACATCTTACTATATACTTTAGATTTGAGAAACAGCATTCAGTGAACCAGCTTGAACCAGTCACAGGAAGCATCTCCAAGTTAATGATAACAGAAAGTAATAGCAGTCTTTATTACCATAATTTACCATCTGGCCAATCATATTATTATGTAATCATTTACAACAACTAAATACTACTACCAAGAATGCAAGTCTACTACAGCAACAACACATTCAAGAACACCAAAATAATCAAATTATCGACACTGCAATAATGTATGGGAGAAAAAAAACTAATATGAAAATATAAAGATATTTAGAAGTAATACAATAAGCATTATTTAAATATTTATTCTTGCAAGTCTTTTAGCAACTAAAAGGAAGTAAGTCACTGAATTTTGTTAATGATGCAAATAATGGTCTTATACATACTAGACTGTAAATTAAATCATAAGGAAATGTTAGCTAAAATAGTTTCTTGTATGGAACTTTGTAGTTCCTGCCATAAATAACTATCTGATTTTTTATTTATGTTTTGCTTTTTGCTGTTTTGGATAAGCAGGTTTAGAAAATTTGGCATGCTGTATTTTGTTATTGTTTGATACTGGATTTTAAAAACTTCTGTCTGTTTTAAATGTCATATGGCTTAACAAGCTATAAATTTATACTGTATTTTCTCAGTGCAGAGTTGTGGGGCACCAGGAGCATACCCAGGCAATCACTGGGGACAAGGCAGGAGCAATCTCCTGGACAGGCAGAAAATTCAGCACAGTGTTATCACACACACAGTGAAACACACACTAGGGCTGATTCAGTATCACCAGTTCACCTAACCTGCATGTCTTTGTACTGTGTGAGGAAATCAGAGCACCCAGCCCTAAATATTAATTATTTACAATCCTCTGAGTTTTGAAGCTGGCTGGGAGCGGGGTGTATTTCCTCATGGAGTTTTCACACTGGCAAAGAACACTGGATGCGTAGGCGAAAGAGTTCTGATTTTTTTTATGGACAGTCAAATGAAAGATAAAATGCCCGGATGCACCCAGAAACACCTCTTTATATTCACGACCAACCATATATTTCAGAAGCTTGCGTCATAAAATGTCTCATTCAGCTATAGGCTGTTCTGTTTGTTGGCTCTAAAGTTTGAAGCTTCCAATAACCAACTGCAAGAGCACTGCTATTGTTAAGCAGTAGCACCACCGTGCTTGGAAGTTAAGGCATGTGCTGCTGAACTGGTGGAATTGGCCACCATAAGCTTCATTCATAGTGACAGAATACAAGTGATTTTTCAGTTTTTATTTTTCAGTTATTATTTCCTAGCTATCTACATAACAGAGGCAGCAATTCATATCTGTGCATCAACAATCTAGGTATGTACTACTTAACGTAGTGCAATTGTTGCTAATTTTGATAGCATCTCAAAGTCAGAAAAGCCATTTTTGGTGTTGTTTTTCACATTCATATAATAAGCCTCATGACTACTTGCTTAGGTCAGATAATGGATCCATCTTGGGCTCAGATCCTAAAAGCACAAGGAATGCAGAATTTGAGACAAAAAAATTCACAACAATTTCATATCAACTGTGTCATCTGTGATATTATTTTTGGCTAACCAGAAAATCCTATTTTAGACCAAATCAGAAGTAGAATGCTGCACTTTCATCATATAATGAAGATGATGACACCCTGCCAGCAGCCCCACAGCCTTCAGGATTTAATAAAAGTAAGATGTCTTGTCAGTTTTATCTGTTAAGTACTAAATGGTTAACATGCGATATGTTTAATTTCAAATTTTTTTTACCTAGATAGCACATAACAAAGACAACATCACAAAACCTGATAACTTGTCATTTAAAAAATGTTCTCAATCGGGGCAGAAAAAATAGCGCTACCATTGTGATTGATGCAACTATTCTCAGGACAAACATGAAAATATAAAATAATGGTGCCATCACTAAATATGGAAATACAATGTATGCATTTTGGTAACCTAGCTGTCAGCAGTTTCCCACATGTTTGGCCACAGGCATGGCACTCCTCATACTGAAGGTATTTTGTCTTTGCTCAGCATGCTCTGTGTTCTCTGCAAACATTTTGTTCATTCATTCAAAAGAAAATGCATATGCATGCAGATGTTAGATCAAGATATTTAAATTACACTTTTTTACAGGACCCAAACAAATGTGCAGCCCCATTGACAGGGTAGCATCTTTATAACATGCAGGTATATGCAGTACCTGTTTTCAAGTACTGTTTTCATGATTTGGAAATCAGTCTATTTTGTATTTAATGAAGAGACTGATAATGCAGTGAAGTAAACATTTGCCCTCCAAGTATTGCATTTTGTTCTTGTGGTTTAAGTCAAGAATGGCAAGCGGCTGGGGGTGGCACCCAGCCGGAATGCCCAGACGGACCGGAGGAGGGATTATGCCTCCTCCAGACCACGAGGGGGCGACCGCCCTGGTGGCTTTGGGGACCACAGTAACAGAGCTTAGAAGCTCAACCCTATAGGGGCCCGTGGTCACCGCCAGGGGGCGCCCCAATGCCTGAGGAGCCCTGGCCCTCAGCACTTCCACCACACCCAGAAGTGCTGGGGAGAAGAAGTCCAGGGACACCCGGAGTGCTTCCGGGTGCGCAGCCGGTACTTCCGCCACACTTGGGAGTGCCAACGGAAGCTAATCGGGAGGCACCTGGAGCACGTCCGGGTGTATATGAAGGGGGCCGCCTCCCTCCATTCGATGGCTTGAGTCGGGAGGAAGAGAGACAGGGCTCGGGAGGAGAGGAGTGGAGGCGGCCTGAAGAGAGGAAAAGGAATTGTTGAGGCCTGGACTTTGGAGGAGTTTTGGGGTTGTGTGTGGCACTTGTAAATATGGACTATGTAAATAAATGTGTGTTGGGTGAACCATCGGTGCCCGGGCCAGGTACCACACATGCTTTATGGTCCCCATCACTAAGAACGGCCATTCACCTGAAAGATAATTCTACAGTGAAGCATGCAAGCTTGCGTGGATATTATAACTTTCATGTACTGTGACAAAATATTTTTTTAAGTTTATTTATATTGTTTCCATAACGAAAAACACATCAGAAAACCACTGCTAACTTGACATTTTGATAATTTCCCATTCAGGGCCAGAATCATTAGTGCTACCATTAACACAAGGTAAGTAGTTTGTGACTGATGTAGCCATTCTCAAGACAAAGATAAAATAAATGTGTAATCACCATGGAAATACACTGGTGTTTGCATTTGGTAACTTTTCTTTTGCCTTACTATAATTGTCAATTTCTTTTGCCTTACTATAATTGTCAATCAAAGTTTGTCATATTGATTGTTAAGTAATGTAATGTAGCTTTAACAAGTTGCAGTATGTCTGGACCATGGCGAATCCCAGCAGAACCTGCCTGATCAGAATGCACTTGACAATGAACATTGTTTACACATAACAAATAGTAGTTAAAGTAGCAATCTACTTGTACTTTTATCATTTTTGATACATCCCTTTTTACATTACAGATTACTTCAGAACAGTCATGATAGTGATGAGGAAGATGCAGGAGGAGCTTATCAGCAAGCTCTCTAACATCATACAGAGATTGGACAATATAGAAAAGAACCTGCAAATTACAAAGAATCTATATGTTGATGTGGAGCTTTCTTTTTCTCTTACCCTCAACACAGAAGAGTCTCTGAAGGATATGGATTCAGTGCTCTTTCAGGATCAGGAGCTTCGAGAGAAATTGGTAATTTCACAATACATTTGTCAGAGATTGTACAATGCAATTTTGGGTATTTGAACAGCTGTTCTAAGACATCGATACTAATATCTGTTGTTTTCCAACAGGGGCAATATCTGTCTATTAAAGAAGGCAGGACAGCGAAAGAATAAGTGAGGCGAATGGTTCCCTGCCTAATGACAAATGCCCAGTTGTGTAACTGGACAGGAGTGGGACAGAAAATTTCTTTCAAGGACCTCAACCTGAAAAGCATCATCCACACCTAGTAGATTTTTACAGCCAATAACAAGAATCAATCCTTCTGGATGCCAGAGTCAATGTATTAAAAGTCTTTTTTTATTATTTCAATGGTGCTCATTAATACACTGATGTAGATAATAGATGTTAACAACAGATACCTGTGTGATGGCAGGGGCAATCAGGAGAAATCCCACCACAAAGGAAGCTAATGAAGAGGAACTGGAGAGAGATGGGAGCCGAAAATGGTGAAGAATGAATGCCGAAAAACATTTGCAATGTAGGCTTTAATTATGTTTACACTAAATGCTGCTTTACTTGGTCCTTGTTCATTTACTATCCCACATTAATTATATCTATTTTTTTTTCTTTCTGATATCTTTGTACTGGCAGTGTTACATGTGAAAGGATTGTAGAAAAAAAGTGCAAAAAAGTGTACATTATTATTATTATTGTAGTTTTTCCATATTCTTTGCTCTAATAAAAATATTAAAACTTTCACTAAGTATGTAGTAGTCTAGTTACATTTTCCTTACACGAGTGGTGGTCAATTAATGAACTGCCAACAAATTTAATATTAAGATAAAATAAAAAGGTACTGTATATAGCGGCTGAAGGGCAGGTTTCTGTTAGCAAATACTCTCCTGACACCCAAGGACCGACTGCCAGCCACCAGCTGCTGCCAGTAGCGGGCTGCCAGGGGGCCACCCAAAACCAGATATGCAAAATTCCAACAGACAACTGGTGGCGGGCTTCTGACTAGTTGACTGCTAGTGGCCTGCTGGATCTTTGCAATCATGGCTAATTTCAAAAATTACTGCAGACTTACCAAAATAAATAAATAATGAAGTCATGATGGTGCAACACATTCTTCAGCAGTGAAATATTGTTGTACTCAGATATTTACACGATGCTTTGTCAGTAAACCGTTTCACAGAAACTGAATACTGTAAACCCTTAAATTACATGTTTAATTTTGAAGTGTGTATTTAGTGTGATTCTGAACATATAAGCCAAAATGTGAGTTTAATTTATTGAAAACTATTGTGTTTTTAAGGAAATTTTGCATGTGTGTATTCATTGCACAACCAGAGCCAGAAGTGCTACTAAGTGTTCAATTTCTATTTATTACTATTTATTTTCAATGTATTATTATATAAATATTGAATTAGTTCATTTTTTAAAGAATACATTTCTGAAATTTTTATATAAACCTGTTAATTTGTTGAAAAGTTCAATTTCATGCATTTAATGTGTTTAATTTCAAATACATTTTTTTTACAACACAACTAATACCAAAATAATTCTTACTTGCAGCCCTATTTTTCATTTTCTTAATATATCAATTCTAGTATATTGATGCAGCAAATTAAGCACTCCCTGTGTATGTTTTATCAACCAACACCAACATACCAAATTCCCCAAGGCAGTGTTTGCCATCATCCAGATATATAAAATAAAGCAAAGAATTAGAAAAAATTACCATTGAAAAATTATTCTTGTGTAAATGCTATTGAAATTATCATGTGAAAGACTGAATATACGGGACTCCTAACTGATGAATTACGAAAACATTAAAGCCTTGTTCAAGAAATTTGTTCAAGACATGTATTCTGCTTGAGCCTCAAAACATACAGACATAATAAAGAGATTAAAATAATAAGATACAAAACTGTTGCTTACAATCCACCTTAATAAATGGATACGTGTTTGTGTCTGTGCCTCTCCTGTTGCCAAGTCTCTATCATTCCAAAAGGGAGGCACATCAAAAGCATGTGTAGTAATAAAATGCATTGCATTTGCCATTCCAATAGATGGTGCATCACAAATGTTAGCACTGCTTTTCCAAATCCCACACAAAATGGCATGTAACAGAGACATACGTATTACATGCTGCACTGCAAATGTTAATGCAAAAGTCTGTGTTGATTATTTAGATTTCCACTGTCTTACAATGGGTAGTACAGCTAGTACAGATATAAACCTCAGGCAATTGTACAAAATAAAAGATAATGTACTTTATTGGATGTAAAAGAATGTATAAGAAGAAAAGGTAGAAATTTGTTTTATGTTGTAAGGTATAATTAAGAAGAAGACAATCATGGATCAGCCACTAAAGAATAGTGCCAAACAAATACTCTCGACTTGTATTATATTTTTGAGCATAACATCATAGTCATACTGTATAATCCTGCATCCTTATTAATTTATTTAATTAGTTCAGCATGCTGAATTGTAAGCACTCCCAAGTATTTTTATTGAACTTTCTAGTTTTTTCATTACCACTATACACATGAATCTATTTTTTTATTTCTTGCATGTTGAATTTTAAAAATGTCTAAAATAAATTTTATTTGCCAGCCACTGATTAACTTTCAAATAGTAAGTAATGGAACCATTACAGCTTTTTTGTAACTTTAGCGCTAGTTAGCTGCTTTAGTTCACACAGCATTTTATGTGACTGAAAATTGCAGAACAAATTAAGAAATGCAAAATCTTTTTACAAATCAAAATGCCACCTGATGTAATACAAACTCACTATTGTTACCCCTCCCTCTATAAGAACACATGCTTTTCTCAGTTAACCCATTTTAAGCACTATATCTTGAGCAATCAGTTCATTAAAAGATTTCTAATTATTCAATTTAGTTATTTCTTTTACGATTTCCGTAACATTCAAACAATTACTTCCCATTATTTATTTGAATGAACTTAGCACTTATTTTTAACCTGTGTTCCAGGGTAAAACATTTTATATTTGCAGTATAAGGAACTAAAGTAAAAGCAATATCTTGCAATATCAATAACTGAATGTGTATTACGTATATGACCAAATTAACTGACTGACTACACCAGAAAGATGCAGAAAATAAATTTTTATATAACTCTAGACAATGAGGCCTTATATAGAGAAAGCAAGCATGATACTCACAGGCTTATCATTGCTTCTGCATGTTTTGCATCCATTATCTGGTTTCTTCTCTCAACCTTATGTTGATTTTGTCCAAGAACAACAAATCTAAGAGTGGAATAATTTACAATTAAGAACTGGTTAGAGTGTCAAATTACATTGCATTAATTTTAAATGTCAGAGCACTAAAATAAATTTTTGAAAAAATCAATTTTATGAAGTGATATCAATAAAATATGTAAAATAAATAATAACATTGCAAGAACATCACCATCTAAAATAACAGGTTTTAAACACATGGCAGTAAAACACCAGTTTAGAATGATGGTCGTTACCAAGAATGACATCAGATTGTCATTTCAGTGTCAGAAGGAGACAGCAGACAGAATGTCTACAATCACTGAACATTTTAAGGAAAATAAACCATAACAAAGATACCTAGAAGGAAAGAGAAAACACTAAGCCAGAATATCTAAAACTGTTTTATCATACCAGAATTTTGGTTTCATTTTCTCTTAGATCCTGAGAAGAACTAAAAGCTAAAAAGCAATGTATTATACTTACTTTTAGTTCTTTTTTCTCCATAATACTACACATTTTATAACTCTCTAAAATGCAATCTTGTTAGTGTGTTTATTTTATTTTTTATTTGTATACACTTTTCAAGATAACATTTGAATAACATATACTTTGCAAATTTAATTCAAAAAGTTTCAACGGTAACTGTAACAGAAACAAAATCAGTAAAACTACCAGGTCTTCCATTTGAACTTATCTTGTCTAATCCTGTTAAAGTGAAATAAACAGCCTTTGTATGAAACACTATTTTACATTTTAAACATTGATTTATACCTTTTACAAGGTCCATATTGCTGAAATCTGGCTATCGTCAACATTTTAAATTTTTTTAACCATCAACTGGTAGTAATTTAAAATAAATACCACTGGATAAACAGATAAAAGTTGAACTAATATATACTGTACATCCCAAAACTCTTCCCCTACCATAAGTAATAAGGCTTTCTTTCAAAGCAACCCTTGTTTCAATAAAAATCCCACTATAGCATACTCAAGGCAGTGACATATAATCCAGTATAATTAATGCATTATATGTAGTTTGGTGAAATGATAGTCAGAAAATAAAACAGCAGCAAGTAGACATCAAATTTTGACAATGGAAAGGAGTTCAAATATTCATGAATTTACAAAGTATAACTTTAGATTTAAAACAATTTTATAAGCTTCATGTGCTCTAATTTTAATATTAGTGCAAGTTCAACTTTCAAAATGCCCAATGAAAAAAATCCTAAGGGAAGACTTTAAACAAAAATTGTGAGATTGAAACATGACATGACTTCATGCAAACAAATGTCTTTGGATTAGCCTCGTTACATACATGTCAAAATGAAAAATCACTGTTTGTATACTGAATGTTGCATGTGAACACCTTATTCATAAATTCCTATATTTATGGAAATCCTTTGTTGATATGTATCAGATTTTACTAAATCAATGTCATGTTACAAAAAATTCCTAATATACTTGATATAAGGAAAAGTTGTTGACTCTTCAATCATCTATTAACTGATACTTAATCACTCACAAAAAGGCCTCTAATCTGACATTAATGCTAATGAAATTATAGTTTGGATATACTGACGGCAAAGAAATTATGCAAAATTGTCAAAAAATTAATAAAAAAAAACTAAAATGGTAAATAATCAAAATGAGTCATACATATGCACATATTATAATCTGACTTGTCCTGTATATGATGTTTCTCTTTTACTCTGCAAAATAATAATGAAAGATGTTCACAAGCAGGTACTGTGAAAAAGATGTTACGGGTTCTTATTTTGTCTTACTGAAAAAAACCTTAAATTTTCAAAATATCACGGTATGGCCTTATTAACTCTCTTCACACCATTTTGCACTCAGAACACTCTTTTTCAAGGACTTTTTTCAGTTTACAATCTTACTCTGAGAATAATCATAACATTCTTGAATTGAAAGAAAGATAGCTTTATGAACATTTGTCCTGTTGTAAAATTATGTTACAATAAACAAATAATTTAAACTAGTTCAACAGTTCAGGATCATTTAGAGGTAATACTTATTTCAGAAATCCTGGGAACAGGGCAAAAAGCAACCCAGAATTGGACACCAGTTTATTGCAAGAAAAACTTACTCAAAACTGTATGGACTTATACTGGGCCATTTTAGAGTTAACAGTGAAGCAGATGCATACATGTTTGGGATGTAGGAAAACTAGAGTACCTGGAAAGAAAGCAATGCAGATATGGAAGGAACATAAATGATTACGACATATTTATACTGGTGTGAACAATTCCTTGGTTTGGACATTTTTCTGTGGTTACCCTAATGGAAATGCACAAAATATTCATGATGCTGTCTGCCAAGCAAACTGCAATGTTTAACCACTATCTCTCTGTTCTTCCATCAGGAAAGATTTTATATCACTTATAATTTTTCACTGGTATCAAAACCGAACAGGAACAAAACCCTTTCCCAATCTGTACAGATCATAACTAAAATGAGAAATAAAACAAAATCTTTCAGTATGTATTAGCTTACATGTAGGAATGTCAATGTAGATATTAAAATCACCTACAAGAATGACTGTCTGGGAGAGATAACAGAGTTTGTTCAGTCAGATCAGTTAAAAAGGTCCATTGTATTTTGAAGGACGATAGAGAATAAGTAGAACGGGACCAGATTTTGTTATCTGCTGTAACAGATAGAGGCACTGTCGACCCCTTGAACCCTCAGACCAGACGTCAGACACCAGATAAAAGTCCAATATGACTTTATTTTATAATAATAATGTGCACCAAGCACTCTACACTCCACTATACTCATATAATACACAAATCAATAATCAATAACAATCCTCCACTCCCAGATGCGTTGCCACCCTTCCACCCAGCTCAGCTCAACGTCTGGGATTTCCCACAGTCCTTTTATAGCACTTCCGGGTTATAGGTGAAACACAAGTCTCTGGGCCTTCCTGCAGCGTACCCTGGAGGTTCCCATGGTATCCAGCAGGGCTGTAATGAAAAACTCCACTGTCCATGATGCCCTACTGGAACTCGGGGCACCTCTATGTTGCAGGCAGGGCTCCACCTGGCCGCTTTGGGGTAGTGAAGAATTATAATTCGGAACGGCAAGCCCCGTGAGGGAGGTCTTCCTCCAGGAGGAGGTGTTGGTCGGGCCTTGGCGACATCCAGAAAACTCCCGGGAGAACCTTGGAGGAATATTATATAAAAAGGACCTCTGATCTCCTGTCTTCCGAGGACAACTTCGCCATACGTGGCCCAGTCAGCGGCATTCATAACACAGCCGCTGTTCTCCTACTGGTCTCCCTCTGTGAGACTGGAAACACTCAGGAAACTACCGCTCCGCCCCTTTGTCCACCGAGGAGGGCTTCCACAGCTGCAGTTGAGCTCTCAGTTCTCAGCTCTACTTTATCAGGAGAACCCCGTTTTATTTTTGGGATTTCCTTTTTACTCTGGGGCTTGTGCACAGTTTGGGTCTCTCTATTAGAGGAAGAGAGCCCTTTTGCTGTTTGCACGCCCTTTGATTTATTTATAATATGGGTCGGGGTCTTCAGGATCGAATCGCTCCGAGAGGCAGCACCATCCAGCTGCTCTGGTTCGATCGGTCCTTCCCCCGACCACTTGGTCAATGTTCCGCACTCTCTTGGAGGGCATGCAGTGATTTGGCACCTGCTACTTATTAAACACAGGCCCGGATCACATTGCGTCCCTGTATGCTGTACGGTACCGGTCACACTCACCTGTACCACCGCATCAATCATGACGGGAGACTCTTGACCAAATCGCTGTAGGTAATCCTCTATCCTTTTCAGCGGCGCTTCGGCCATTGCTCCCAGCTCCTCCACCCGTTTCTTCACATCCGCCAATACCTGGAAGAAACTGTGTATGGGCTCGAGCAACTTCACGAGTTCCTGTAAGTCCAAAATGTTATTTTCTTCAGCCGGAGGCAAGCTTACTTCCTTGTTCGCCTTACCTACCGGCCGGGAGCCAATGAGCACGTCTGCTCCTGACACGTGCTCGGCTGGGTTGCGCACAGGTTCTTGGGAATTGGAGTATCGCATTTTAGAGGGCCGGGGTGGCGCCGCTGGCCGACTGCGATCCGCCTTTTCTAATTTAGCGGCGGACCGTTCAGTCATATCCCATCCCTCATTACCTTTATTTAAGGCTAGCGCTGCTTCGCTTGCCTCTCCCTTCCCCTTTTGGGAGCTCGATTCCGTCAGGGAAACGATGACCTCACCTATGGACTGTTGTTGACCTTCTCCTTCCCATAATCCGTCTGGGGAGATCACGTGCCGAGTTTCGGCGAATGGGAGGTGACCCTCATGGTCATATGATTGGCTGTAGTCCTTAAGGTGTTCCCAGCCTGCTCCGGGATAGTCCACGTGACTATTCTCGTCGAATAGGATCCCCAGTTTTCGACTACTAGATAGGCTAGATTCCTTGTTATCGCGGCCATCTTGCCTAGGTGGGAAGTATATCTCCGACTCGTCGTCAGAAACGAGAAGACAGGCCTCTGAAAAGTAATTAAAATAAGGTCCCGGCGAATCGGATGTTTTTGTGGCACATACCTCCGGACTCCGATTGCGTCCTCTTATTTTATAGAGATTGTCCTGTACGTCCGAAGCCCGACAGCCATTCCACTGCCGTAATGCCCGGGTCCTCTCGGCATCAATCACTGCTCTGTCTTCTTTCGCTTCCCGTCAGGAATGTCCATAACTGCTTGCCGTCATTTAGGGTCTGTTCATTTGGGCGATCCCCATTCTTCTTCCCAGACTTCTTCCCCATCATGTACCGATGTTTATGGAGGCTTTCTATTATGCAGCGCAGCCTACTGAGTATTATGGTTTTCTTGAGTGTCCTGATGCTGTCTTTTTTGGGGTTCTCTGTCCACAGAAATTTTTTAAATTCAGGTGCTCTGCCAAACCGACGGCGAGAGAATCCTGCCGACTACGCCACTGTAACAGATAGAGGCACTGTTGACCCCTTGAACCCTCAGACCAGACGTCAGACAACAGATAAAAGTCCAATTATGACTTTATTTTATAATAACAATGTGCACCAAGCACTCTACACTCCACTATTCTCATATAATACACAAATCAATAATCAAGAAAAATCCTCCACTCCCAGACGCATTGCCACCCTTCCACCCAGCTCAGCTCAACGTCTGGGATTTCCCACAGTCCTTTTATAGTCCTTGACCCAGAAGTGTTTCGCCTCTCTCTGTCCATGTGACCGTGAGCACTTCCGGGTCAGATAAAAGTTCCTTTTCCTCAACCCGGAAGTGTGTCATTCGCTCTGTCGCCATGACTAAGACGCACTTCCGGGTTATAGGTGAAAGAAAAGTCTCTGGGCCTTCCTGCAGCGTCCCCTGGAGGTTCCCATGGTATCCAGCAGGGCTGTGACGAAAAACTCCACTGTCCATGATGCCCTGCTGGAACTCAGGGCACCTCTATGTTGCTGCCAGGGCTCCACCTGGCGGCTTGGGGGTATTAGCCGGGATGAACGGCCGGCCATATTCCGCACTGTTTTACAGCCCAACACTCAAAGGACAATAAATGTTATTTTTTTTATGTTTAGTTCAGATTAAACAATTACAGCAAGTCCTCCATCCTGATCTGAGCTCTGAATCACTGGTAAACAAACTGAACTGACTAACCTTCATTAGAGATGCAAACTCATTAGGTTTTTGCCATGTTAAGCACAACATAAAAAGGTTGCAGTCCATAATGAACTCAGACTGTACCAGTGCTTTAACATTGATAGACCTTGTGTTAAGCATAGTGACGCTAACGGCTAACAGTTTTCTGTGCACAGATTCACATACAGAGTTTATGTCAAGGTATTTTTAATACCATTATCCTGATCAGGCTGGCGTATTCCAAAACAAATGCTGTTGAAGAACTTCCCAGTCACAGTCTGGCAATGGTACAGTCTTGATCCATGGTGTATATATTGTAGGTGCTAGGGGGCATTACAGGCTTGCAGACCTCATATACAACTAGACCAAACAGAATCCTGGGTTCAAATAAACAGATTTATTTTAACAAAATATACATTCCACAAGCTTTTCTGAAAAACAAACGGTTCTTCTGTCCTCTGGCTCTACTCCCACTTAGTGTTGCCCTACTTCACCCCCAACTCTCACTCACTGAATGTGGTGGAGAAGCATTCTTTACCTGGTGTTTTTTTGCTTGAGATTTTTGCAGATTTATTAAAAATAAAAAAATTGAGAAAGCACATTTACATAAGTATTCACAGCCTTTGCCATGAAGCTCAAAACTGAGCTCAGGTGCATCCTGTTTCCCCTGATCATGCTTGAGATGTTTCTGCAGCTTAATTGGAGTCCACCTGTGGTAAATTCAATTGATTGGACATGATTTGGAAAGGCACACACCTGTCTATATAAGGTTCCACAGTTGACAGTTCATGTCAGAGCACAAACCAAGCATGAAGTCAAAGGAATTGTCTGTAGACCTCTGAGACAGGATTGTCTCGAGGCAAAAATCTGGGGAAGGTTACAGAAAAATTTCTGCTGCTTTGAAGGTCCCAATGAGCACAGTGGCCTCCATCATCTGTAAGTGGAAGAAGTTCGAAACCACCAGGACTCTTCCTAGAGCTGGCTGGCCATCTAAACTGAGCGATCGGGGGAGAAGGGCCTTAGTCAGGGAGGTGACCAAGAACCCGATGGTCACTCTGTCAGAGCTCCAGAGGTCCTCTGTGGAGAAAGGAGAACCTTTCAGAAGGACAACCATCTCTGCAGCAATCCACCAATCAGGCCTGTATGGTAGAGTGGCCAGACGGAAGCCACTCCTTAGTAAAAGGCACATGGCAGCCCGCCTGGAGTTTGTCAAAAGGTACCTCTAGGACTCTCAGACCATGAGAAAGAAGATTCTCTGGTCTGATGAGACAAAGATTGAACTCTTTGGTGTGAATGCCAGGCGTCACGTTTGGAGGAAACCAGGCACCACTCATCACCAGGCCAATACCATCCATACAGTGATGCATGGTGGTCGCAGCATCATGCTGTGGGGATGTTTTTCAGCGGCAGGGACTGGGAGACTAGTCAGGATAAAGGGAAAGATGACTGCAGCAAAGTACGGAGACATCCTGGATGAAAACCTGCTCCAGAGCGCTCTTGACCTCAGACTGGGGCGACGGTTCATCTTTCAGAAGGACAACGACCCTAAGCACACAGCCAAGATATCAAAGGAGTGGCTTCAGGACAACTCTGTGAATGTCCTTGAGTGGCCCAGCCAGAGCCCAGACTCGAATGCAGGATCTGATTTAGATGTGTTACTGTTAATTTTCATAAACATGTTAATGTTATTAAATGGAAATGTTTAGGTAATTGGGCGGCATGGTGGCGCAGTGGTAGTGCTGCTGCTTCGCAGTTAGGAGACCAGGGTTTGCTTCCTGGGTCCTCCCTGCATGGAGTTTGCATGTTCTCCCCATGTCTGTGTGGGTTTCCTCTGGGTACTCCGGTTTCCTCCCACAGTCCAAACACATGCAGGTTAGGTGGATTGGCAACCCTAAATTGTCCTAGTGTGTGCTTGGTATGTGGGTGTGTGCCCTGCGGTGGGCTGGTGCCCTGCCCGGGGTTTGTTTCCTGCCTTGAGCCCTGTGTTGGCTGGGATTGGCTTCAGCAGACCCCTGTGACCCTGTAGTTAGGATATAGCGGGTTGGATAATGGATAGATGGATTTTTAGGTAATTAAGAAAAAACACAAATTGCATACAATCTGTTTTAATTAATGGGAATATATAATTTCATTAATAATCATCTACAGCTAAAAATATAGCACGCTTTTTATTATTAAAAGTAGTTATATTGGTTATAGTATAACCTATTGCATTTGAAAATAATATCGACTGTTAAGAAATTATATTGGTGCACTTCTAGCCCTAATATTTGACATTGGAAAGGAAACATTATATACAACACATCTATGTACCATAATAAAGTAACACTGATATGTGATTATAATACTTAATAGAAATGTATGATGCAGTTAATACTATTTTAAGTTACTGTTTAAAAAACTTGGCCGAAAATGCTATCAATCATACCATGACCAGGTGCCAAAAGTTATTTAGGATATCATCTGTAACTCATAGCAAACATCTGCATCCTGCAACACAGTCAATTACATTCACCAAAGCAGAAGAGAGTGTATAACTTCATCCACTGGTGTCCCTGCAATGATGAGAGACTGGAAGCTGAAGTTTGACATTTTTCAAATTTCTAGACAATATTCCATAAACCACATAAGGTTTGTTCTATGGTTTAAAACAGCAAAGTAAGTTATTTTGCTTGAGTTGACTATTGTGAGAGAATAATATGGAGGTTACAATAGTTAAGTACTTTAGTTTGCAGTGCACATTGAAATATATAAACATTTGTTTTAGAAATGTCATAAAGACACTGCTGAAATGGTCAAGTACACAAGCAGAATGTTCCAGGGGGGTGGTTCAAGAAACTGGCTGATGTAATGTTATTTAATGCACCTAGTAAGACTTGCTAGTTGGCACATATACAGTTTACATAACAGAATAAGAGCTGAATTCAAGGGATATTGAAGAACAAGGATATAATGGAGAAATGCTTTTATTTTATGCTGGTTGTGATCTGTGCTAAAGCACTTTGTTTCTTTTAGCCAATCAGAGTATGACATGTAAAAATTAATTCAGCACTGTTATGCAAATTCAGTTGTTTATGAAACGGACCTCTACCCTTACTTTTTTGATCATTCTGTAACAGACTGCTGTGATGAATGCTCCCTCTTAAAGCATTTGCTGAAGGGTAATTAAATGTGCAAAGAGTATTTATAAGATTTGTTCTAAGCAGAGGATAAATTTCTTTCTTTAATTAACATGTTTGATTTCTGCCACACTATCCTCAGGATAAACCAAATGGAGGAGGCCAGAGAAAGGAAGTATGACGGGTTAGTGGCTAAATACTATAGCGTTGGCTAGAATAAACATCACACAGGATCTTTGTGTAAGGCAGTGAGACTGTTAGGTATCATAGGTGTACACAAGAGATGGGCCATCCAAGTTATTATAAAGACTAAAGAGAAGGCCTCAAAATGATTGTGGATCGAAATAAATAATCTATAGGCACAAGAGACACAGAAAGGCACAGGGTTAATATCCATTGAGAAGTAGATGACTTGCACATTAGTTATTGTTAAACTTTCAGCTTACATTGGTATTGCAGGTGAAAAGAAAACTCATTCGAGAGGTCAAAAAGACTATGGCTTCAGAGAAAATTTTGTAGTTTGCTTTTTACACTATTCAGACACAAGGAAGGGTTTGATTAAACCTACCTGGGTCACCAGGGCAAGGGTTCTTGATGCTGGGAGCTCCTAAACACCCATTTATTCCAGGTTATGTCACTGATGATGTGTCCAAATGCACTGTAAGATGTATTAACTAACCTGGGGCCTCATGTATAACGCCGTGCGTAGAACTCACACTATAACATGGCGTAAGCACAAAAGCGGGAATGTGCGTATGCACAGAAAAATCCAGATGCAGGAATCTGTACATACGCAAACTTTCACGTTCTTCCACTACATAAATCCCGATCAGCGTGAAAAGTAACGCACGTGCATGCGCCTTCTGTCCCGCCCCAACTCCTCCCAGAATTACGCCTCTTTGAATATGCAAATCAATATAAATAGCCTTCTGAGAAAAGACAATGGGAAAAGCACGGGGGAAAATATAAGAATTTCAGCGAATACCAAGTGGAGGCAAAGGAAAAACGTACTATTTCTTGGTTTAAACAGTGGTATAATCAACAAAAGGAAGTTATCGAGTGACAGAGTGTCGGAGAAACTCGAAAGCTCAAGTTCACAAAGTCGCACAGTGCCCGAAATAAAAAAGAAATCACATATCAAAGTCGCCGTGAAAAGGCAAGTCGTAGCCCACCGTCTGAGTGTCATATGAAAGCTTATTAGGGTACAGACAAAAAAATAGGCACACAGTGGGGGAAAAAGGCACGAAATGTCAATCTCGAAATTTCCACTTTAATCACGTAGTTTATTTTGCCATTAAAGTAGAACATCATAAACTTCATCTTAAAATCGTTTAATTTACTAGTTTCTCAAATCCCATTGTAATTAAAGTAGGACGTTAAATGCTTTGTTCTGTATTTGATCTTCTTTGTGCTCTGTGTGTGAATCACTACCTGCTTCTTAAACGGGCTTTCTCTTTCTCCAACAGGACACATAATCCATTACATTCGTGATATTACAGCTCTCTGAATAATTAAAATACTGAGATGTATACGTGATATCTTTTTCATGATGATAGGAATGAAAGCATGTTATTAAACATGGGAACACGGTGGCGCAGTGCTTGTTCATATCTCATGCAAGAGAATTGCTGCGCCATGCGCGACCTTCAATGAAATAATATATCACAGCAGTACTGTCTCTTTCAAACGTACTAACCTCCAATTCCTGTCCTTACTTTTCTTTCTCCAAATACCCAATCGCCACACAATCACCTATGTAATAGACATGAAGCCATTTGTAAGCTTAGAACGCCGATTCTTCAAAACTTTTAAGGAACATTGAAATATCTTCGTAGTACATGTTTAATTATTCTATCTGTCTATCTTTCCAGTGTCGCGTCAGCGCAAGAATACAGCGCAATGCAGGAACAATCCCTGAACTAGCTAGCGCTGCGGCACCGTGTCCTCACATGTTTAATTATTAACAATACAGATTATTTAAATGAAGTTAAAGTTTTATCTGTATAATATAATCAACATATTTTGCTGCATTTCATCTTAAAAATGAATACCATCATCATATGTAAATATGCGCTTTGTAAAGTGGCGCAGGTTGTGCAATATTATAACTGTAGTGAAAGTTTACAGTGAGGTAATTGTACTTATAAGTAAACAGTTCTACAAGGAGCACTTGATGGACTGATTGAGTGCGTTTAGAGTTCTTGGGATGAAACCTTTTTTAAACCGCAAAGTCCGTACTGGGAAGTCTCTAAAGCGTTTTGCCGTGGCTCAGGCAGCGTCTGCTTCATGCTGTATACTGATATTTCTCTTTCCGATCAGCTGCTGCTGTGATTCCCCACTCAGATACAGTGATATAAATACTCCGAGTGGTGCAGTGAGAGTAATATGGAAAAAGATGATCTGCTGTGGCAACCCTTAACGGGAGAAGCTGAAAGAAGAAGAAGATGCAGTGAGAGTTACAACGCTAAAGCAGTTATGGTATTTGGAATACCGTGGCTATTCCCTGGACCATTATATTGCTGCAGGTTAATTACAATCAGATGCATTACACTAATAAACAATATGCAGTTAGTTTCAGTGTATTTATAAAGCCGCGTCAGGAATGTGGAGCTAAGAAAGAAAGGGTGACCACACAGGAACAGTAGCACTGCTTTGACGCTGGGTGCCGCCAGTCTGCAAAACCGAGCGGAGAAATTGCATACACCAAGGTATGAGTTACCATGGAAATGTGCGTGGCTTTACGCAAAGTTTAGGTTTTATACATCGCGATTTGAGCGTGGAAACGTTCGTACGCAACATTTCTGTGCGTACACACCGTTTATACATGAGGCCCCTGGTGTTCAAAAAAATTCATTTTCTGATGCCTTTGGAAAGAAGTTTATAGATACCTACGAGACTGGAAAGGGATTTAAAAAGATTTCCAAACAATTGGAAATTAGCCATTCCACTGTCCTAAAGATCATCTACAAGTGTAGGAAATTTCAGAGAACTGCCAATTTGTCCAAGCAAGGCCACCTCAGCAAGTTCAGTCTGAGAGCAGAATGCAAGAAGCTGAAAGAAGTGCCTAAGGACTCCAGAATTTCACCCCTGGACCTACAGTTAGCAGTTTGCCTCTGTCAATGTCAAAGTGAAAGAGTCTGTCATTAGAAAGAATGGAAGTTGTGCCAGGAGGAAATTTTTGCTGTCCAGAAAGAACATTAAGGCAACACTTAATTTGTCTGTGAACACCAAGGTAAAGACCAGGGGCCTCATGTATAAACAGTGCATACTCACAAAAATGTTGCGTAAGCCCGTTTCCAAGCTAAAATCACGCACATTTTCATGGTAGCTCAAACCCTGGTGTATGCAAGTTCTCCGCTTGGTTTTGCAAACTGGCGGCACCCAGTGTCAAAGCAGTGCTACTGTTTCAGTGTGGTTTCCCTTTCTTTTTCAGATCCACATTCCTGACGTGGCTTTATAAATACACTGAAATTAACCGCATATTGTTTATTAGTTTAAGGCATCTGATTGTAATTAACTTGTAACAAAATAATAATATAATGGTGCACAGAATGGCTAAACTATTCCAAATATCATAGCTGCTTTAGTGTTGTTACTCTCACTGCACCACTCGGAGCAGCTGCTCTCATCCAACAAACGCTTCAGAGCCTTTCCTGCACAGACCTCGCTGTTCAGAAACAGTTTCATCCCAAGAACTATTAACCCACTCAACCAATCCATCAGGTGCTCCTTATAGAACTGTTTGTACTTACAAGTACAATTGCCTCACTGTAAACTTGCGGTACAGCTATAATATTACACAACCTGCGCCACTTTATAAAGTGCGTATTTACATATGATGACGATATCATTTTTAAGATGAAATGCAGCAAAATATGTTTATTACATTATACAGATAAAATGTTAATGTCATTTAAATAATCTATATTGTTAATAATTAAACATATGAGGACATGATGTTGCAGCACTAGCAACGAGCTGGCGCCCCAATTATTCCTGCCTTGTGCTGTATTCTTGCTGGGGCTGGCGCAACACTGCGGAAAGACAGATGGAGAGAATAATTAAACATGTACTACTACTACTAGATATTTCATTGTTCCTTAAAAGTTTTGAAGAATCAGCATTCTAAGCTTAAAGATGGCTTAACATCTATTACAGAGCCGATTGTGTGGCGATTGGTTACTTGGAGAAAGAAAAGGAAGGACAGGAATTGGGGGTTAGTACGTTTGAAAGAGACAGAAATGCTGCAATAAATGATTTCATCGAAAGTCACGCACGGCGCAGCAAGCATCTTGCGGGATGCAGGAACAATCTGTGGATGAGGCGCCTGCTCATCACTATCACTGCGCCACCATGTTCCCATGTTTAATAACATGCTTTAACTCCTATCGACATGAAAATAATATCACGTATACATCTCAGTATTTTAATTATTCAGAGAGCTGTAATATTACGAATGAAATGGATTCTGTGTCCTGTCAGAGGAAGAGAAAGCCCGCTTAAGAAGCAGGTAGTGCACACAGAGCACACAGAAGATCAAATAGAAAACAAAGCATTTAACGTGCTAGTTTAGTTACGATGGGATTTGAGAAACTAGTAAATTAAACGATTTTAAGAAGAAGTTTATGATGTTCTACTTTAAATCTATAATAATAAAAGGCAAAGCCCTCACTGACTGACTGACTGACTCACTGACTCACTCATCACTAATTCTCCAACTTCCCGTGTAGGTGGAAGGCTGAAATTTGGCAGGCTCATTCCTTACAGCTTACTTACAAATGTTAGGCAGGTTTCATTTCGAAATTCAAAGCGTAACGGTCATAACTGGAACCTTTTTCTTATACTGTATACGGCCATAGCAGGCGGTTGCGTCTTGCATCATCACGCCTCCCCGCAGGCGGTTGCGTCTTGCATCATCACGCCTCCCCGCGGCTGCTGCGGAAATCACCACGCCCCTCACGTAGTTGACTGCCTGCCCATATAAAGCCGTTCTTCGCTGCGGTGTGTGAATTCCTTTCCTTGCTTCGCCAAGGAGGCATTCTTTTCAAAGCTTATCCACAGTTTTATAAACGAACGAGATATAAAGCCGTCCTTTTTCCTTGCTTCGACAAGGAAGCTAAGGTGCTCTGCTGTTTTTTTGTGAAGCGGTCTTTACACATCTTTTTCGCTGTGTTATAAACGAGCGAGATATAAGGCCGTCCTTTTTCCTTGCTTCGCCAAGGAAGCTAAGGTGCTCTGCTGTTTTTTGTGAAGCGGTCTTTACACATCTTTTTCGCTGTGTTATAAACGAGCGAGATATAAGGCTGTCCTTTTTCCTTGCTTCGCCAAGGAAGCTAAGGTGCTCTGCTGTTTTTTTGTGAAGCGGTCTTTACACATCTTTTTCGCTGTGTTATAAACGAGCGACATATAAAGCCGTCCTTTTTCCTTGCTTCGCCAAGGAAGCTAAGGTGCTCTGCTGTTTTTTTGTGAAGCAGTCTTTACACATCTTTTTCGCTGTGTTATAAACGAGCGAGATATAAAGCCGTCCTTTTTCCTTGCTTCGCCAAGGAAGCTAAGGTGCTCTACTGTTTTTTTGTGAAGCGGTCTTTACACATCTTTTTCGCTGTGTTATAAACGAGCGAGATATAAGGCTGTCCTTTTTCCTTGCTTCGCCAAGGAAGCTAAGGTGCTCTGCAGTTTTTTTGTGAAGCGGTCTTTACACATCTTTTTCGCTGTGTTATAAATGAGCGAGATATAAGGCTGTCCTTTTTCCTTACTTCGCCAAGGAAGCTAAGGTGCTCTGCAGTTTTTTTGTGAAGCGGTCTTTACACATCTTTTTCGCTGTGTTATAAACGAGCGACATATAAAGCCGTCCTTTTTCCTTGCTTCGCCAAGGAAGCTAAGGTGCTCTGCTGTTTTTTTGTGAAGCGGTCTTTACACATCTTTTTCGCTGTGTTATAAACGAACGCCATATAAGGCACATTTCATCCGCGGCTTCTCTACTTTTGTTTTCTTCGTTTATACAGTATATTTCAATCCCTTTCTTTGCCTGACTGCCTGCCGATATAAGGCGCTCCGCAGTTTATAAAGCACATTTAATCCACGGGTTCTCCGCTGTTTTATTGTTCATTTATTAAGATTGTTATAGTTATTGTGTAGATATTTTACACTTACTTTAGTGTTCAGGTACCCATTTTATTTATTTAATCCGCGGCTTCTCTGCTGCTGTTTTCTTCGTTTATATATTTGAATCCCTTTCTTTGCCTGACTGCCTGCCCATATAAGCCGCTGCGCAGTTTATAAAGCACATTTAATCCAAGATTTCTCCGCTGTTTTATTGTTCATTTCTTAACATTGTTATAGTTATTGTGTACATATTTTACACTTACTTTAGTGTTCAGGTACCCATTTTCTTTATTTAATCCGCGACTTCTCTGCTGCTGTTTTCTTCGTTAATATATTTGAATCCCTTTCTTTGCCTGACTGCCTAGCAAATATAAGGCGCTGCGCAATTTATAACGCACATTTAATCCACGGATTCTCCGTTGTTTTATTGTTCATTTCTTAAGATTGTTATACTTATTGTATAGATATTTTACACTAACTTTAGTGTTCAGGTACCCATTTTCTTTATTTAATCCGCGACTTCTCTGCTGTTGATCAAGTACCCATTCCCTTTATTCTTGCAACTGTACCCCTATTAAAATGTCTATCGAGGTGATCACCATCAATCAAAGAACTATCACTTACCGAGTAGTGTGTATGCCCGGAGATGGCGCCTGCCTTTTCCATTCTGTGTGTTACATATTGCATGGACATATCAGGCTCTCTTTTGATATCCGCAGGGACATTGTGTCTTATGTATTAAATGACTGGGACAGGTTCAAAGTGTGGACTGATGATGGTACAGGAGATAATTATACTACACAGGAGCACTATAAGACTGAAATGCTTAAGCCCTTCACCTATGGTTCTGCATGTGAGTTGATGGCTGCTGCTGAATTGTTTGGTTGTCGCTTTCAAGTATACCGAAATGGCCAAATATTTTACACCTTTGGAGAACCGTCAATGCCTCTTAAACATCTTAGATTCACAGGTGACGATTTGAGTAGTGGACACTTTGATGTTTATGAATATTTCAACTCTCAAAACATGGATGCGAAGTTATTGATGAAGCCAGTTGTATGCTTATATCGATTGACACATACGGAATGTCAGTTCAACACAAATCCAGTTCGAGCCAATTATGACAGCAGCAATCCAAGCTGTGAGAACACAGTAAAAAGGAGGCGTATCAGACGTCGTGGTAGATTTTCTGATGCAGCTAGACAGAAGCAACTTCGTGCAGCTGCCGCCAAATACTCGCACAAAAATCCACAACTTAATAAACACGCTGTGGCTAAATACTCAGAAGCAAATCCACAAGTTCATAGGGACGCTGTGGCTAAATACTCTCAAGCAAATCCACAAGTTAATAGGGACGCTGTAGCTAAATACTCGCAAGCAAATCCACAAGTTCATAGGGACGCTGTGGCTAAATACTCACAAGCAAATCCACAAGTTCATAGAGACGCTGTCGCTAAATACTCGCAAGCAAATCCACAAGTTCATAGAGACGCTGTCGCTAAATACTCGCAAGCAAATCCACAAGTTCATAGAGACGCTGTCGCTAAATACATGGAGGCAAATCCACAAGTTAATAGAGCTTCTGTTTCTAGATACGATCCCAATAATGAAAAGCGGCTCATACGAAAACAACAAGTTTGGCTCAAAAAAGCCAATTGTGGATTTGCGTATGACCCAAACATACATTATGAGTCTGACAAAACAGTACATATTGGATCCATTGATGTTCACTGTGACTATTGTCAGGCTCAGAAGTGGAAATGCGAGTCTCCTGGTTTGTGCTGTAATGGTGGTAAAGTCTCTCTCACTCCTTTACGTAAGCTTCCTGACCTTCTTGAGAGCCTCCTAAATGGCGAACATCCTCAAACTGAGCATTTCTTGAACAATATTCGAAAGTACAACAGCGCATTTCAAATGACGTCATTTGGTGCTAAACAAATCGTTGAGGGAAATTTTATGCCTTCATTTAAAGTTCAGGGACAAGTGTATCACTTGATAGGCAGTCTTTTACCTATGCCGACAGAGGAACACAAATTTTTGCAAATTTATTTTGTCGGGGATGATGAAAAGGAAGCACAAATCCGCTGCGCTAATTTTTCTGGACTTAACATACCCTGGTCAAGCAATTACAAAAAATGCTCCATGACTGTAACACTTACATCCAGGACTTCCACTCCACAATGGACACTATGTCAGATGATGACAAACACTTCAAAGTTGTCATTCACGCAGACAAAAAACCATTACATGCACACAAAGGCAGATTTAATAAACCCACAGTTCATCAAGTTGGTGTTGTCATCGTTGGGCAAACGTTCAACAGTAGAGATATTGTCTTGAAAACCAGAGACAATAAACTACAACGCATTAAGGAAACCCACAGATCCTATGATGCACTTCAATATCCTCTCATGTTCTGCTATGGTGAAGACGGCTATTCTGTGTCTATACCTCAAGTTCATGCTACCAGTAAGTTACCCTATGAACAAAACCGTCTCTGCAGCAAACTTCTATTCATACCGCCTTATGATCAGACAACATCATGATAATACTATCCTTTTCTTCCGAACTTTATTAAATCAGTTTTTAGTTGATATGTATGCAAAAATTGAATCCGAACGACTCAATTATATCAGACTAAATCAGAAAAAACTACGAGCTGAAAATTACGTTCACTTAAAAGATGCTATTCACAAAAAAGACACTGATTTAATAGAACTTGGTCAAGCTGTGATATTACCATCTTCCTTCACTGGAGGACCTCGCTATATGCACGAGCGTACACAAGACGCAATGACATACGTACGTCATTATGGCCGCCCTGACTTATTCATCACATTTACTTGCAATCCTAAATGGCCTGAGATCACTGAAATTCTCCTTCCACGTCAAAAACCTCACGACCGCCACGACCTTATCAGTCGTGTATTTCATCTCAAGATTCGCAAAATCATAGACTTGCTCACGAAGAGTAACATTTTTGGCTGTACAAATTGCTACATGTACACCATAGAGTGGCAAAAGCGAGGTATTCCCCATGCACACATTCTATTGTGGTTAAAAGATAGGATTAAACCAGCTCTCATCGATGAAGTCATCCGTGCGGAAATTCCTGATCCACAGACTGACCCTGCCCTACACAAAATAGTAAAATCCACCATGATTCACGGCCCATGTGGACCTCATAATATCAACTCACCCTGCATGATCAACAGAATATGCACTAAGAAGTACCCGCGTCCGTTCATCTCAGAAACTCAGACCGGAGAAGATGGTTACCCTCAGTACCGCCGGAGCGGACCTGCTGATGGAGGTCATACAATTAACATCAAAGGAGTAGATATCGACAACAGATGGGTGGTCCCTTATAGTCCTGTGCTGTCCCGCTTCTTCAATGCTCACATCAATGTCGAATTTTGCACTTCAGTAAATCAATCATATACATCTGCAAGTATGTTAACAAGGGAAGTGACCAGGCAGTATTTACAATACAAAATGAAAATGACGAAGTATCTCGATACGAAGCTGGTCGTTACATTAGTAGCTCTGAAGCAGCCTGGCGCATTTTCTGTTTTCCCATTCACGAATGTTACCCTCCGGTCGTTCATCTTGCTGTGTATCTTGAGAACGGACAAAGAATTTATTTCACAGAAGCCAATGTTGCCGATAAAGTACACAATCCACCACAAACCACCCTTTTAGCATTCTTTGACCTTTGTAAACACGATGATTTTGCAAAACAACTTCATTATAATGAAATTCCATCATATTATGTGTGGGCAAACAACATGTTTCGTCGAAGAAAACAAGGCAACCCTGTATCAGGACATTCGGGACTGAAAAAGCATAATGTGCTGGGACGGGTCTACACTGTACACCCGAATAACTCTGAATGCTACCATCTTCGACTGCTGCTGAACAAAATCACAGGTCCCACATCTTTCAAATCTCTCAGAACAGTTGATGGTGTCCTACATCCGAGCTATAAGTCAGCCTGCAGGGCACTCGGTTTATTACATGACGATATCAACTGGGACGAGACTCTACAGGAAGCTGCTCTGTGTCGCTCACCTCAAAAGATCCGTGAACTGTTTGCTGTCATGTTGGTGTTCTGCCAAATGGAAAACCCCTTAAACCTATGGGAAAAACATAAAGACAGCATAGCAGATGATATTAGGAGACAGACTGAAAAAGATCATATACGAACAGAAGTCCACCAGTGGTTAAATTTGATCTATAACAACTGTCTACAGTTGCTTCAAAACTACGTAATTGGTATTGGAGGTCAATCTCTTCATCATTACGGTTTGCCTTCACCTTTAACACAACTGGTACAACTTACGTCAAATCCTGAGTACTTGAAAGAGACATCTTACAACACCTCGCAATTGGCCAATATAGTCACAAATAACGAGCGTTTGCTAAATAGTGACCAAAAGTCAGTTTATGACCAAATCATCAGCAGCGTTGCGTCAGCCACTGGCACAGTGTTTTTTCCTTGATGCTCCAGGAGGAACTGGTAAGACATTCCTAATAAACCTTCTCCTTGCAAAAATCCGAGCAAAACGTAACATTGCCATAGCTGTGGCTTCTTCTGGCATTGCTGCAACTCTTCTAGAGGGTGGCAGAACTGCTCATTCAGCTTTCAAGCTGCCTCTGAACCTCAACCATACTGAATCCCCCATGTGTAACATATCAAAGCAAAGTAACATGGCTGAAGTGCTGCGACATTGTCAGCTTATTGTCTGGGATGAATGCACTATGGCACACAGAGCAGGTATTGAGGCTTTAGATAGGACCCTCCAAGACATTCGAAACACCAACAAACTTATTGGAGGCTTGACAGTGTTACTAGCTGGAGACTTCCGCCAAACCCTACCAGTCGTGCCCAGAGGAACACGCGCTGATGAAGTTAAAGCATCTCTGAAATCTTCATACTTATGGCCACAAATCAATGTTGTTACTTTAAAAATAAACATGAGAGTTCATTTGAAAGGCGACAAAAAAGCCGAGGAGTTCTCTGCTCTTCTGATGAGTATAGGTGATGGCACCTTCATACAAGAAAATCGTAAAATAAATATTCCTACAAATCTCTGTCTCATCGTGAAAACCTTACAAAGCCTTCTTCAAAATGTTTACCCCGATCTACGAAATCTCCACCAAAATAACGTGTCATGGTTAAGAGAGAGAGCTATCCTGACACCAAAAAATGACATGACTACGACTATAAACCACATTTTACTTCAAGAACTACCTTCACAACCAAAAACATATCAATCTGTTGATTCAGTTGTAGAAGTAGAAGACGCGGTGCATTATCCGATAGAGTTTCTCAACACTCTAAATCCTCCAGGCACTCCTGAGCATAATCTCATTTTGAAGGTCGGGGCACCAATAATGTTACTGAGAAACTTACAGCCACCAAAACTTTGTAACGGCACGAGACTTCAGGTCACATCTCTACAAAACAACCTCATTGAAGCAACTATTTTTACTGGCAGTGCCTCGGGTGACACAGTTTTTATTCCTCGCATCCCCGTTATACCATCTAATCTCCCATTTCAATTCAAACGCATTCAATTTCCAGTAAGGCTCTGCTTCGCAATGACAATTAATAAGTCTCAAGGACAAACACTACAAAAGGTTGGCATTGATTTGAGGCAGGATTGCTTTTCACATGGCCAACTGTATGTTGCATGCTCAAGAGTAAGCTCAGCACACAGCTTGGTCATATTACAACCGGAGGGACGAACTGACAACGTCGTTTACAAAGAGATCCTTAACAAATAATTATTTGTATATTTTCCCTCAGTTTAAAAATGTTTACTTTTTTCTTAATTTTAATATTCAGCCAGTATTTCACCGCTGCGAAGCGCGGGTATTTTGCTAGTCTATACTAATAAAAGGCAAAGCCCTCACTCACTCACTCACTCACTCACTCATCACTAATTCTCCAACTTCCCGTGTAGGTGGAAGGCTGAAATTTGGCAGGCTCATTCCTTACAGCTTACTTACAAAAGTTAGGCAGGTTTCATTTCGAAATTCAAAGCGTAACGGTCATAACTTGAACCTCTTTTTTGTCCATATACTGTAATGGACTGTAGCTCGCTGGCTGTGGGAGGCGGGGTTGCGTATCGCGTCATCACGCCTCCCACGTAATCACGTGAACTGACTGTGAACGCAGTACGTAGAAAACAAGGAAGAGCCCCAAAGAGCGCTGAAGAAAACATTCATTACACAATTGAGAAGGCAGCGAAACAATAAGAAGCGAGCGAGTGACGCATACAAGCATATTCATAAGTGCAGCTAAGGTGGAAACAAAGCACGGTGTAAACAGTTTAAATTAAGTTTGGCAAGATTGCTTTTCTACTGTACAACTATACGTTGCATTCTCAACAGTAAGCTTGCAAGACTTGGTCATATTACAACCGGAGTGCTGAACTGACAACATGGTATACAAAGAGAACTGTAACAATTGTAATAAACGAACAATAAAACAGCAGAGAACCCGTGGATTAAATAAAAAGGCTGCTTCCTTGGCGAAGCAAGGAAAAAGGATGGCCTTATATGGCGTTCGTTTATAAAAAAGCGGAGAAGCTGTGTAAAGACTGCTTCACAAAAAAACAGCAGAGCGCCTTATGTGAGCAGGCAGTCAGCTAAAGAAGGGAATCAATAAATAACTATAATCGTAATAAACGAACAAAAAATAGCGGAGAATCCGCGGATTACATAAAGGAAATGGGTACCTGAACAGAAAAGTGACTCTCAAATACGTACACAATAACTATAACAATCGTAATAAACGAACAATAAAACAATACAGAACCGCTAAGCAAGGAGAAAGGACGGCCTTATATGGCGTTCGTTTATAAAACAGCGGACAGGCTGTGTAAAGGCAGCTTCACAAAAAAACAGATCCTTAACAAATTGTTATTGGTATATTTTCCCTCAATTTAAAAAGGTTTTCTTTTCTTCTTAATTAAAATTTAAAAGCAATACTTCACCGCTGCGAACCCCTCTAGCGCTGACGTCCGAGGTTCGATTCCCGTAAGGGAGTGCAGTGAGTGTGTACGCCTGATGAGCCAAGAATTAGGGTGAAACACGTGTCGCGTACTCTTTGCATTATTTGACAGTAAACTATTTTCAACCATTCTATGATCTGCTTCTCACAACTGAAGGCACCGTGGCTGATGTTAGCTGACTTGCTGGCCAACCATAAGCGTTACCTGGTAGGTAACCACCCATACAATCAGATTGTGACACAGACTTCGAATGCCGTGAATGTAATTACCTCGATCTACATGCTGTCAAATAAATGAACCACACGCCGTGGCGCAACGTTAGGGGCATCGCCTCTGGCGCTGACGTCCGAGGTTCGATTCCCGAGAGGGAGTGCAGTGGAGTGTGTACACCTGATGAGCTCAGAATGAGGGCGAAACACGTGTCGTGTACTCTTTGCATTTATTTGACAGTAAACTATTTCAACCATTCTATGATCTGCTCCTCACAAACTGAGGGCACCGTGGCGGATGTTAGCAGATTGCTGGCCAACCACAAGCGTTACCTGGTAGATAACCACCCATACAATCAGATTGTGACACAGACTTCGAATGCCGTGAATGTAATTACCCCGATCTAGATGCTGTCAAATAAACGAACCACACACCGTGGCGCAACGTTAAGGGGCATCTCCTCTGGCGCGGACGTCCGAGGTTCGATTCCCGAGAGGGAGTGCAGTGGAGTGTGTACACCTGATGAGCCCAGAATGAGGGCGAAACACGTGTCGTGTACTCTTTGCATTTATTTGAGAGTAAACTATTTCAACCATATATATATATACATATATATATACATATATATATATATATATATATATATATATATATATATATATATATACATATATATATACACACATATATATATATATATACACATATATATATATATATATATACATATATATATATATATATATATATATATATATATATATATACATATATATATATACATATACATATATATATACATATATATATATATATATATACATATATATATACATATACATATATATATATACATATATATATACATATACATATATATATACATATATATATATATATATACATATATATATACATATATATATATATATACATATATATATATATATATATATATATTATATATATATATACTAATTAATAAAAGGCAAAGGCCTCACTGACTCACTGACTGACTGACTGACTCATCACTAATTCTGCAACTTCCCGTGTAGGTGGAAGGCTGAAATTTGGCAGGCTGATTCCTTACAGCTTACTTACAAAAGTTAGGCAGGTTTCATTTCGAAATTCAACGCGTAATGGTCATAACTGGAACCTCTTTTTTCACAATATACTGTAATGGACGGCAGCTCGATGGCCATGGGAGGAGGAGTTGAGTGTCACGTCATCACGCCTCCCACGTAATCACGTGAAAAAGACTGTGAACGCAGTAGGGAGAAATGAAGGAGGAGCCGCAAACAGCGAAGAACAAAAAATTCATTAAACAATTGAGAAGGGAGCGAAACAATAAGAAGCGAGCGAGTAAAGCATACAAGCATCTTCATAAGGGAAACAAAGCACGGTGTAAAACGTAAGTTTAAATTAAGTTTATAGAAACGCTCCCGCTGCGGATTGCAATAACATATTCGCGAGATAAAAGAACGCAGTAGGGAGAAATGAAGGATGAGCCGCAAACAGCGAAGAACAAAAAATTCATTAAACAATTGAGAAGGGAGCGAAACAATAAGAAACGAGCGAGTGAAGCATACAAGCATCTTCACAAGGGAAAAAAAGCACGGTGTAAAAACGTAAGTTTAAATTAAGTTTATAGAAACGCTCCCGCTGCGGATTGCAATAACATATTCGCGAGATAAAAGTTTAATGAGAAGACACGAGGTATAAACGAACCACACGCCGTAGCGCAACGTTAGGGGCTTCACCTCTGGCGCTGACGTTTGAGATTCGATTCCCGAGAGCAGAATTAGGGAGAAACACGTGTCGCATACTCCTTGCATTATTTGAAAGTAAACTATTAAAACCATTCTATGATCTGCTGCTCGCAACTGAAAGACGGCACATGGCGGATGTTAGCCGACTTGCTGACCGCAACGTTAGGGGCTTCAACTCTGGCACCGCAAACAGCGAAGAACAAAAAATTCATTAAACAATTGAGAAGGGAGCGAAACAATAAGAAGCGAGCGAGTGAACCATACAAGCATCTTCATAAGGGAAACAAAGCACGGTGTAAAACGTAAGTTTAAATTAAGTTTATAGAAACGCTCCCACTGCGGATTGCAATAACATATTCGCGAGATAAAACAACGCAGTAGGGAGAAATGAAGGAAGAGCCGCAAACCGCGAAGAACAAAAAATAACAGAAAGAGGGCACGTGGCGACTTGCTGACAAACCACAAGCGTGACCTGGCAGGTAACCACCCATACAATCAGATTGTGATTCAGAAAACGAATGCCATGAATGTAATTACCACGATCTACATACTGTCAAATAAACGAAACACACGCCATAGCGCGACAGCTGTGAAAAGGGAGCTTCACAAAAAAACAGATCCTTAACAAATTGTTGTTGGTATATTTTCGATCCGTTTAAAAAGGTTTTCTTTTCTTCTTAATAAAAAATTAAAAGCAGTACTTCGCCGCAACGAAGCACGAGAATTTGGCTATATATATCTGCTTCTCGCAATTAAAAGAGGGCACGTCGATCTACATACAAGGCGAAAGTCTTGCAACATTCAAAGATGATGGTTTGGGATAAGTACACCATGGAACATAAAAGAGCTTATGAAGCCTTGAACCGAAAAAAGCAAGATCTCAGAGATCATAAAAAAAAAAAAGGAGGTAATGTTGTTTTACTCACTGTAGATTTTAGTCAAACATTACCAGTTATTCCACGAGGGAGACCAGCAGATGAACTCAACGCGTGTTTAAAATCCATGCTTCTCCCACGGTCAGTTATATGACGCATGTTCTCGGGTAGGTACACCAAAAAATGTATACATTTAAGCATGTAATGGGCAAAGAAAAAATGAGGTATACCCGAAGGCACTGCAGTAGTACTCAATGTAACTTTACTTCTTAAATGTTAATGTTTTACTGTTTAATAATTTATACGCTTCTTATATGTTGTTCAAATTCTTTTATCAAAATACCAGTGACAGCGCAATGCACGATAACATGGAGTGAATACACCATACGCATCCGCCCACGGCCGCCCTGGTGTGCGCAGATAGGAGTTGATTCTACAATAAAATAAAATAAAGATAAAAAGAGTAATACAATCATCACCCATAAAGCGGATAGCAGACGTGACGTACTATATGTGTACCACATTTCAAGTCAATACGTGAAACGGTTTGCAAGCTACAGGTGATTTAAAATCCTGGACAGACAAACAAATAGCCACGGTAGCAAATTATAGAAGAAGATTTTACTGTTTAATAATTTATATTTATATGAAATGTGCTTCTTATATATTACTTCATATTCTCATATGATAATGATGTTAATGTTGTTTATATTGATTTCTATGTTACTGTAAGTGCATGTATGTGTGTATATGTATGAATGTAAGTTTTTCCTTGCCTACACTTGGTATTCGCTGAAATTCTTCTATTTTCCCCCATGCTTTTGCCATTATCTTTTCACAGAAGGCAGAGCTTAAGGGCTATTTATATTGATTTGCATATTCAAAGAGGCATAATTCTGGGAGGAGTTGGGGTGGGGCATCAGGCGCATGCACATGAGTTACTTTTCACGCTAATCGGGATTTATGTAGCGAAAGAATGTGGAAGTTGGCATTCGCACAGATTTATGCATCTGGATTTTTTTGTGCGTACGCACATTTCTGCTTTTGTCTGTATGCCATGTTATAGTGTGAGTTCTACGCACGGCATTATACATGAGGCCCCAGGATTTTAAACACACAAGGTAAAGTCAGAGTTACTTGGCCACAGTAACAGAAGACATGTCTGGTGAAAACCTAAGATACCAACTGTAAAGCATGGTGGAAGAAATGTTATGGTTTGAGGCTGCTTTGCTGCATCAGGGCCTAGAAAGCTGACCATCAAAGAATTCAGTATAAATTCCTAATTGTACCAGTGAGTGCTTTAGAATATTGTGAGAGCATCTGTTAGAAGATCAAAGCACAACCAAAAATGGAAATGAAATATAACAATGACCATTAACATAAATAAAAAATAATTCCACCAAGGAATGACTAAAAAGGAAGAAATGGGGGGTTCTGGAATGACCAAATCAAAGCCCAGATCTGAACCCTATCAAGATGCTAGGGGGCGCATTTGAAATAGCTCAAATGTTGCACAACTAAAAGAATTCTGCATGGTGGACTGCAAAAAATATTCTTCTAGTCAATGTCAGAGACTGGTAGACAGTTACCAGAAACAGCTACTTATGCCTGTTTCTGCCAAAGGTGGCAATACCAGCTATTATACCCAATGTATGCATACTTTTTTTTTACAAATGGAATTGATATATCTGTTATTTTTTCCTTGAATAAATAATTGCAAAGTCAAATTTCCTTTTTGTTTCATTACATCACATTTATCGAAAAAACTATTTAAATAAAGATGAAATTGCATTATGTCCACATTTTCAAAAGGAACATTGCACTAGTAACTTTAGCAAGCTATTATTCCTGACTATTCAAAGAGATATAACAGAGATTAAGTGCATTTAACATTAATAATTTTTGACAGCCCCATATTACAATAATGTTATGGATCCCAGCATCTGCTATATGACACTATAGGATACATAGGGAGAGGGAATGTGAAGCTGATGAAGCTCAGCCAGACACTTATTTTCTTCTGGAATATTCTGGTAATAGCTGATACAATGATGTTGATTGATTTTGCCGTTTGAGAGTCTACACATGTAAAACAAATTTAAAACTCATTACCATATTTTTGCCTACACGTTCTCTATCCATTGTATCATCTAGTATTTTCCCTTAGCCATAAAAATTCTGTTTTCTTTTTTTCAGTTTTTGTCATCTGTTTAATCTAATATATGCCTCATTCATAATAGAGTACCTGTAGGTGTTATTATAGCCAAGTACAGAAATAGCTTTTGAGAGAGATGAATGGGGCTAATTATTTGGCGCAATGCATAAGTTTGGGTTTGACCCTAGGATTACTGTAGAAATAATATAATCTGTGACTATTTAGCTTTAAGGGGTTTAAGAAAAGGATGTATTCTTTTGCATTTTCATTTTACTACTGTTACTGAACCACATGCATTCTGACTATGTATATAGGTGTCATATTTACAGAAAATGTCAACCTAAACTTTAATAGCTTCCAGGATGGTGTCAAGCAGACTCTTTCCAAATGACCTAGGATATACCCCTCATTGATAGCAGGGTAATAATGCAGCTGAGAAAGATAATGTTCCTACACATATTTCAATGTACTTTATAAAGTTAAGATGTTTTTTAAAAATATAAACTTATTAATAACCATGAATTTTTGTTTTATGTTATTGGGTGAGTAGGTGTATTTACCGTTGGGGAATCAATAAAATGTTACCTAGTTATGTTATTTAGAAAATGAAATAAGTACTTCTGAGGAAATAACTGCTCCAGATATCTAAAATGGACACACCTCTCGACAGCTATCAAACTGGGCAGCAAATGTAGGAATAATTGAATTCTATCAGAAATTTCACACCATTCAAGCCCTAAGTACAAAAGTTACTGTAGAAATGTAGTCTGGTAAGTCTTGCTCTCTTCAGTGGCTGCTGTGTGCACTGCTATTAATAAACTGAGCAAATCTCTTTGAAAATATACAGCAAAACCTTGTGCCATCTTGAATTTAGATAGATAGATAGATAGATAGATAGATAGATAGATAGATAGATAGATAGATAGATAGATAGATAGATAGATAGATAGATAGATAGATAGATAGATAGATAGATAGATAGATAGATACTTTATTAATACCAAGGGGAAATTCACATACTCCAGAAGCAGCATAATGATACAAAAAAACAACATTACATTAAAGAGTAATAAAAATGTAGGTAAAAACAGACAATAACTTTGAATAATGTTAACGTTTACCCCCCCGGGTGGAATTGAAGAGTCGCATAGTTTGGGGGAGGAATCATAAATCATAATTTGCATGCACTTCTTTGATATTTTGTGTTGACTGATGCAACTTAAGCCACACTATAAATACTTCACTACAGAATGAGAAATTAGGAAAGGCCTACCTTTGATAAATCAATAAGTCATCTTCAGAAGGATGTTCTGCAGGATTTAATCCATATACTTCCTTTACATGTAGTTGGGGCAAGTCCTGAAAAAATGTAAAAATAAAAATATTATGTAAAGTTTGCTTTTTACAATTTTTGATTTACTACAGAATAGAATATAAAAAATAACTTGCAAAACACATTGAAAACCATTCAAAAATGCATATTTTGTAGAAAAAGAACATGTACAAAAACAAAACACCTAAACATAAAAAAGTCAAACATTCTCAGACAAAAAAAGATACGATTACTCTTTACATACAGTAAGATAAACTTTTTTCCATGTATCATTTTCATAGATTGACCTAAATGAACAGGCACTATATATTTTTAATAAAACAGCAGATTAATTACTTTGGAAAATACACATTCAATTACACCAGATTAAAGAGGTGTGTTGCACCAAAACAAAGTCACCAAGACTCTAAAAGATTGTGTTGATTGCCTATATTTTCCAGCAAACAGGAATATCATTATTTTGATAAATAAGTACTGAAAAATACTAAAATGACTGCATGACATGTCTAACTAATAATGATAACAGCATTTAAAACTTAACTTAAAATGCATGGTATGCTACTCATTTTTCCTTCTCTGCCATTACTTCTTTGTTAGGGGTCTGCTGCCTTGATGAAGCTCCTCCATCTTTGCCTCTTCTGTAAATTATTCTCTTTCAAATCACTCCTCACACAGTTCTCTCATCTGAGCCTATCTTCCCCTTA
The DNA here is from genome assembly GCF_900747795.2 of Erpetoichthys calabaricus. Lineage (NCBI taxonomy): Eukaryota > Metazoa > Chordata > Cladistia > Polypteriformes > Polypteridae > Erpetoichthys > Erpetoichthys calabaricus. The sequence continues at coordinate 187,421,269 of NC_041396.2, forward strand.
ACTCTTTCCTTGTGATAGGTCTTCTCCAGATTCTCTCAGTCATCTCTCACTAGTTTATCCTTACCAAATGCCCATGCCATCTTTAATTTTTTTCACTTATCTTTACCTCTCCTGTCCTTCTCTTAACCTCTTTATGGCTTAATCTGTTCCTCAAAAAGACTCTCCAAAACCCACCTCAGCATTCTCATCTTGTTTATCTTACTCTGTATGTCTCTGCACCGTACACCAACATAACTATCTTTACATGGATCATCATCCATTTAACACACACCATCTGAGTTAGCTCTCATCATTCTTCCATACTAGATGTATTTTCACACCAATTTCCACTTTACAGCCATATATGTAAGTTTCTCTGCCCCCACATGTCTAAACTTGCTCTATGTTATAGTAACAGTCTCCCCTCTCTCCCTCTGTCCCTAATCAAGAACTATAATCTTCCAGAATTTACTTTTAGTCTTCCCTCTTCCAAGACATCCCCTGCCACTCAATCACCATTTTCTGTAATTCTTCCTCTGACTCTGCCATAATTACAAAGTCATCAACATGTAACAATCCCCAGAATTCACCACCATGATATTCGGACTAACCACATCCACAACAGGATCACAGAGGAAAATGCTAACAGGCCAAAAGAGAAAAACCTGATAGAGACCTATCTGCATATTGAACATTTCAGTGTCTCCATATTCTATTCTTACCATTAATTCTCTCATCATTATTACCATTATTATTACCATAATAATCTTAAAAAGCGTTTCCAGAGTTTTCTTTTTCCTTAGACACACTATAACATCCTTTGCGAATCTATTATAGGCCCCTTCACTTTTTGCAGCCTTGTACTAAAATCATTTCAATTCATTTTTCCTCAACACCAAGTAACACTTAATAACCCAGAATGACAAAGCAAAAACAGGCTTTTAGAAATGTTGGTAATTCATAAAAAATAAAACATTACACTGATACAAGTATTCAGATCATTTACTCAGTACATAGGTGAAGCCCTTTGGCTGCAATTACAGCCTACATCTTGAATATGATTCAACAAGCACTGCATACCTTAATTTGGTGATATTCTGTTATTCTTTACTGCTGTTCCTTCAAATTATGTCAGGGTGGATTGGGCCTGTCAGTGAACAGCTATTTTTTGGGTTCATGCTGAGCAACTCTTACAAGTTGTCCCTAAGACACTCCTGTGTTGTTCTTGCTCTCTGCTTAGGGTCATTATCCTGTTGGAAGGTGAACCTTCAGCACAGTCTGAGGTCCAGAGTGCTATAAAGCAGGTCTTCATTAAGATTATCTCTGACTTTACTCCATTCAGCTTTCTTTCAACCCTGCCTGTCCCTGTCACTGAAAAACAATTCCACAGCATAGTGTTGCCACCACCATGCTTCACTGTTGTAATGGTGTTACACAGGTAATGAGTGGTGTCTGATTTACTCCAGACATGATGCTAATCTTGGTTTCATCAAACCGGAGAATCTTGCTTCTCAAGTCCTTTAGGTGCCTTTTTGCAAACTCCAAGCAAGCTTCTAAGGACAGGCTTCTGTATGGCCACTCTGTCATAAAGCCCACATCTGTGGAGTGTTGAAGTGATGGTTATACTTCTGGAAGTTTCTCCCATCTCCACAAAGGTTCTGCGGAGTTCTGCCGAAATGACTATCAGGTTCTTGGTCAACTCTTTAATCATGGCCCTTCTCCTATGTTTGCTCAGTTTGGATGGGTGGCAAAGTCTGTGAAGATTTGGATTGTTCCAAACATTTTCCAGTAAAGAATTATGAATGCAACTAAACTCTTTAAAACCTTTAATTCTGCATAAAATTTTGTAGTCTTCCCCATATCTGTGTCTTGACACAATTTTGTTACTAACCTCTACTGGCAATTTCATCAACACATGCTCTGGTGCGCATTGTCAACTGCGGGACCTTCTATAGATGGGTGTGTGCCTTTTCTAATCATGCCCAATCAATTAAAAATACCAAAGATGTAGAAACATCTCAATGATGATCAATGGAATGGGGTGGGGTGGACCTGAGCCAAATTTTAAGTGTTATAGCAATGGGTCTGAATACTTGTGTCATGTATTTCAGCTTATTTTCATAATCCTGTTTTCACTTTGTCATTCTGGGGTTTTGAGCGTGGCTTGATATGGGGGAAAATTAATTTAAATTATTTTACTTCAAGGCTGCAGCATACCAAAATGTGAAAAAGTAAAGGGGTCTGAAAACTTTCTGAATCCACTGTAGCTGTTCATTTCCCTTTAACCATTTTCCCTGCTATTGCCACAGAGTAAATATGGAATCAACCGTTCCTTAACCTTTAAAAATCCATAATGTCAATCATTTATTTTCACTAAATTAGTTGTTTCTCAACCACCACCGCATCTGTGGGTTGCGAGTTGCAATTATATATATTGGTAGTGGGTCTTAGCAGATGCTTCAACAATCGTGCTCGATTCTCCCCCCTTCCAACTTTGACGAACATGTTCGTTTCACCAGGAGGGGCAACTGCATCCCTCCGTCAGTGAGTCGCTAAGGCACATGAGAAAAAGTGGATTGCAACACCAAATAGACTGATAAACACTGCACTAAATCTAACACATTACTAACACTTTCATCACGTTTTCCATTAACGTAACCCCACAACAGTTTTCACATTCCCTTTCATTTCCTCTGTTGTTAAACAAAGGGGTTAGAACACTCTTTCATCAGTCTTCTAGGATCTTTCCCTAGCATAAGTAACTTCTTTTAATTTCCTGTTGCTTATGGTTACATCAAAGAAGGGATAGGAGTGTGTCCGGTGATATGACGCTGCAGCTCTGAAGCAGTTCCGGGCGAGGCTGGAGGGACTTCCAAATTCGGCAGATCCCCCAGGCCCCAACGAGACCTAACAAGGCTTTCCCACAGGGTTAACATACCTGGTATGCCTTGTGGGCACCCATGCGGGGATCCAAGCCTGTGCTCACTGCTACCTAGCATCCTGGGGGAGACAAAGCCCTGTGTAAACTCTCTCCCAATGTCCTTCCAACCCGAGGGCAGGTAAGGACAGCGACCACCCCTCACAATGTTAACAAATCGTTGCTTAAGAAACTAAACTAATTTAGTAACCTCATTTATCTGGAATTCAAGACGTCCAGGAATTCAAAAGGCAACTCTACAAAGACCTAAAGCAGAAGGTGGCATGGCACAACCTAACTTCAATTTAATTACTGGGTGATGAATACACAAGCTATAAAGACCTGGAAATTGACACAAATGAATGAATTTACACAGGCCTGTCCTGCAATGGAAATAAAATCTTGCTGTACATCTTCATATACCATGCTTTGTGTCCCAGTAAACACTAATTTTCATCAATATACCAATAATCCAACTGTCCACCAGTCACTCAGAATGAGGAAGCAATGCAGGATGCACATCAAAGCAGATAAGCTTTGATCTTTTGCTCCTCCACAAGATAATCACCTTTTCAAACCTCTCAAACCTACACATTATTTAAACTCTGGAAAATGTAAGGGATTAAACACTCTGAGAACTGTATATAGATAAAATTTTTGAATCTTGTGAACACCTATGCTACAAATGTAACTTCCCAGCAACACAATTTTTTGACTACTTTCAAATTAGAAATTTTGTTAAAATAAACCTACCCAAATTTTCCACACCTCCTAACCATTTACATTCCAGAAGAAATACTAATCAGTATTGAAGACTCAAACATCCATCCATCCATCCATTATCCAACCCGCTGAATCCGAACACAGGGTCACGGGGGTCTGCTGGAGCCAATCCCAGCCAACACAGGGCACAAGGCAGGAACCAATCCTGGGCAGGGTGCCAACCCACCGCAGGACACACACAAACACACCCACACACCAAGCACACACTAGGGCCAATTCAGAATCGCCAATCCACCTAACCTGCATGTCTTTGGACTGTGGGAGGAAACCGGAGCGCCCGGAGGAAACCCACGCAGACACGGGGAGAACATGCAAACTCCAAGACTCAAACAGCATCTCTATAATATATAAAAGTATCTCAGAGAAACTTATTTTTAAAGATCCTACGGTATGATGAGAAAAGGATTTTTCAATTATTATCTGTGAGTGGAATGCAGCCATACACAGAATACACTTTAGCTCTTTATACACAGAATACACTCTACCTCTTTCTAGCTCTTAAGCATTCAATAATTTAAATTAAAATCTTTTATCTCATTTAAAATTGTTCAAAATATATCCAGGGCAAGATCCAAACTGCGAGCATTACAATCTATCTCTAGCCTCACTGGGCCACATGTTTTGGAAGTGCATCAAATGGACATCATTTTGGGCAAAAATCTTTGAACGCTTGTCAAACAGCCTTGGTATCATAATCACTCCTAATCCATTAACAGCTGTGTTTGGTGTACTTCCATGTGGGCTCAAGGCAGAGAAGAACAAATTGATTGTAATAGCCTATACCAAAAAATTAACACATACAGGCATCATGTTTAATAAATATTTATTCCCTCTACATCTTTTACCTTTACCTCTGATATGTTCCCAGACATGTCAACTGTACCTGTCTAAAGTTTCATGTTGATAACACAAAGAAATAAAATAGTTACAGCATATGGCACCATGGGTACCCTTTCCCTATCCAAAACCTCTCCACAAACTTGTACAAATGGGTACCCTGAAAGCATTTTTCACCTAAGAAAGGAACGCACAAAATAAAGATTTATTATTCCAAAATCAAAGGAAGGACAGTCAATTTTTCACTAGCACCTAACGTAACTTTCCAAATGTGATTAATTTTGATACAAAACACAAATTGTAAAATTCTTTTACTTAGAAACTGCTGCTAAACTAGGAAAAAACTAGACGCACACATACATATAAACACAAAACAGTTTTATGTAAAAAAATGTAAATGACTTTGTGTTAACAATTTCATGAAATACTGATAAACGGAGATGAAGAGTTATGCATTGTAATTTACATAAACATTATATATAATATATACATGTTATGCATTATGAAATGAATATTATGAGTACATAATGGTACCATTGTCAATATAACTTTACATATAATAATTTCAAGTAACAACGATCAACACCAATCAATACGAAAGTTTTGTAAGTTGACTTACTCAGGAAACTTATCTGAACTGCTATCTGTATTGGACTCAAAATCAGCCAGGTCTTTATTGCTGTCTTTGGAGATAGCCTCCAAAAACTCATTCAAAGTGTGTTTTGGTCGACTTTAAGCCATTTTTGCCAGAAAATACAAAATAACGATGCTCAGTTATGCTGTTAAATGCTCTACTACTCTGTGTGTTGATGCGCCATGAGTCTTTGAAAGACTCATATATTTCATTACAACACACTGCCATCTGTGTCTTATGTTCATATATAGACATCTACATATTGTTGGGGACGTCACAGTTGCTGCAATCCCACTGTATAAGGTTTGTGAGTGTGTGATCTATTGAGTCCGAGCTAATGAACCGGAATTGGGAGGTGGGATGTGCCAAAAGTGGCGTTGTGTCTCCTTTTATTTGGAGGATATCTATTAATTGTTGCATCATACAATAATATGCTTGGACTTATTTTGATCAGAAGAGTCTGCTGTAGGCACTAATGTGTCACTTGCAGATGTGCTGTTGGTAATATGCGAAAGCACATGAAAAATCAGAAGAGTTTTGAAATACTGTTTCTGGTTTTCAGCCTGAAGTTCACATTTGCTCGATTGGTGGGGAGGGTTCATCACACTGGTTAAAATCTATTGGTCTGAACCTTTTGATTGATGCATAACACTTGGGTATTCCTTATACAGAATAATGAATATGCTTTTTTCAAATATTTTGTGACAATTTATTAAACACTCCACATGTGACTTCATATCAGATTAAAAACTCAACTGTAAATACTGTAACAATTTGATTACTAAGAGTGTGAACTCGACACCCGTCACTTGCAAACAAGGTATTGTTTGTGTCGTGGTGTGTCATAGTTCACATGCATGATATAGTGAAAGATTTTTTTAAACAAGTACTCGGTCCGGTAAAGGGGCACTCAGGGTGTCTACCTGAAAGAATACAAACCTATTTTTTTAAGTAAGTGGGTAACTGATGAAATGGGAAAAAATCAAATTCTCACTTAAAAGATCTGTTTTAAAATATGGCAAGATCTAACTAAAAAAATTCAGAATAAGCATTCATAGGGAGGGGAAAAATGACATCTTTGCCCATGCTCTTAGTCCTCTTTCTCTTGAGTAGGGGTTGAATTCTATTCTGTTTTGTTAGGTTTTATCTCTTTTGTTGTTCCTGTTTTCTTTTTTAATTTTCTGTTTTTTTTTCTAGTTTGACTATGAAATCATTCATTGTACAAGTTTCACTTGCTTATATGCAATGATATTTTCTTCAAATAAAATAAAAAAAAACCAAATACATTTTTTTAATTTCTTTATAAATTAAGAGAAGCAATTTGGTACTTTTTAATTAAAAAGGTAGGATTTGAAGCAGAACCTAATATTCTCAAACATGCTTAATCAAATTCAGGGGCACATGGGGTCAGAGTCTATCATGGCACCATCACGCACTAGGCCAGAAACATCCTAAGAGTGGAATGTAGTTCACTACACTGTGAACAGAAACAAGCTGTCTGACTTAATTACCTAAATGTTAAAAGAGAATAATAGCAGAAGTCACCTCAGCACAATGAGCATAAACATGGCTGTAAGTTATGTCATTGAATAATTAATTATCTGAAGGAACTGAATAAATGTTAATTACGTATAGCAATTTGAAATCAAAGCTTCATCTATCTCTTGGTGAAGGAAGAAAGAAATTAATGAAAGAACATAAGGAAAAAAAGGCAATCTATTGTCAGTGCAAGATTCTGCATCATTAATGTAATATACAGTAGATGTATTGTTTGTTAGCCAAATATTTATGTTTTATCATTATATATATCTTAATAAAGTCTAACGTGAACATACATAATTTTAGCATCTTAAAAGTATTTTGATAGAATTCATATTATGATTAAAGACAAGACTGCTTTGAATTAAGATATTACATGTATGATTTATACCCAAAGTGAAATAAGTTCTGAGGTGTATTGCACATCACTCAGCTTATCCAGCAGTGTAATTTTAACTGTGGACTGTACAGCAACAAAGTTCAATACTAAAGAAAAAAAATAAACAGTCATAGTTTCAACCAAATACTTCTATTATTTGTCTCAAAATAATAAAAAAAAATATCTCCAGCTGTTAAAAATATTTGAACTTCTGGCTATAAATGTTTTACACTTTAGAAAAAGTAAATTCTACTTTATGGAGAATCCTTCTATTCTCATAACTGCTCTCATATTTAATTAATATGTAATAAATAATTCTACATGTCTGCACAGGTTCATAAACAATAAAACAATGAACCATCAATAAAGTAATAACAGAATAAACATTAAGGCAACAAAGCGTATCTTAAAAAACACGTACCTAGAAATAAAACAGAAGAAAAATTAACTACAGAAACTAAGCATTAAGACAAAAAAAAGAAAGGTTTTGAGTTCAGTTTTAAAGGAAAATGGGGAAGAGAAATCTGAAATGCATTGTGGTAATGGATTCCAAAGTTTGGGAACCATGGCACTGAATGACCTGCCTCACCACATAGATAGTTTGGTCTGTCAAACAACTAGCATCCAGGGGACCAGAGTACATGTAAAGGGTTGTAAGGGTGAATATGCTCAACCAGGGTTTCGACTCTGCAAAAGTTCAAATATGGCAAGCAGAAGTTTGCATTGTATACAAAAAGAAACTGATGTTTTTAGTTTTACAAAGTATAAAATACCAAGTGTTTGTGGGGAATTTGTGGTTATTTGAGGGATTGAGAGGACAGGTGAAGTAGACTTCAGGTACTGAAAATTCAGAAATGCTAATACAGCAGTAATACCGTCCAGTACCGGTGTATTGCATAACCATAATGTGCTCTGTACACTTTAAGTAAGAATGCTGAACAGACTGTAGTCTTTTGAATGTTTTAGCTGAGAGACCAGTAAACTGGGAATTACAACGATCAAGTCAGTTTAAAATTAAAGCATGAACCAATATAGTAAAGGTGAGCAGAGCTGCAGAGATGGAATTATGCAGTTTTACTAAGTGAGCTTATGTGAGCCTAAAAAAGTAATGAGTCTAGTAAAACACCAAAATTACAAAAAGTCTGTAAAAAATTAACAATCACACTATCGATATTAATACAAAGGTTTTGCATCTTGGAACCTATGGATTTTGAGGCAAATAAAAACCCCACAGTTTTACCTGAATTTAATCTGAGAAAATTTAATTACTTGCTTAAATTATAAATATATTTTGTTAGAGAGTGGGGTAGAAAATTAGTAGTAATCTCTATGTAAAAATTCATGTGGATGTCATCAGCATAACAATGAAAACCAAAACCATTGTGAAAGATGATATGGCCAAGGGGTATAACAAATATTAAAAAAAGAAGGGGCCCAAGAACTTCTCTGGGGCATGCACTGAGTAACATGGTTAAGGGAGGATTTGTGTTTTCTAAGTGAAATGATGTACTGTCTTTCGGTGCCAGTGTCAACAATGGCAATTAAAGAGAGATGAGGAGAATTTTCATTACTTACAAAATCAAGTAGGAGGAGGTGTTGAGTGCACCAGTATCAACAGACAGAAGGAAGTCATTTACAACTACAGGAAAAGCAATTTGTTAACTGTGAAGTGCGCAGAAACCAGACTGAGAATACTAAAAAAAAATATGTTGAAAAGAAAAGTTTAAAGCCATGTGCCAAGCTTCCTTTCCAGCAACTTTGCAAGGAAGACAAGGTTTGAAAAAGGCCTGTGGTTGTCAAGAATGGATGAATCAAGACTAGGTTTTTTAAATGTAGGAGTAACAGCTGCAGTTTTGAAGGCAAGTTGAGGCTAATGATTTATTAATTAATTAGGAGGGAGACTGGATTGGTCATATTTTAGATAGATAGATAGATAGATAGATAGATAGATAGATAGATAGATAGATAGATAGATAGATAGATAGATAGATAGATAGATAGATAGATAGATAGATAGATAGATAGATAGATAGATAGATAGATAGATAGATAGATAGATAGATAGATAGATAGATAGATAAGCACTCAATCAACTCAGCACAATATCATTTGGCAGACTGATTAACAAGACTGTAGACATACAATACCCTACGCCAGTGCTATTTAACTAATTCTGAGAATTTTTGACTGGCTGACTGACATAAATACCTAAGGGTAAACCTCCCCACAAAAGAAAAACTAAATACGGTTGAGCTGGTCTCGTCCGTTACGGGAGATGGACGTCTGAAGCGGTGTTATTTTTTCTCTTATTTCTTATTATCCCGAGGTATCCTATACTTACCCAAACCAAGGAGGTTCTATTACAGTATATGTAAGCATATATAAACATGAGCGGCAAAAAAGGCGCTTAGAAAGAAACAGAAAAGAAATCTAAAACTACATCCAAGCCTAGACAGGCATGAAGTCCAAGTCCAAGCTCAAGGTACGGCCTTTCAGAGACTGACATGGAACAGACAGGTGAAAGCACAGACTTCCCAGGACCCCACTCCGCTGCATCATCTCCAGTCGAGAGCGAAAATGGGAGCAAATGTGCAAGTGATGCAGGTCACGATAGCTCATCGATTCCAGAAGATCACTTGAAACTGGAAATGGCCTTGCAGTCTATGCTTTCATCTATTCCTTGCGAGCCAGGAGCATCAGCTGTAATAAATAGGGCTTTCCGCTTCACCTGTGGACCATGAAAGCCGAAAATTATCTGAACCGAACTGAAGGTAATGATTGCTACAATGGCCACGGCCATAAATGAGCTCAACTAAGATATTAAGAAAGATATAAAGAAAGAAATAAATGGTATGCTCAAGACAAACAAGAAGCTGCTGCTGGAGCTGCGACAGGATAATAAAGACTTGGAGAAACATGTATATAATCGCTTTGAGGCAGCCTTCAAAGGAATGCTGGAAAAAATTGAGGAACACATTCAGGAAAATGCGTCTAAGTTTGAGAATAAACTGAGAGCACTTGTCAATCAGCTGGAAGACTTTAAGCAGACATTCATGACTTGAATTGAAACAGCCGAACATCTGGCATCCACAGCTGATGGAAAAGCAACAGCTGCAAATTCCGAATGCAAAAAACTTGGAGATGGATGCAGAAGGAATAAAATTAGAATCAAAGGTCTACCTGAGAATCGTGAAAGTCCAAAGTCATTGAAATTCGTTGCTGAACTATTCTCAAAAATAACTGGAGAGGATAACTTTAAATCAGACACTGAGATAGCAGCAGCTTACCGCATATGGGGATAAAATACCTCTAAACCTAGGACTCTTGTTGTGCGCTTCGAGAAATTAATGTAAGTCACTTCTTGGGCAGAAACAAGAGATTATATTTGAAAATAACCACATTCGTATCTTCCCTGATTTCTCACCCTCAACAGCTGCTAAGCATGCCGCTTTTTACAACATTAAACAGCGCTTACGGAAAGCCGAGATCGGATACTGCCTCTTGTACCCTGCCAAACTGAAAGTGGACATTCAAGGCAAGCATTACGTCTATACCTCTACGAAGGAAGCAGAAAAAGAACTAAGAAAACTGAGCCCGACAATTTTCTGAAATTCGATGGTGAGTCGCACCCTGTCATGGCATGGCAAAGAAGTTCTTACCAGCTGTCTGAGCCGCTTGCAATGATACTAGTACCGTAATTATACATTCTTTTCCCTTCTCGGCCACTTTCTATTTATGTTTTAACTACAATTATACGCATATACTGTATGTATGTATGTGTGGAAAAAATTAAATTAGTAACTAAGTTTTTTTTTTTTTTTTAAAGGAGACTGTTTAAAATCATACCCTTGGTTTATTGTTATTGTTATTATTATATTAGGGTTTACTATGTTTATCCAGGGCCACTTTTTAACACCATTTCCTGGGTTTACTATCTTACTATTTCAAGACTGTTAAAGATTATATTTTATGCTTATAGTATTTGGACTATATTGGCAACAGATATCTCAATTTTAATCCTCATATGCCACTGCTGGGGGGCTTGTTTGTTTTGGACGTACTCTGTCTCTAGGTATGTTAGAGGACTGGGACTTTGTGAAGTGTGGTCCAGCCTCAAGTGTGGAGGCAAAATGGGGGGTAGGGGGACTAGGGGAGCAGAGAAAGAGATATAAGAATCCGTATAATGATAAGTGCCAACATAACAATAGGCTTCATGGCAATAACTCCTGGGAAAATTCGAAATTTAGGTCAAAGCTGTCTCACTTTCAGTTAAGACTACAAAATGACATCAGAAAAACTAAAATACCCCAAAATCTCAAAAATACTAGTGACTAATTTGACTCAAATTTGATGACGTTATAGAAAAAAGAAAAATAGTTGTCGAAAATTTTTTTATTCCTCGATATTTATTAATATTATGCTAGCATACATGCTCTATGCTGAGAACAGGCTTTATACAAACAAAGCACAGTGCAAAAGCAATTAACAGGTCATAATTTTTTTTATTCCTCGATATTTATTAATATTATGCTAGCATACATGCTCTATGCTGAGAACAGGCTTTATGCAAACAAAGCACAGTGCAAAAGCAATTAACAGGTCATGTGAACATCTCCACTAACAAATATGGTGGATGAATGACTGAGGAAGGTGCAGTGTCCTGGACAGGAAAAAACACACATGATTACGTTTGGAGTGTACAGTGAGGTGTGAAATGTAAGTTCAGTGAGGCTCAAGGGAGACATAAAGCTCAAAGGTTAGCAAGCTCACTATATAACTCGAGACGCTGGTGCCAGGCGCTGTGTGACTGTGAATGTAGCTGTTGCTATGCTAGAAGCAAAAAGGAAGTGAGAGAGAAGTAAAGTGGTGTACTCGGATTCAACACCAGCCAGGTGTGCCAGTTTAATCTTAACAGGTTTCCCATGAGCTATTCCACTGTAATATTCATTCACATCTATAAGCTTTGAAAGGGGACCCCACCACCAACCTCTAAAATAGTTTGCATTTACTTGTGCATCTGCTTTCTTTAAATCTCTGCTTATCAAAATTCCTTATATATACATGCATATCAGCAGACTTTAATGGGGGATCACATAGAACTTATTAAAAACATTGGAAAAAAATAGTTGAGCGAATGGCATAAAAATGAAAATTTTAAACATATAATAATGATAATAAATATTTACTCACATTTCATATTATTCCTACTGATTACCCATTTCAAATGAAAATAATACACTTTGCTGTAAAATTGTGTTTTGCAATGACCATCAACAACTAGGAAAAGCAGGAATTGATTTAATGCTGGACTTTACTCATGGGCAATTGTATACAGTAATCCCTCCTCCATCGCGGGGGTTGCGTTCCAGAGCCACCCGCGAAATAAGAAAATCCGCGAAGTAGAAACCATATATTTATATGGTTATTTTTATATTGTCATGCTTGGGTCACAGATTTGCGCAGAAACACAGGAGGTTGTAGAGAGATAGGAACGTTATTCAAACATTGCAAACAAACATTTGTCTCTTTTTCAAAAGTTTAAACTGTGCTCCATGACAAGACAGAGATGACAGTTCAGTCTCACAATTAAAAGAATGCAAACATATCTTCCTCTTCAAAGGAGCAAATAAATCAATAGGGCTGTTTGCTTTTAAGTATGCGAAGCACCGCGGCACAAAGCTGTTGAAGGCGGCAGCTCACACCCACTCCGTCAGGAGCAGAGAGAGACAGATAAAAAAATCAATACGTGCCCTTTGAGCTTTTAAGTATGCGAAGCACCGTGCAGCATACTTAAAAGCTGCACACAGAAGGTAGCAACGTGAAGATAATCTTTCAACATTTTTAGACGAGCGTCCGTATCGTCTAGGTGTGCGAACAGCCCCCCTGCTCACACCCCCTACGTCAGGATCACAGATAGTCAGCGCAAGAGAGAGAGAAAGAAAAGTAAGCTGGGTAGCTACTCAGCCATCTGCCAATAGCGTCCCTTGTATGAAATCAACTGGGCAAACCAACTGAGGAAGCATGTACCAGAAATTAAAAGACCCATTGTCCTCAGAAACCCGTGAAGCAGCGAAAAATCCGCGATATATAATTAAATATGCTTACATATAAAATCCGCGATGGAGTGAAGCCGCGAAGGGCGAAGCGCGATATAGCGAGGGATTACTGTATAGCATATTCAAGAATAAGCAGCTCCAGTGACCTAATAATATTATTATATATATTTACATTTACTTATTTGGCTGACACCTTTATCCAAGGCAACTAACAACATATATGATACAATTGGTTACATATCTTTCACACAGTGTCAGTAGCGGGATTTGAATCCACATCATTAGGGTTGGAAGTCCACAGCCTTAACCACTACTCCACACAGCCTATTATTTGGCAACTTACAATATCTGAGTTACAACTGGTTACATTTCTTCTGTGTTTTTACATTTGGAGTACAGGCAGGTGAAGTGAATTGCTCATGGTTATAGAGTGTCAGCACCCGGATTTGAACCCACAACTTCAGTTTCTGAAGTCCTAAGTCCAAAGTCTTAATCACCACACCACACAGCCTGCCAATAATATTAGCCCTTAGAAAATAAATACATATATACATAAAAATATTGTATACAGAAAAGTTTTTTGTTAGTTACATAGTATTTCTGATACATCCGATTAACTGATGGCACTACAACTAAAGCCCATTGTCTTACAAAAAATCAACACAACTAAAATAGCTTAAGATTAATGTGGAAAAAAGAAGCCTGAAATTTACTTTATCAATATGTGGTACTTCAATCACCATTGCTAATTTATTTTAAAATGCTATTAGAATTTTGCTAATAAGTTCTGGTAAAATATGTTTATACATCCCCCAAAATGAGATCAATTTCAATGGAGTGCATTTCTGCATCTTTAAGATAAAATGTTTTTGGTTTACCATTTGTTAATTACAGTTTAGCATTTTATTATGTTTACTCACATATCTGTCTCTGTCAATAAAAAAAATAAAACACAGTTTTTACATCATTTGCAATATGAGAAAAAAGAAATTACACATCTATTGAAACAAGAAAAAAAACAAGAAACAAATTACAGCCTATGGCATAATGGTAATATCTGTCATAGCCTGATCAATTACTTTTCCTTCCACTTTCTAAAGAAATAACTTCATCTTGTGCTAACACAGAAGTTAAATGTGCATGAATTTGTTGCTATGGAAATCAACAGACTGTTGGAGCCAACTATTAATACAATTTGCTTACCAAATATATTGTGTTCAAGCTCAATATAATGTTAGTTTTAACAAAATGACTTTGTTTTTCATTTTCTAAAAACACTCAAATGAGAACATTTAAAGTACAAATGCATTTGGGGCCTGCAGCACTCTTTAACAGCTTTGTTTTTAATTGTATTCATTAAATACTGAAATACTTTTTTTAAGCCTCAATTATTATCTTGACAATACTTTCATTAATTATATGTACATTTTGGCTACTTATAGGTACATTTCGGCTACCACAAAGTAACCAGGTATTGACAGGGTTTTTTTTGTGTAACCTTCAGTTATTATATTGATATTTGTTTTGTTTTTTTTTATATCATACCCTTGGCTTATTATATTGGGACAGTTTAAGATCATATCATAGGTTAATTGTATTTGGACTGTACCTTCACAAGGTATCTCAGTTTTAACCTTCTCTATACTGCTGCTGGGGGGTTTGTTTTGTTCTGGACATGCTCTGTTTCTTGGCATGTCAGAGGACCAGGATTTTGCAAAGTGTGGTTTGCCTAACTAGCAGAGGCAAAATGGGGGTGGGGTTGGGAGGCTGAGAGAAAGAAAGCAATGCTATTTCTTTTTTACTCCTTCCACCTCAATAACCGTAAGTGCCAACACAACAAAAGGCTCCATAGCCATAACACCTGGCAATAATATGAAATCTATGTCAAAGATATCATATGTGATAATGTACTGCCTTAACCTAAGACTACAAAATGTCAACAAAAGTTCAGAAACAATGTCTCTATGACCAAATAGTGAACTTTGTGCGCTGGAATGTCAAGGGGTATCAATCATGAATTAAAGAGAAAGAAAGTATTCTCTCACTTAACAGGTCTAAATGCTGTTTAGTACTTTTACAGGAGATTCACTTATTAAGCAGGGACCTGTTTCAGTTGCAAAGACAGTGGACTGGCCAAATTTTTCACTCCAGTTATACAAAGAAAACTAGGGCTGTGGGAATCTTAATACACCGAACTATTCCACTTGTAGTGTCAGATGTAATATCTGATTATGAAGGGTGATATGTCATTACGATGGGCAATTTATCTAGTACTAAAGTGATTTTGATTAATATCTATGTACCTAATGTGGATGATAAAATATTTAACCCCCTGTCAATATCTTGGGGTAAATATCACGAGTAAATTAAAAACTCTTTTTCAACAAAATTTTGCTGTCTGCATTGAAAAAATGAAGATGTGAATAGATGGTCTACCTTCCATTTTACATTAGCAGGGAGAATCAACATTGTTAGGATGAATGTCCTTCTCAGGCTTCTTTTCCAATTTCAAAGCATCCCTATATACATTAACAAATCACTTTTAAGAAATTTAATTCAATCATAACCTCATTTATTTGGAATTCGCATCCAAAGGGTGACTCTGCAACGACCTAAAGCAGAAGGGGGCTGGTCTGCAATAGAAATAAAATCTTGTAGTACTTGTTTATATTCCCTGCTCTGTGCCCCAGTAAATACAAATGATCTTCAATACACCAATAATCCAATTGCCCTTTATTTTCTAAGGCTACGGAACCAATGTAGGAAGCAAGTTAAGACAGAGAAGCTTTTATCTGTTGCACCCCTACATGACAACCACCCTTTTCCACCCTCTTAAGTACAATATTTAATGTTTGGAAAATGTCCGGGATTGAAACACTCAAGAGACTTGTACATAGATAATGTCTTTGCATCCTATGAACAATTATGCTTCAAATTTAACTTCTCATCTATACAGCTCTTCCACTACTTTTAAGCTAGAAACTTTGCTAAACACAACCTGTCCAATTTTCCTCACCTCTCACCTAGTTCTATTGCAGAAGAAGACTCAGATTGCACCTCTACAACTTATAAAAACATTTTAAAGTCCCTTCCTTTCAAAGACCCCAGGGTACACTGGAGATAGGATCTGTCACTAAATATTTCAGAATAGGAGTGGAATGGCAGCAATATGTTCCATATGCACATGCTCCATATGTGCAAAGCATTCAATCATTCAACATTAAATCTTTAATCGAGCACATTTATCTCTTTTAAAATTGTCCAAAATGTTTCCAGGGCAAGATTCAACCTGTGAAAGTTGCAATCTAGCTCCAGCCTCACTGGGTCACATGTTCTGGGCATGCACCAAATTAACAACATTTTGGACAAAAATCTTTGAAAGCCTGTTAAACAGCCTTGGTTTCACAATCACTTAAAACACATTAACAACTGTGTTTGGTGTACTCCAAGATGGGTTTAAAGTGGAGAAGGACAAATAACCTGTAATTGCCTTTATCTCACTACTAGCATGTAGACTTATCTTGCTCAGCTGGAAGAATCCCTCCCCACCACTTTCAAGTCAGTGAGTAACTGATGTTTTATACTATTTGAAATTGGAAAAAAATCAAATTCTCACTCAGAGGATCTATTCAAACTATTTTAAAATATGGCAGGATCTAATCAATAACATGGCAGGATCTAATCAATAACATTTTAGAGTAGGCTTCCATTTTAAGAAAAAGGATAATCTTCCTTTCTTGCTGCTTTTAAAGATTAGCTTTGGTTGTTAGCTCTCCTCTCTTTCTCTTAGGTGGGGGTTGAATTTTACTTTTTTATGATTGTATAGAATATTATCTGCTTCTAATTAAAATCAATAAAAGTATATATAAATACTGCACTTGTATGACATTATTATACAGTATTACAAAATCTAATTTTAATGACAAAATATTAGAAGACAAAAATACAGTTCAGCTAAACAGAAAGTCCTTCATAAGTACAAGGATAGAGAAGTGAAAATTACATTTTTGCTGTTAAAATAATTTGGATTTGAAATTAAGATGAGTCAAAGGTAAGAAAATGTATGCAACTTTTAAAGATTTTAGAATAACACTGTTTTTGTGTTCAATCCTTTCATTTCAGACAATGGGCAAATTAACTAAAAGCAATTAAAGTATGTGGTTGAAAATCATTTACATGCAAAAAAGTAATATAATGATACACATAACCAACTGACATTACCAGACAAATGGCTTATTATTGTAGAATGTTGTGCAGAGGCTTTGCCACTGCCATTTTGAGTTGCTTTTCATTTTAAGAAGTTTCTGACTTCAATCTATTTTTCAGAAAGTGAAATGAGCGTATAACTGGATTTACAACAGGAGGCAGACTTGGCCAGTTTAAAAATTTACCTTTTAACACTCCCTTTTTTTTTACACTAGCAGTGTTGTTTGTGGTTGTTATTCTTCAGCATGATGAACAAGTCAGCCAGTGAGACAAGAAGCACTTTTCTGGCCGAAATCATACGAAAGTTTCTATAAATTTCAAAAGTCATTCTGCTGTTACGCTCATTAGTTATTCCATCAATAAAAATGACTGAGCCAATTCCAGAGGCAGTTGTACCTATGACATATTAATTCCAGTATGCTTCACAGATTCAATAATGTTTTTCAGATTATGAGCAGAAAATTAATGTCTCTACATAGTCAAATTGCATTTTACATAGTGTAACATTTCTTTATTATATAATGTAAAAGGCCCAGAGGACGCATGGGTACCCCACCCAGGATGGAAATGGATCCCATAACGGAAGGATGGACGAAGTGTTGGCAATACCTGACCAGGACACCTTATAATTCCCGTCCTGAGTGGGATGCCTGAATGCTGCAGGAACCAGTAAGAGACGATGGCAGGGAGCAGTTCATCTACCACTATACTAGGTGGCAGTGTCCCTCATATAAAGCCCCACTTTGTACTACCGCAGGGCTGCTTGGGAGTTGGAGCTCGGAAGTACATTCCTGTAGGATCCCTAGATGACGATAGAGGGTGCTGCCAGTGGTGGACCTCCCTGGCTTTCTTTTGACCCATAAGTACTTCCAAATGGCCACGTCACGTCACTGGAAGTGATCCCAAGTCCAGCATAAAAGTAGCCTACTGCAATACATGGAAGAATACAGAGTCAAGAGGCAGCGGGAGATACTCATTGGAGGAGAGAAGGAGAGTGAGATGAGAAGCAGAGAGAACTTAAAAGTTTATATATTGGCTGTAATTGTAATTATATCGAGCTGAGTGGATTCTACTTTAGAACCGGAGTTGTGTTGGGTCGTGTGTCTAGGGTTCGGGGATCAGTTGTGCCCCCTACTGTTCACAATTGGCAGAATTTCCAGGCCACCTGATTGGCAGGAACCTATTTAATAAATTTATTGTGAACAGACCTAGACCCCTTAAAAATCCCACACACCCAGTGTCAAGACACTATTTCACACTGGGCAGAAAAGCAGCCAAGAAATCCGGCACACGAGGAAACAATTAAAGCCTGACTGAGCATGCACAAGAACGGCAGGACCAAAATGACTCGTTACTGAGGGTCAGAAATGTCAGAAGTTCCATCCAATCTTACCCGAACCAGCCACAGCCTGAAATACACATGGAGATGCTTCAAATCATGCTGCAAAAACTGCAAACACAAAAATTGGAAATTGAAGGTGTGAATGTTATTTGTGTATGTGCCCTGCAAGTTGCGTGTGCGATGGAAGAGAAAGAAGATTTCTGGAGTGAGTTGAATGAAGTAGTGGAGAGCGTACCCATGGGAGAGAGAGTGGTCAGTGGATTTAAATGGACATGTTGGTGAAGGGAAAAGAGGGGGTTGAGGAGGTGATAGGTAGATATGAAAGAGGTTGGAGAAGAAGTGGTATAGTCAGGAAGATGAAGAATGTACATAGGAGTACAAGGAGATAAGGCATAGGGTGAAGAGAGAGGCAAAGAATGCTAAAGATAAGGCATATGATGAGTTTCATGAGGGGCTTGACACTAAGGAGGGTTAGACAGAGGGATCGAGCTGGGAAAGATAAAAGAAGGTTAGGGTGATAATGGATAATGATAGAAGCACACTCACAGGCGAGTAGAGTATGTTGGGCAGATGGAAAGAGTACTTTGAAAGGTTGATGAATGACAGAGAGGATGGATGATGCAGAAGTGCAATGGATTAGCAAGGACAAAGTAAGGACAGCTATGAAGAGGATGAAGAATGGGAGGGCTGCTGGTCCAGATGACATACCTGTGGAAGCACAGAGGAGAGATGTTTAGGAGAGATGGCAATGGAGTTTTTAACCAGATTTTTTAATGCAATCTTAGAAAGTTAGAGGATGCCTGAGGAGTGGAGCAGAAGTGTACTTGTACCGATTTTTAGGAATAAGAGTGATACGCAGAACTGCTGTAACCAGAGAGGGATAAAATTGTCTTGCCACAGGATGAGTTATGGGAAAGAGTAGTGGAAGCTAGGTTAAGAAGGGAGATGAAGAATAGTGTGCAGCTGTATGGTTTCATGCCAAGAAAGAGCACTACAGATGTGATGTTTGCTCTGACAGTGTTGATGGAGAAGTATAGAGAAGGGCAAAAGGAGTTGCATTGTGAGGCCCATTCCAGCCTTGTGCAGGTCTACAATCTTGTCCCTGATGTCCTTTGACAGCTCTTTGGTCCTGCCCATGGTGGTGGAGAGGTTTGGAATAGAAGAAATTGATTCTGTGGACAGGAAATAATAATAATAATACAGTTTATTTATATAGCGCCTTTCCCATGCTCAAGGCACTTAGTGTGCTTTATACATTTAACAAGCTGAGATCAGGAGTATCTGTAAATGAATGATTGATTGTAATACGTTTGCCACATGGGCACACGGCCAATCTATGGGAGCCAGAATTCTGGCTGGGTTGTAGGGGATGAAATACTTATTTCTATCAATGATATGCAAATCAGTTTATAACTTTTATGTAATGCGTTTTTATCTGGATTTTTGGTTGATATTCTGTCTCTCTCCATTAAAATGAAACTACCATAAAAATTATAGACTGTTCATTTCTTTGTAAGTGAACAAACTTACAAATTCAGCAGGGGATCAAATACTTATTTCCCTAACTGTAATCAACAAATACTTGTGATAATAATAAATTACAGGCTTTTTTTCACCTTTACTAGGATTCTAAATAACCAACAATATTTAAGTAAATACCATTGTATCAATGAAATCTTTGAAAATGTACGATCTATAATGCACTTTTTAACCAAGGTTTGATTGCTTGCAGGGTTGTTAAAACAATCAAAAGTATTGACAGCATCGATTTTAACATTTTAAAATTACTCCAGTACTCATTTTTCATGGTATCAATTCTACAGCCTGCATTACAAATGCACCTTCAGTTTGCCAAAGTTCAAGTTGAAGATCCATTTCTATCCACCCACAGGGGTTAATAAGATGGCAATTTCATCAGCCCTGGAGCAAGCTTAACTGAAAAAGAGGGCAGATGGAATGGCATCTGGAAATGCTTTGGCATTGTGGCAAATGAGGATGGAAAAACACTATGTAAGATACGCAAGCAAGCCAAAACAAAAAATTTCTCAAGTTAACTTATTTCTAAATTACAGAAACATTAATAAATATAAACCTGTAAACTGCTGAGTTTGAAGTAGGGATGTGAGGTTTGTGCTTTTTTACAGATTAAAACCTTTCTGCAGCCAGCTAAATGTTTAACAAATCAAGACAGGAGTCTTCAATTATTTTTACCTGCAAATCAATTCTGTTCTGTGCTTTTCATTTGGAGCAACATCTTTAGCTCTAGAACGCTGTTGCTTCGTTGATTTTTAAACCCTCGCCACAAAGTTTGCTTGTGAAGATGCAGGTTCAGTTTCATGCTCCCATCTCACATTTGGGAGCTCTTGAACCCAACACCGTTGGTAATGTAACTGGATGAGCTGGATAGTGTGGACACCAACGAAGCAAGGGGATGGTGCAAAAAGGCACAAGAGTGCTTTTATTAAAAACAATTCTAAACATTGTTCAAATAAATGGTGCAGTTTTTCAAAATGTCAAATAAATAAATAATCCATTAAAACTGTGAAGAATATGGAGGTTAAAATCCAATAAATAAATCCTTTAAAAATAAGGTTAAAACAATGGCTGGAAGCAGTCTTTTAAAAACAAAACCTGGTGCCTTCTTCTACTGGCAACTCTCCTGCTTCTCCCATCCGGGCCATGCACCAGGGGAGTCGCCCTACATACAGCCGACCTTTTCATTCTAGTCTGTAGCCTTGTCGTCCCTGGCTCTGTAGGGCTCTCCAGACTGACTTGGGTTCCCCAGTGACCAGGGCGCTCATGCTGGGGCTTCCACCTCCCAAGCCTCTTGACTCCCGCTACCTTATGCGGCGAGCCAACCACCCTCTGATCACTTCTGATCTTCCAAAGTGCTCAGCAGGAGTGACCACTTCGTACTGTCCTCCAGGTGTTGGCCAAACACCCCGCTAGAGCTCACTTCCCAGCTGCCTTCTCTGATCAGCGAGCCTGCCCTCTCGCTCGCTCACTCGCTCTCTCTCACGCACGCATGCACGCACGCACCGACTCCTTCACTTCCAGCGTCGTCTTCTTCTTTCACCTCCTCTAACCTGCATTCTTTCAATCATTCTCATGGCCACTGCTGCAGTAGGGCTAGACACAGAAACTCAAAATCTCATGCATGTACTATAGGTCAAATTGGTATGCATACATGATCCACATAGACCTTATTATTGGCCACACCCCTTACCAAAAATTGTTCCTGCAGCCTTTTAAGGCACTATAACTTTTCAGTACTTAACTACATAAACAGTGACACTATTCCTCCGAGTGCTCATAAACTTCTAGCTGTGCTTCAGTGCGTGTATTTAATATGTCATAATTCACATGCATCCTAAAAAAAGCACACCTCAAAGAAAAACACGTTAACGTGCTTGACTTTCTTTCAAAAACTATAAAACTTACAAAGACATCATAGTTTATAATCGATGGAATGAGCCCATAAACTGTCAATAGTCATGGACCAAGAGGAGCTGCACAATAAAAACACATAACAACAAGGGATGGTGCAATGTAATCCTAGTGCTTTCATTTAAATCCAAACAGGGTGAAAACAGTAAAGGTGCAACTTTCATTATAAATAAATAAATACTCTATATAAACGCTGATGTTCTCAAGAAGAGGTTAAAACCAATAAATAAATAGTACAGACATAAAAACAAGGTTAAAACCACTGGCGGAATCCATTTCTTAAAGAAATTCTGGCACCACGGTGCTTCCATTATCTAACCAACGTCTCCTCTACTTACCCTTTAGGGGTCAATGCAGGTATAGAAGATGTCCACCAACAGACGTAGTCAACCATTAAAACAGACTCAGGTTCTTGCTATCATTCCAGGCATTCAGTGGGTCGCTGCACCGAATGATGTTCCCATCTCCCACCACTGCTCTTCAGCCATTACCTGGGAGACATCCGAAATGGAAAATTGTTCCTGCTCCCTAGTATGCTCAAAAAGAGCATCCTATGCCCCTTAAGCGCTGGCCATGCCATCCTCTCAGGCACATACTTGACCACCTGCTTTCTCTCCTACACAGCAGTGGTTCCACCACGATTCTGCCACTCCTACTCTTCACTTTCATTTCAACCTCCATTTTTCTCGGTTTCGCTGTTTTTCTTTTCCCCTATTTCCTGCTCATGTTCTCCTTATTACCTCCATGGTCATATCATCCTAATTACAACCCATGGAGAGTCAATAAAGAAATTGGAATCAACTGCTCCATTACCTGCAAGCGCAATCAGCCCCAATCTCCCCATTAAACATCCTTGGGCTGTACGAACATGCACACCCAGTGAGTCTGAGCCATACTGTTTTTATTTAAAACCTGCGCATAGCAATGAACCCTAACTTGCATCACCAAAAAATTGTTTTAATTTCTGCATAGCCTTGAAGTGCATTAATGGTCTGTCTGTGTAATACTTTTTTGAACAACTGTTTACAAAAGAGCACATCACTGTTCTTTATTCTTGAAAGTTTAATGTTTGTTTTTAATATTTTTTATGTGTACTGTTTACAAAAGGTTGCAATATTCATTTAATGACATTTGTATGATTTCATTGTACTACCTCAGTAACAGTATTTGTTTTCATCAATGTGAAAAAAAACTGTTGACCAGATTTAAAATTTGCTTTTTACTGATTACAGAACTTTACTCTTACATTTTACAAAAGATTGAACTACTTGAAATATTTGCATTTAATTACTAACATTTCTATTTGTTTTCATCGTTGTCAAGATTGCATAATTGCAATTTACTTAAATAAATGTTAAATTGAGTTACATTATATACTGTCTTGGGTATCAAAAATTGTATTGAATTTCAAAACCTTTACTAGTACAGTAATCCCTCCTCCATCGCGGGGGTTGCGTTCCAGAGCCACCCGCGAAATAAGAAAATCCGCGAAGTAGAAACCATATGTTTATATGGTTATTTTTATATTGTCACGCTTGGGTCACAGATTTGCGCAGAAACACAGGAGGTTGTAGAGAGATAGGAATGTTATTCAAACATTGCAAACAAACATTTGTCTCTTTTTCAAAAGTTTAAACTGTGCTCCATGACAAGACAGAGATGACAGTTCAGTCTCACAATTAAAAGAATGCAAACATATCTTCCTCTTCAAAGGAGCAAATAAATCAATAGTGCTGTTTGCTTTCAAGTATGCGAAGCACCGTGGCACAAAG
The DNA here is from genome assembly GCF_900747795.2 of Erpetoichthys calabaricus. NCBI lineage: Eukaryota > Metazoa > Chordata > Cladistia > Polypteriformes > Polypteridae > Erpetoichthys > Erpetoichthys calabaricus. The sequence goes on from NC_041396.2 coordinate 187,445,160, forward strand.
CTGTTGAAGGCGGCAGCTCACACCCCCTCCGTCAGGAGCAGAGAAATAGAGAGAGAGAGACAGATAAAAAAATCAATACGTGCCCTTTGAGCTTTTAAGTATGCGAAGCACCGTGCAGCATACTTAAAAGCTGCACACAGAAGGTAGCAAAGTGAAGATAATCTTTCAGCATTTTTAGACGAGCGTCCGTATCGTCTAGGTGTGCGAACAGCCCCCCTGCTCAATCCCCCTACGTCAGGATCAGAGATAGTCAGCGCAAGAGAGAGAGAAAGAAAAGTAAGTTGGGTAGCTTCTCAGCCATCTGCCAATAGCGTCCCTTGTATGAAATCAACTGGGCAAACCAACTGAGGAAGCATGTACCAGAAATTAAAAGACCCATTGTCCTCAAAAACCCGCGAAACAGCGAAAAATCCGCGATATATATTTAAATATGCTTACATATAAAATCCGCGATGGAGTGAAGCCGCGAAGGGCGAAGCGCGATATAGCGAGGGATCACTGTATTACATTTTGGTACTGTGCCAATCCTAATTTCTTGCCTACCACAATGATCATTTCCAACCTTTTTTTCAAATCTAATAATTACACCTATTTTTTGTTACTCAGTATGAAAATATAATTAACTTCTTTTAAGTGGATTATATGACTGTCTATATAAAGGTTTTATTCTTGTTGTAAATTTGCATTAAATATGATAACCAATGTCTGTGAAGATACTCAGTCATCCAGGTGAAATTATCTGGTAGTTGAGTCATGGCAAACTGGACTTCTTTCTTGTTAGGTAGATATGTTTCACTGCTCATCCAAGCAGCTTCGTCAGTCTGAGGAATGTTGTTAGAGACCACAATTCACAGGTCTACTTCAAACACACTAACACACTGAGACAGAGACTCGTCCACCCCAAAGACCGGATACTGAAACAGAAGAAGAGCAATGTAATATATGCCGTTCAATGCAGCGAAGAGTGTCCTGAACTGTACATTGGAGAGACCAAACAGCCGCTACACAGGAGGATGGCCCAGCACAGAAGGAGTAACAACTTGGGGCCGGAATCAGCTGTGTACCTCCATTTGAAGGACAAAGGACACTCTTTTGAGGACATTAACGTCCAGATATTGGATAGAGAAGACAAGTGGTTTGAGAGAGGGGTGAGGGAAGCTTTGCATGTGCAAATCCACAACCCCTCACTCAACAGAGGTGGAGGCCTTAGGCATAACCTGTCTTCAATTTATTATGCTGGTGGACCACTTTTAACATCCCACTCTATGTGTGTAGGAGGGGCTGTTAAAAAGGTGTGACGGTTACATCTACCCACACCTCCCCCTTCCTTTGTTTTACTCAACAAGCCTAATCAGGGCAGGTGTGACAGTATGGGATCCTCAAAGCAACTCTCAAAAGATTTGAAAACAAAGATTGTTCAGTATCATGGTTTAGGGGAAGGCTACAAAAAGCTATCTTAGAGGTTTAATCTGTCAGTTTCAACTGTAAGGAATGTAATCGGGAAATGGAAGGCCACAGGCACAGTTGCTGTTAAACCCAGGTCTGGCAGGCCAAGAAAAATACAGGAGCGGCATATGTGCAGGTTTGTGTGAATGGTTACAGACAACCCGCAGATCACCTCCAAAGACCTGCAAGAACATCTTGCTGCAGATGGTCTATCTGTACATCGCTCTACAATTCAGCACAATCTGCACAAAGATCATCTGTATGGCAGGGTGATGAGAAAGAAGCCTTTTCTGCACTCACGCCACAAACAGAGTTGCTTCTCGTATGCAAATGCTCATTTAGACAAGCCAGATTCATTTTGGAACAAAGTGCTTTGGACTGAGGAGACAAAAATTGAGTTATTTGGTCATAACAAAAAGCGCTTTGCATGGCGGAAGAACATCGCATTCCAAGAAAAACTCCTGTTACCTACCGTCAAATTTGGTGGAGGTTCCATCATGCTGTGGGGCTGTGTGGCTAGTTCAGGGACAGGGACCCTTGTTAAAGTTGAGGGTCGGATGAATTCAACCCAATATCAACAAATTCTTTAGGATAATGTTCAAGCATCAGTCACAAAGTTGAAGTTACGCAAGGGTTGGATATTCCAACAAGACAATGACCCAAAACACATTTTGAACTCTACAAAGGCATTCATGCAGAGGGAGAAGTTGGCTTTTTATTGTACAGCACTTTGGTCAGCCTTGATGTTGTTTTTAAAGTGCTTTATAAATAAATAAATGCAATGTTCTGGAATGGTCGTCACAGATCCCTGACTTGAATATCATCGAAAATCTATGGGATGATTTGAAGCAGGCTGTCCATGCTCGACAGCCATCAAATTTAACTGAACTGGACAGATTTTGTATGGAAGAATGGTCAAAAATACGTCCATCCAGAATCCAGACACTCGTCAGTCTATAGGAGGTGTCTAGAGGCTGTTATATTTGCAAAAGGAGGCTCAACTAAGTATTGATGTAATATCTCTGTTCGGGGGCCCAAATTTATTCACCTGTCTAATTTTGTTATGATACATATTATCATGTATGTATCAACTAATATATATCTTATATATTATCAGATATAAGCCCGCTTATTGCTGACATCATTAATCACTCTCTCCAGAGCGGCTTAGTCCCACTGGCCTTGAAAACCGCAAAAAATTAGACCTCATTTAAAAAAATCCTCTTTGGATCCTGAAGTGATAGCAAACTATCGTCCGATCTCCAACCTTCCATTTTTGTCTAAGGTTTTGGAAAAGGCTGTTTTGGTTCAGCTTCAGGATCACCTCAAAAAATTCAATCTGTTTGAAAAATTTCAGTCTGGTTTCTGAACTTCTGACAGCACAGAGACAGCCTTGATCAGAGTCACCAATGACCTCCTGATGGCTGCTGACCAGGGCTCTCCATCATTCCTTATCCTCCTGGACCTTACAGCTGTATTTGATACGGTAGATAATAATATTCTCCTTCATCATCTTCACTATACAATTGGACTTTCTGGCATTGCTTTTGAGTGGTTCAAGTTCTATCTTACTGACAGGACTGAGTATGTGGCCTTGGGGGATGCTAAATCTCATACCCACACTGTCACCTGTGGAGTCCCACAAGGATCAGCCCTTGGGCCGACCCTCTTTAATATCTATATACTACCCCTGGGTTTCATTCCATAGCTATGCTGATGATACGCAGCTCTATGTGAGACTGGATTCGACAGTACTGCAGGTGAGGGGACGATGGCGCACGCATGTTGTTGCCGCTCCTCCCTGTTAACAACACTTTTCGTAAAATTCGCCTTAATTCTACACTTTCTTACGCTTGTTTTATTTCTTTTATTGTACGTATAGTTCGTGGATACAGCTGACTCAAATTGTATGGATTTGGCTTAATATTTACAGATTTTATGGACTCTACTACAGCTAAGTCTGTGGATCACGGGACGAGAACCTACAAACATTTCTTTGTACCTGGTGATCTAGGACCTCGGATGATCTGTCTCCGTGATTATATTATATTCGCTATGCTGATCTGCTCCCGTTTCATCTTACAGTACTCTACGACTGGGAACTGATCTGATGTTCATACTAACCTGGCTTATGGCTCTGGGGCGATCACGCCTGAAATTACCAAGTGTTACTGTTTGTGGCTGTGTATTGGAACTTCCAAATCCTGCTACCTCCTCCTGCTATGCTTTCTGCTGCTTGCTATTGCCACTCACCTATGGTACCACACCCGCCTGTCCTACCGGTTCTGCTGTGCTGTGCTGGTTCTCCACTGCTATTCAGATAAGTATTGCCCAGTATCATGCTAAAATACTCTCATGACAAACTCCTTCTTATTAAACAGTTTGTCCAGAGCAAATGGTCTGACTGGAACATCCTAAAGGACGCCGGTATATTGCAGTGCCCGAAATATATACATCGCGGGTCAGGTTGCCACCACCGCCGGGCTGCGAATGAAAAGACCACCGGCAGCATTTGCTCAGGAATATGCCGTCCTTCTCATGACCCTGGAAATAGAAGTGTCCGCGTGCCAAATTTGCATTATGTGGAAATAAACCCTGATCGCGGCTCTGTGCAAAAAGAAGCATCATTAACTAATATTGCACTGTTTAATTTGAGATCTCTTAATGGCAAAGCATTGGTGCTGTCAGAACTCATCACTGACACCAAACTTGATATTCTGTGTTTAATGGAGACTTGGTAAAAGCCAAACGAATTTGCGTCTCTCACAGAGGTGACTCTAATTGGTTTCACTCTCCACACAGAGCTTCGCAGCTCTAGACAAGGCGGTGGTCTTGCAGCAATTGTCAGAGCAGACTTAAACATTAAACAAATCCCAATTGACTGTCCATTGTCGTTTGAGTGCCTGGCTCTTAAATTAATAACGAAATCAGGTCCTGTCTCACTCATTGTTCTTTATCGTCCCCCAAAATACAATGCATCCTTCTTTTCTGATCTGATTGAACTTTTGACCCACCTAAACTCTTACTCTCAGAGAATTATCCTTCTTGGTGATTTCAACATCCATATTGACACCCCCACATCTAAACTGAGAAATGAATTCCTATCCTTACTGGACTGTTTTAACTTGACACAACATGTTGATTTTCCAACCCACTCTGGCGGTCATATACTGGATCTGATCTGCACTTCTGGACTATCTGTTGCCAACATTTACAGCACTGATTTGGGTCTCTCTGACCATAAAGCAGTATTTTTCACTGTTTCACTGCCTTTCCCTCCTCTTACCTGTAAATGACAAATTTCTTACAGAAACCTTAAAAGTATCTGTCCCTCTATCCTTTCTGGATCCATTTCTGATCTTTTACTATCTGCACCTATTCCGTCAACACTAGATAGTCTTGTTGACCACTATAACTCAGCCCTTCATTCAGCATTAGATAAAACAGCTCCTTTAAAACATAAGGAGGTTTCCTTTAAACGTTCAGCTCCTTGGTATAATTCAGAATTGCGATCTATGAAAGCAGCTGGCCGATACCTTGAGAGAATGTCACGTAAGACTGGCCTCACCGTGCACATCCAGGCTTTTTCTGACCACCAAAGAGCTTACAGAGAAGCACTAACTTCTGTCAAGAACACCCATTATGGCAGAATAATAGAAAATGGCCACGATAACCCAAGGGTTTTGTTCTCTGTAGTTAATAAACTACTCAAACCCACATCTGGCCCAACTACCTCTTCTACTGAAGTCTGTGAGGAATTCCTCCACTTTTTCCGTAACAAAATTAAAGATCTAAATAATTCAACTAACATAAATATATCATCTGTTTATATCTCTCCCTTTTTCCCACTCCACCCAGCTCCTTCTCTAAGTTCTCACCAGTCACATCTGCGTTTGTTAATAACCTGCTTTGTAAGATGAGGCCGATTACTTGTGTACTGGACCCCATCCCCACCACACTACTTAAATCCTGCCTTCATGCCATAATCCCGACTGTTACAACAATAATAAAATCATCCCTTGACACTGGCTCTGTGCTGCTGACTTTTAAAATTGCTTCTGTAACCCCAATGCTAAAAAGGTCTGGTCTTGATGCTGACAATCTTAACAATTTCCGGCCTATTTCCCACTTACCTTTCCTGTCAAAAGTTCTCGAGTGTGTTGTAGCTTCCCAACTCACCAATTACTTAACCTCTAATAGTCTGATGGAACCCTTTCAGTCTGGTTTCAGGGCACGGCACAGCTGTGAAACTGTTCTGCTATGGGTAACCAATGATTTGCTTATGGCAGCAGACTCTGGACAAACCAGCATATTAATTCTATTAGACCTCAGTGCAGCATTTGACACTTTCAGACATGACATTCTACTGTCCAGAATGGAGAACATGCTGGGTATCTGTGGCACTGCCCTCCAGTGGTTCAAGTCCTATCTGACTGATAGGCAAGAGTTTGTTAGTCTTGGCAACAGCAGATCTAGCTCAGCGCCAGTCACACAAGGAGTCCCTCAGGGCTCTGTCCTCAGTCCTCTGCTTTTCTGTATTTACATGCTTCCTCTTGGCCATATTATCTGTAGCTATGGACTGGGTTATCATTTTTATGCAGATGACACTCAACTCAAAATCTTGGTGTCATTTTTGATTCCTCAATCTCTTATTCCGCCCACATAAATCACATTAAGAAACTTTCTTACTTTCACCTCCGTAACATATCCCGTGTTCGCTCCTTCCTCTCCTTCTCTAATGCTGAGAAACTTGTCCATGCTTTTATCACATCCCGCATCGATTATTGTAATTCCCTACTGGTAGGTGCCCCTTCTAATCTTCTATCACAGCTCCAGCTTATTCAAAACTCAGCTGCAGGAGTCCTCACTCGAACCAGCAGCAGCGAGCACATCACACCCATCCTGTTCCGTCTTCACTGGCTCCCTGTGTCTTACAGAATCGAATATAAAATCCTACTAATAACCTACAAAGCCTTAAATAACCTCACGCCAAACTACATCAGTGGCCTTCTCCATCACTATGTGCCTGCCGCACACTAAGATCCTCTGATTCTGGCAATCTTGTTGTACCCCACACTAATCTACACTCCATGGGTGACAGGGCCTTCAGCTGTATAGCGCCCAGACTCTGGAATGACCTACCGAAATTAATCAGGTCAGCTGACTCCATGAATTCTTTTAAAAAACAACTCAAAACTCATCTGTTCAGGAAGGCTTTTAGCTCTACTTGACTTTATTACCCTTCTCTCAGTTTACTTCTCTGTCAAGATGCTCATGTAACCTGTATGTGTGTGTGTGCTAGACCACCAAAGATGTTGTCTGTTTTTTTTTTTTTCTGAATTCACTGTAGTAATCTTCTTTACTTATTTATCTGGTTTGTACAATGCTATATACTGTATACCCTGCCATTCTTTATTATATTCTGTAAGTGCCTTGAGAATGGGAAAGGCGCTATATAAATAAAATGTATTATTATTATTATTCTCTTACACCTTCATCAACTTTTTCCTCTTGCTTGAATGAGATTGAGGCCTGGATGTCCAAGAACTTCCTCAAGCTTAACAGCACCAAAACTGAAGCTCTTTTAATTGGCACCTCTCATCAACTTCGTTCCTCTGTAAATTGTATTTCCTTTTCTGACCGTACCATTACCCTCTACCCTTCTGTTACAAATCTGGGTGTCAAGTTAGACTCCCATCTGTCATTTGATATACATATCCATCCCCTTTGTAAAATTGCATTCCTTCATCTCCGAAACATAGCCAAACTCCGTCCCTACCTCTCCCTCTGTGATGCTGAAAAGCTGGTTCATGCCTTTGTCTCATCCAGACTGGACTATTGTAATGTACTCCTCATCGGGATACCCAACAAGAGCCTTCAAAAGCTCCAAGAAATTCAAAATAGTGCTGCAAGAATCCTGATGAGGGTGCGTAAATAAACATATTTCACCAATCCTTCGGTCACTTCATTGGCTCCCTATCCATCTCCGTATCGAATACAAACTCTGTTTGTTTACTCACCAGTGTATCCATGGAAATGCTCCACAATATCTTAAAGAACTCCTTATATTACAATTCACTACAAGAAACTTCCGTTTTACAAATACCCACCGCCTTTGCCCCCCTGTGACCAAACTTCATACAATGGGTGACCGAGCCTTTGCAGCCGCTGCTCCACAGCTCTGGAATGCCCTACCAGAGAGCCTGAGAACACAGCTGATTGTGGGCTGTTTTAAAAAACAGCTAAAGACTTTTCTATTTAGGAAAGCATATTAACAAGAATTCTATAATTATTGTTGCTTTATCTGTGTTTTTATCTTGCCTTTGTTTAATCTTTTTATGTTGCACTTTGAGATTTACTGCTAATGTAAAGTGCCCCTATAAATAAAATGCATTATCATTATTATTGCATATTTTCTGTTAATCCAGTAAACTTAATGTCACTGCTGAAATACTACTGTTTCCATAAGGCATGTCGTATATTAAAAGGATGTTGCTACTTTGAAAGCTCAGCCAATGATAAACAAAAATCCAAAGAATTAAGAGGGGTTCCAAAACTTTTTCATATGACTGTAAATATGTCACTATATTTGAAATCACACTGCAATATGCATTACATTGACTATATACCATTAAAATGAAGGAGTTTTGTTATTTTTAAATAACTAGGAATTAAAATGAATTATCTAAAAATTAGCAAAAGTATCACTGATAAGGAAAGTTATGAACTCTCATATGTTAACCAAAAAATAATCTTTAAAATAACTTATTATTGCTTTATAATCTCAAAACTTGAATAGTATAAACTGTAAACTTAAATATCAGTATTAATTTTTTAAAAAAAAGCTATTTCTGAAGAAAAAAAATTGCAGTAATATTCTGCTAAGAAAACCCCTAGGTGATAAGAAAAACACTTGAAATATGATATCAAGCTGTATGATATGATGTACCTCTTGAACCTTTGTAGTGTCTGTGGTGTCTGATAATTTCACAGGTGTAGACCGCTGTGATCCTGTTCCTTCTTCCTCCTTGTCTGTGCCTGAGTCATCCTCAGAACTGCTTGAGACTGCTTCCTCTGTAGGAGGTGGGGGTGCACTTGCTGCTGTTTTACGCTGCAGAACTGCCTCCTCCTTGTTGCTTTTGTTGCTGGAAAGTGAAAAAATGATCATTTTTATGCTTAAAGTACATATCCATTTTCATTATCTGCACTTTGAAATACAATACTTCAATCATGGAATACTATTTGCCACATTATTAAAATGAACTGTTCACTAAGGAAAATATCTTAGAAAACAATGTAAACCATCTAATTATCTTAACATTAAAAGTTTGTTTCTTTTCAAAAATCATCAGAAGGAAGTAAAGCACAGTGAGCTTACTGAAACCCAGTTAGACTTAAAATTAAATATATATTGTAAGTTAATGGACGCTTGGTGGCGCTATTGCCCCGTGAAACCCAACAGACAGATGCAGACACTGGTTTAAAAGCACCCAGAAGTATTTTAATATTCTTCAATAAAGTGCCCAAAAGCACCTCCACCACCATAAACAATAAATAAATAATTAATTAATCACAAATAACCAATCCTCCATTTCCAGCTGCTCCATCACACTCCCTCCCAACTCCGGCTCAGCTTGCTGGGTTTCAACCAGTCCTTTAAATAGTACTTGACCCGGAAGTGCTCCTGTTCTTCTGTCCATGTGATTCCATAGCACTTCCAGGTCAGACGAAGACTTGTGTTTTTCTTCAGCCTGGAAGTACTTCTGTTTCTCCATCCTCGTGACTGGGGAGTACTTCCGGGCTACCGGGAAAATAGAAATCCTCGCGTCTCCCTGCAGTGTCCCACGATGGCACCCACGACACCCAGCAGGGCTGTGAAGCCGAACTCCATCTTCCATGGTGCCTTGCGGGAATCCGGGGCACCTCCATGCTGCAGGGAAGACGCCATCTAGCGTCTTGGATGTGTCGGCTGGGATAAGCTGCCGGCCGTCTATCACAATATATATACAGTACTGTGCAAACGTTTTAGGCAGGTGTGAAAAAAATGCTGTAAACAAAGAATGCTTTCAAAAATGGAAGTGTTAATCATTTATTTTCATCAATCAACAAAATGCAGTGAATGAACAAAAGAGAAATCTAAATCAAATCAATATTTGGTGTGACCACCCTTTGCCTTCAAAACAGCATCAATTCTTCTAGGCACACTTGCACACAGTTTTTGAAGGAACTTGGCTGGTAGGTTGTTCCAAACATCTTGGAGAACTAACCATAGATCTTCTGTGGATGTAGGCTTCCTCATATCCTTCTGTCTCTTCATGTAATCCCAGACACACTTGATGATGTTGAGATCAGGGCTCTGTGGGGGCCATACCATCACTTCCAGGACTTCTTGTTCTTCTTTACGCTGAAGATAGTTCTTAATGACTTTAGCTGTATGTTTGGGGTCGTTGTCCTGCTGCAGAATAAATTTGGGGCCAATCATACGCCTCCCTGATGGTATTGCATGATGGATAAGTATCTGCCTGTATTTCTCAGCATTGTGAGCACCATTAATCCTGACCAAATCTCCAACTCCATTTGCAGAAATGCAGCCCCAAACATTCAAGGAACCTCCACCATGCTTCACTGTTGCCTGCAGACACTCATTAATGTACCGCTCTCCAGCCCTTCCACGAACAAACTGCCTTCCGCTACAGCCAAATATTTAAAATTTTGATTCATCAGTCCAGAGCACCTGCTGCCATTTTTCTGCACCCCAGTTCCTAGGTTTTCGTGCATACTTGAGTCGCTTGGCCTTGTTTCCACGTCGGAGGTATGGCTTTTTGGCTGCAACTCTTCCATGAAGACCACTTCTGGCCAGACTTCTACGGACAGTAGATGGGTGTACCTGGGTCCCACTGGTTTCTGCCAGTTCTGAGCTGATGGCACTGCTGGACATCTTCCGATTTTGAAGGGTAATAAGTTTGATGTGTCTTTCATCTGCTGCACTGTTTCCTTGGCCGACCACTGCGTTTACGATCCTCAACGTTGCCCGTTTCTTTGTGCTTCTTCAAAAGAGCTTGAACAGCACATCTTGAAACCCCAGTCTGCTTTGAAATCTTTGTCTGGGAGAGACGTTGCTGATGCAGCATAACTACTTTGTGTCTTGTTGCTGTGCTCAATCTTGCCATGACATGAAACTGTCTTCCACAACCTCACCTTGGTAGCAGAGTTTGGCTGTTCCTCACCTAGTTTTAAGCTTCCTACACAGCTGTTTCTGTTTCAGTTAATGACTGTGTTTCAAACTACGTGCGACATTGATGATCATTAGCACCTGTTTGGTATAATTGGTTGATCATACACCTGACTATAATCCTACAAAATCCCTGACTTTGTGCAAGTGTACCTATAAGAATTGATGCTGGTTTGAAGGCAAAAGGTAGTAACACCAAATATTGATTTGATTTAGATTTTTCTTTTGTTCGCTCACTTTGCATTTTGTAAATTGATAACAATAAACAATCTTTATATTTCTGAAAGCATTCTTTGTTTACAGCATTATTTCACACCTGCCTAAAACTTTTGCACAGTACTGTATATAATATATATAAAATCTTATTTTTTAGATAACAAAAAAGCAAGATTTAATGTAATGTAAAGTCTCATTCTAATACAAGCGTTAGGAAAAGAAGCAATCTCAAGATATTTTGTTTTTGCAATGTTTGGAATATTTAATTTTTATGATTTTTTTTTAAATTACAATTCAGAAAATAAACCAAAAGGAAAAGTTTAAAATCAAAAGTAACAAAGTGGAATATAACCTTGCTAACATTTACCAGAATCTTTCCTTCAGGTCATGACTGGAAAATGACTGTTGACTTGGGAAGACAACTGCAGTGTCCAACTACACATTGTAATGACTACCCTCAGACCAGATCCAGTTCTATAGTCAGACTCCACAAAACATACTATTCTAGTACAGCATGAAACAGTGCCTCACGAGGTACACCTTGACGAAAACTTTTCACATATAAAGGGCTAATCATACAGTGCAGGTAGTCTGAATGGAGGGCAAGGTACTTGTCTGTTAAAGTTGGATGAAGGAGGTTCACAGCACATTCACAATCACTAGCTTGAGACCTCATCACATTGCCATTGAATAAGTGTTTTTTTGCTTTGTGCCCTCCCCCACCATAACCTATCATCTAAGTGAGAGAAGCGATAGCTTAAGATTCGTCAAAACTTTGATTTCCGATTTTCGACAGATCTCAAAGTTTTAGGGTTAGATTACAAAAACATCAAAAACTCAGTGATGGGTGTGTGTCTGTCTGTCACAGTTTCTTGAGGATGGTCTACAGCTAAAACGGCTGGATGGAAAAATACCAAACTCTAAACTTAAACCTATTATGAGATGGTAATCAGCTGATTAGTTGTTAAGCCAAATCATGCAAGAGAAAGAGGCACTCTAGAAGAACCCTCAAATACAGTAATTCTGCAATTAATTATGAATTCTTCTCATTGATTGCTATCGTAATGATCTATTTTATGATCAGAAAGATCTGCATCACAGCGGTAAATAATTATTGAAATGTTATAGAATAGTTCGGGAAATTTGGTTCTAAGGGTGCAAAACATGCTGACACTCACATATGAATTTTAGTTTTAAGGTATTTTTTACTTTTAGTTTATTTTTTGTTCTTTGTTTTACGGTTTCTAGTATTATCAAAAATGTAAGAATAAAATAGGTAATATGCTATAATGATGTATGTAATTTTTTACTTTAACAGGTAATACATTTAAACAACTGGTTATTAAATTTAAAAAATGCTTTCATTTTTATTTTTGAGATTCCTTTTGCAAGCAGTAGGATCACCACACACATACCGTCTTATTTTATGTTAATCTTTCATATTTGCTGACACTGACAATGTCATCTATTCATTCGCAAACTTGGAAAGTGCATTTTCTTAAAGAAATTCTTACTTAGGTTATTTTTAACTATTGAAGTTACTACTTCAACTGTCTTAATAACAGTAATAATAGAAACAGAAATGCAAGTTTTCCATGTATAAAGTGTATTTTATGTACTAGCATAATCACAGGTCATTCTCTTAATAATCAACATGCGAAACCTGGAGAGCTTTCTATGACCCTCAACTGGGTGAATTAAACTTAACAACACATGCAGGAATAAACACATTTTAGCAATTAAGAATGCTTAATGACACACTTCAAATATCCAGTTATAAAACAATTTCTGCCATTATGCAAACTCAAGTGAATGTACACATGGGTAGAACATGCAAACTCTATACAGGCCCCTCTTCAAATTTGAGAGCCTCTCGAACCTGACACCATCGATAGTCATGATTGGGATGAGCAATACAAATAAGAACACCACATGAATCAAGATGAAGGTGCAAAAGTGTTCAGTGCTTTTATTAAAAACAATCCAAACAAGTGTTCAAAAGTGCAGTGCGTAAAAATATTCAATAAATAAATAATTCAATAAAAACAGGTGCAAAACATGGAGGTGAAAATCAAAACAAATCTTAATTAAAACAAGGTTAAAATCCATTGGCCTTCTTCTTCTTCTAATACTGGCAGCTCCTCTGCTTATCCCGTGCAGGCCTTGCAACAGACAAGTCGCCTTACCGACAGAATATATAGCATTTCAAGATACATGGATCAAAAGATGTAAAAGTAGTGCTTATTTTTACCTAATTCATTTTATCTATACTTAAGGGGTTCTCTTACTTTTTCAAAACCTCTTTAGTGCTCCATTTTTGCCTTAGTACTTTAAGCATGTGCTAATATGTGCTTATTTCGCTTTTTAATCCAGAGCTATCTTGTTTTCTTTAACACTATGAGATAAAGCATTAAACACCCAGTGTCAGGTAAACTCATTATTTACAAATGGAAAGGACTGGGAGTAGGACAAAAAGAATGTAAAACAAGTACTGTAATTATAATTCTGTTCTTTAAACAGAAAAACAAAAGTATTGAAAAAAGATTATTTTGCATTTTTGTAGCTAATTGTATTTTTCAAATGGATCAAGACATGCCATAACAAATTTATTAATAATTAAGGCAATAGACTGCGTGTGACATTTATTTATTTAGACAGCAATTTGACATTGATTTCAGAGCTTTCTAGGAAAAGTATTCCTGCGATGCTGTGTATAGGTGACTGACCGACCAACCATGTAACTGAATGGAAGGATGCAAAATGACGTAGTGTATAATGTTCTAATAAACCAATCATTTCACAGTGTTACGAACTGCAAAATGTGTACAGGTCTTTGCATAAAATACATCGTTAAACATTCGCTACTCGTAAATGTGCCAAGAAATGACCACTGAAGATGATTTGTGATGATTTGCTTCCAACATCCATCTCCTCAAAGTTGTACAGGCTGCAGCAACAGGTACTTGTATAACTGAGGCAACTAACAAACTCATACCACAAAGAAGGAAAACTGAAATAGAAAAAATATAGCAAATACAAAAGAATGATTACGTGCTAATCTCATTAAAGTCCATTAAACATTCTGGTGATCTGCCCTCCTTAACCTAATAAAGTAAAAGGACAGCCTTAATAAATTGTGCAAATAAATAACAAATTTCATTAACAGGTATAAAGAGGGCACACTGGCCTCCCAGGACCGGAGTTTCCTCTTAACTGACAGCTCCATCAATAGCATCCTTTTCCCAATACAGTAGACCCCCGCGAAGTTGCGGTTCAGAGTTCGCAGTCATTCAGGGGTTTTTCCTTAGAACTTATCTAATAATTGTTAGCAGAAACCACAAATATCCTCCACAATTTTAATGGCTTTTTTCAAGGCAATACTGTACTGTAGAGAGAACAGGAAGCAACTGTAGAGGAAATGCGGCTTGGGATGGTGAAAGTAGCCAATAGAATTTGAAACTGCAACTCCCAGCAGCCCCTGCAGTGGCTCTGATTGGTCTTCTGCTGAGGGTACTGGGGTTGTCGGGGTCAAAGGATGTCAGCGTGGCTTTTAAAAAGGGGGCCAGTGACCAAGAGCCAAAAAAAAAAGTTTTTGTAATTTGTGTTTCAAGTTCCTGTCTCTCTGCCTGCCATCTGTTGGGTTACCTGTACTTATTCGTTTTGTCCTGGATCATTTCATGTTTGGCCTGGATTATCTGCTGTCTGCCTGTGTACATGAGGACTGTAAGTGGATTCATGGCCATCCTGCAAAGAAAGAAGCGCTCCTGAACCCGTCTTCACCATTTCAGGAACTGGCAGTAGGACTACCTTTACATTCCCATTCAAAGTGCGGATCTCTGGACTATCTATTTTCATCATTACATTTCATCCATTGCCGTTTTTCATGAACGTTTTTCATGATTTACTGTGTGTGTTTTGTTGGTGCTTTGTTGTATTTAATGTGTAATCACTGTAAGGGGAACAGGGGTGGTATCGTTGTTTTTATTACATTCTTTATTTGCTGTTTGATTACTGGTTTGCTTTGTTTTTGTCTCTATTTATGTGTGCGTGTGGGTCGGGCCAAGGCTGGGTACGTCCCTGGAATCTCCCCCATAAAAATAAATAAATCACCGTCTTCTCGACGGTGTGAATCTTAGCGGCATCGAACCGCTACAGCGTTATTCATTTCTCCTTGCTTCTGATTGACTGTGATGCATCTCCAGCTGAGTGTTCTTGTGTTTTCCGTTTTGTTCCTCTTAACCCTTAAACCGCCACAAGTTGTTTCCCAGTGTGATTTGCGAGCAAGCAGGAGCTAATCAGGCAGTGCCGTACATTCATTGCGCAGCCAGCTCATGACCACTGCCAGCCCCTTGTGAGCGGGGGGCTGAACAAACCCCTAGAAGACACGGAAGCTCCTCAAAAAATCCCTCTTAAAAAACGCTGATAGACTACTTTCAAATTGCTCCCTTACTTGCTGGGCTTACTTGCGGCTGCTCTGTTGCGTGATATGCTTCTCACGAGTCACTACACATACTTAAAAGCCTGAACAGCACCTGTCCTTTTTGGCGGAATGCTTAGTTTCTCTCTCCTCCTCCAGACATCCTCTGCTCCTGTTGCGGGTCCCACTCCCGTTGTGCTCCCCTATGATGTTTGCCTATTCTTTTAATCGATAACTAACTGCATACTGAGCTCGTTTTACTTCTGAAAGAGACATGTTTGCTTGAAGTGTTTGAATAAAGTTACTGTCTCTACAATCTCCTGTGTTTCTGTGCAATTCTGTGACCCAAGCGTGACACCCTGCAGTCTCACTGTCTCTGGGATTGAGCCGTTGCACTAGCCTGCCAGCGTCAGCGTTTACCTTTGTGTGCTTGTGTGCTGCCAGTTCAAGAGCAGTTGCCTCAGTGATTTACTTAATTTCATCCATGGCGTCAGTTGCATCTTGTACATATTGTTCCAGTAGTTTTTTTTTTTTTTTTTAAATAGTTTTTACAGTTCATTATCAGTGTGTACAATGATCAGTGTTGCAGTAATTGTGATGCTCTTTGCATGAAAAAAAAATATGTTCTATTAAAATTTCATATTTTCTTTGTGAATTGTGACATTTAATTAAAGTGCAGCAAAAAAGTATTTGGCATCCAGGGATGCATTAACCCCCAAGTATGTGGCAGTTTAAGGGTTAAAGCCCCAAGATGCCACCGAAACGACCTGCACCTTCTAAGGCTTCTGGAAATGAAAACACACTTGCATGAATTACAGTACTGTACATATAGCGGTAACATTGGTATTTTACATTCTAGCACTGTGAGAGACATAGCAGTACAGTATACAGGTTTACCTTTACAATCTTTTTTTTAGGTAATGTATTAAGCTGGCGGATTGGGCTACTGTTGGCCGAAGAAGGAGACGAAGAGGGGGGAGATGTGTCCGGAGGCAGTAGGAGAGGAGGAAAGTAAAGAGAGTGGAACTGAGGGTAGGAACTTTGAATGTTGGCAGTATGACTGGTAAGGGGAAAAAGTTAGCAGATATGATGGAGAGAAGGAAGGTTGATATATTATGCGTGCAAGAGACTAAATGGAAGGGGAGTAAGGCCAGGTGGATTGGAGGTGGATTCAAATTGTTCTATCATGGTGTGAATGGGAGGAGAAATGGGGTATGAGTTATTCTGAAGGAACAGTATGTCAAGAGTGTTTTGGAAGTGAAAAGAGTGTCAGGCAGAATAATGATTATGAAGCTGGAAATTGGAGGTGTGATGATGTGAGTGTGCAATGGGTGAGAAAGATTTTTGTAGTGAGTTGAATGAAGTGATGAACAGTGTACCCAAGGGACAGAAAGTGGTGATTGAAGCAGATTTTAATGGGCATGTTGGTGAAGGGATCGGTGGAGACAAGGAGGTTATGGGTACATATGGTGTCAAGGAGAGGAATGAAGAAGGTCAGAGGATAGTGGATTTTGCCAAAAGGATGGACATGGCTGTGGTGAATACGTATTTTAAGAAGAGGGAGGAACATAGGGCTACGTACAAGAGTGGAGGAAGATGCACACAGGTAGATTACATCCTATGCAGAAGAGTTGATCTGAAGGAGATTGAAGACTGCAAAGTGGTGGCAGGGGAAAGTGTAGTTAAGCAGCAGAGGATGGTGGTTTTTAGGATGACGTTGGAGATTAAGAAGAGGAAGAGAGTGACGGCAGAGCCAAGGATCAAATGGTGGAAGTTGAAAAAGGAAGACTACAAGGTTGAGTTTACGGAGGAGGTAAGACAGGCACTGGGTGGCAGTGAAGAGTTACCAGACAGATGGGAAACTACAAAAGATGTAGTAAGGGTGACAGCAAGAAGGATGCTTGGCGTGACATCTGGAAAGAGGAAGGAGGAAAAGGAAACCTGGTGGTGGAATGAGGAAATACAGGAGAGTATACAGAGGAAGAGGATGGTAATAAAGAAGTGGGATAGTCAGACAGATGTATAAAGAAGACAAGAGTACAAGGAGATAAGGTGCAAGGTGAAGAGAGAAGTGGCGAATGCTAAAGAAAAGGCGTATGATGAGTTGTATGAGAAGTTGGACACTAAGGAGGGAGAAAAGAACCTGTACCGATTGGCTAGACAGAGGGACCGAGCTGGGAAAGATGTGCAGCAGGTTAGGTTGATAAAGGATAAAGATGGAAACGTACTCACAAGCGAGGAGAGTGTGGTGAGCAGATGGAAAGAGTACTTTGAGAGGGTGATGAATGAAAAGAACAAGAGATAGAAGAGGTTGGATGATGTGGAGATAGTGAAATAGTAAGGACAGGTATGAAGAGGATGAAAAATGGAAAGGCCGTTGGTCCAGACTACAAACATATGAAAGCATGGAGGTGTTTAGGAGAGATGGCAGTGGAGTTTTTAACCAGATTATCTAATAGAATCTTGGAAAGTGAGAGGATGCCTGCGGAGTGGAGAAGAGTTCTGGTGCCGATATTTAAGAATAAGGGGGATGTGCAGGACTGCAGTAACTACAGGGGAATACAATTGATGAGCCACAGCATGAAGTTATGGGAAAGAGGAGTGGAAGCTGGGTTAAGAAGAGAGGTGATGATTAGTGAGCAGCAGTATGGTTTCATGCCAAGAAAGAGCACCACAGATGCGATGTTTGCTCTGAGGATGTTGATGGAGAAGTTTAGAGAACGCCAGAAGGAGTTGCATTGCATCTTTGTGGACCGGGAGAAAGCATATGACAGGGTGCCTCGAGAGGAGCTGTGGTATTGTATGAGGAAGTCAGGAGTGGCAGAGGAGTACGTAAGAGTTGTACAGGATATGACAGTGGTGAGGTCTGCGGTAGGAGTGATGGATGCATTCAAGTTGGAGGTGGGATTACATCAGGGATCGACTCTGAGCCCTTTCTTATTTGCAATAGTGATGGATAGGTTGACAGATGAGATTAGACAGCAGACCCCGTTGACTATGATGTTTGCTGATGACATTGTGATCTGTAGCAATATTAGGGAGCAGGTTGAGGAGTCCCTGTGGTGTTTGCAGGTGACATTGTGATCTGTAGTGAAAGTAGGGAGGAGACCCTGGAGAGGTGGAGATATGCTGTAGAGGGGTGAAAAATGAAGGTCAGTAGGAACAAGACAGAATACATGTGTGCAAATGAGAGGGAGGTCAGTGGAATGGTGAGGATGCAGGGAGTAGAGTTGGCGAGGGTGGATGAGTTTAAATACTTGGGATCAGCAGTACAGAGTAATGGGGATTGTGGAAGAGAGATGAAAAAGAGAGTGCAGGCAGGGTGGAATGGGTGGAGAAGAGTGTCAGGAGTAATTTGTGACAGACGGGTATCAGCAAGAGTGAAAGGGAAGGTCTACAGGACGGTAGTTAGACCAGCTATGTTATATGGGTTGGAGACAGTGGCACTGACCAGAAAGCAGGAGACAGAGCTGGAGGTAGCAGAGTTAAAGATGTTAAGATTTGCACTGGGTGTGACGAGGATGGATAGGATTAGAAATGAGTACATTAGAGGGTCAGCTCAAGTTGGATGGCTGGGAGACAAAGTCAGAGAGGCGAGATTGTGTTGGTTTGGACATGTGCAGAGGAGAGATGCTGGGTATATTGGGAGAAGGATGCTAAGGATAGAGCTGCCAGGGAAGAGGAAAAAAGAGGAAGGCCTAAGCGAAGGTTTATGAATGTGGTGAGAGAGGACATGCAGGTGATGGGTGTAACAGAGCAAGATGCAGAGGACAGAAAGATATGGAAGAAGATGATCCACTGTGGCAACCCCTAACGGGAGCAGCCGAAAGAAGAAGAAGAAGAAGATTAAGCTGAGTTTGCCACTGTGGCAACCCCTAACGGGAGCAGCCGAAAGAAGAAGAATAAAAAGAAGAAGAAGAAGAAAAAGATTAAGCGGAGTTTGAAATTAAAGTGTTTTGGGGGCATATTTAGGGTTTAAACTATAAAAATAGGCATTTTTTTAACCACATCCAAAATTTGCGGTTTTCACAATTCACGGGTGCTCTCGGAACGTAACCCCCGTTAATTTTGGGGGTGTACTGTATATCAAGCATCTCTCCTCTACACATGTCCAAATCAATACAATCTCGCCTCTCTATGTCTCCAAACCATCCAACCTGAGCTGACCCTCTAATGTACTCATTTCTAATCCTGTCCATCCTCATTACACCCAATGCAAATCTTAACATCTTCAACTCTGCCACCTCCAGCTCTATCACCTGTTTTTTGGTCAGTGCCACCGTCTCCAACCCATATAACATAGCTGGTCTCACTACCATCCTCTAGACCTTCCCTTTCACTCTAAGTGATACCCGTGTGTCACAAATCATTCCTGAACACTCTTCTGACCCCCCACCCCTCTGTGCCTGCACTGTCTTCTTCATCTCCCTGTTACTCTGTACTGTTGATCTC
Source organism: Erpetoichthys calabaricus (assembly GCF_900747795.2). Taxonomy (NCBI): domain Eukaryota; kingdom Metazoa; phylum Chordata; class Cladistia; order Polypteriformes; family Polypteridae; genus Erpetoichthys; species Erpetoichthys calabaricus. Next base: position 187,464,923 of record NC_041396.2, read on the forward strand.
AGATATTTAAACTCATCCACCTTCATCAACTCTACTCCCTGCATCCTCACCACTCCTCTGATCTACCTTTCATTTACACACATGTATTCTGTCTTGTTCCTACTTACCTTCATTTTTCACCCCTCTACAGCATATCTCCACCTCTCCAGGGTCTCCTCCCTACTTTCACTACAGATCACAATGTCACCTGCAAACACCACAGGGACTCCTGTCTAATCTCATTTGTCAACCTGTCCAACACCATTGCAAATAAGAAATGGCTCAGAGCCGATCCCATCTCCACCTTGAATACATCTGTCACTCCCACAGCAGACCTCACCACTGTCACACTTCCCTCGTACATACCTGTACAACTCTTACCTACTACCACAACTCCTGTCTAGGCATCCTGTCATATGCTTTCTTTAGGTCCTGACATGAAACCATACTGCTGATTGCTGATAATCATCTCCCTTCTCAACCTAGCTTCCACTACTCTTTCCCATTACTTTATGTTGTGGCACATCAATTTTATCCATCTGTAATTACTACAGCTCTGCACATCCCCTTTATTCTTAAAAATTGGTGCCAGTACACTCTCCACTCCTGAGGCATCCTCTCACTTTCCAAGATTACATTAAACAGTCTGGTTGAAAACTCCACTGTCGTCTCTCTTAAACACATCCTCCTTGCTAATCCATTGCACTTCCTGATTTACTATCTCCACATCATCCAACCTTCTCTTTCTCATTCTCTTTCATCAGCCTCTCAAAGTACTCTTTCCATCTGTTCAACATACTCTCCTCGCTTGCGAGTACATTCCCATTTTTATCCTTTATCACCCTAACCTGCTGCTCATCTTTTCCAGCTCAGTCCCTCTGTTTAGCCAATCAGTACAGGTCCTTTTATCAATCCTTAGTGTCCAGGGTCTCATACAGTTCATCATACACCCTTTCTTTAGCCTTCGCCACCTCTCTCTTCACCTTATGCCTTATCTCCTTGTACTCTTGTCTACTTTCTGCATCTCTCAAACTATCCCACTTCTTCTTCAGCAACCTCTTCCTCTCTATACTCTCCTGTACTTCCCCATTCCATCACCAGGTTTCTTGGTCCTCCTTCCTCTGTCCAGATGTCACACCAAGTACCCTTCTAGATGTCTCCCTTAACACTTGTTCTGTAGTTGCCCAGCTATCTGGTATCACTTCACTGCCACCCAGTGCCTGTCTTACCTCCACCCTGAACTCAACCTTGCTGTCTTCCTTTTTAAACTTCCACTATTTTATCCTGTCTATAATACACGTTACTAAATAGGACATGGACTTTTTCCATTTAAAACATTACAGACTATATACTAGGAATTCTTCCATTTTATCGCTTTTATAACTCATTTTTCTTTTACTACTTGTAAAGCATTTTCAGGAATACAGTCATGCTCCTTCTTATGGCTCCTTTTGGGACTGAGCATTTGGCCATATGTCGGTCACAAAGTGTACAGGTCATTGCAATTGAGTCTCTTCGCGTCTGTTGTAGGTTAATGATACACAAACTTTAATTGCCGAAACAGATTAGCACAAGCCATACTTCCATGTCTCAGTGTCCACTCACTGGGCTTGTGTAAGGCAGTGTTTCTCCACCACCGGATCATGCTGCCAATGGGGAGCAGATTTCTGTCATTGGTTCGTGAGTGGGTCAATTAAGACAGTGTTTTTCAACCACTCGGTTGTGACCCAGGTTGCCACTGATGGGTCAGGAAATCAATTGGTGGTTTGCAAGTAGGCTCCAATGGGTCACTGCAGGATGTTATTGGGAGAGCCTGAAACTAGACTTCATTAAGGTCCTGTATTCATCATGGGTCAGGAAACCTGCTTGATAAATAAAAGATTACATTCACCCGGGCAACTATCTCTTTCAGTTATTACCATTGAGGAAACGTTACCAATCACTGAAGGCAAGAAATATTAAACATATAAAGAGTTTCTTTCCTACTACGGTCCTTGTGGTTAAATACAGTCTCTGATTCATCTGTCTTTTCCTGATTTCTAAACTCCTCTATCCAACATAAATTATGTTTATTTTGGGTTTATTCTATTTTTTTTTAAGGACATACTTGATATATTACAGGAAAGGATTGCCGTTATACACTAATATATTGTTTTATATATTTAGGTTTTGTGCAATATATTTTTTTACTATTATTAATTTGCATTTACCTTGTAATGTGTATGGATGCAACATTAACAGAAATTCCTAGCAACTATGATGTCTAGCAATAATGTTCTAAGTTAAATAAAGTAAATGTTATTGTTTACAAAAAGTGCAAAGTACTAATTCAAAAGATAAAGCATGGCAAGCACAAAAGATAACCTTGAAGCCTTTGATACAAATGTACAACAATGGACAGCCTTTACCTATACTAAGAATTTCAAGCACATTCTGGAAGCTAACAATATTAAAGAATGCAAGAAAGTATCAGTGCAACTTACTGTATTGGGATGCAGAGCAAATGGATTACTCTGTAGGCTAATTGTGACAGATTTGTGTGTGGATTATGAATTCATTCATTCATTCATTTTCCAACCCGCTGAATCCGAACACAGGGTCACGGGGGTCTGCTGGAGCCAATCCCAGCCAACACAGGGCACAAGGCAGGGAACCAATCCCGGGCAGGGCGCCAAACCACCGCAGGACACACACACAAACACCCACACACCAAGCATACACTAGGGCCAATTTAGAATCACCAATCGACCTAACCTGCATGTTTTTGGACTGTGGGAGGAAACCGGAGTGCCCGGAGGAAACCCACGCAGACACGGGGAGAACATGCAAACTCCACGCAGGGAGGACCCGGGAAGCGAACCCGGGTCTCCTTACTGCGAGGCAGCAGCGCTACCACTGCGCCACCGTGCCGCCTGGATTATGAATTGAAGCCACCAAATGTATCTGTGTAAGGAGGCAACACTCATGTTCTAAAGAGCAGTGTAGATTGTCGCCTCAGTGTACTTGAAAATCGGTGGATAAATAAAGGTAAACCCAAAAACAAATGTGGACAATGTGGCAAAGCCAACTATAATGCTGATGACTGTGGGTATATATTTCAGAAATCTAATAAACTGGCAAAAAGGGACACATCTGACACATTTCAAAGCAAAAGATCACAGCAAAACGGAATAAAATAGGACATAAAATACAATACGGTAAAATGCTTTGCTAATAACAGATATATGAACATTATGGAGAAAGGCAAAGTTACCACTAAAGACTCACATGCTGAGTTCATATTTAATAATTTTAATATTGAGATTCACATTGTGGAAGATACTGTACAGAAGAGAATACTTTAACAGTAGAAACTGATGGAATTCCATAATGTAGATAAATACTGATGCAGCTATTCAGTTCATTGCAACAGACATGTATGGGGAATGCTAAACCACTGGTAAGACATGGTTGATATACAAAAGAATAAATAAATAAACTGCTTTTCCCCCATTTAATGTAATAAAGGGTTTTCAAACAACATTGTTTGGAAGACAGTAATTACATTACATAAAAAAAGAGAGACTGCCGAGGAAGTGGAAACACAATCAGTCAGTACCAATGAAATCTGTACTTCAAGAAGTACTTCAACTGCTGTGTAAAGGAAACATAGTAACAGATACTGCTCATAAGGGTAACCCTTTCTTAATAAATGTAGTAACAAGACTTTACATAAGGGCGTTTAATGTGTGGCATGAAAATTATTGCTCCATCTAAGCCACAACAAACCACACTTAAAAAGTCACAAACAAACAATTTGACTTCTAAGTAACAGCGCCAGCATAAATTCACACCCGATCTGACGCTGTTCATTTTCCAATAATATTGCATTAGTGCAATGATGTTTTCACATATATTATCTCTTTCTTTCAGGTGTGTAATAGAAACCACAGCATAGAGAGAAGTGTGTACATTGTAACAGGTACACAGGTTGTAAATGTAGGAAAGACGATCCTTGCGTGTGTGTGAACTGTTAACATTTGAATCTGATGATTGCATATAGCGCTGAACTTACTGCTCTGTACTATTCTTTCCTCTACATGTCCTGGAGTACAAAAGAAACAGCACCAGATGGACTTGAATTGGAGAAGGACAAGCAAACGGTGATTGCATTCACTACACTTTTGGCACGCAGACTTATTTTGTTAAATTGGAAGAATTCTAATTCTCCTCTTATAAGTCAGTGGGAAACCGATGTTTTATATTATTTGAAATTGGAAAAAATCTAATTCTCAGTTAGAGGATCTGTACAAAAATTTTTTCAAAACCTGGCAGGATTTAATCAATATTATTTTAGAATAAGAGAAATAACTATTACCGTATTTAACTCCCTTCTCCATCTCTTATTTACATATATATTTACTTCTCCCTTTCCTTTGTTTAATGTTGCCTCATTAAAAAGCCTTAAGCAATTTTCCTTTAGCTAAGCTATCCTTCTCAGGGGTGGGGTTTGATTTGTCTTCAATTTTGTTGGGTTATAAATTGATCTGTTTGTATGGAATGATTACAATGAAAAGTAATAAAATAAAAATATAAAAAAAAAAGAAACAGCACCATACAGCAAAATGTGGGAACTGGCAAGATCGGGGGAAAAAAAACACGCGGTCACTGATTACAAACCACAAGATGTTACGTGAATGAATATGAATAATGTTGCATCCGTGCCACAACTTACAACTAACCCATAAAGTTAATTCATGGAGTACTATCATGATATGATTTTTCTACCTTTCAGGTTCAATAAGACAGATCCTAGCATAGTCACCTGGTTCTGTATTCCAGCTCTGTTACATGTCAGAAGACTGTATATTTTCACCATACCTGAGCTTTTTTTTTTCTAGGCATTTCTGGTAAGTCTACTATGTAATAGCATGCTCAGTACACAAACAAATGGATTAATACTATTATTTTAGTAACTCAAAATTTAAAAATATAACAGCACATTATGATAGAACATGTAATAGATAAATGTTGCTAAAATCTAACGAATCACTGTATGGTAACTAAGATGCAGTCTTTTTGTATTGCACTGTGAACATTTTGTTTTTTATTCACAGACATGGGAGTTTGCAATTATGTAAAAAAAAGTTAGCAATATTGCCAATATAAAAACATGGCAGGCAAGGATTTTTGTAGTCTGTGGATTCTACAGAAAATAACTAAAAATGATATATAAAAAAAAAAAATGTGAACAGAGCACACATTAAACTTAAAAAAGAGAAATCATTAAGAATTTCGCAAATTCTGTATAAAAAGTCATGTATAACCAGTACTACAATGAACATACTTGCCTTTATTAAAACAAGATCAAGCAATAGCATAGGTAAAATTAATAATTTACAAGTTATGACAGACAAGTCAATCCAAGAAGGTGATGGGACTGATGTTGGTAAGGCAGTAAATTCAATTATACACATAATATTGTATGCAACTGTGTAATTGGTATGGTCACCCTTTGGAAACATCTGTCCAATACAAATAAACTTACCCTAACACTGACTTTCCAGTTTCTTCTGGTTTACGAACTGTAAAAGGACTAGGATCAATCCCTACAGTCTTTGGCATGAACTCCCTTAAAATAGACATAGAAAGAAAGAAATCAAAATCATAAAAGATAGAAATTCAATAAAATACAAAGTCTCAATTGACTGACATTCAACATTAACAGAAATAAAACAATTTAATTTTTTTTGTTATCTCAAATACAGAAATATATCATTTATACATAATGTATTTAGACATTTTTTAATATTGGTATCTAACCATTTAAAATTGCTTAAAAATTAAATTCCATCCTAAAACTGTTTAACAATAAGATTTTAAGTCATTATTCTACTCACTGAATGAACTTTACACTTTAAACACCTGGTTATAAATGGTGACAACATTAAGATAAAATTGTTTCCAGTACTTGGTGTCATAATTTCTTACAATCCAATTTGGATGAGCATAACTGATTTACTCAGAAATACATTCAAGTCTTTTTCCATCAAATTAAAAAAATAGTATAGGTTCAGTTTTAAATCACTATAACCAAAATCAACATCAAATTGCTTACTGATAGACAGAACTGGGATCCCAGAAATGGAATTTACAAATATGGAAGAAATACAGACTGAATCTGCTGAATGAGGAGAAATATTGGGATAACATAGACTATTGTGAGAAAATTGAATGATTTAGCAACTTAAGGTTGAAAAACTAAGGCGACAAAGATGCCAAGAAATACTTCAAAAATTTCTGTGCAAACTGAGTCAAATAGCTGACAGACTTATACTGTATTGTTGGCTGCGAGGGAAGAGAAGAGCAATGTTCATATCAGCATGTGTATTATTAAGAGATTAAGCTTTGAATGAAGCAATTTAAGTTGTAATGAAGCAAACAAATGAAAACAGTAAACAAAAGAAAAAGCACAACACATTTGAAGCCCTGGTGAGGATAAAGCAATAAATATTGAGATGGAGCTAAAAAAAGTGGATGAATGGGTAGTGTCTGCAGTAGTGTTAATGGACAAAGGAAACAGACAAGAATTTGGTGATACTTGCTCATTACACTTATTAAAGACGAGATGGTCAGAGAAATACATAAGGGACTCCTTGCATGGCATTTATTCTATAATGATAGCAAAAAGAAAAATGATTTGACAGAGAAGACACCATAGAAAGATGGTGTATAAATATTTTATTTCTTGCACTGATATACTGAATAAGGTTGTCCCTCTAACACTGAGACACAGGGCTGTTGTTAAAACCACTCCTTAGATAAATGGTCTGATCTGTAATTTTAGATGTAGTTGCAGGCAGGATGAACTTGGAGGCGCATCCGCTCCATCTTAAAGATCTGCTTTCTGTCTGTATCAACATGCTGAGAGTAACTAGGCCTTCCTATATTGCTAATTTAATATGTAATAACAAGTACTACTTCACGGTTCTGTTTGATACAATATCCGGCTTTGTTTCTCCAGACCCATATAATACCTTTGTCTCTTTAAACAGTGATTATGATGGCTTTCTTAAATATTTTGTTAGTAAAGTCACAGGGTAGACCTAGTTTTCCTTTAATGCCTACTTCTTTAGGAGCTGGTCATCCAAGCTCGTTATTTTTCAGTTCTTTTAATCTAGTGTCACTTGATGAATTAGTGTATGTGATTAGGAAAATTAAACAATCTGCCAGCACTTTAGATGTTTAACCAGCTTCATTGTTTTTAAAGATCCTTGACTCTATTGGCCCCAGTCTGGTATCGGTAATTAATTGCTCTCTGCAGTCTGTCTGTATCCCTAGCTATTTTAAACAGGCTGTTGATCATCCTTTATTGAAAAAAACAAATCATCCATTCCTAAAAGTTATAGGCCCATCTCTAAACTCCCATTTTTCACAAAAATCTTACAAAAGGTTGTTGAGCAACAGCTGGTTGTTTTCCTTGAGAAATGTAAGTTTTTTTTTCTAGTCAGGTTTTTGAAAGCATCACTCAACAGAAACAGCTCTCCTTAAAGTGTCCAACGATTTATTAATGGTTGTAGATGCAGGTGAGTGTTCTGTGTTAGTACTGATTGGTCTTAGTTTAGCCTTTGACATGGTTGATCATAAGATCCTCTTAGCAAGGTTATATCACTCTATGGGCATAACTGATTCAGCCTTGGCTTAGTTCACCTCATATTTATTTGATAGGAGTTTCTCCATCTATGTGGGTAATATACTTCTGCTTTTGTTTCTTTGTCTTGTGGGGTGCCTCAAGGACCAGTCCTTGAATTTATTTTGTTTTCGTTGTATATGTTTCCTCCAGCTTAACTCATCAGTTCTATTAATGGTATCTCCTACCAATTTTATGCTGACAATATTTAGCTTTATTGTTCTCTTAAGCCAGAAAAACTGCACAAGTTGTCTTCTTTGGCCGACTGTCTGAAGGAGTTCAACAGTTGCCTACTAGCCAACTACTTAAAGCTAAGTGCTCAGAAACTTGAAGTTTTAAACTTGTCCTCCTTTCCCCAATCTGTACCCAGCAGTTACTTAAAACATTTCTACTATCTCCACTTCTTCTCATGCATTCCCATGTAATTTAGGTGTCATATTTGATCAATCTCTGAGTTTTGATGAAGTCATTTTTTTTCATTTAAGAAAAGTATCCAAGTTGAGATCTGTTGGTACCAGGGTTGAGATAGAAATGCTCATCATGGCTGGATTATTGCAATACCCTCTTTACCTGTCTAAATAAGTTCTTCAAACTGTTCAAAATAGGCTTTTAACACAAATGGATCCACATCTACCCACTTTTACATACATTGGATCCCAGTTTAATTTAAGATCCACTTCAAAATTCTGGTACTTACTTACAGAGCTCTGCATTGTCAACCTCCTCAGTATGTCACAAACCTCTTTCATCAGTATACTTAGGGATGTGCTCTGAGATTTGCTCAGTTAGATCTCTTTACTGTTCCTCGTACGAGACAAAAGACATGTGGGGCTTACACATTTCAGGCCATTGCTCCAAGGTTATGGAACAGTCTTCCACAGACATCGAGAATAGTATCAACTTAAGATGCATTTGTTGAGACAGGCATTTGTGTAGCGCTGCCATCTATGGGTGTCTTTTATAGTGTCTTTGTTTTGTATGTTGCTTTGATATTTAAATTTATTCTGTTTTATTGTTCAGCACTTTGTGACTTTTGTCTGTGATAGGTGCCTTATAGATACATTTTTACTTACTTACTTATTAAATCAAATCCTTAACTAGGAATAAAAAAAGACCAAAGGTTTAAAATAAAGTAAACGTATTAGAAGGAATTTTCTTCAATCCAAGGCTATTTAAAGTAGGTGCAAAAAATATATAGCAGTATTTTAGTAGTAGTTTGAAAGTAGTGATAGGAGACTTGGTTGAAACTGTGTGAGAATATTGATGGAACATGTGTAAACTGACATATGTACATGACTGATAATGCATGTAATTAAATGTCTTCATTGAAGTTGTTTAGATGAAAGTATTAAAGTTTAGCTAGTAAAGTGTCACTCTATACGTGAATGCAGTAGACATGGAGGTGGCTGTAAGGATGTGATGTTCTAGAAAGAGTTTCTTGATAGTTACGAAATATTCTGATCTCTAAACAAGCATATCATGCATTGAAATAAAGGCTTGTGAAAGATATGAAATTACTTTTCGTATATGAGTGAGGAAGACAATGAAGCAAAGTAAAAAAAAAAAAGCTTAAAGAACTGTTAGTTGGAAAGTAATGGAAGTATATGGAAGTAAGATAAAGGCAAATACAGAGCTAAATAAGAAGGCTGGCATGGCAGGGATGAGATGTGCGGAGGAGAAAAACGGTTACGTGGTTTCAGCATATGGGACAAGAGAAACATGCTGTGACTTTGAAGGTGATTGAACCTTTATCACATTATTGTGGTACTGTATATGCTTCGAATTAATAAAGAATCTGTTTATAATATTGACCTTAATCTTGTATATTTTTCCAACTATACATTCATATATTTATATTTGAACAGTTTGACATCCGTGGCAGAGCGACGGGCGCTCAGCGGGCTCCTATCAATTATGGAGAATCCACTGCATCCACTAAACAGTATCACCTCCAGACAGAGGAGCAGCTTCAGCGACAGACTGCTGTCACTGTCCTGCTCCATTGACAGACTGAGGAGATCGTTCCTCCCCCACACTATGCGACTCTTCAATTCCACCTGGGGGGGTAAACGTTAACATTATTCAAAGTTATTGTTTGTTTTTATCTGCATTTTTATTACTCTTTAATTTAATATTGTTTTTATATCAGTATGCTGCTGCTGGAGTATGTGAATTTCCCCTTGGGATTAATAAAGTATCTATCTATTTTTAATGTATAAATCATGACACTTAACATGATTATATTCTCAGGCAATTATGCACCTAAGGGGGTTATTGATAAGGAAAGTGAAACAAAGTATAGGAGTCAGGAGAAGAACATTGTTTCTTGGTGTAAAAATAATTGCCTACATCTTAAGATCAGCAAAACCAAGGAACTGGTTATTGACTTTCGCTGCACTAAAGAGTCTCTATGCTCGGTCACTACAGGGAGTAGACATCAAGGTGGTGTGCTCCTGCTAGTACTTGGGGGTCCACATCAAAGGCAGGCTGAACTGGTCTTGAACCATATAAGAAAGGGCAGAGCAGGTTCTTTTTCCTAAGGAGAGTGCATTCCTTTAATGTGGGAAGTGACATCCTTCATATTTTCTGTAACTCTGAGATGGAGAGTGCAATTTTCTACACTGTGGTGTGCTTTTCTGGAAACATCACTTCAAGGCCCACCAAATTAACAAGCTAATTAAAAGAGCATAATCAGTTATGGGATGCACTCTGTACCCCTTGGAGGCAGTAGCAATAGACAGGACAAAAACAAAACTGAATACCATTATGAACAATGCTTCACATCCCTCTCTCTGACACGCTAACACAGTACTTTTAGCCAGCAAATTATTCAGCACATGTGAGTCCCGAAATGCTACTGAGTCTTGTTAATACTAAAAGCAATATGCCTGCATAATGCCTCAAAGTGACTGTGGCTGCCAAGCTAATAAGTGTAATGAGCAATCTTCCTCCTTTTTAGTCATTCTGGTATGTGTTCAAAACATAGTGTGTGTGCGTATACATATATATAAATAAATATATATTTATCAGTCTATGTATGTATTTATTTATTTAAAGCTTCTGTAAAAAGCCATATTTTTCCAGGGGACAAATAAAGTTCTATGTATCCATCTATCAATCTGACACATATACTTACCACAGTATTTCTTTATGCATAATCATCTGTCACTTTACCTTCAAATCTCTTCAAATAACGTCTAGGTATATAGAGGCATTAGAATTATATTACCATTACATTTAGTAAATCTGTATCATTATTTTGTGAAAAATGTAAGGATTTTGAACAAGGCCACATGAGAAACAAAGAAAAGGTTAAGGTAAGTAAGGAATAATTGTATAAAAATGTTTAAATGCAGTTTATTCTCATCATAAAATCCAGGGATTTGTCATACTATTAGGATATAAATTTATTTACTGACTGTAAGTAGGCAAAAAAGAAAACACATAATAGCATACCTTGCTGAATTAGTCATAGAGAGGCAAAAAGATTCATCAAAACAACTGAGTTCATAGGGTCTAAAAAATTCTGTGTATATATCAATACTTTCATCATACTTGTTGAATCTTTTGATTGCCAGCTTCTTTCTGTTTTCTGTACATAAAACTAAATATGGAAAAAAGACCACACAGTTATACATTTAATCATGCACAACATTATATTCCACAATTACACAAGAAAAAATAACTATTTTAAAAATACCAACCATTCATTGTTTCCTGTCTTGGTAGTAGAAATTTTAGTCTAATATCAACTTCCAGTTATGCATTGCATCAGACAAAAGACAGTTAATTTAAAATAAAATTCTTTTGAAAGTAAATCATTTTACATTGGAAGAATATGTCCAGAAGAAAATAAGCATTGAAATAAAAAAACTGCATCATACCCTGATGCAATAATTAATAGAAAAAAATGGTTTCTGTATAATATGAGATCTAAGTCCCTTTTCCTAATTAGTTACTAACAGCTTTGACACTGAATGTTTCCATATTTCTTGCTGTAAAAAGAATTTATGGATAAATTGTACAATGCAATCTATTAATAAATAGCATATACAGTACATAGTTCTGCATTCTCTCCCAATGTTATATTTGATGTAAAATTCCCCATTTGAAAATTCAGTTTTATTAATTTGTTTTATTGTACCATCTGGTTCACCCACCATGAACTTTCATATGATTTTTTTTTGTGAGATAGCTTTATTTGTTATGGTATGGTATGCAGTTTCATCCATGTTTTTCTTTTTTATGTTTGTCTCATCTAATCTTTCATTTTATCTCCTCAAACTGCTTTTCCTGGTGAGGGTTCTGGTGGCAGCAGGCCAAGTATGACATGAGACGTGGAGGAGCTGAACCTCATCCCTGGTGCTTTACACTCAGCAGTGAATTGCTTGGGTGCATGCCAAAGTCACAGTAAGAGGACGAAAAAAAGGACAACATCATTTGCACAAGAGCATATGCCTAACATATTTAACAGAAAAGGTGGGAAAGATTATTTTCAAATCTGTAATTAAAACATTATTTTCAATAGTGTTTTAAGTAAAAACATTTCCACCTCAGCCTGTGGTATAAGGGCTCCTTTATACTTCACGCTCAGAACGCATACGCGCACGCATCATGGCTGCCACGCATTCTCAGCATTCATTTGACGTGTCCTCTGAGCAGGTCCTCAGAAATTAACGCGACGTGTGCACGAGTTGCAGTACCAGCAAAAAGTCGGGGGGCATAGTGTGATAAAAGTTGGAATGTGACGTCTACTGTTTACTATCGACATGTGACAGAAAGCTGCTTTGAAGATCTTATGGGATCAATGGGCGCACTTCGATGTTTGATGAATGGTTCGATGTGGTGAAACAAAATGCCGACATGTAGATGCATTCGTGGTGCTTTTATATTCAAGCATCGCATATTCCCGATCGTAATGAGACAATACATTTTAAAAGTCTCGCATACCATCTTTTGTGCCGTCTTTTTTCTGGGGTTTCCTCTTGACCTGACAGCAGCAGCAAACAGCAATAGATCACCACACAGAACACATAAAATGTATGATATTCTAACTCTCTGCACATTTAGAATCCTTAGATTTATACTTGATATCACTTTCATGATGAAATGCATTAAAGTATGTATGTTACGGTTTACAGATAAATCATTAATTTTGTTTAAATAATGAATACTGTTAATAATTACACACATAGGGGTGACACAGTGGCGGAGCGGTAGCACTGCTGTCTTGCAGGAAGTCACGTCGCTGGTATTCCCTGCCTGGAGTTTACATGTTTACCTGCTGGGTTTCCACAGTGTGCTCCGGTTTCCTTCCAAAGATATACAGATTTGGTGATACTAAAATGACGCTGAGTGTATGTGAGTGCTTGTATTCACCTTGCAATGAACTGATGCCTCGTGTATGGATTGTTTCTGCCTCGTGCCCAATGCTTGATGGAATGGACACATCCCTGGATTGATGGATTTAATCATTAAACATCCTTTTCAGAGATATTGCAGTAAGGTGTCATTGGAATTTAATGGGTGTTCCAGGCAATTCACAACACAGCAAAGCCAAACCTGTTCTCACCGTGATAATATGTCACACTGCCACCTGGTGGATTCTTCCAGATTTACGTAAAGTACGCGCACAAGTATAAACAGTAAAATGTTTGCATAGCAGGAGCATCCGCTGGAGCATGCGTTGTGTCGCATGAAGTATAAACCTGGCCTTAGACCACATATGGCTAATTAACACTAGAATTACCAGAGTCTACGAAAAAACTTGTAGACCCGGCCCACCTTAAATCCGTTCGCACCTCTCCGTCAGCATTTTCTGTCCTGTAAATGTGCTGATGAAGACAAGCAGCATGCAGCCTACTATTCCATCCCCCCACAGCTGCAGAACATGCACAAAGTTCTCCCAGCTCATGCCTTGATTGATTATCTGGGAGTGAAGTGCTGGAGTTTTAGAGTGTAAATAATACATCGTTATTTGGAACACATGCATTTCATGTGTGTTCCGTTTCTACAATAATCTGTGTAAACACTGATAAAACGGAAACGTTTTTCATATTTTAGTAGTAAATGACAAAATGTTGGCATGAACTATATAATGTGTGAAGCCTGAAGTCCAAAGATCAAATAAACCTGGAGTATGTGAATTTCTCCTTGGGATTAATAAAGTATCTATCTATCTATCTATCTAAACACTTTCACAAAAGGTTCAAGGATCAAACAACAGCTTCCATGGGGTAGTGGTAAGATTTGCTGACTTGTGATCAAGAGTTACCGGTTCGATCCTGACTGCCTCCTATATTTGCCGCTTTCAGTAGTGAGCTGCTCTTATTGTTAATATTATACAGTACACACATACATTTGGTTTGTGTCTGTAACAGCTGCTGTACATTTATAGGACTTGTAAAAGTTACCGTTTTTTTTTTTTTTCACTTTTATTCTCTCAGTCACGACCACGATGCATACTAACCACTCACCCCCCTGATCAGGGAGGTGACGCTGATAGTTTTTATCTGAAACTGGGATACGGTTGCTGGAAAGGGGTGTGTGGCGCTCCAAATATCTTTGTAAAAGGACGAAGGTCCAAGTTTGGTGCTTCCTGTTTTGCTATATGGTTGCGAGACATGTATGCTATCCAGTGACCTGAGACGAAGACTGGACTCCTTTGGTACTGTGTCTCTTTGGAGAATCCTTGGGCACCACTAATTTGACTTTGTTTTGAATGAGTGGTTGCCCACAGAGTGCAGAATGAGGCACATTACTTGCATTGTGAGGGAGCGTCAGTTATGGCACTATGGCCATGTGCCGCAAATCCCCAAGGTTGATTCGGCTCACAGGATCCTCATTGTTGAGGACCTGAGCAGCTGAATCAGGCTAACGGGATACACACATAATTCCTGGTTGTGGGAACTGGATGGTCAGTTCCGAAGGGAGAGACTAGACTGCGGGTCTGCCTAGGGGGTTGCCAACAAGAATCCTGAGCTGTTTCATCATGTGGTGGGTGTGGCAACATGCTGTACCAGTGCATGCTCCCCAACCTGACTTGACCTGTGTTATTATTGCTTAGTTTATCAAGTAAGGACATATCATTGAGGAAACTTAACAGCATTTTTCAACAACATTCCAGTACAGAACCACTGGTCAATATTCCAGAATGTCTTCTCACATTTGGGAATTTTTTTTAACATATTTACCGACTGAGCAAAATAATACAAATGTGTCAGAGACCAAATTGTGTACTAATTCAATATTTTAGCTGTCATACTTTTAATATATTTATTTACTGCTTTTATCCATAGTTTTGTTTTTGTCTATTAGGCCTCAATCTATCTTTTTTCTCCTGAAATAAAAAATAATATAAATGATCAACTCATCAGTCATTCAAACAGATAATATCCAGAATGCATTATCTTTGAACATATACTGGATACAATAAAATCAAGAACTAAATCATAAATGACACCTGAAATTAACATTTAATGAAGGCAGGAAGAGAGCAACATACCTTCATCATAAGGGAGTGGCAAATAGGGCAAAACTGCAGGAGTCCACCAGTAAGTATAACTATAATCAAAACAAATAATTATTGACACTCTTATTTTCCTAATGAATGGTCTGACTTTGTTCATATTTTTTTCATATTTTAACATGCAGGACGTCTAGCATTTAAAATTATATAGATAATATAGTTACACAACATAATATTTCATTTTAAATGTATTCAAAGAGAGTAAGAAATAAGAGTTTTACACTTTCATTCATAAAAAGTTAAATCAATTT
Source organism: Erpetoichthys calabaricus (assembly GCF_900747795.2). Taxonomy (NCBI): domain Eukaryota; kingdom Metazoa; phylum Chordata; class Cladistia; order Polypteriformes; family Polypteridae; genus Erpetoichthys; species Erpetoichthys calabaricus. Next base: position 187,480,350 of record NC_041396.2, read on the forward strand.
TTCATAAGGAAACTTTAGGCAGAATACTTAAGTTTTCTTCTCAATTTGTTCTCAACATTTACAATTTTCTTTAGTCCAAAAAGTATTTATTGCAATGATTCTCAGGTAGCATCTTCCTGCTGCCCTGTAACATCATCTCTATCCCTCAAATTAACAAGCAACTGGAGAGTAACATGAAGTAAATAAATCATGATTCTGGTAAATACATTATTACTCTTGATGTTACTTATTCAAAAATACTAAAACAGAAGTACTTTTTTTTTTTACCTTGAAATTATTTTACATATGCATAATTCCTGGTTACATTTTTGTAGAAGGAGTAAAAACACATTTGCTTACAGTGTACTTATGGAATGAATGTGCTAAGAAGAACACTTACATTTAACATCATCAAAATGGGTATATTTTGTTTTGGTTACAATTATGCATTACCAGTATGTATTATTTCAGATGAAAGGTTCTGCTGAGGGATTAAAACGTAAGTATTTTTATCAACATTTTAACAGGACAGCTTTAAAGCTGCAAACCGATGCCAAAGGAATACCTTATTGTACCTCAGGAATAGGATTATTCAAGATGAGTCCAATCAGATATCCTGAACTGTTATCTTGCAAGTCTAAAGCTCATACAGTAACAACAGTGCCACAGCCAAGACAAATAAATTAAACAGTGTAAAAAGCTAAACAGTATTTCCAAAGAGATTTCAAAATGCACAAACGATGTTTCAGTTTAGGGTGTCTGTGGGGAGGGGATCAGAGGGACATATTTATGCCACTGTGACATCAGTTCAGTCCGACACCTAAAGAAGTTGCTGCAGCAGGGCCACAATAGCCATTTAGAAAACATGGCTCTCATGAGAGGTAGTAACAATGTCAATGTCAATTTATTTATATAGCACATTTAAAACAACATAGTAATGCTGTGGCCAAAGTGCTTTACAATTATAGAATAAAAGAAGAACAAAACAATTAACATAAAAACATAAACAGAAATAAAATACACATGAACATAAAATAAGATACATAATAAATAGAAGTAATGTTATATAATCACAAAGAGGAAACCATCAGTATTACTGAAGGTCACGGAATGCAAGTGAATAGAAATGAGTCTTTAATCTTGTTTTAAACAGTTCAATTGTAGACGACTCCTTTATATGGTGAGGTAAAGAGTTCCACAGGTGAGGCGCAGCAGCTGCAAAAGGCCCTGTCCCCCTTGGTTTTACACTTGGTACGAGGGACAACAAGAGACAACTGATCAGAAGATCTAAGCACTCTGGATGGCTGGTGTAAAACACACAGATCAGATAAATAGGCAGGAGAAAGTCCATGTAAAGATTTAAAAACTAGCAGCAAGATTTTGAAATCAATTTGAAAACTGACAGGCAGCCAGTGTAAAGAAGCTAAAATAGGAGAAACAGAGTTAAACCATGAAACCATTTTCATAACCATAAAACTGTCTGCATCTACCTCCTCAGTGTTACTAAAACTAAAATCCTAAGGAGTTTACTTTTTTTCCCTTGATGGGCGAAATTCAAATCCCAATAAATTTACCTTTACTTTCTTGATGGGTGTTTTAATAGTTGTTATTAAAATATTAGCAAAACATTTGTGATTCTTTACCTATGAAGCACCCATACCATGAGTTAATATACACTCTATTCCTTAAATTATTCTGGAAATTAACTAGAAATTTATGTAAAACAAAGCAGTCAAAAGTCAGATACTGAAAATGCTGATATATTTGCAGTAGCTCAACAGAATCAAAATATTAAAAACGCTCCTTTATTTAGTATGAATATTTATTTCCTTACTTACTTATATTTGAAAATAAAAAATGCTATAAATTCACAGTCATACCTTCTTCGAAAATAAGAGTAGTGCATGGTGTTTTTGTTATGAAGGTAAGTATCAGTAGGAAGCTCCCATAGATGAGGTTTGTTTTCAAAAGGTTGGAACACTTGCAGGAAAAGATTTATGGCATCTTGTCTATCAGCATCTAAGAAAATAAAATGTTGATTGACTTAACACTAGAATTACCAGAGCCTACGAAAAAACTCGTATATCCGGCCCACCTTAAATCGCTTCTTAAATCCGTTCACAGGTCTCCGCCAGCATCCTTTGTCCTCTAAATGTGCTGATAAAAGACAAGCTGCCAGCAGCCGGCTATTCCATCCCCCCACCGACTTAGAACGTGAGTGAAGTTTTCCCAGCTCACGCCTTGATTGATTATGTGGGAGTGAAGTGGAGTTTTACAGTGGAAATAAGAGATCATTATTCTAAAGTAATCTGTGTAAACACATTGTTAAAACAGAAACTTTGTCATATTTTAGTAATAAATGTTACAAAATGTAGTAGGCATAAACTATAGAATATATAAAGCCCGAGTTCCAAAGATCAAATAAACACTTTCACAAAAGCTTCAAAAATGATTCAACAGCTTCTGTGGCGTAGCGCGCTAAGATTTGCCTCTTAGCGCAGAACCTCTTTTCCTTGCCTCACAGACCTGAGTTCGATTCCCCGCTGGGGATGAAGTGTTGCTTTTTTTTTCTTTTCTTTTAAACCTCAAACGGACATAAAATTTATACATTGGTATGCACTGTCAGTTACTGAGATCGTTATATTTTCATGTGGGATGCTCCTTTTCAAATATTTTTTTAACAATTGAGACTGCAATTAACAGGAACAACTGTCCTTATAACTTATTTTTAAGATCCATAACACACAGACAGACAGAGCACTGCGTGATAGAGAGACAGACAGGCAGAGAAGTCACTAGATATATAAATAAACAGGGAAGCCACGTGTACTGAAAGAAAAAAGAACAACATGTGCATTGTCCCTGCTGCACTGAATAAGCGCAGGCGCTCTAACATCACTCCTCCCCCGATCTTACTTAGACTCTCTTATTCAGTGCAGCAGGGACAACGCACATGTTGTTCTTTTTTTCTTTCAGTACACGTGGCTTCCCTGTTTATTTATATATCTAGTGACTTCTCTGCCTGTCTGTCTCTCTATCACGCAGTGCTCTGTCTGTCTGTGTGTTATGGATCTTAAAAATAAGTTATAAGGACAGTTGTTCCTGTTAATTGCAGTCTCAATTGTTAAAAAAATATTTGAAAAGGAGCATCCCACATGAAAATATAACGATCTCAGTAACTGACAGTGCATACCAATGTATAAATTTTATGTTCGTTTGAGGTTTAAAAGAAAAGAAAAAAAAAAGCAACACTTCATCCCCAGCGGGGAATCGAACTCAGGTCAATGAGGCAAGGAAAAGAGGCTCTGCGCTAAGAGGCAAATCTTAGCGCGCTACGCCACGGAAGCTGTTGAATCATTCTTGAAGCTTTTGTGAAAGTGTTTATTTGATCTTTGGAACTCGGGCTTTATATATTCTATAGTTTATGCCTACTACATTTTGTAACATTTATTACTAAAATATGAAAAAGTTTCTGTTTTAACAATGTGTTTACACAGATTACTTTAGAATAATGATCTCTTATTTCCACTGTAAAACTCCACTTCACTCCCACATAATCAATCAAGGCGTGAGCTGGGAAAACTTCGCTCACGTTCTAAGTCGGTGGGGCGATGGAATAGCCGGCTGCTGGCAGCTTGTCTTTTATCAGCACATTTAGAGGACAAAGGATGCTGGCGGAGAGGTGTGAACGGATTTAAGAAGCGATTTAAGGTGGGCCGGATATACGAGTTTTTTCGTAGGCTCTGGTAATTCTAGTGTTAATAAAAGTGTCATTTTATGCACATTAATCACAAAGAAGAAAGCAAAACATATACACCAGGCAACCACCGGCAATTATTTTTTGTATTGTTGTTTCAGAATTCTTGTACAATTAGAATTAGTGGTAAAAACTAAAACAAATTGTTTCTTTATTTACTTGTAAACTTTTGATATAGTCCAGATTTAAAGTCAAAATTCTAATGAATAATAACACCTATCAAATAATAGCTTTATCTATATAGTACCCTTCAAGCAAACTGCAAATACTGCTTCACATTACTGCTTCACAATTTAAAATAAGTACAGATGAATAAACAAAATTTCAATTAATTAATAAATACACCAAAGTAATAAAACAACAAAGTGCACACTAAATATAAAAAACAGACTAAAAGTTTAAAAAAAAAAGTAACATAGCATAAAATATAAAATGAGGAATTTAAGCAAGTTTAGTTATGCAAGCACAGAATTGAATTCAAAGATATGACAACAGAGGAAGAACTATTAACTGTACTACATTTAAAAGAGTACATGCCGAGAAAAGACTTCACAAATGATGTTGGAAATACTGGACTATCCATATCTAAACTAATACCGATTACCACTGCTGGTACACCAATGATGATAGGCTTTTTCAATGTTTTTACAGCAAAATGTAAGGTGGACAAGATGTTTCCTTGTTTTTTTTCATTATCATTATATTACTCCTCAATGGGCACTCGGTTAGAAAATTAAAATTTTACAGGAAACAGTTGATGTGATGGGCACAATCTCTATAAAGATGTGTATTACTAGCATTTCCTGCAGAAGCTGAATTGAAATGTACTAATCTTTTGCTTCATACACATGTCAGATGGATAAGCAGAAGCACATTTTCGAAGAGCTTAAGAGAGATAGAGAAACTCCTTAATTTCCAATATGTTTAAAACCACAAAAACATGATCAACTATAAGATGAGCAGTGGCTTCTATACCTGGTATTTTAATGGACTTGACTGAAATATTAAATTACCTCAATTTAGAGCAGCAAATCAAGGACAAGAATGTCATTAATATGATCAATTCCGTGGAAATATTCAAGACAAGTTAGAATTACTGACTTCAAAACTGCAACATTATGACTTGAGAAAATTTCCAAATACAATGTGACAGCTAGTAAATCAGGGACAGGACTCGGCACAAACCAACAATGTGTGTAATGTATTGAAACTTTTAAATGTCATTACAATTACAGAATAATATGTGCTTTAGTTTTGCTACTGGAGCAGAAGATGATGCAGTGACCTCCAAAAATATGATTTTTGTTTCACCTAGACACATTAGCACTTGAGGATAAAATTTATTCAAAACAATCTAACATTCATACAAAAGTGAGGGCCACTGCTGGACATTTGTTACACCTGGAAAAGTTTCCAAATACATTGAAATTGCTACTTACTTTTGACTTTTTTTTTCTTGACTCCACTTATTTACATGAATTAGCTTTTTCTCCATATGAAAATCATTATAACCAAATATCACTTATTAAAGATTGATGACCATCTGGAGGTCTCACTGGGGATTGCTACAAGTAGCTATTGTCCTAATACACAAAACCAGTAGACTCCCTTCAGTGCAAGTCTTCGAAATAACATAGGGGCGACAATTATTATAGTGCACAAATTATTAAAATATACAAATTCCAAAGTCAGTTTGACAGATCCTTATAAGGGTACGGTCGGGTGGCTAATCAATGTGCTATCACACTCAGGCGGCCATATGGGTATGCGGGGCCTAGGGCTGACCAACCCCACACGGGGCTGGTTACGTCAAACGCTGTTACCGGTATGTGTAGACTATATAAACTTGCGTGGGAATTTAATAAAAATAATGTTAACATACACCAGATTTTCTCATTACAGTATTCTGCTAAATTTTTGGAAGATGACATGCGGACTTTATCAAAATATAACGATATAATCTATTAAAAAAGTGCAATTCATAATTCATGACAATACGAAATGCGATGCGGTGTCATACGGAAATTAGCAGGGCCTGTTCTAGAAAAGTATCCAAATTGTAAGTATACTCAATATGCAGGATGTCATAGTCATAACTCACATTGATGTCATGTCAGCCGGTTATCATTAGTGATACATATTTTTGTGCATTAATATTCAGACATGATTATGGCCTACAAATAAAATGTGAGTTTCAGTGTTTCAACAGGAAGTGTGAAGAAATTAACGTAGAGGTATCATCATGAAATTTCTTACCAGTTTCCAGGTTCAGAGACGAAAATCACTTTTCTTGCCTTCTGATTGGAAAAGTCGTTAATGACATCTTCGTAGTCTAATCTGGATGCAATGCCTTTTTCTATAGATAGGAGAAGCCAAACCAGCGACTAATGGGCTATACCTATTTTAGGAAGGGATTATACTGGCGACGTTTTCGGCGATGAAAGTGGACGATGGAATGTTTTCAAAGACATAAATGTACGGAATTTAGAAGCACCTCAAATATATATATACTGGAGAACATAACTTGACAAATCTGCTCGATTGGGACACACAGACCTCAAAAGTGGGGCCCCCCTTAGGCGCAGGGCCTGGGGCAGTCACCCCACTTACCACCCCCAATCGCTGCTCTTGCTATCTTGCCTCCCTTCTAGTAAATATTAAAGTATAACTTCAAAAACATTCATAGCAATCAGATAATAATAGAATTCTTCCTTAAGAAAAATATTTTATTTTGATATCCAGTGCTCAACTTAAAAAGGACTCTTTACTGTTTCATTTTAATGAAAAATGAAGAAAGGTATGTTCAACTTATAATTTTCCTTTTCAGTAATCCGCTTCCATATTATATAACAACCTCAGCTGCCACAGCTATAAAGTGCCCTAGTTTCATAAACTTCTTGACTATGAGTATAATAATGTTCATGTATACAAATGCCTTTTGATTCAGTTAATAATCAGCTGTAGCCATATGCAGTTATATAAAACTCACATATTTTAAGCTCTTATTATGTAAAATCATAATACAATAAAGTATAGCATTATGAGGTTTATTATGCACAGGTTAACTGGACATCTTAAATAAAATACAAACAAAGATTATTAAGTTAACAGTGGACAGATAATAAATTAATGTCACAAAGATGTGAAAGATTAAAAAAAGTGTTACAAAAAAGAAAAAAAATTAAAGAGTATGCATATAGTATAAGTGAAAAGATAGACAACATGCTATCCTTATAAGACAAATTGAATTAAACAGGCAACAAAAACAATCACTGTTGATTTTATTTATGCTCTGAATGTGAGCACAGTGTAATCATAGGTGCACTGAATTAGTTTGCTGCTTTAGTCTACACTACAACAACTTAAAAGAGAAAAGTGTACTTATTTTACCATATTCACTTATTATGCAATAGTAAGACTGAATAATTGAGATAAGCCTACTAAACTTCTGATCACATTTTTAAATTCTAGTTCAGAGAAATTAATCATTTAAATTATTGAAGAGCTGCTAGCTAAGGAATTTAATTGTAATGAAAAACACAAAATAATTATATTCAATGTAAAATGTTTGTAAGATCGTAAATATTATTACCTGAAAAAGCATTGCTGTAGTATCTTGAAAGGGTTTGCATGATATCTTTAGAATGCTGCGTCCATGGTGCAATCTTTCTGTAGGTTTTCACCCTGTGGACTAGCTGAGATCCTCCATACTGCAAGGAAAGTGTATCTCCATGATCTTCATACAGCTCTTCAAACAGTCTGTGAAAGTTTCAGGAATACAGTTTCATGGTGAATGCACAAAAAGAATACATTGTGAAAAAAGAAGATGAATTGAATTTATAAGGATGAAATATATAAAAAACAAAAAGTTAAACTTCATTAGTCAGAGTTATACAAATATAATTCACTAAAACTAAGAGAAGACTTGCATTTTCTTGCAAATAATATGTGAGTGACCTTCATGTTGGGATACCTCAAATGTGCCTCAGCTACTTCCATCTACATCTGAATGTTTAAATGATTTGAACACTTCCAGATAAAATTTTGTACTTTTGGAAAAATGTAAAATCTCATCTGGTACATTATTTGCCCACAAAAGCAGAGCAAGAGATTTTCAGAAGTTTTAAAACAAAGAAATTTGAAAACCAAGGAAGTATCTTTGTAGAACAACTGTGGGAAAGCCCAAAATCTCTCTCACAGTCTGTGGCATGATTCTTTGAGTTTTTTTTTTTTTGTTGTTCTTTGTTTCGCCTTATACAATTTCTTGTATTAGGAATTTGGTAGTTTTCGCATCCCCCTTGGGGTCAGAGCGCAGGGTCAGCCATTGTACAGCGCCCCTGGAGCAATTACAGGTTAAGGGCCTTGCTCAAGGGCCCAGCAGAGCAGTGGCCTTTTTTTTGGCAGTGACAGGGATTCGAACCGGCAACCTTCGGAATACCAGCGCAGCTCCTTAGCCTCAGAGCCACCACTCCGCCCTAAGTACAAGGGTAAGTGTTAAGAAATTGTATAAAAACACTCTTTTGTATATATTATATCGATGAGAAACAGCATTGTCTTTATTGTAGTAGTATATTATTTCAATACATCCTTAACATCTTATAATTAGCCATCATTCCTCCCCATTGTGTTAGAAAGTGTATTTCCTTCATTCTCCCTGCACCCCAAATCTGTCATACCCAATTCTAGTAGCAAAGCATGACCAACCCAACATAATTCAAAAATATCACAAATTAGGACTGAGAAATTATACAAAAATTAAAGTAAAGCTTGTACTAAAAATAAGTAAATATTTGATATACTTCAATGTACATTAAAATTTCTAAGTGCTACTACATGTATGTTTACACTTAACATGCCTTTGTAGGATTCATTATTATTAATATTTCTGCTTTTTTCCTTGGTTTGTGTAAGCAAATTTGTAGTGCTGAACAGTCATGTACTGACACAGTTTTCACATTTGGAAAGCATTTTTTTTTAGCAAAACGTGATTTTCTCTCCAACGCGCCATGCACCCTCCTTCCTCCCAGCCCTCCACTCTGCTATGTGCCTTTCTGATCCTTAGGTGCAAAAGACATGAACTCAGTGTTCAAGTATTTCCACATCACTATATTATTTTTTGGCAAACATTTTCATTAAGAGCAACTCAAAAATTCAGCTTCTAAGTAAAAAAAATAACACACAGGAAAACTTTTGAAAGAAATCACAAGAAGAGTAGGAGTACAAAAAACTGCTTGTGGAAGGTAAATTAAGTATGCAGGATAAACTGATTTAATAAGTTTGTAGAGCAAAGTACTGGTCGAGTGCTGTAGTGGGTGTCCAGTGGTCAAAGAATAACATACAGGATTAAACTAAATGAGATTCTTTTCCCCCTTTACAGATTCAACAAAAAATATAAGACATATAACCTTAATACCTATGTTACATTACATCTTTGTTTTAGGAGTTAGGTGTTAAGCCAGCAGTATCTAAAAAGACAGTATCTAAAAGAATGCTTTGCTAACATTGAAAATTGACAATTATAGCCTTCATAATAATAAAAATAAAATCAGAAAAATAGCAATTATTTTTCATTATGTTTAATGAGAAAGAAAATTACGTGTTGTTTGCTGCAATGAATGCAACAGTAAATCTGGGATCATTGTTGGTGAAAAATTTTTTAAAAAGATATACTTATGAAGAAGCATCATTATTTGTAGGAAGCATGAAATGTCTCCCATTTCACTGCTTTCTAACTTTAAAGATATACACCATTTCAACATATATGGATCAAAAGATGTAAAAAATAATGTTTATTTTATTGTTGCGTACTTATAACGTTATTTAAACTTCAAGCTTTTTTCCTACTTTTTTAAAAACTCTGTAGTGCTCCGTTTCTGTTAGAGGCCTAAGTATGTTTTTATTTTGATTAATAATTAATCCAGGGATATGTTAGTTTTATTATTATAATTATCATTAGTGTTTGAAGTAGAACAAATAACCATAAGCCAGACTCTTCAACAATCACCTCACAAAATCTGAAGAAGTGATGCAATCCAAAAATAATTTAGCAGATCAAGGGGGGGAACAGGTAATCCTCTGGTGGTTATGCACTATGAGAAATGTCACCTGTGTCAGAAAGTAACAGAAAACCCACCATACATCTGTTTTGCAACAAATAACCAACTCGGCTTCCAGATGTTCTCAAATGTGATGAAAATGATCTGTAAAACTACTTGACAAATTTCTACCAATATACCGTGTACCCCTAGTGATGGCACTCACCATATTGTACAGATTCTAAGACATAACTTGCCAGTAGTATGCACTGTACTACAAAGTCAAAATATACCCTCTTGGGATGTACTTTCTAAATTCACATTTAATAAAAAAATGTTTACATTCACAACAGAATATAAGAACAATTTGGAGAATTTTCTATTAGTCAAATACACACATGTGAATGGTTGCAAAGGTTTTAAATGACAGAGCAAGCACAGTTGACAATGAAAGCACTGGTTTCCTGACAGCATCAGAAATAGTAAAAAGTGATGATCATTACCACCATTCATGAGACTTGGGAATATTTAAAAAATACTAAAATACAGTGATTAAATAAAAAATTACAGCTTTGTTGAATTACTGTTATATATAAAAGTCTGTGTGGGCACATCATAAAGGGACAAACAGTTTGACAGATATGAACAAAAACTAGCTTAAAAATCAAGAATATGTGAGACATAAGTAATAGTTTTGTGATAAATTATGAGGGAAATAAACTCACAACCAATCCATCCTGCTGCTCTCCATTTTGCATGCCCTCGCAATTCACATGTACAGGATATAATGCAAAAATATTTTAATTAACATATGATGTCAAGTATAATTAGTTACTCTATATTTATTAAAACACACCATAATAAAAATGAAAACATCATACAGTTATGTTGTGAATATGCTCACGTGGAATGCAGGGAGCAATACTGCAGGAGAAGAATAATTAACTCCTCTGCTAAGAAGCAACAGTGACTCATTTAAAGAATGAATTTACAACATAGCTGCATAGAGCACATGGTAGATTTAGGTTTACTAAACAGATCACAGGTTATTGTAGATATGAAAAATTGATAGTAAACGTTGAAGAAAATTATAATGTGCTTATATATTAATATTTTTACTGTAAGGGAATTGGGTTTTATGAGTAAAATATGTTTATGTCTATTATATAAAAGGCATTGCCAGTTTCCTTCAATGTTTCTAAATCAAGTTAGTAATTAAATAAAGAGCAATTACAACTCAAAAATTTCAAAAGCTTAATAACCTCACAAATTATGGAGATTTCCATTTACATAGAATGCCTTGCTCCAGGAATTTGCAACACACAATCATGAAGAAGAACAAGCATAATTTAACCATCACTTAGAAAGCATATCTTTTTAATATGGTCAAGGAGTTTTAAAGATTTTTGTGTACTGAATGGTAAAATTGCTATCATGGAAAATTAAACAATATATGACAAAAATCTCTGAAATAAAAGTAATTAATAAACATAAAAAAGTAATCCTCCTTTATAAAAGGATAAGTGTCATTATATCCGTCTGGCTACTATGTCTCTGTTATTCTCAAAGATGGTACATCAAAGGCATTTTTAGCAATAAAATGCATTGCATTTGTAATTCCAATAGATGAGGCATCACAAACAGTAACACTACTTTTATGAATCCCATACCAAATGTCATATAACAGAGGTACTGTATATGCATTGCATGGTGCACTGCAAACGTTAACACAAAGATCTATGGTGATTACTTTCAGCCTGTCAGAGATGAGTAGCACAGCTAATGGATATATAAAAACAACACAGAAAAAAAGGTGCTGCCTGCAAAACAATACTTACCTGACACAATCTGTATCAAACTGTAGTTTAGGTTTATCAATCAGGCCAAGGGCATACAGTTGATATGCCAAAGCACATTTTCCAACCATAAACTGGGCTGTATTAGTCCGGTCTAAGCAATCCACACAGTTTGTCCGCAAAACACCAGTCTGCAGGAAAGGATTAAAAGATAATTTAATACATAGCTTACAACAAAAAGGTAACTTTTTTGTGTTACAAAGTTAACTTTTTAAATTTGTGACTAAAAGGTTAAGTCAATAGCTCATTTCTTACAAAACCATTAATAAGAATAAGGATTTTAAATAGAAAAAATTCTTGATAGATGGGGCCAGGTTGAACTGCAAGGCAGCAGAATGTGAGTGAAACCAGAAAGTAATTTACCAATTAATTTATATCATGTATGAAATACAAAATTACATTTTTATGCTCACAAACAATTAAATGATGTAAAAAATGAGATTTTTTGAACATACTGGATTTTACATAAAAGCCTGTCACAAAAGTCTTCAATAAACAACCCTTTTCTTATTAAAAATCTTTTAGCATTTTGTACATCACAGGTGCTTATAAGTAGTATTCAATTTTATGTAAGAAAACACATGACACAACATTCTAAAATCCTTCTCATACAGTTCAAGGCCCTAACCTGAGCAACTGGTGCCAAATCACTCCCAATTAGTGTACAAAGTTGTTACATCTTTACCCCAAATGATTTTAAAGTTGTTATTGCTGAAAAGGTAACTGTATGTACAAAATACAAAAATTTGGGGACTGACTACATTCTCAAACAGCATATTTATTTCTTCTAAAACAATGGGACAACACGCCGAAGAGCGTCCCAAAGTGCGATCGCCGCATCAGAGGAAAACAGCATATTGGTCGCCAGGGCAACCACAGACTCCCAGTTCTGTAGTAGCTCGCCACGAAAACAAATCCTAAAAGATCACGTTCACACTATGAGCGGCTGTCGTCGATGGGTGATGCAAGGAATATTGTAAATGCAGGGAACAGTATAGTATTACTTGGCCATTAACCTGGTTATGACCCTGCCTGATCGCTGTGTCTGTGTATAGGAGAGTGGTAGATCCTGCTACAATAAATAACCGTGCTGTTCCTGTTTCAAGTTGAATAAAGCTGGTTTTGCCAAACTATTGAGACTCAGCCTCATGTTTTGGGGTGCAAGACAGGGACTCACAAGTCAGTATATATACATATATATATACATATACATACATATACATATATATACACATATACATATATATATATATATATATATATACATATATATATACGTATATACATATATATACGTATATACATATATATACATATATACATATATATACATATATACATATATACATATATACATATATATACGTATATACATATATACATACAGTGGGTACGGAAAGTATTCAGACCCCCTTCAATTTTTCACTCTTTGTCATATTGCAGCCATTTGCTAAAATCATTTAAATTAAATTTTTCCCTCATTAATGTACACACAGCACCCCATATTGACAGACAAAAAAAAGAATTTTTGAAATTGTTGCAGATTTATTAAAAAAGAAAAACTGAAATATCACATGGTCCTAAGTATTCAGACCCTTTGCTTAATGAGGGAAAAAATTCATTTAAATGATTTTAGCAAATGGCTGCAATATGACAAAGAGTGAAAAATTGAAGGGGGTCTGAATACTTTCCATACCCACTGTATACATGTATATACATATATATATACATATATATATACATATATATATATATACATATATATATATATATATATATATATATATATACACTAGTCATTTAGCCCATTACAATAACAGGCGCTAGAACAGTAGTGCATAAACATTAGTAGGAACAGTCTATATTAAATGGCAAGGCAATTTGACCTCATTCTTTTTGTTGGTCGTATTTTTCTTTCTTTCTGCCTTTCTTTTGTTGATGTGTGAATATGTGAAGAGCAACAGGTGCAGATCTTTATTTACGCGCGCCTTTATTCGCTGCGCCCAATTGAGGTCGTCCTTTTGAGGATCGCCTTTTTGTGCGCGCCCTTATTGAAGGATGCCTGTGCGCACCCTTATTGAAGGATACCATCTTGTACGTCCGCTGGCTTGTACGTCCGTAATATACGTCCGTAATATACCTTTAATTTTCTCTGCCGGTAATACAGGCGTGCGCGTCGGTAATATGCCTTTACTCTCCTCTGACAGTAATACTGGCTTGTATGTGGCTGTAATATGCGTCACTGTATTGTGTACCTTTAATTTCCTCTCGCAGTAATACTGGTTTGTATTTCCGTAAAACGCCTCTAACTTTCTCTGACAGTAATATTGCGCATAGCACCGTGCCCCGCGCATGCGCACTTCACCAGAAGACACCCACACATGGACACCTGGACGCACATAGGGATTTTATATATACAGTAATCCCTCCTCCATCGCGGGGGTTGCGTTCCAGAGCCACCCGCGAAATAAGAAAATCCGCGAAGTAGAAACCATATGTTTATATGGTTATTTTTATATTGTCATGCTTGGGTCACAGATTTGCGCAGAAACACAGGAGGTTGTAGAGAGACAGGAACGTTATTCAAACACTGCAAACAAACATTTGTCTCTTTTTCAAAAGTTTAAACTGTGCTCCATGACAAGACAGAGATGACAGTTCCGTCTCACAATTAAAAGAATGCAAATATATCTTCCTCTTCAAAGGAGTGCGCGTCAGGAGCAGATCATGTCAGAGAGATAGAGAAAAGCAAACAAATCAATAGGGTTGTTTGGTTTTTAAGTATGCGAAGCACCGCGGCACAAAGCTGTTGAAGGCGGCAGCTCACACCCCCTCAGGAGCAGAGAGAGAGAGAGATCAAAACAAACAACCAAAAATCAATACGTGCCCTTCGTGCTTTTAAGTATGCGAAGCACCGTGCAGCATGTCGCTTAAAGGAAGCAGCAGCACAGAAGGGAGCAAAGTGAAGATAATCTTTCAGCATTTGTTGACGAGCGTCCGTAGCGTCTAGGTGTGCGAACAGCCCCCTGCTCAATCCCCCTACGTCAGGATCAGAGAAAGTCAGCTCAAGAGAGAGAGAGAGAAAAATATGTTGGGTAGCTTCTCAGCCATCTGCCAATAGCATCCCTTGTATGAAATCAACTGGGCAAACCAACTGAGGAAGCATGTACCAGAAATTAAAAGACCCATTGTCCGCAGAAATCCGCGAACCAGCAAAAAATCCGAGATATATATTTAAACTAGCAAAATACCCGCGCTTCGCAGCGGAGAAGTACTGTGTTAAAGAGGTTATGAAAAAAAAAGGAAACATTTTAAAAATAACGTAACATGATTGTCAATGAAAGCCCGTTTCAGTCAGTAAGTCTTATGTGTGTGTTTATGTATGTGTGTATATACCGGTATATGTAGATGTGTATATGTAGATATGTATATATATGTATATGTATATAAATGTTTATGTGTGTGTGTGTATATTAATATATATAATATATATATATATATATATATATATATATATATATATATATATATATATATATATATATAAAAGACAGCAACAGTTATAACAATGACAACACAATTACATTGACAATCATGTTACGTTATTTTTAAAATGTTTCCTTTTTTTTTCATAACCTCTTTAACACACTACTTCTCCGCTGCGAAGCGCGGGTATTTTGCTAGTATATATATATTACTGAAGAAAGAAAAAAAAAATTAAACAGCCAAATGGGGCTATGCATATGAACTTAAAAGGTTTAAATAAAACAGAAATATATATTTTATTTTTACTTGGTTAACTTGTGGAGGGTGTATCCTGTAGCAAAGCCCTAACTGTTTTCGTGAAAGCCCGTTTCAGTCAATAAGTGTTATGTGTGTGTTTATGTATGTGTGTATATATATGTAGATATGTGTATATGTAGATATGTATATATATGTATATGTATATAAATGTTTATGTGTGTGTGTATATTATATATATAATATATATATATATATATATATATATATATATAAAAGACAGCAACACTTATAACAATGACAACACAATTACATTGACAATCATGTTACGTTATTTTTAAAATGTTTCCTTTTTTTTTCATAACCTCTTTAACACACTACTTCTCTGCTGCGAAGCGCGGGTATTTTGCTAGTATAATATATATATATATATATATATATATATATATATAATATATATATATATATATACACATACATATACACACATACATGCAGTTTCAATAACATAGAAATCAATATAAATATTAACATCATTATCATATGAGAATATGAAGTAATATATAAGAAGCACATTTTATATAAATATAAATTATTAAACAGTAAAATCTTCTTCTGTAATTTGCTACCGTGGCAATTTGTGTGTCTGTCCAGGATTTTAAATCACCTGTAGCTCGCAAATCGTTTCACCCATTGACTTGAAATCTGGTACACATATAGTACGTCACGTCTACTATCCGCTTTATGGGTGATGATTGTATTACTCTTTTTATGTTTATTTTATTTTATTGTAGAATCAACTCCTATCTGCGCACACCAGGGCGGCCGTGGGCGGATGCGTATGGTGTATTCACTCCATGTTATCGTGCATTGCGCTGTCACTGGTATTTTGATAAAAGAATTTGAACAACATATAAGAAGCGTATAAATTATTAAACAGTAAAACATTAACATTTAAGAAGTAAAGTTAGATTAAGTACTACTGCAGTGCCCTCGGGTATACCTCATTTTTTGTTTGTCCATTACATGCTTAAATGTATACATTTTTTGGTGTACCTACCCGAGAACACGCGACATATAACCGAGCGTGGGAGAAGCATGGATTTTAAACACGCGTTGAGTTCATCTGCTGGTCTCCCTCGTGGAATAACTGGTAATGTTTGAATAAAATCTACAGCGAGTAAAACGACATTATCTCCTTTTTTTTTTTTTTTACGATCTCTGAGATGTTGCTTTTTTCGGTTCAAGGCTTCATAAGCTCTTTTATGTTGTATGGTGTACTTATCCCAAACCATCATCTTTGAATGTTGCAAGACTTTCGCCTTGTATGTAGATCGGGGTAATTACATTCATTGCATTCCTAGTCTGAATCACAATCTGATTGTATGGGTGGTTACCTGGCACTGAAGGGTTGCCACCCGTCCTTTAAAATACGGAATCGTGCCGCATTTGAGAATGAAATTGCGCGTCCCGTTTTGAATCAATACTGGACGGGATTTGTCCCGTATTTTTTTTATCATTTTTTTTAAAGCAGCGTCTCATGCAAATCATCCCACACGCATTTTATGAAGATGCCTCCTTTCCTACTTTTGATTGGGTAATACTTGATGTCATCGTTAGTTTGATTGGTCTTTTGAACTGTCCAGTGAGGAGGGCATGTCTTTTAAGTAGAGTCTGGAAAGTGTTGGCACTGAGATGTGGCGTCAGCGCCAGAGTTGAAGCCCCTAATGTTGCGGTCAGCAAGTCGGCTAACATCCGCCATGTGCCGTCTTTCAGTTGCGAGAAGCAGATCATAGAATGGTTGAAACTGTTGCCCCTAACGTTGCGCCACGGCGTGTGGTTCGTTTATACCTCGTGTGTTCT
This sequence comes from Erpetoichthys calabaricus, assembly GCF_900747795.2. NCBI lineage: Eukaryota > Metazoa > Chordata > Cladistia > Polypteriformes > Polypteridae > Erpetoichthys > Erpetoichthys calabaricus. Next base: position 187,497,581 of record NC_041396.2, read on the forward strand.
CATTAAACTTTTATCTCGCGAATATGTTATTGCAATCCGTAGGGGGAGCGTTTCTATAAACTTAATTTAAAGTTACGTTTTACACCGTGCTTTGTTTCCCTTATGAACATGCTTGAATGCTTCACTCGCTCCCTTCTCAATTGTTTAATTAATTTTTTGCTCTTCGCTGTTTGCGGCTCTTACGTCATTTCCCCCTACTTCGTTCTTTTATCTCGCGAATATGTTATTGCAATCCTTAACGGGAGCATTTCATTAAACTGATTGAAAATAGTTTTGCATTTACCTTTTTAGTAAAAGGCGAGCTTTTAAGCCTGAGAAATCACCCCGTAAATGCACACGTTTAATTGCACATGTGTTAATATGTATGGTTACACAGTATTAAAAGACAGTGAACAACGTCAGTTACCTTTGTTCCCGCGTTTGATAAAAGGCGAGCTTTTAAGCCTGAGAAATCACCCCGTAAATGCACACGTTTAATTGCACATGTGTTAATATGTATGCTTACACAGTATTAAAAGACAGTCAAAAATTAACGTCATTTACCTTCGTTCCCGCGTTTGACTCGTGCTGTAAATCTCTTCCTTGTTTTTAGTTCACGTGATTACGTAGGAGGCGTGATGACGCGATACGTGACTCCGCCTCCTCCATTACAGTGTATGGACAAAAAATATGTTCCAGTTATGACCATTACGCGTATAATTTCGAAATGAAACCTGCCTAACTTTTGTAAGTAAGCTGTAAGGAATGAGCCTGCCAAATTTCAGCCTTCCACCTACACGGGAAGTTGGAGAATTAGTGATGAGTGAGTCAGTCAGTCAGTGAGTGAGTGAGTGAGTCAGTCAGTCAGTGAGGGCTTTGCCTTTTATTATTATAGATATGCTTACATATAAAATCCGCGATGGAGTGAAGCCGCGAAAGGCGAAGCGCGATATAGCGAGGGATTACTGTATAGATATATATATCCTCTTTAATAAAATAGCTTTGTGCGTGTAGGTGTTAGTGTGTGTGTGTCTTCTGGTGAACTGTGTATGCGCGGGGCACGGTGCGATGCGCGATATTACTGTTAGAGAAAGTTAGAGGCGTTTTATGGAAATACAAACAAGTATTACTGCGAGAGAAAATTAAAGGTACACAATACAGTGACGCATATTACAGCCACATAAAAGCCAGTATTACTGTCAGAGGAGATTAAAGGCATGTTACCGACACATACGCATGTATTACTGCCAGAGAAAATTAAAGGTATATTACGGACGTAAAAGCCAGCGGACGTACAAGACATTATTACTGTCACAGAAAATTAAAGACACACAAGACACAGCGGCAGCCCACGAAGAACGGTCAGCTCAGCAAGTAAACATCAACAGAAGAAAGGCTGAAAGAAAGAAAAATACAACTAACAAAAAGAATGAGGTCAAAGTCCCTTGCCATTTAATACAGACTGTTCCTACTAATGTTTATGCACTACTGTTCTAGCGCCCATTATTGTAACGGGCTAAATGACAAATGACTAGTGTATATATATATATATATATATATATATATATATATATATATATATATACACACACACATACACACACACACAGATACAGGTCATTCCATGTCAAATCAACTGATTTTCGAGAAATCCCACACACATTAGTCTCAAAAAATTCTGAAAAAATAGTAGGTGAACCCATATAATCCAAAAGGTACCCTGTAAAATTATTTTGATGTAAGATCAATACTTTCCAAGATAGAGCTAATTTTGTGAGGGTATAGGGGGTCAAATTTGACACCGCTTTATTTTTTCGTTGATTTCACAAAATCATATTTTAAAGACATGTTGATTTACTCAAGTATTTTCAGCCCTGCTCATTTTAGTTTTATATTTAATATGTGATAAGAAATTTTTCATGATATATAAAACATGTGTTTTGTGGACTTGGAAAAGGCATTCGACCATGTCCCTCGGGGAATCCTGTGGGGGGTATTCTGAGAGTATGGGGTACTGGACCCCCTGATAAGGGCTGTTAGGTCCCTGTATGATCGGTGCCAGAGCTTGGTCCGCATTGCTGGCAGTAAGTCGAACCCGTTTCCAGTGAGAGTTGGACTCCGCCAGGGCTGCCCTTTGTCACCGATTCTGTTCATAACTTTTATGGACTTAATTTCTAGGTGCAGCCAGGGCGTTGAGGGGATCCGGTTTGGTGGACTCAGGATTGGGTCACTGCTTTTTGCAGATGATGTTGTCCTGTTTGCTTCATCAGGCCGTGATCTTCAGCTCTCTCTAGATCGGTTCGCAGCCGAGTGTGAAGCGGCTGGGATGGGAATCAGCACCTCCAAATCCGAGACCATGGTCCTCAGCCGGAAAAGGGTGGAGTGCCCTCTCGGGTTGGTAGCGAGATCCTGCCCCAAGTGGAGGAGTTCAAGTATCTCGGGGTCTTGTTCACGAGTGAGGGAAGAATGGAGCGTGAGATCGACAGGCGGATCGGTGCGGCATCCGCAGTAATGCGGGCTCTGCATCGGTCTGTCGTGGTGAAAAATTTACCAGTCGATCTATGTTCCTACCCTCACTATGGTCATGAGGTATGGGTAGTGACCGAAAGAACGAGATCGCGAATACAAGCGGCTGAAATAAGTTTTCTCCGCAGGGTGTCTGGGCTCTCCCTTAAAGATAGGGTGAGAAGCTCAGTCATCCGGGAGGGGCTCAGAGTAGAACCGCTGCTCCTCCGCATCGAGAAGAGTCAGATGAGGTGGCTCGGGCATCTGATCAGCATGCCTCCTGGACGCCTCCCTGGTGAGGTGTTCCGGGCACATCTAACCAGGAGGAGGCCCTGGGGAAGACCCAGGACACACTGGAGGGACTATGTCTCTCGGCTGGCCTGGGAACACCTTGGGATTCTCCCGAAAGAGCTAGAAGAAGTGGCCGGGGAGAGGGAAGTCTGGGCATCTCTGCTCAAGCTGCTGCCCCCGCGACCCGATCTTGGATAAGCGGAAGAGGATGGATGGATGGATGAAGAAATTTTTCAGAGGAAATGGACAAACCTCTGACACTAATAGAATTATTGGATGCTATAAACTCACTCCAAAACAGGAAACCCAGGTCCTGATGGCTGCCCAGCAGAATTGTATAACCAATTTTCAAATAAGTTAGCTCCACGATTATTAGCAATGTTTATAGAAGCTAGAGCCAACAAAACTCTATTCCATACTTTTTACCAAGCATTAATTACTGTCTTTCCAAAGAAAAATAAGGACTTGTTACAATGTGTATCTTATAGATTTGGGTTTTCCCTAAACATATGTGCATGGATAAAATTACTTTATCTCAATCCAGAAGCCTCCATTTGCATTAACAACATTATTTCAAATTACTTCAAAGTAGAACGTGGTACCCAACAAGGATGCCCCCTATCACCATTGCTCTTTGTAATCGCCATCGAGCCATTGGATATTTATATATCAGAGATAAAGAGGACTACCAGAGATGTACTTAATGCACTAACAAATTTCAAAAGATATCAGGACTCAAAATACATTTGAATAAAAGTGTGCTTTTTTCCTCAGAACTGTCTTGCATACGATATTAGACTGGACACTTTCCCATTTAATTAAGCAGAACAGTTTAAATATCTAGAGGTAAACGTCACAAGAAAATATAAAAATCTTTTTCAACAATCGTTTGCTATCAGCATGGAGAAAAATAAACAAAATGTAGCAGGAACACTAGCAGGAAGAATCAAGACTGTCAAGATGATCATCATTCGTAAGCTTCTTTTTCTATTTCATAGCATCCCCATATACATTAACAAATTGTTCTTTAAGAAATTAGATTCAATTATAACCTAATTTATTTGGTATTTGAAACATCCATGCATCCAAAGGGCAACCTAAAGCAGCAGGGGGCATGGCACTACCTTTCAATTTTATTACTGAGCAACAAATATGCAAGCTATAAAGCCATAGAATTTGACACACAAGGATGAATATATACAAGCCTGTTTTGCAATAGAAATAAAATCTTGCTGTACATCTTTATTATGTCCTGCTTTGTGCCCTAGTAAATACAAATTATTATCAATATACTAATAACCCAATTATCCAGTGATCACTCAGAATATGAACCAATGTAGGAAGTATTTTAAGGCAGAGTAGCTTTTATCTGTTACACCTCTTCATAACAATCACCTTTTTTCCCCTCTTAAACCTACATAGTATGCAACCTTTGGAAAACATTCAGGATTAAAACACTTAAGAGATTTGTATATAGATAATGTCTTTGCATCTTATGAACAATTATGCATCAAATTTTACTTATCAAAACAATTTTTCCACTACTATTAAATCAGAAACTTTGCTAAAATTAACCATCCCAATTTTCCTCACTTCCCACCCAGTTCTATGCCAGAAGAAATATTGATTGGTCTTGAAGACTCAGACAACAAGTAAATAATATATAAAAATATTTTAAAGCCCCTTCCTTTCAAAGATCCCAGGGTATGGTGGGGAAAGGGTCTTTCACTTAACATCTCAGAAAAGGGTGGAGGGCAGCCATGCATAGAATACACTCTACCTCCACATGCATAAAGAATTCAATCATTCAACTTAAAATCTTTTATTTAGCACATTTATCTCATTTAAAATTGTCCAAAATATATCCAGGTCAAGATTCAAGCTGTGAATGTTGCATTGTAGCTCCAGCTTCACTGGGCCAGATATCCTGAGCTTGTACCAAATTAACATCATTCTATACAAAAATCTTTGAATGCCTATCAGATAGCCTTGGTGTCACAATCACTCCTATCCCAGTAACAGCTGTGTTTGGTGTACTCCCCGATGGGCTTAAAGTGGAGAAGGACAAATTGATTGTAATTGCCTACACCACAGTACTCGCATGCTGACTTATCTTGCTCAACTGGAAGAATCCCAGCCCACCTGTTAAAAGTCAGTGGGTAACTGATATTCTATACTATTTGAAACTGGAAAAAAGTTACATTCTCACTTGGAGGATCTGTTCAAAACTTTTTAAATATGGCAAGATCTAATTGATAAAATTTTAGAATAAGCTTTTATATCCGGGAAAATTATATTCTCCCTTTTTTGTTGTTTTTAAAGATTTGCTCTTGCTATTGGCTTTCCTGTCTCTTGGATGGAGAATGAATTCAGGTTTGTTAAGTTTGATTCAATCATATGTAATGTTACTTTCTTTGTTGTAAAAGTGATTGCATGTAATGTCATTTTGGTCAAATAAAATCTATACAAATAAAAAAGAAGCTGTCAAACAGTTAGAAATCAAATATCAAGATCAGCTCAGAAATGAAACCATATATAAATGTTGCACTGAAACAGTTGGCTTAAATAAATAAATGTTTAAATGTGAAGATCACAAAAACAGTTTTCATTCAAATCTGTCAAGCTGTTTGACCTTTTTGAAGTGCCCACATAGACTTTTATGTATGGCAGTAAATCTTAATCACTTGTGATGGATGGCCAGCTAAATATTCCGGCCCACACCTCCAGACCGACAGGTGGAGCCCTCCCAACAGCATGGAGGTTCCTCGAATTCCAGCAGGGCCTTGTGGACCTTGTAGTTTGTATACACAGCCCTGCTGGCTACCTTGGGGACCACCGGGAGTCGCTGTAGGGAGGCTGTCAGACTCTTACGTGCCCTATAACCCGGAAGTGCGTCATGATCACATGACCAGAAGGAACGACGTGCTTCCGGGTTGAAGAAAAGGACTTTTACTCTGACCCGAAGTAATGAGGACTTGGGGATTGTTGGACAGGAATCACCTCTGGGTCAGGGGGTATAAAAGGACTCTGGGAAAGCCCAGACGCTGAACTGAGCTGGGAGGAAGGGTGACAAAGTGTCTGGGAGAGGAGGAGTGGTTATCGTGCTTGATTATTGATATTTGTATGTGTAGTGTGCTTAGTGCACACTATTATTATAAAAATAAAAAGTCTTGGACTTTTACCTGGTGTTTGGCGTGGTACCTGAGGGGTTCAAGGGAGCACTAGTGCCCCCTACTGTTACACACTGTATTCTAGTATTTAATTAAATGTTCCTAAGTCTCATGAATGGTGGTGATGAAACAGTGCTTTCATTGTCAACATCATCTACAAATAAGTATCTTTGTACATCTCAATTTAAGTGGATTTTTTTAAATACATGTGTAATAATTCTTAGAGTAAATTTACTTACAGCTCCCCTGGTTTCCAACAGGGCCACAGGTCGAGAGCATGGGAGCTCACCCTGTTGGAACCCGTGGCCACTGCCAGGGGGCACATGGACCATTCAACGGCCTTATTTTCCCATACTTCTGCCATACCCAGAAGTGTGGCCGGAAGAAGCTCATTAGGCACCTGGAGTCCTTCCAGGTGCCCTATAAAAAGGGGCCAGTCACACCATTCAGAGGCCAGAGTCGGGAGGAAGGAGTAGACAAAGCCTGAGGAAAAGTAGAGGCGAATGGACTGGTGGCAAGGAAGAGAATGGACTGTTTATTGCGGTGGTGGTGTTTTGTGCACTTTTATTATAAATAAACCAGGTATTGTGTGTTGAACCTGTGTCCTGCCTGTCTCTGTCCAGGTTAGGGTGGTGGTACACCTCCTAGTGGTGTCACATTTGTTATATGATCTATAGTTAATTATTGTCAAGCTAATACAGAAAATACATTTATTTTTGAGACTTCACGTAAACTTCATGTCTTAGGCTTTCAAATTCACATAAATAAAATTATTAGTTAGTGTCCGCTATTAGTTGGCAATCATTGATTAATGCCTGCACATGTGCCTCGCTACCTCTGAGTCCAAGTGTATTGCCTTTATTTATTTAAAAATGGGCAATACCATGGACACTTAGCTAATTACAGGCTAGGCATTTTTATTCTGATGGTACACTAATTAATGGGACATCACAAGTCATTATTTGCACCTTTGCAACATTATATTATTTTTCATTCACATACCTGAAATTTCATGCTCACACTGTAGAGCGTGGTTTTAAAGGGAATAAAATAACAAAATTTTTGAGAAATTTTCCTTCAGTTTTAGAAAGAAAAAAAAGACAACTTTTCCTACCTGTATACGGCCATGATCTGTAACAAAACCTCCAAGATCTCCCCATCTGAAAAATATATTAAAACAACTCATTCCTTCAGAGGAGCTTGACAGAAAATTTTTAAAAAATTAAGTAAAATATAAAGCCTTTTTTTATAACTCTAAACATTATATTATTTTTTCAGTCTTTGGCAGGTTATCCACTGAAACTGAATTGCTTAAATTTCAATGAAAACTAGAAAAATGGGGGCGTTATAAACCTTTTGATCAGTAGTGTATATAAAACATTACATTTTTTCTATTGTGCTTTCCCAGTTTACATTTGCACAATTAAGTCCACCACTTCTGTAACATCTTCATCTAAACTTGTCTGAAATTTTATAAAGTTGCATATTGATGTTCTATTCTACCCTATTTACAATGTGACCAGTTTTATACTTGCACCAGATTCATATTTAAAATTATCCCTAAATTAACCAATTTAAATCTTGCATGCCTTTCCCAAAAAACATGTATCTATTAATAATATACCAAACCACATCTCTAGCATTCAGCGATGTTTCTGCAAAAACCACAAAATCATGTTTATTTAAAGGATGCTACAAATTCAACTCAAACTAATTTTTCTTTTAATACTTTTGACTTTAAGGAGAACAATTTTAATCTAATATTCATTTCAAATCTACTTGTTCAATGTTGTCTAGTAATTGTACAGTTATACTGTATTTTTAAGAATATTACTACCAGATGCTTTTTCTGAAATTTTGTATATGGCCTGTTTTAAACTCCCTATAAACCCCTTTGTCCAGTCCAAACAATCTTCAGGTAACCTATGCCTATATCTTCCATACATGTTTGTTCTCTGCTTCAAATTTAACCTATACCATCACTACTATATATTCCAAAAGGTGTGTTAATTTCCCATTAACCTCAGCCTCTTTATCCTAAGGGAAGGTCTAAGCCACATATCAAACCTTCTGAAATTCTTAGCTTTACTTGGACTGGTGAATCGTATCAGTTCTGTCTCTGTGCTTAGTACCTAACCCTTCAAAATTGTCTTACGGAATTATAAGTTTATTGTTACCTATGTTACTTGTTCAGAAGTAAAAAGTGGTAATTAGATAAACTCCTAGCCATTGATGGAGTCAATCTATTGTACAGGCCCAGGAAGGTCTCCCAAATGTGCAACCTGATAGTCACTAAAGCAAATCTCATCTCCATATGTATAACCATTAATAACTGAGCCCTTCAACATCAGTGGTCAGTTGGTTTAAAAGTGGCCTATTGAATCCACAGTATCCTATTAATGACCTCAGTAATATCAAAATCATTGTTCAGCACCAAAAATTGCCCGCATGCCCTTTAGCTCTAGAGGTAATGCCCTTGGACAATGAAAATCATTTACACTGAACTTAAGTCCAATAGTGAAGAAAATGTTTCTACATCTCTGAACAACAATCTCTTTTTTCAATGTTGTGCTCACTATCTTCCTAAAAGATGAGTTCCTTCAAATCTTTATTACAATACAAGTTAGCTAACCTGTACTCAACAATCACTCAAGCAAATTCAAAGTGCTATACGACTCATATAAGCTGATACTTTTACAGACATCAAAAAAAAGAGTATAATTTGCCTGGTTTTTACAATTTGTTTATATTAAGCCACTGTATTTACCCCCCCCCCCCCCTTTTTTTTTAGGTGTCTAGACCAATAAACTTCACCAACCTTTCATCTGGTCTAAGGGTACTACAATAGAAATCAGGACGATTTACAAAGAAACCTGTTCTCTTCACAACATTTTCGGCAATCCAGCTAAGTCTGTCCAAAACATTATACAGCTTGCTAAAACAAAATAAAAATGTTTTCATAATGAGTATTAATTCTCACACCTGCTTTATTATATCATTCAACATTTACAGTGATGTCAAAACTTACATTACATTATCAGATAAAATCATTAAAAATTTCTTTCACAAAGTGAATTCAAACACCAATAAATACAAATTCAACTAAAAGTATGCTAATCGATAGTAGTTTGCTTAGCATTTTAATGTAATCTAAAATGTAATTCAGAAGCATGGATTTAAGACATAATAAATAAGGTAAAAACAAAACATTAAATATGACAAAACATACTGTAAAAAAATGTAAAAAGATATGTATTTTTTAAGCAAAATATTTGAGATTCACACCATAAACACAGTAAGGAAAACAAGGACAATGGGCTAAAAAAGGTAGTTAATGAACAGAATTTAATTCTAATACCTTTTTGTGTATTTGGCCATGTCCCATGCAATATAATCAATTTGATACTGAGGAGGAAGAAACTGATTAAGGTATGTCACAGCAGGGTACAGCTCTTCACTCAGTATCTTCTCATGTTTTCTCTTTTCACGTTTCTATAAATCAAAAATGAACAAAAAAATTATAAATGGTGTATGTATATAGCTTTTGAAGGAAAATAACTAACAGCACTAAATAACTCATCAGTGTAAAAATTCAAACATAAAATTGCCACATAATAGGGGGTTGTTGTGTAAATGTTAAAAATTTAGACTAATGCAGTCAGTGACAAGACCAAATATACTTAAAATTTTACAAAGTGCAACAAAGATTAATGCAATTAAAACAAAACAAAATATGTGTGTTGAGCACTTCTAAGATTGAGGCATAACTTGAATTTATCATTAATACAATACCCAAATCTGATGATTTATCATTAAGTATACATGAAAATAACCATTAGATTTGCTTTTATAATGGGTTTTGAGCACAACTTTATAGATGGTGCTTTGCATCAGCCTTTTATAAATTATGAAAAACATATACATTTATTTAGCATTGCAGTACTACATTTAACAATTAAAAAATATTTCATCAAAATTGAACAGGAATATATATTTATATCATCATTTCCAAAATCAACTGTAATATACTGTTTAATAATGAGGGAACAAGCAGTGTGTTTGAAAATTGCCCCAGTCTTCAGCAAAGCACCTGTTCTGGACATGCAAAAATCAAAACAGTTCAGGAAACTTTATAAAACAAGGAATTAGAGCAATGGATGTTAAAGAAAATAAAGTAAACTGTATGTAAAACACAATTTAATAGTGGCAAAGACAGCTTGTATGAAAATGTAGAGCAACAGAAGGCAGCAGGTAAGATGTTACTACTGCATAAATATATAAGCTAAGTATTTACCTTTTGTTTGACATCGATTCTTTGAACCTATTAAACCTATTCATCTGTATTCATTTTATGCCACCTTAATGCTCTGATAGCGCAGGTGCATTAACTAAGTGCTATAAATCATTCTGTCCAACTGTCAGCATTTTTTTAAACTAAAAAAGGGTTCCATCAGTTGCTGAAGGTGTATAAAGGTCTTTTAAACAGATAGCAAGGAACACAGCAGCCCACCACAGTAGCAAAGACACAAACACTCAAACTAAACATATCAAACATAAAAGTTAAAAATTGTTTTATAAAGCACAATCCCATTGCCAATACAGAATTACAAGAGTAGAAAACATCCTAGGTTACAATTAACACCATGAAGCAGGAAATGTATGAGATATGGGGGGTTGGGGTATATATGGCTAGGATGGATGGGGGGGGTGGGGGTTGGGGGGTTTTGGGGATTTTGAAATGCTTCTGTATTGCAAATGTTTGTGAAATGACCAAACAACTATAATACAAAATGTACAATTTATTGTGTGATTCTACAGTATCTATATCCAAATTTGCAGTTACATGCTGGTTGTAAATATATCTGTGCACTAATGAAACCAGATTATTAAATTAGGAAATTTAAAAAAAACTAGGGGGCTCCGCTCACCCACCCCCGTGTTTGGTTTACCGGATATACAATACAATACAATTTATTTTTGGTATAGCCCAAAATCACACAAGAAGTGCCGCAATGGGCTTTAACAGGCCCTGCCTCCTGACAGCCCCCCAGCCTTGACCCTCTAAGAAGACCACAAAAAACTCCCAAAAAAAAAAAAAAAAACCCTTGTAGGGAAAAAAAAAAATCGAAGAAACCTTGGGAAAGGCAGTTCAAAGAGAGACCCCTTTCCAGGTAGGTTGGGCGTGCAGTGGGTGTCCAAAAGAAGGGGGTCAATACAATACAGTACAATACATACAGTGGTGTGAAAAACTATTTGCCCCCTTCCTGATTTCTTATTCTTTTGCAGGTTTGTCACACAAAATGTTTCTGATCATCAAACACATTTAACCATTAGTCAAATATAACACAAGTAAACACAAAATGCAGTTTGTAAATGGTGGTTTTTATTATTTAGGGAGAAAAAAAAATCCAAAACTACATGGCCCTGTGTGAAAAAGTAATTGCCCCCTGAACCTAATAACTGGTTGGGCCACCCTTAGCAGCAATAACTGCAATCAAGCGTTTGCGATAACTTGCAATGAGTCTATTACAGCGCTCTGGAGGAATTTTTGGCCCACTCATCTTTGCAAAATTGTTGTAATTCAGCTTTATTTGAGGGTTTTCTAGCATGAACCGCCTTTTTAAGGTCATGCCATAGCATCTCAATTGGATTCAGGTCAGGACTTTGACTAGGCCACTCCAAAGTCTTCATTTTGTTTTTCTTCAGCCATTCAGAGGTGGATTTGCTGGTGTGTTTTGGGTCATTGTCCTGTTGCAGCACCCAAGATCGCTTCAGCTTGAGTTGACGAACAGATGGCCGGACATTCTCCTTCAGGATTTTTTGGTAGACAGTAGAATTCATGGTTCCATCTATCACAGCAAGCCTTCCAGGTCCTGAAGCAGCAAAACAACCCCAGACCATCACACTACCACCACCATATTTTACTGTTGGTATGATGTTCTTTTTCTGAAATGCTGTGTTCCTTTTACGCCAGATGTAACGGGACATTTGCCTTCCAAAAAGTTCAACTTTTGTCTCATCAGTCCACAAGGTATTTTCCCAAAAGTCTTGGCAATCATTGAGATGTTTCTTAGCAAAATTGAGACAAGCCCTAATGTTCTTTTTGCTTAACAGTGGTTTGCGTCTTGGAAATCTGCCATGCAGGCCGTTTCTGCCCAGTCTCTTTCTTATGGTGGAGTCGTGAACACTGACCTTAATTGAGGCAAGTGAGGCCTGCAGTTCTTTAGACGTTGTCCTGGGGTCTTTTGTGACCTCTCAGATGAGTCGTCTCTGCGCTCTTGGGGTAATTTTGGTCGGCCGGCCACTCCTGGGAAGGTTCACCACTGTTCCATGTTTTTGCCATTTGTGGATAATGGCTCTCACTGTGGTTCGCTGGAGTCCCAAAGCTTTAGAAATGGCTTTATAACCTTTACCAGACTGATAGATCTCAATTACTTCTGTTCTCATTTGTTCCTGAATTTCTTTGGATCTTGGCATGATGTCTAGCTTTTGAGGTGCTTTTGGTCTACTTCTCTGTGTCAGGCAGCTCCTATTTAAGTGATTTCTTGATTGAAACAGGTGTGGCAGTAATCAGGCCTGGGGGTGGCTACGGAAATTGAACTCAGGTGTGATACACCACAGTTAGGTTATTTTTTAACAAGGGGGCAATTACTTTTTCACACAGGGCCATGTAGGTTTGGATTTTTTTTCTCCCTAAATAATAAAAACCATCATTTAAAAACTGCATTTTGTGTTTACTTGTGTTATATTTGACTAATGGTTAAATGTGTTTGATGATCACAAACATTTTGTGTGACAAACATGCAAAAGAATAAGAAATCAGGAAGGGGGCAAATAGTTTTTCACACCACTGTAGAACAGAAAACATCCTCAATATAGTATAAAAATAAAAATTCTAGAAGTACGAAGTAGAATTTCACATTAGATGATATCACATAATATGATTTGGATTTGTTTTAAGTCCTGGAGACCTCATTCATCAAGCTGCCTCCCCCATTTTGCCATTCCACATCTGAAATAGCGCTAATCCGATGAAAGGACCCCTCATTCCCACGTCCCCAGTCATCAGGGATGACTTTACCTTAGGCAAGCAATCTACAATTTAAAGAGACTGTTATTTTCTTGGGAATTGTTACATATGCATTATTTTCACTTTTACTTTAAAAACTTTTGTAAAAACAATACTTGTCCTTTATTTCCGGCCCTGTGCGTGGTTACATCTCTTTCTTGCCAGACGTATAATGCTGCTCGTGTTGTGAATGGGGGGGGGGGGCAGCTGAACGCACGCTAAGGATATGCCTTTGGATCATTTGCTGTCTTTTTGCTGCTTGCGAGCTGCCTCTTCTGCTTGTCGCATGTCATCGTTTTAAGAGCTGGGAACACATGATGCTTGTCTGCCAAAAGCAATCCAACAACTGCTAGGTTAGATGTCTGTGGACTTGTTTTAAATGATGGCTCACTGTCTGGTCTCGCGTGACGTTGTAAAAACAATACTTGTCCTTTATTTTCGGCCCCGGGCGTGGTTAAATTCTTTCTTGCAGGACGTATAACGCTGCTCGCGTTGTCAGGGCGAGGGAGCTGCTGTCGCACTACCCTTCAATCTTTTTAAAGCCTGTACAGCCGCTGTCCTTTTTGCTACGGCCCTGGGACAATCTCTTGGCACCAAGTCTCATGTTTACGGTCCCCGCGAGACAATCCGTGGCAAGTCTCTTTTGTTTCGCGGGTCTTTTAAATGTCTTCCAAGAACATCACGTATCATCGCATTGCTTTTGCTGCTGTTGACATAGTTGCACCTGAAAAGACAGTTAAAAAAATCTAGCATTGTTATACCATGGAAGACCCAAAGAGTGTCTGATTTAAAGAGAACATGCCGTAGAGCTGAGCGTAAATGGAGGAAAACTAAACTAACTATCCACTATGAAACACTGAAGGTTAAAATAACAGAATACAATAACACAGTCCGTCTTGAGAGGCGTTGCTATTTCTCTAAGATTATAAATAACAATGCTAGTAATCCCAGAGTCTTATTCTCTATGATTGATCGTCTGCTCTGCAGTGGGTTGGCACCCTGCCCAGGATTGGTTCCTGCCTTGTGCCCTGTGTTGGCTGGGATTGGCTCCAGCAGACACCCGTGACCCTGTCTTCGGATTCAGCGGGTTGGAAAATGGATGGATGGATGATTGTCTGCTAAACCCAGGTAACGCAAAGGAATGCCTCCAAAATACTTCCAGTAAAACCTGTGAGGCTATTGCTGCATTTTTCAATCAAAAAATTAATGATATTCGAAATAACATAGTATATCTCCCCAACACTGCGGATCCTCCTAAGCCCCAGTACTCCGTTATGAACAAATTAAATTCTTTCACTAGGATAGATTTACTTGATTTACATAAAATAATTTCTCTACTGAAACCCTTCACCTGCGTCCTTGACCAAATACCAACAAGTTTTTTCAAAGAGGTATCTGGCGTGCTAATTGATAATATTCTTGACATAGTAAATTCGTCATTGGATATGGGGATCTTCCCAGACTGTCTTAAGACTGCTGTAGTTAAACCCCTACTCACGAAAAATAAACTTGACCCCTCTACTTTTGAAAATTTTAGACCCATCTCTAACCTGCCTTTCTTACGTAAAATTCTAGAGAAGGCAGTCATTATGCAGTTAAATGACCACCTCAATAAACATGCTATTCTTGATAAATTTCAGTCCGGTTTAAGAACAAATCACAGCACAGAAACTGCACTCGTTAAAGTAGTAAATGACTTGCGGGTAAATGCAGACAGAGGCCATTTATCTGTTCTCATCCTCCTAGATCTGAGTGCCGCATTTGACACCATTGATCACAATATTCTTAGAAATCGCCTTAGTCAATGGGTGGGCTTCTCTGGCAGTGTCTTAAATTGGTTTGAATCCTACCTGGCAGGGAGAAAATTCTTTGTTAGTTGTGGTAATTACAACTCAAAGACACACGATATCCTATATGGTGTTCCACAAGGCTCTATCCTGGGTCTGCTGCTCTTCTCAATCTACATGCTTCCGTTAGGTCAGATTATCTCAGGGCACAACGTGAGCTACCACAGCTATGCTGATGACACACAGCTGTACTTATCAATAGCACCTGATGACCCAGATTCTCTTGATTTACTAACACAATGTCTTACTTGTATTTCTGAATGGATGAATAGTAATTTTCTCAAGCTAAATAAAGAGAAAACTGAAATTTTAGTGATTGGCAATAATGGATACAATGAGGTTATCAGAAATAAACTTGATGCATTAGGATTAAAAGTCAAGATGGAGGTAAAAAGCTTAGGGGTAACTGTTGACTGTAATCTGAATTTTAAATCGCATATTCATCAGACCACTAGGACAGCATTTTTTCCACTTAAGAAACATAGCAAAAGTTAGACCTCTTATATCATTGAAAGATGCTGAGAAATTAGTTCATGCTTTTGTTTTCAGTCGACTAGATTACTGTAACGCACTCCTCTCAGGAATACCCAAAAAAGACATAAATTGTTTGCAACTAGTGCAGAATGCAGCTGCTAGAATCCTAACTAGGAAAAGAAAATCTGAGCACATTTCTCCAGTTTTGATGTCACTACACTGGTTACCTGTGTCATTCAGGATTGACTTTAAAATTCTGCTTATGGTTTATAAAGCCTTAAATAATTTCACCCCATCTTATATATCGGAATGTCTGACATCTTATATTCCAAATCGTAACCTTAGATCCTGAAATGAGTGTCTCCTTAGAATTCCAAGAGCAAAACTTAAAAGAAGTGGTGAGGCGGCATTCTGGGGTTATGCACCTAAAATCTGGAATAGCCTGCCAATAGGAATTCGCCAGGTTAATACAGTGGAGCACTTTAAAATAACTGCTGAAAACACATTATTTTAACATGGCTTCTCATAACTTCACTTTAATTTAATCCTGATACTCTTGTATATTCAATTCATTATAATAACTATTCATGGTGGCTCTAAAATTCATACTAACCCCTACTCTCTCTTCTGTTTCTTTTTCCGTTTTTTTTTGTGGTGGCGGCCTGCGCCACCACCATCTACTCAAAGCACCGTGATGTTCCAACATTAATGGATTAAAAGCCAGAAGTCTGCATGACCATCATCATCAAGTCCTTCAGTGAGAACCCTAAATACAAAGAAGACTATTTCATTTATGTTAGGTAGAATGCCCAGAGGGGACTGGGCGGTCTCATGGCCTGGAACCCCTGCAGATTTTATTTTTTTCTCCAGCCGTCTGGAGTTTTTTTTTGTTTTTTCTGTCCTCCCTGGCCATCGGACCTTACTCTTATTCTATGTTAATTAATATTGTCTTATTTTAATTTCTTACTTTTTCTTTTATTTTTCTTTTCTTCATTATGTAAAGCACTTTCAGCTACATTTTCTGTATGAAAATGTGCTATATAAATAAATGTTGTTGTTTGCTTTCCAGGATTTTTTTTTTTTATAATAGAGACACATAGCATGAGGAACAAAAGTGACTATAAGGAGACTTGTGAAAGAAATATGCAGCTTGCATTTACTTGTTCATGTATTGAACTTACAAGTAAGTGTATCTGTGTAATGTACACAAGATACAATGTTCATTTGGCAAACTGCATACTTCTGTTAAATGGAATCACACACACACCGGACTCAAGCATTACTGGCATCCTTGATAAAAATGAAAAAACAAAAGTTGTAAATAAAAATAATTCAGATAAAAAGCTCTATTTTTTCACAAAATTGGAAACAGAAAGGCTTTTATTCGGATAATATTTGAAGGCACATTTTAAATGATTAGTACTGCTTGCATTTTGTTCTTGAAAACATGTGTCACAATTATTTCATCCCACACAAAGTATTTTCCATTAACATGCCATCTGCAATGGATAACAATACAAAGTATTTTTCTTTAAGCATTAATGACAGAGAAAACTATGGCAAAGATCTTACATCATTCCTACATTGCAAAATATGAGTTTATTTTCAGTCAAGCATTTGTTAAATATGGTGTATATTTAGAATCACTGCCATGCTAGAAGGATAATCTGTAGCAAGGATTTAGCTTTCTGAAGCAGCAAAAATAGTGCGGTCTGAAGTAGAGTTCATGAAGCTTTTCATTTTAAAGGATAAACTCGGATTCTCAAGTTATTTTATGGTGTTGTTCTTTGCCTTAGGTTACCAACTACATTCACTTTATTCCATACTGGAATAATAATATGGGCAGGAAGAGGTGCTTATTTAGGGAATATACAGTAAGAGGTTCTGCTGTCGCTTACAGGGGTAATATCTCATATATATTTCTCTTCTGGTTTGTCCTGCTTCCACTTCAAAACTGGTCCCGCCCACACGTAGCCGACACGGCATTTCTCGATTCCTATTCGTCCTCTTCCAGGTCATGCACTATACTGGCCTGCTGAGTGTAATACATCCAACAAGTACTCAAGGTGCTGCCACAATGGTAAAGTAGCCTTACCACCTTTGCGGGTGCCACCTGTGCCTTTACAACAGCTTCTTACACAGCAAACATCAGAAGCTAAAAATTATCGTGAACACATTTGAGAATACAACTCTTCTCTGGCGTTTGCTTCCATGGGTGCATAGATAACTCAACCTCCTGGCCACGGACCATACTTTTTTAAAATACACGGGCAAATTTATCACCAAATCTCTCCACTATATGCTAACACTTCTACCTCTCCAGGATATGGACAGTTGTATGTTTTTGAGACAGCGCAAGATACTGAAGTACGCTTAAAAAATAAAGCAAACTCTGCATGCAGTGAAAATGTACTTCTCCAGCTAGATTCCATGCTCAGAACCATCAACCCCTTCGCTAAATCATACAAACACATGCATGAAATCGCTCAGATCAATCCAACAGCATCTGTACGCAGGATTTACGACGATACAATGCCCCGACATTGCAGTGATTTTCATCAGAGAAGATGGCGAAACACTGCCAAGAGGGATATTTGCATCTATCCCATAGGCAACTCCTGTAAACAGATTTCCACACTCAATATGAATTGCGATCCTATGGTTTACCCACTTTTATTCCCTTATGGAGACATTGGCTGGCACAAAGATTTACAACATGTTCCCGATAAAAGAAGCGCCACGCGAATAATGCTTACTCAATGCAAATTGTACGCATACAGATTCGCAATGAGGAATACATTTAGTATTTTGCACTCCAGTGGCAAACTATTCCAACAGTACGTCATAGATGCGTATGTTAAAACAGAGGGCGCGCGTCTCAACTATCTCAGATTACATCAACAAGATCTGCATGTGGAACTATCAGACGCACTGCAAGCAAACGCTGGAAATAACAACATACGTGTAGGCAAAATGATTATATTACCGTCCACATTTCAGGAAAACCAAGATACATGCAACAAAACTATCAGGATGCCATGGCCATAGTACGTAAATTCGGAAAGCCTGATTTATTTATCACTTTCACATGTAATCCTGCTTGGCTGGAAATTCTACATGCACACTACATCTTTCAGGAAGTATTTATTTCTTCTTGATTTCTGAATTCCTTTCTCACCGTTTTCCATTCCTATTCTTACACCGCCGTATGCTATGGCGGGCGTCGGCTAGTTACTCTTTAATAGTGAATGGGAGGTCAAGACTGCAAGAGTATCTGTGGCCGCCAAATGGGATTTTGGAAAGGTGATCAAAGTACTTTCATTAATCATCCTTAACATTGGTAAAAACCCTGGGAAGTGGGTAAATGGGAGCTTTTGTACTGTCGGCCAGTTGAGTGTGGAATAGGGAGCAAACATACAATTCACAGGAAGCAGAGGCTACGTTGAACTAGACAGAGAAAAAGGGGAATGTTTAAAGATATTATACTTGAAGGGCAAGTGGATGAGACTCCCCTTTAGGAAGACAAGGGTGTAAGACAACTTAAAGTAGTCCAAGAGAGAATATTTGTTTTGTACATTTGCTATTGTTATTCTTTCCCTTTGGTTTACCTTTCATCTGTATTTAATTGTCATAAACAATACTTTTCATATTTTGGCTTCTTTGGTATTGCTCTGGGTTTGAGGTTACAATCCGAATGCATTTAATCACTTACAAATGGTTACCCAAAGTATTTTCAAAAAAATTTTTTTTTCTAAAACATCACCACTAAGAAAAGGCAATCAAGTTATCTTCATTCCTGTATTGCATATTTGGGCCATGGTCACTGGGATAAAATGTTCTAAAAGTTAAAGTTATAAACTTACTTTGAAAAAGATTTTTGAACTTTTGTGTGCATGTATGTTTGGGTGTGTGTTTTCGCGAATGCGTTATGTTTAATTTTCTAAGCAATCAAACAGATTGTCACTTATAGTATATTAACAAATATTACAATGGAAATCTGATGGTGAGACGTATCTTTATAAGACACAGATGAAGGCTATCTACCATACAACTGACTGAGAAAGAGAGTAAAGAGAAAGCTTTAATTGGAGAGGGAATGGAAAATGTACAGCCTGTAGCTGCCGTAAGGCCCTGTTTAATAAAGAAGTGCTTCTTCCATGTAAAGCAGGGCATGCTAACACCACCACTGGAAAACCCTGTTATGTTCAACTATTTTGTTTTACAATGATATTATTTGTTTCCTCAGATCATTAGGAAGACCTCTTATTTACATAAAATAAACTAGAAGAATTGATCAAGGCTGGAAGGCCCAAACATGCTACTTTTTCACAAAGTAAATTATTGATCCTATTTAAATGAACCATGATTATCTGGTCTGGCAAATATGAGATCTCAGTAAATTCTAAATGTGTGTTGTGAATTACTGTGCTGATCCCTAGTCTATATCATTGTGTCATGATTGCAACCTTCCTTTTGAAAATGTGAAAAACCTATGCTAAAATTATTTTAAAAATGTATTTTGTTGTTAAAAAACAAATCTATACAAAACAAAGCTGCATGCTTTGTGAAACCACAGACAAAACAGATTCAAAAGAGACAAAAGACAACAAGACAGAAAATAGATTGAACAGTCCTTTGGACTTTTTTTTTTTTGCTTGTACCCTAACAAATGTTTTCATGTTTCTACTATTACCTGCTAATATACACCCCTATTGAGAACTGCTGAAAGGAATCATTAGAAAAGACCTAAAAAGTATGCAGATATCACTAAATGAAACATAAAAATCACAGCGTTTTTACATGTCCAAAAATCACTTTTATCATAAGTCAATATCCTGTACAGTTTTACACAAAAACAGTAAATCTCAAGATACATGCTAGCAGGACACATACTAGACAAACCATGCATGTTATTAGACTATGGCTGGAAATGAAAAATAATTTTAAAGAAATAAAACTTTATTTAAGATTGCTAGGCAACAAACAGAAGAAGAAGAAGAATTTAAAAACTTGTAAGGATTTTACTTACAATATACTGGATCCATAAGTAAGCTATCAAATATTAGCTGCAGTTATTTAAATTTTAACCAAACCCAAACAAATTTTACCAGTACTGTGCTGCATCTCAGAACAGTTTGGCTTACAGTGAAGCTAACACACGAAGGGTCTCTATTAGACCATCAGTCAAAATCCAATTTGTGGCCATAAGACTGCCTACAACATCTATGCAATACCATCTCCCAAAAAATGAAGGTGTAATATACATGATAACTGATGAATGTTTAGAAGATGAGATGCATTACTCTTAGTTCTCTGCATTTTTCAGTTTGCCAATGAAGAATTAACAATCTTTCAATGCCTGTATTACAGAAATTTCAATATAACTTGTCCTGTGCTTATAAAGCCTTTTTAAATGGTGTTTCCAGTGAAAAAATAATACAGTATATAAAATAAAGGTTTTTCTTAACTCCTGAAAAACATCATGAACCACAACATGCTAATACATGAGACTAGTCACTGTAAAAAATATTTATTCTGTATGTAAAAAAAGTCAATATTCCATCTTACTAATATTTGAACTTTTGACATTAAAAGGACTGGAGGCTGATCAAAATGAATCTTGATCATTCAGAAGCAATACTGAAAGTATATACTGAAAATGAGTAAGACGTTTCTTGGTAAAAGTATGTCTAACTATACCTTTATTTTAAAAGAGATGTAATATTTTCACTGTATAAATGACATTAACCTGAAATAATAATATGTTCCTTTACAATACACTTTCTTTTTGACATTAAACTATTAATGGTATCTCTTCATGATTTTATATATGTACTATTTAATCCAAGTATTCAGTTTTCTCTAAGTAACTTTTTAAATTACCAATCACCTTACTTAGTAATCAACCCCTTTAAGGCTAGTGCACACCCTTTTGGTAGGTTTGTAACTAGGTACCCTGTTATTTACACAATTTATTGTACTTATATATAGCAAATATGATTATGCGAAGATACTTTGCAAGGAGGGTGGCAAACAACAAAAAAGCTTCTAATTCAATGAAATACTTGGCCCTGTCGTGCACTGATGATCTTTTCCAGCCTGAGAAGATGAGAGACTACTGCTGCAGTTAGGGTGTTTTCTGCATGTAGTCCGTTTCTTTGCTTTGTCTAAATTAATTTTCAGAGTAAAAATTATTAAATAATGACACTAAATATTTCCTTTCCAGTTGTATTCCCTTCTAATGTCTTGCAAAAAACCATGTGTTCAGAAAAGCTAGGACCATTGCCAGTCCAATTATGTCAATTTATTCATCAAGTTCAGTGAAACAATGCACCAATCGTAAGTTTCGTCACAGTCTTCTGAACAATGCCCATTCTAATACTTTCTATTTTGCACAAAACAATGATATTTAACAACAGAATCATTTTAGTATGTTTGTTGCTTTTTAATCCTGCATTGTCTTTGCTAGTGATACTGCAACAGAAAGAATGAAATTCTAGCACCTGTGAATGGCTTCTAAGTTTTAGCTAAGTGTTTTGGCTGATATTGAGGATGCCATTATTATTATTGCTTGGGATAATCTGGATGCAGAAAGCTTACCCGTGAAACAAAACCAGGTAGTCTATAAGCATAACATTCACGCTTAGTATTGGGATGCCACTAGACACAGGCTAGCTTCACATTGCTGTTTGTTGGCAGCTCTCTCCAAAAGAAACACAGTGAACTTACAGGATCACAGTATGTGGATATAAATCTGGAAAGTGCATAATTTTCTTGGGAATACTATATTTTTAATGTATTTTTGCTTTCTTGCCCTCCTCAATTATCCTCCTATGAGTGCTGCTGAATGATGTGCTGCTGGTGTGTCTCACAAACTTTACCAAACAGTGTAATACAGTACTGGTCAACAATTCTCCCAGTTGTACTGGCCATCTTCTGTGCTGTGTGGATTGTACATAGCTTTACTGGACTGCTTTTAACAGCTGCTTTTTACCATCACTTGAGTCATGTTTCTTAACAAAAGTCATTTTTTCCCCCAAACACCTTTACAGGGACACCCCCGTTTAATAATCAATATTCCATATTATAAAGTAGGGCTGGGCGATTTGGCCTAAAATCAAAATCTCGATTAATTGAACATTTTAACTCGATTACGATTAATGAACGATTATTTTATTTATTTATTTATTTTTTTTGCCCTCATAGTTCACTGACAAGTTTTGTACAGTAAATATGCTCACATATTACAAGTGAGAGATTTTTGAATGAAGGGTGCATTACTTGATTTTAAAATAATTGAAGGAAACACACTATCTACTATCTGTAATTATTTATTGAACATCAATGTTGAACAACTGAAATTAAAGCACACATTGCCTAAAACGAACAGTCACTTTGTTCTTATAAAAAAAGTAAAATAAATAACTTGCACTTTTGGAAACAAAATAAATTATTTTCAATGTTTTTCTTATTAAAAGTAGAAAATAAGCAGTATCTCTTCTAAATAAAATAACTCTTATATATTCTGTAAATAATATTTTAAACAGTGCATTTCTTGCATCTTCTGTAAACAAATATTTTAATGTTGTAATGAAAATAGAACTCTCTAAACACTGTTGCATGAGGTGATCTTAGCGATCTTGTCATGTCACTATATGAACATGAATTTACTAAGAAACACGAGCATGTTAACCTTTTCAGGTTTCAGGCAGGACCTGAGGCAAGTAACAATGTTTCCGCCCGAACTGAAAACCCGCTCTGATGGGGAGCTAGTAGCTGGTATGCAGAGATACTTTTTTGCCACCTTACTTAGAGTGGGAAAGTGTACATGATGCTTCCTCCACCGGTCCAGTGGATTTGCCTCACTATCCAGCATGGGGGACACCAAATAGCTGCTCATCTCTGCTTCTAGCGATTGCTGAAGTGACAGAGTGGGTGTAGCTGAACTTGCTGAAGGTGTTGCCTCACTCCCTTTAAAAAAGCTTCCTAATGACCTCTTTTGCTTTTATGCTATTATATTTAATTAAGCTGACGTGTACTTACCAATTGCAAGGTGTAGGCGGTGTCCAAAACACTGCTGCCGTAACCATCCATTAAGTGTAGCAGCTTTGACAACATTAGCACCGTTGTCCGTTGTAATGGCTGAAAGTTTTTCTTCCGCGAGGTCCCATTCAGAAAGCATATCTTTCAGACCTTGCGCAATCATATCTGCCGTGTGATCGGCTGGAAAATATGCCGTCTCAAGGCATCTCTGGCGCAGCTTCCAATCGTCGTCAATGTAGTGCAAAGTAAGGCTCAAGAATGGGTCCATCGTCCTATTTGACCAGAGATCAGATGTGGCTGCAAAGTGTTGAACATTTTTCAGTTCAGCAGCTACATTTTTACAACATGTCTTGTACATGTCTGGCAGCGCAGTTTTAGAAAAATGTGATCACGATGGCATAGTGTATCTTCTGTCGAGAGTTTTAACGAGGTGTTTAAACCCGCTTCGCTCCACTGTAGCCAAGGGAGTCATATCCTTTGTGATGTAATAACAAATAGCGTCAGTTATTTCTTTCCATCTTCTTGAACTCTTCTCATACTGTGTGGCATTTGTGAACGCTTGTGTTATCGACATCTGCTTTGCGGAGGCACTTGTTGCTGGGCGCTTGTCAGTCTCTTTTTGTTTTTTTGAGCCATGCACTGTTCATATTCAGTAACGTGATTGTGCTGCAAGTGTTGAAACAAATTGGTGGTGTTACGTTTGGGCGTCGAAACTGTTTTTCTACAGTGTCTACATCTGACTTCATTTTGTTCGATGTCATCCTTACTGAAGCCAAAATGTGTCCAAATGACGGAGACTGCGTTTTTCTTTGGTACAAGCTGCTCTTGTTGCTCAGTTGTGTCAGTGTTTAAGCTCTCCATGCTCGACATGTCGGCGGAATAACGTAACGTAACGGAGCGGGGTCACGTGACTCCACACGCGGTAGTGTTTTTAAAGGGAAAGTAATCGAAATAATCGACCTGGAAAAATTTGATCGATTATAGGTTCTGAATGTCGATTTCGATTACTTTTCGATTAATCGCCCAGCCCTATTATAAAGTGCCTTTGAAATGCAGCATTTCTTGGGTGACTTATACTAATTCAATTTTCAAAAGTCTATGACAACCCCTAATGGGAGTAGCTGAAAGAAGAAGACGATTAACGTATATATCAAGTGAATAAAGATGTAATGTGAATTAACTGAAGTAGGTGACACTAAGTGAAATCTGCAACTATTTTGTGTTGATACTTTTTTTTAATTCCTCTCTTTTATTAATGTTTGAAACAAGGCAACAAATCAATAAGTGACTATATAATAAATTTCAAAAACCCCTAGGCTAACTTAATATTGTATGATCATGTTTTGATTTCTGTTTTTAGAAATAGCTTTTTGGAGGAAATACAAAATAAAAAGTATATAAAATTAAAAAATAAAATTAAATTATGCCAAGATGAAATGTTACATCAAAATACAGACTATTAATGAGATACTGGTTCTGGGCTTATTGAAAATATCACTTCACATTCAATTATGACCATCAATCTAGTACATCAAGTATTGTCTTCTTCATTGTCAATTCCTCAATTACGAAAGTTGTTTTTTGGATATCCCTCACTCAAGCATAATAATTTGGTGATTAAATGTAAAACTAAGAGTTCTACAGTAAAACCTATTTTTAGCTGCATTATAACAATAAACAAATTACTCTTTAGTTTCCACTGTTTCAATGACCACTACTCCATAAAATTACTATGATTTACAGATGTATTCAGTGAACAAAAAAAAAAAAAAAAAACAGAAGTTCAGCATTCACAGACACAGCACTTAGTGAGCACTTTATTTGCATTCCCAAGCTGCTTCGCCCTGTCCTTCTCTGCCTCTGAGGCAACTCGTATGCCCACTACCACACACCAAGACAGATGGACTCTAGCAGCCTGGAAACACGCTATAAATGCTGTAACTGCAACACACAATCACAGAGCTGCTTTTATGCCAGCTTCTCCAGGTAGTCCTATCCTTCTCAGACAGGTCTCAACCACCCAAGGAGGTTGTCCCTCTCAGGTTCAGACTCAGTGCACTACACTATCATTTCCACGGCACACTTTTGTAACTCTCATGTCATACCACTGTGTCCACTACATTAGTATTTCTTAAAAATTGTGTTTATTTGAACAATAAATATATAAATAAATAAACAAAGAAGAATGCTTCAAATCTTTACTACAACTTTTAATGTCAAATACAAATAATGTTTTTGAAATGATCATAACATGAAAGTGACTGTTTAGGGTTTTCTTCAGACTCAGCTGATGCTGATGAAAAACTGGTAACTGGGAGAGTTTCTGCAATTCAGAGGGCAAAACATAGGTTTGGACTTCAATGGTATTTAATAGCAATGATAAACCAATTGATTTGTTTCCTTTATAAATGAAGGCCTAATTAGTAACAACAATAACAACAAAGGTCCAGGGTATCAATGTATTGTTACTCTTTGTTACTTGATAAAGCCAACAGTATTACTTTTGGTACTACCAACACTTCTACTACTACTACGAATATATAAAATACTACTACTAAAAATTAAAATAAAAACTACTAATACTTCTACTGAGCGTGCTTAATAAGCTTATTTAAAACATTGAATACAGGGTCAAAATAAAAATGAGACTTTAGATATTTAAAGAATGACCATGTGAATGTATCACCTACTCATATGAATTTATCTAAACTTTATTTTGCCCTTCCAATGACAGCAGATAGCAATAAGGCATACACTAAATCAGCAATGTTAGCAGCCAATAAAATTAACTAGCAGTTGAAGCTGATCCAAGCTAATTGCACTTTTTTGTGTCAAAGAAACTTACATGGTACTTTCCCATAATTCAGTCAATAAATAACTATTAAGCAAGAGAGCCTGTGTGTTGGTGAAATTTACAAATGTGTCCTCGATGAAACAACACTCTGAGCTCTTAATATATTGACTAGTGTTAGCAGCCTTTATCAATGTGTATAAATGCTGAACTCTATATGGAGGTTAATAAATAATCCACAACAATGTGACAGCTAGGTACTGTAACATCAGATAATATCTGTTAAACACTCAATACCAAAACTATTATACATAATGCTACTCCACTGTTACTTCAGTAAACCACTACCTTTTTGCATTATGCTTCAGTGATGTTGCACAACACACCCGTCACACTATGGTTAAGATTAGGGTTGTGGAAGGAGTTACCTGACTTAAGTCAAATAAACCATGGGGCAAAAATGTAAAATCAAATTGGTTGTTGCGTGGAGGGCTGCAAACCGCCAACAGGCAACCACACATCAGTCCTTCGATCGTGGGCCCCAAGAACAGTGTGTGTTATGTGTATATGAAAGGGGGCTCGTCCCATTTATTTTCAGCTTTGTTTCTTGTCTAACAAAGATCATGATGGAGACAGAGTAGGGAATCCATTCCCGGACATTTTTCATTCCCGGGAATGAAACTGCTGTAATTCCCGGGAAAACGGGAACGGCCAAGCTCGCATATATAACGTGTAAAAAATTGATCAAGAAATAACAGAGTTATAGTTGAAAATAATTAAGTGGCATGTTTTTTTGGCCCACAGTGTAGTGTGTTGCCGATTAATTCAGTCAACAACAGACCAGCAGCAGTCAGTTTCCTGGCTGACTGAGCACAGTGGACTGGGAGGAGTCTGCACTCTGCAACTCATGAATGCCGGGATGGAGCAGAGTTCACTGACGTCTATGCTGTTGACAGCTTTGAACAGCAACTTGAAATTGCAATGCGTCAGTATGTTGCATCCGCATTATTTGTGCTAAGAAACTTGCCATCACAGAATGATGACAAGAAACTGGATGCATCAGTAAAAGCTGAAATGCCGGTGTTCAGAGCAACGGCAAGCGTGGGCGTTGTTTAGAATAAGTGTATCAGTATCTGATGAGACTATGCCGCCTTCTTCAGTGGAGGCACAGCATGCTTTCTCAGCGGCTGGCGTACTCTGCACGAAGGTGCGCTCTCACCTGGACGACCGCACGCTGGACACGTTGTGCTTTCTTCGCTCTTATTACCGCAACTAACTAGATACATGTACTTATATGACAGCATAAACTGCTTGTAGATAAGGTTAGTCTTTTATTGGTGTCAACATATTGCGGTAGTTTTATTAAAAATAAGTGTCGGTTATTCTAAAACCGTTCACATGTGAGATGCCCGTGCACTGTGTCATTCCCAGGAATGACATGCGGGATTCCCAAATTCCCGGGAATGGATAAACCTATCCGGGAATGGATTCCCTAAGACAGAGCATGCTAAACAACTGCAATGGGTTTGCCAATTATTAGAGATATTTTATACAGATATTTTAGCACTATTGTATCTCTGATTACTATTGCTATTAGGAAGTCTTTGAAGAAAGTTCTTTGGAACCACTGAGCCCAGGAAACGTTTTAAAAACTTAAACTTTATTTGCCACTTTACCTGTCCTGTAACATCTAGATTCTTCATTACAAATGGGCCTTGGAGTGAATTCAAGTATTGTTGTAGGTGTAATTTTGTCACTACTGTATACTTCTCAGATGCAGGGAATTTTCTAGAAAATTCTCTAAATCAGAACAAAATTGCAATGCAAGTAAATAAGCTACTAAAGCTTTGTGACATGCTTAAAGCTACTAAATAACCTTTGGAAGAGTGGAGTACATTGAAGAACTGTTGTGTTCATTCATCAGTTTATATAGGCTTCCTGTTGCAACTTCTCAGAATTATTAACCAATATAATGTCTTGTCAATAAATCACATTAAATAAAAATACAAGTATGATTCACTTCCTGTGTGTAGAAAGCTGTAAATAATGCCGTAAAACCTATTCATTACCTAATGGTTTGACACCACATGGCTTGCAAGGTGTTTGATGAGTATGCAAAAGGTCATATACAAAGGGAATAAGTTTTTAGGGACCAGCAGGATTTTTTTATCCATGATATAGACTTGCTTTTAAAGCCAATTTAGTTTCCCAAGAGGTATTGTCTTGAAACTACAATATGTGCGGAGATGGGCCTGGAATTAGAAAGAAAGACTGCCCCCAAAATTAGGCTGTATACCTGTTTATGTCCAGGTTTTAACAACAGGTGGCTTTCTGGGGTCTTGCATTCACTTTTTGGTTCATATTAATGTGATTATGGACCAGAGGAACATTCTTGCATGATAACTAAAGGTGTGCACTTCCCATAGTTTCACTTTATCATTTTCATCAAAGTTATCCTTAGAAAGCAGAACAACTTGTTCAGAGCTTGAGCCTAGGTAGGTGCTATTTCAGACTGCACATATAGTGTCTCATATTTTTTCTTTATTTAATTTTTACAATTATGATATAAAGTTAAAATCGCTATTATTTTGCTTTTTGTTTTTCATGATGCTGCCATTTTGTATTTTTAGGTTGTGTCTTCAAATGACAGCGTGCTAAGAAAACATGTCCAGATGGGGTCTCACCCCCCTGCTTAAAAATCTGTGCTGTTCAACTGGCCCCTGGGATTTTCAACAAATCATTAGTGCTGTGTGAAATTCCCTTATGCTTCAAACAAACCACAATCATACCAGTCCCCAAAAAATCAAATATAACAGGACTGTACGACAACAGGCTTGTTGCTCTGACATCTGTGGTCATGAAGATCTTTTGAGAGAATGGTGTTAGCTCACCTGAAGGAAATCACAGCTCCCTTGTTGGACCTCTTGCAGTTTACTTATCAGGAGAACCAGTCAGTGGATGATACAGTCAACATGGGTCTGCACTACATTCTGCAACATCTTGATAACCCAGGGATATATGCAAGGATTCTGTCTGTGGACTTCAGCTCTACATTCAATACAATGGATCTCTTCCACTTGAAACCCACTCAGCTTTCCGTCCCTGTCTCCATCTGTCAATGGATCACCAATTTCCTGACCAATAGGAAATAGCAAACGAAACTGGGGAAACTTACATACAGCTATCATACAATCAACACAGGAGCCCCTCAGGTATGCACTGCTCTTCTACCTCTACACTAATGATTGCACTTCTAAGGACACCTCTGTCAAACTTATCAAATATACAGATGACACAACCATCATTGGGATCATCAGGAATGGTGATGAGTCTGCATGCAGAAAATAAGTTGAGTAGCTGGCCCTTTGGTATAGTCAGAACAATCTGGAGCTAAACACTCTAAAACTGTGGAGATGAAAGTGGACTTTAGGGGAGGTCCCACAATATTATCCCCCCTTTCCATAGTTAATAATGCTGTGACAGTTGTGGAAAACCTTCACATTTCTGGGATACATAATCCCCCAAGTCTTAATATGGGAAACCAATGTAGGGTCCATCATAAAAAAAGCACAATGGTGAATGTACTTCTTGTGACAGCTGAGGAAGTTCAGCCTTCAACAGGAGCTGCTGGTTCAGTTCAACACAACACTTATTGAGATTGTTCTCAGCTCATTCATAATAGTGTGTTTTGGGTCAGTGACTAAATATGACAAAAACAGGTACAACGAATAGTCAGGTGCCAGTCTGCCCACATTACAGGACCCGTACTATTCTAGAGTAATGAAACAGGCAGGGAAAATCATCACCAAACCCTCACATTCAGGCCAAAATCTTTTTGAACTTCTTCTATTGGCCAGGCGTTATAAATTAATATACACCAAAACAAGTAGATATAAGAACAGTTTTTTTTTCCCCCGACAGGCCATCAAGCTCACAAATGGTTAATTCAGCATAATCAGTCTAGGCATCACCCCAGGCCTCCCAGGGTCTTGTAATACTGTGTACATATTGTTAATGGTAATTTGCACTCTGCATTTACATGAATATATATACAGTATGTTTACATTCTCTGCCTTGTCTTTTTTATCTCAGCTGTGTGATTAACAGATGTGTGTATGTCAATTACGTAACTTACACTTGGAAAGTCACCAAAACCAGAGTTAAATTCCTTGTATGCATGCATCGTTGGCCAATAAATCTGATTCTATGACACTACATGTCACTAACAATGTGGTGCTTGTACTACATGATGATTTATTTCAAACAAGCTTGAGTCTCTCTCACAACTTCGGGAATGTGACCACAGTATATTCTTTTTGATGTTCAAATGTATTCAATAATCTGTTTATCTAGCCATAGTGTCATTCTGTTATATAAAAAAAAAAAATTTCTCTCTTGGGAAAGGGATTTTAAGTCAAGACTGGAATATTCTGGTCAAAGATAATAATAATAATAATTCATTACATTTATATAGATGATATTGTAATTTCTTTCTTTAAAATAATCTGAATTGTTCCTAATTTAATGGGGTTTTTATATTTAGTGTAGTCAGACAGGATCCTCAACAGCTGACAATGGACACCTAAATAAAATGAGGTTAGGGAGCCACTTCTAAATGTTTTATTGTGTTTCTTTTAAGAGGATTGGAAGAGATGGAACATATATTCATCAAATTGGGGAATTCATATGTTCAGAAATGAACTTATACTTATGATGGGTCTTTTTATTGTTCTAGATCTATAAGGTTTAAAGAATGGTAAGTAGTCCAGCTGTTAAGCTCTAGGCTTACGATAAATGTCCTTTTAGTAGTCTATATCTATAGGGTGTAAGGTATAGTAAGTAGGTAGAAAGATTCATAGGGTCAGGGAATAGCAAATATACTTGTGATGATGGTCTTTTTTGGTTTTTTTCTGCGCCACACCTACAGGCAGCACATCCTTTTAGCTCCTAGCACAGATAGTAAAATGGCTAGTAAAATATTTTATATGAAGAATCACCTAGTTTCTAGTACAGCTAGTAAAATAGTTGACACAAAGGAGTACCTTCTTTCCTTGTGACGGACAACACGTGGTGTTAAAACACCCTGTTCCTTTGGAGCTGAAGAAGTCACACCGTAGTCGTCAAGCTGGTGTTACGCTAATGGCTAGGAGATAGTGATACAAGCCTTTTCTTCCATCGATTCTCATGGGGAATGTCAACTCTTTGCTTAACAAGTGCGAGGAGCTGGAGGCACTTGTGAAGAACCAGTAGGTGTTTTATGACTGCAGTCTATTGTGTTTAATGGAGACTTGGCTGACAAATATCATCCCTGACTCCTGTGTGGATCAACCCAGCTTCAATACGGTACGAGCAGACAGAGAAACAAGAGCAAATGGAAAGTGGTGGGGGAACAGCAGTGTTTGTGAACA
Organism: Erpetoichthys calabaricus; assembly: GCF_900747795.2. Taxonomy (NCBI): domain Eukaryota; kingdom Metazoa; phylum Chordata; class Cladistia; order Polypteriformes; family Polypteridae; genus Erpetoichthys; species Erpetoichthys calabaricus. The sequence goes on from NC_041396.2 coordinate 187,529,158, forward strand.
ATAGATGGTGTAACCCCAGACACATAACTGTGAAGGAGAAAATTTGTTGTCTGGATATTAAATGTTTGGTGATTGGCCTTAGACCTTATTATTCACTGAGGGAATTTTCTCACATCGTCACCACTCTGGTTTTCATTCCACCGTGGGCAGAGACCTAAGTGGTGTGTAACGTCAGTCACAAGACTGTTGTGAGATTACAGTCTTCCGTCACCTATCACAGGGGTTACGTTCCAGAACCCCTCCACAAAAGGTGAAAATACGCAAAATAAAAACCATGTTTATATGGTTATTTTTATATATTTTAAGCCCTTATAAACTCTCCCACACTCTTTATAAAAACATTTCCCGCACAGTTATACAGCATAAACCCTTTGTATTCTCTTAGATATTAGGTAAGATTTGCTGAAATTATGTATGTAAACACACTGTTTATATACAGTAAAACCTAAATATTATAGATAAGATATTGAGCGTCTCCAATATCACATATGTTACATGTTATGTTACAGCCATTACAATAGACAGGCCACAAGCAATAAATACGTACAATGCAAGAAAATTTGTATACAGTAAAATGTGTGTACAGAGACACTAAACATACGTACATGTACTAAGTACTGTACGTAGAAAATTAATTATGGTTACTCACCAACAATGGCACGATGACTTGTCCGATAATGATGAGTTTAATTTTACTGTACAACAAAGGAGAGAGTGTTACAGCTCTTCTAAAGGAGCCTCTTCAGGCGACTGTGTAGCACCGCCGTTGTTCTTCTTCCGGCAGTCTTCAATCCAAATCCTTAAAGCAGATTCCATCCGGACTACCGCCTTATTACGTCCACTTACAACTCATTTTGCGCCCTGGTTAAAGGACACTGCGGCCGTGGATCTTATATTCTTTTCCTCCTTTTTAAATTAAAAGAATCGTGGACTCATTGATGCCGTAATGGCGTCCTACAGCAGTGTAGCTGTTCCCTTCCTTCAACATATCCAAAACTTTTACCTTTTCGAGCAAACATTAGCATCTTCAGTTGGCGCTTGGGCACGGCCCCTGAAGCAGTAGCAGATCGTTTTGGAGCCATAACGAAGGGCTTGACTATGCACAAAGATAAACACAAAAGAGCACACAAGTTAACACAGCAAAACATGTTGATGCTGAATGAGCGAGACGAGACTTCCTGGTTAATGCAGCGGAATCGAATTTGGCGCTCCGTTGCTGAGCCAATCAGCACACAGGAACTTAACTGCATGCTTTGATTGGGTAGCTTCTCAGCCATCCACCAACAGCGTCCCTTGTATGAAATCAACTGGGCAAACCAACTGAGGAAGCATGTACCATAAGTCAAAAGACCCACTGTCCAAGCAGAAAACCGCGAAGAAGCAAAAAATCTGCGTTATATATTTAGATATGCTTACATATAAAATCCGCAATAGAGTGAAGCCGCGAAAGTCAAAGCGCGATATAGAGAGGGATTACTGTACAGACCCAAATCCCTGATGCTTTTGATGTTATATCAGGGGATTTCAATCATGTCAACATCTCTTCCTCCTTGACTGTTTTAACACAGTATGTTGACTGTCCCACAAAGAAAAATAAAACATTGAACTTGTGTTATGCCAAAAGCAAGGAGGCGTACAGTTCTTCTGCATTACCACCACTTGGTAAATAAGACCACAATCTGGTTTATCTACGAGCAGTATATAAACCCTGTGTACTTAGGCAACTATCTGACCATTCAGGAAGTGGACAACTGAGCCCAGACAGTCTTTGAGTGTACAAATTGGAATATACTGCTGGAGTCACATGAGAACGGTACAGACACCAACATTGTCAGGGAGGCTGTCTGCACATCGGACTACATAAATTATTGCAAGAATATTGTTGTAAAAGAAAGAACTGTTTGCTGCTTTTCCAACAATAAACCTTGGATTACCAGTAACATCAACAAACTCCTCAACCAAAAAAAGGAGGCTTTCAAGGCTGGTGATAGGAATAAGCTTAAGCTGGTACAGCATGACTTGAAGAGCAGCTTAAAGCAGGCAAAAAGGGACTATAAAGGAAAACTGAAGATGAGGCTTCAACACAACATGAAAGAGGTGTGGAGGGGAATGAAGATAATTACCGGTTATAAAGAGAAGAGGAACCTGACAACAGCAGTTGATGAGGACAAGGCCAATGAGTTTAACCGGTTTTACAACAGATTTGATTGATCTAGCACTGGTTCAGTGTCATCTGTTCCCTCTCCCACCATTGCATAGGCAGATTTTGCTCCTCCACTTTGCTGCACCCCATGTTGCTGGAACATCTGCTACACCGGGTCCCACTCCCTTGTCTTCACAGCAGATTAGACGAGGGCAGAGCTGAGGAGGCTATGCCCTGGAAAGGCATGTGGTCTGGATTGTGCGTCTCCCAGACTGCTTAACGAGTGTGCAGATCAACTTGCTGGTCCTTTACAGATATTATTCAACCTGAGTCTTCAAGGTATGACAGTCCCAAATATGTGGAAAACATCATGTTTTGTGCCAGTTCACAAAGGTGGGCGTCCGATGGAGATAAATGACTACAGACTGGTGGCCCTCATTTCACACATCATTAATTCTGTGTCGCCTCAGACCACAAGTCCAGTATGCATTGGATCACATACAATTTACATACCAGGAGCACATCAGTGTTGAGGATGCAGCCCTCTACATGTTACTCCAGACCTACTCCTTTCCGGATGAACTGGGTGGTTATGTGAGGATTATGTTTTTTGATTTTTCAAGTGCAGTCAACACCATTCAACCTCCAATTCTTAAATATAAACTGGAGAGGATGGGGGTGGATTCCACCTTCACCTCCTGGTTTCACAACTACCTGACTGGATGACTGCAGTTTGTCAAACTGTGGAACTGTGTCTCTTGGAACAGTAGTGAGCAGACTCCCCACAAGGGACTGTTCTAGCCCCATTTTTTTCACATTATACACAGCAGACTTATATTTAAAGTCAGACTTTTGCCACATTCCGAAATACTCTGATACAGCTAATGTACCGTGTATAAGGAATGGGCAGAAATGGAAATATATACAGTAGATATGATTGGAGCTTTCAGTAACATGAGCAATAAGAACTGCCTGGTGCCGAACACAACGAAGACCAAGGAAATGATTGTGGATTTCCGCAGGTCTAAGCTTCTCTTTCAGTCTGTTGACATCCACGGAGAGGACATTGAGGTGGTGCAGACTTATAAATATTTAGGCATCCACATGACAGACTGGATTGGTCTTTGAACACAGATGTCCTCTATAGGAAGGGGCAGAGCAGGCTCTTTTTCCTTAGAAGACTCAGATCATTCAACATCATATGTAGAGAAATGCTGTCTGCGTTCTAGCAGACAGCCGTTGCAAGTGTGACGCTATAGCCTCACTGAGACACCAACATGGCACAGTGAACAGCAAGATACACTGTACGCATCATACACAAACCACAATAAGTAATCTGTCAGTGGATAAAAAGTATTTAACAAGGTTTTGGACTTACTGAAGTGTCTGATGGCGGAGAAGTTGGTTGCTGTTAAGCATTTATGGCATGGACAGAAATAAGAGTCCAGTTTTTTTTTTTTGCTGCTGATACCCTTTCCTGAAATGAAAGAGACTGAGTAAACATCAGGGTAAGAGCCTTTGTGTCGCTTTATGCACTCTTTTTATTTAGATTTTTTCTTCTTTGCATGAACATGCCCGTAAATAAAATAAACTTCCCACACCGTAAAGTCACAAGCAGACTGCAGAGCTTCCTGTGTTTGATCGACACGGGCATGTTCAAACAATACATGTGTAATGCCACGAAAAGTGCATGCTGACACTTCAGTTCGTAAGCAATGGTATGAGAATGCAGTCAGACTTCTTTTTTGGACACATAACACCATCCAGATCTAAACACTAGCATGCAGAGTTGCTCACGTACTGAAGAGTCTATAGCTGCAGGTGGAAGCTGCCGTCGCTGTACTTTGTATATAACAGCCAGATTGAATGTTATTTACCTTGATTTATTTACTTATCTTTGTACGGTGTAAAGTCACAAGTAGACTGCAGAGCTTCCTGTGTACATATACAAAGTACAGCGACAGCAAAAGTGCGATGTGTATTCTTTCTCCGATGTAGAACCCTCATCCTCATCGGAGTTCACCTCTGTTATAGGACGTCTTTTTGTGGAAACAGCAGTGTCAGATCAGGGTAAGGGTGAAAGCGACTGAGAGAATAAAACTGAATTAAAAAAAAAAAAAAAAAAAAAGCTAACCTTTACAAATATCATAAATTGACACCGGCTGTTACAGACTCAATTCAAGTGTACGTTTTTATTCTAAAATAGTAAGAATAAGAGCAGCTTACTTCTCAAAACGAAGTCGTCCGGGATCAAACCCGTGAAGTTTTGATTACCAGTCAACAGTTGTTACCGTTGCGCCACCAAAGAGGTCGTATCAAAGGGGTGTCAATGCCGCACCCTAACGCGGGTTCTTTTTCTGCAGTTATATTCTTGAATAGAAGCGTACTTGTTCTGTTATATTTGTACCTTTTATGAAAGTGTTTATTTGATATTTGGACTTCAGGCTTCACACATTATACACTTCATATCTACATTTTGTCAATTATTACTAAAACATGAAAAACGTTTCTTTAAACGATGTGTTTAAATAGAATGTTGTAGACACGGAATACACATGAAATGCATGTGTTCCAAATAATGATATAGTATTTATAAAAGGTGTCATTTCACTTGACTTCTCACTCTATACAACTCTAAGCAACTGGCATGCAGGTAAACAGACTTAAGCTGAGAAAACTGTGCGGTGGTGGGGGGATGTGACAGCAGGCTGCTTGCTGCTTATCGACACATTTACAAGACAAAAGACGCTGACGGAGAGGTGCAAAGGGATTTAAGGTGGGACAGATTTACGAGTTTTTTCGTAGGCTTTGGTAATTCTAGTGTTAAATAATTCAGGAAATTTTGGAATACACATGGTTCACAGGTTACATCTTTAAGACAAAAAGGTACATTTTCATCCACATATTAAAGAAAAAATTGAAATAAAAAAGCAGACTAATAAATTGAGTGGTAAAAAGAAGTGAACACATGTTGGTTAAAGATATTTTAATAATTTCATAAAGTTTCGGTACCGTTATTGACTAGTGAAGAATTGGAGCATTAGTTAGAAAGTAAGTATAGACATTTTGGAACTAGTGTATGTATGGAATAATCAGAGATGACTTGAGGCATGTTACCCAAGTTTGTCCCATTGCAAAGTAGGAATTGGTAATGAAAGGGAATCCCAGACAAGAATGTAGAAACAAGAATGTCCAGTTAAGTGATGAAAGATTTCATGACGTGAAAATCAGATCCATGCTTGAGGGGGGGGGGGGGGGGGGGGGGGGGGAGGGCTGAATCTGCAAGAGTAGCTGTTAATTTCAATTTGAAAAACGAGAAACTACTTGGAACTTAAATGCTATGCTAAAAGATAACTTATAAATAAAATAATATGAAGCTTGTTTTAAAGAAGGATTTGCTGCATTATTAATCTGAGTAAAGAATGATTAAAAATGGATATGGATCCTGTCAGCTTCAGTAGTGCTCCTCCCCACCTCCAAAGCACTAGCCAATTACCAGTACAAATCCCGGAAGGGATTAAATCTGGGTAGCACAATTTCAGAAAGGTGGCATAATTGTGAGAACAGAATTCACATACTCCAGCAGCAGCATACTGATACAAAAAAAAAAAAAAAAAACAATATTAAATTAAAGATTGATAATAATGCAGGTATAAACAGACAATAACTTTGTATAATGTTAACGTTTACCCCTCCCAGTCCCTGCCGCTGAAAAACATCCCCACAGCATGATGCTGCCACCACCATGCTTCACTGTAGGGATGGTATTGGCCTGGTAATGAGCGGTGCCTGGTTTCCTCCAAACGTGACGCCTGGCATTCACATCAAAGAGTTCAATCTTTGTCTTATCAGACCAGAGAATTTTCTTCTTTCTCATGGTCTGAGAGTCCTTCAGGTGCCTGTTGGAAAATTCCAGGCGGGCTGCCATGTGTCTTTTACTAAGGAGTGGCTTCCGTCTGGCCACTCTACCATACAGGCCTGATTGGTGGATTGCTGCAGAGATGGTAGTCCTTCTGGAAGGTTCTCCTCTCTCCACAGAGGACCTCTGGAGCTCTGACAGAGTGACCATCGGGTTCTTGGTCACCTCCCTGACTAAGGCCCTTCTCCCCCGATCGCTCAGTTTAGATGGCCAGCCAGCTCTAGGAAGAGTCCTGGTGGTTTCAAACTTCTTCCACTTACGGATGATGGAGGCCACCGTGCTCATTGGGACCTTCAAAGCAGCAGAAATTTTTCTGTAACCTTCCCCAGATATGTGCCTCGAGACAATCCTGTCTCGGTGGTCTACAGACGATTCCTTTGACTTCATGCTTGGTTTGTGCTCTGACATGAACTGTCAACTGTGGGACCTTATATAGACACGTGTGTGCCTTTCCAAATCATGTCCAATCAACTGAATTTACCATAGGTGGACTCCAATTAAGCTGCAGAAACATCTCAAGGATGATCAGGGGAAACAGGATGCACCTGAGCTCAATTTTGACCTTCATGGCAAAGGCTGTGAATACTTATGTACATGTGCTTTCTCATTTTTTTAATTTTTAATAAATTTGCAAAAATCTCAAGTAAACTTTTTTCAAGTTGTCATTATGGGGTGTTGTGTGTAGAATTCTGAGGAAAAAAATGAATTGAATCCATTTTGGTATAAGGCTGTAACATAACAAAATGTGGAAAAAGTGATGCGCTGTGAATACTTTCCGGATGCAGTGTAGATGATGACATCCTCCGCTCCCACCTTCTCCTGGTATGCGAACTGCAAAGGGTCGAGGGCGTGGCGCACCTGTGGCCTCAGGTGGTGAAGCAGCAGCCGCTCCATGGTCTTCATCACATGCAACAGGCCGGAAGTCGTTCAGCTCACTAGGACATGATATCTTTGGGACTGGGGTGATGTTTTCCAAAGCTTCGGGACTCTCCCCTGTTCCAGGCTCAGGTTGAAGATGCACTGTAGAGGACTCCCCAGCTCCAGCGCACAGACCTTCAGCAGTCGTGGTGATACTCTATCTGGACCCGCTGCTTTGCTGGCACGAAGTCTCCTCAGCTCTCTGCTCACCTGCGCTGCTGTAATTGTGGGTGGGGATGTCTCTCCTATGCTGGTATCAGCAGAAGGATGGGTGGAGGGTGCAGTACTCCGAGGTGAGAGTGAGTTGGTCAAACCTGTGGGAGTGGGATGGGTGGTCAAACCTGTTAAAGAAGTTGTTCATTTAGTTTGTTCTCTTCACGTCTCTCTCGATGGTGGCACCCCGCTTCGAGCTGCAGCCAGTGATGATCTTCATCCCATCCCACACTTCCTTCATGCTGTTATTCTGCAACTTCTGCTCCAGCTTTCTCTTGTGCTGCTCCTACGCCGCCCTGAGCTGGACTCTGAGTTCCTTCTGCACGCGCTTCAGCTCATGCTGATCACCGCCTTTAAAAGCCCTTTTCTTCTGGTTCAAAAGGCCCTTGATGTCACTTGTAATCCATGGCTTGTTGTTAGCATAGCAGCGTACTGTTCTTACTGGAACTACAATGTCCATACAGAAGTTGATGTAGTCAGTAGTGCAGTCAACAACCTCCTCAATGTTCTCACTATGTGATCCCTGCAGGATATCCCAGTCCGTAGTTCCAAAGCAGTCTCTCAGAGCCTGCTCTGCCTCAGGGGACCACTTCCTGAATTAGCGTGTGGTTATAGATAACTCCCTCACTTTTGTTTTGTAGTGAGGCTGAAGCAGAACCAGGTTATGATCTGCTTTCCCAAGCGCAGGCAGCGGGGTGGCGCTGTATGCGTCTTTAACGTTGCATACAGTAAGTCAATAGTCTTATTTCCCCGGGTGTTACAGTCCACATACTGGGAGAAGGCAGGTAATGTTTTGTCCAGCGTCACATGGTTAAAATCTCCAGCAATTAGCACAAGCACCTCAGGGTGCTGCGTTTGTAACTTAGCAAAAGCAGATTGGATGATGTCACTCACTATCTCCACGTCCGCCCGAGGAGGGATGTAAACAATAACAACAATGACGTGTCCAAACTCTCTGGGCAAGTAATAGGGACACAAACTTACGGCCAACAGTTCGATGTCCCTGAAGCAAGTTGAGATTTTGACGTTTACATGTCCAGAGTTACACCACCTTGTATTGACATAGAGAGCTAGACCTCCTCCTTTGTGCTTCCCGCAGGTACTTGCATCTCTGTCCGCTCTGTGTTAAACCCGGGTAGCTCCACGTTAGCATCTGGGATGGTGGTAGTTAGCCACGTTTCGCAAAAGCACAACAAACTGCATTCTCTGTAGGTTCTGACATTTTTCACCAGCGCAGCCAATTCGTCGATCTTATTTGATACCGAGTTCACATTTCCCAGGATCACAGAAGGTACCAAAGGCTTAAAACTCCACTTTCTCGCAAGCCGCTTCATTTTTAGCTTAGTGCCAGCTATGCTGCCATGATACCGCCTTCTTTCCTCATCGAGACTGTGGAAGATTGTGGGTTCGCTTCCCGGTTCCTCCCTGTGTGGATAGCGCTTTGAGTACTAAGAAAAGCGCTATATACAGTGGGTACGGAAAGTATTCAGACCCCCTTCAATTTTTCACTCTTTGTCATATTGCAGCCATTTGCTAAAATCATTTAAATTAATTTTTTCCCTCATTAATGTACACACAGCACCCCATATTGACAGACAAAAAAAAGAATTTTTGAAATTGTTGCAGATTTATTAAAAAAGAAAAACCGAAATATCACATGGTCCTAAGTATTCAGACCCTTTGCTCAGTATTTAGTAGAAGCACCCTTTTGAGCTAATACAGCCATGAGTCTTCTTGGGAAAGATGCAACAAGTTTTTCACACCTGGATTTGGGGATCCTCTGCCATTCCTCCTTGCAGATCCTCTCCAGTTCTGTCAGGTTGGATGGTAAACGTTGGTGGACAGCCATTTTTAGGTCTCTCCAGAGATGCTCAATTGGGTTTAAGTCAGGGCTGGGCCATTCAAGAACAGTCACAGAGTTGTTGTGAAGCCACTCCTTCGTTATTTTAGCTGTGTGCTTAGGGTCATTGTCTTGTTGGAAGGTAAACCTTCGGCCCAGTCTGAGGTCCTTAGCACTCTGGAGAAGGTTTTTGTCCAGGATATCCCTGTACTTGGCCGCATTCATCTTTCCCTCGATTGCAACCAGTCGTCCTGTCCCTGCAGCTGAAAAACACCCCCACAGCATGATGCTGCCACCGCCATGCTTCACTGTGGGGACTGTATTGGACAAGTGATGAGCAGTGCCTGGTTGTCTCCACACATACCTCAGTGCAAGACACATGACAGCCCGCATGGAGTTTGCTAAAAGACACCTGAAGGACTCTGAGATGGTGAGAAATAAGATTCTCTGGTCTGATGAGACCAAGATAGAACTTTGTGGCCTTAATTCTAAGCGGTATGTGTGGAGACAACCAGGCACTGCTCATCACTTGTCCAATACAGTCCCCACAGTGAAGCATAGCGGTGGCAGCATCATGCTGTGGGGGTGTTTTCCAGCTGCAGGGACAGGACGACTGGTTGCAATCGAGGGAAAGATGAATGCGGCCAAGTACAGGGATATCCTGGACAAAACCCTTCTCCAGAGTGCTAAGGACCTCAGACTGGGCCGAAGGTTTACCTTCCAACAAGACAATGACCCTAAGCACACAGCTAAAATAACGAAGGAGTGGCTTCACAACAACTCTGTGACTGTTCTTGAGTGGCACAGCCAGAGCCCTGACTTAAACCCAATTGAGCATCTCTGGAGAGACCTAAAAATAGCTGTCCACCAACGTTTACCATTCAACCTGACAGAGCTGGAGAGGATCTGCAAGGAGGAATGGCAGAGGATCCCCAAATCCAGGTGTGAAAAACTTGTCGCATCTTTCCCAAGAAGACTCATGGCTGTATTAGCTCAAAAGGGTGCTTCTACTAAATATTAAGCAAAGGGTCTGAATACTTAGGACCATGTGATATTTCAGTTTTACTTTTTTAATAAATCTGCAACAATTTCAAAAATTTTTTTTTTTGTCTGTCAATATGGGGTGCTGTGTGTACATTAATGAGGGAAAAAATTAATTTAAATGATTTTAGCAAATGGCTGCAATATGACAAAGAGTGAAAAATTGAAGGGGGTCTGAATACTTTCCGTACCCACTGTAAATGTAATGAATTATTATTATTAAATAGGGAACCACACCAACACTGGCATTTGTTCTCAGCGCTTGAAGTTGACTACTTGAATAGACGAAGTTGACTACTTGAATAGACGAGTCTCGGCGTGTAAAAATCCATGTCCACGTTGTAAAAGTAAGAGTGTTCAGGGAACGAATCCACATAAAAGAAAGTGATAGGAGTGATCAATAAAAAATAATAAAAAAAAAAGAGAAAAATAAAAGGTAGAAACAAAAAGTCATACACGGAGCTGCTGAAAAGGCTGCCACTCTCAGCGGCGCCTGAGTCATCAATGATCTCAAGGTTTTCATAATTTTCCAACTATGCATCATACAGCATTAAGGAAGCATTTAAAAGAATTGGAACAATTTTCAGTTTCAGTAGTAATGTAGATAAACTGTTTGGGAAATGCTTTTAAAGGTATCTGCAAAACAAAGGATAATACAGCACTATAGTTTAATATAGAAACGGTACATTTAGGCTGTCCATTTTTCAAGGAGATGTGAAATTATGATGGACAGAAATCAAACTGTGTGTGCTTCAGACAATTCAGAAATGAACCTTAATATACTACGGGGCTTAATTCATATGAAATTGTAATTGAGCATTAAATAGCTACTCAAAGGTTCCAAATAAGTGAAAGTCATTATTCATCTATGTTTGATTGAATGCTTCAGAATTATAAAGAGCGGACAGTTCAGAATGTATCTGCACAGGTTAAAGATATCTGGACTCCAGTACAAAGATGTGTACAGCTACAGTACATGTATCTTGCCAGTTGGTAATGATAACATCTTTCAGTGAAACCCTGAAATAAAAATGGAAGAGACTACTTCACATGCTACCAACTACAGACTCAGTTGTCAGGGTAAAGTTCAAGGTAAATCACCTTGAATATACAATTCTCCACATTATAAGAAGCAGTCACTCAAGCACCGCAGACCAGGGGAAGTGGTCCAAAAGCAGATTGTAGAAATACCTCATTTTTCTTGACTATTTTTGATTATAAACATTGTGCTTTATGGACTTCACAAGCTCTTCTTAAAATCTGGATTATAGGACTATTTATCATAAACTGGATTTCACTTAATTATTTTGCTTTGAAAAGGCTTATTGCAACAAACCATTATGCTCAGACTACTTCAGATTTCAGCTAGAATAAATGATACTAACACACCCAAATATATATGTGTTTTATGTTAAATGATTTTTTGTTATTTTTCTATTCCCCTTTTCTCTCTTTTATTCTTCTTTTTGGACCAACCTTTTTTAAACCTTTAAGATGCATCTCATTCTGTACCTTTTGAAGAAACAAAGGAGAGTATCATTATTCTTGACTATGTAAACTTTACATATATTTTATAATTTTCATGAAGGGGGATTGTAGTAACAAATATAGTCCGATTCCACAAATGTGACATTTGACAACACAAAGGTCAGGAAAAGCACTTTAGAAAATAAATAAGAACAACAAATGTAGAAGAGAAAATACAAACAGATGAAAAAACTAAGTTCCTTAAAGCCTACATGCCCCATCACAGACACTACTGAATGCAGCCTTTTTGAGAAAATGGTTTCAGTGCTCAAAAATATACTTATAGAGTCTATTGTTCAACTGGATAATTTTAAACCTCACAAAGAAAAGAACAGAGCTACCTTGAGGGGCATGATTGGGAGTAACACCCTGACTAATATCACTTTAAATAGTAAATTCTTAATTTGACTCTAGTGCTAGTGAAGAACTGTCCTTAACTTCTTGAAGTGCACCTGCAATCAATCTATCTATCTATCTATCAGAGCACCTTGAGACAACATTTCAGTAATTAACTTTGTTGTTGCGTAATCTCATTTGAGGCAATATGATGTACATATTTATAGTATGCTACTAGATTGAAAAAATATAAAAAATTTTACTCCGGGGCAGATACCAACAAATTAATTTGACTTTAACTGTACTTGCTGCCCATTAAATTACATTTTATTACTAGATTCCACAAGGTCCTCATCAATCAGGAATCAACTCACCTTACCTAAGCAAGTGCACAAGCAAACAAACAGAAACAGAGTACAGAACATGTAAAAACCACTGAATCATTTGCTTACACCATCTTGCAGAGAATGCAACTCTTCCAGTAATGCAGGGAAATGAAAGTGATATGGAACTGTTATGTCAGAAAAAAAAGATGCACAAAAACAAACACTCAGAAACTTTCAATTAAGTTCATCATACACACATCATATACAGTACATAAAATATGCTGTTTAATTCAAATACTTTCAATTATTAAAAACATCTAACCAAGATGAAACATACAGCTTATTACATTCAGGTATAAGAGACTATTAATAGCGAACATCCCCACCATCTGCTTTGATGTGCTTTTTTTTTTTCTTTTAATCTTACTTGAGTCCTTTTATATGTGAGGAAGTGCCTTTGTTGTTTAGATTGCCCATTTCTGTCTTCTGCATATACAGTATATTCAAATCCATTGTTACTGCTGCTTTGTCTCTGAACAAGCCCCCACATGCAACACCCTTTCTGAATCACATGGCTCAACCTTGTGAATCTCATCCATATTCCAGAAACCATTCTGTAACACCTAAACCTGTGAAATACAACGTGAGCATCTATAAATAAGAAATAAAATGTCAGGGGCTCAGATGTTTATAGATTTTGGAGAATAATATTTGACTCATCTAGTTGTCTCTGCTCTGATGCATAAAGGTTACAAGTACGATTAAATGTGACCTTTTCTGTACTGTTATCATAAAGTAATACATTGTAGTGCAGTGTGTAGCACAGTAAGTAAACTGTTCCATGAAACTGGGTTAGAATTCCATTCTTGACATTGCCAGTGTGGAGTGTAAAGGTCTTCTTCACATCTGCCCGATTTTCCTCTGGGTACTATGGTTTTCTACCTACATCCCAAAGTCACACATATTAGTTTACCTGGCAAATCTTGACTGATCCAGCCCAGTATAAATGAATGTACGAGTAAATCTGAAATGCAACAGACTGGCACTAAGTCAAAACATTAGCTCCTATCTAGTATCCAGTCCTAACTTGATACAGAAAAGAACCCCAAAAAATTAAGCTTGATAAGGAAACGAATGGATAAATAGGGCTGCAATTAGAAACCGACTGCCTTTACCAACTCAGCTTTTTACAGTCACATCATGCTGGACAATTTTCTCCATGTAAAGAAAGCCTAAAGAAAACAAGGGCCTCTAATAGAAGGCAAACTCTGTATGAATATATGATGCCTCCAGTAGGGCAACAAGCAGAGGCAAAGGACATGAAGTCCAGTTGTAGGTAATGGCTCCTCATACCTGCACTCAATTAAATAGGCAGTATAAAGGGGAGCCTGCACAGGGCAGTGAGGAAGGACAAGAAAGAAGAAATAGATCATATCATATAAAAGAGAAAAAGAAATGAGGTTAAAGGAAGGAGAGAGAAAGCACGAGGTGTAGAGAGCCAGTGTGTGTGTGTGATCGAGAGAAAGAGAGAGAAGGAAAGGCAGCTGGGAGGAAGTCCCTTGGGAGAACATGCAGCTGATTCTTGGGGGCTGAAGGAGGCCACTTCAGTTGAGTGATTTGGGAGCTAGAGTGACTGATCCACTACTCAGCTCGAGCACCTAAGTTTAAGGCCCAGGAGAAAGGCAATGAGAGTTGCAGGGGTACTGCAAGGCTCAGTGAGGCATCCTGAGAGTACAGCCATGGACTGTAAGGTCACAAGCCTGGCAGCGGAAGTTGGAGGCTCAGTATAGTGCCTTGCAAGGGCCAGAGATGGCTGCAGGGGCCAAAGACTAGGAGCAGCACAGAAGGTTGTTTGAACTTGGCTGCCAATTAGGTGCCTCCTTGGTTGCAAGGACCCATCTGGGGTTAAGCTAAGGAGACTCCCATTGTGTGGGGTTGCACCGGGGACTGAGTCTTAAGGACAGCTTCCTGCATCATGTTTTAACGGATTATTTGATTTTAACCTCCATGATTGCTCTTGTTTTTATGGATTATTTATTTAATGACTGAAGTTTTGCACTGCACTTTTGGATACTTGATTTGATTGTTTTAATAAAAGCACTGAATCACTTTCACACCTACCACTTGACTTGATGCATGTGTCCTCTTTTGCCTGGTTCTGGTATGTTATCAGCGGTGGCGTGTTCGAGAGGCTCCTAGAAGGACCCAATAGAGTGGAGCCAACCCGCACCATCACATGTCCTTAACCTAGCATTTCACAGCATAGCCTCTGGAGATGATAACTGCCATTGAGCAGTTTTTGTAGCTCTGAGTGAAATTTCTACGCTACTTGAATGGCCATTTGGCTTCTTCTTCTTCAGTTCTAAAAGTTCTGTCCAGTTGTTCAATGTGATTCAGATCAGCAGCCATAGCAGGCCACTTCAAAATGGTTCAATGCTTTATTCTCCTCCATTCTTGGGTGCTTTTTGAGGTATGTTTTAGGTCATTGTTGTATAGCAGGTCCATGGCTCTCACTAGAAAAGCCCAGTTTTTACATAGATAAGCGGTGCATTCACGTTTCCCGGGTGCTTCATGATGCAGGCAGTCTTTGCTTAAGTGGAGCCCACTGGAGCCAGGGTCCGGGAAGGCAAACAGAAGGATAGCTGCAGGTACTGCGACTCCGCTGGTGCATAGCCTGGATGGGAGAAGCAGGGCAGTCGCCAGTAGAAGACTGCTTCCAGCCATTGTTTTTAACCTCATTTTTATGGATTTAATTATGGGATTTTAACCTCCACCCTTTCACTGGTTTTATTGAATTGTTTATTTATTTGAAGCACTGTACTATTTATTTGATCACTTTGTTTTGACTGTTTTTAAATAAAAGCACTGTCTGCACCTTTTTGCACCATCCCCTTGCTTTGTTTATGTCTTCACTGATCAGCTCATCTGGTGACATTACGGTGTTGGGTTCAAGAGCTCCCAAAACGAAGATGGGAGCATGGGGTGAGAACACGCATCGTCACAGTCATTATCCAAACTACAGGACCCATGACCTATGACTAAGACAAAGCTTTCTGTAGGGGTGGGCAATATAGCCTCAAAATTATATCACGATAAGGAAATATGCCATAATGATATTTATGATGATATAGAAAAAAAAATACAGAACATTTTATCAGTGATTACAGCTTATAGCTTGCAAACAAAATAAAGGGCATTTTCCATCTTTCATTTCCAATGAGATACTGTCATTAATAACATACTTTCTAAATCAAAGAGTAAATCTATTGCTACAAGGTACCAGAAGCAACAGTAGCATTATACTGCAATAGTAGTGACACAGTATTGCATACAGTGTGATACAGCATAAGTCAAATATAAGAACAAAAGGGTAGTGTTTTCCCTGGAAATCTTAAGCATAACATAACTGCTTAACACTTTAGTTTAACAATAACTAAAGTAACTTAACCTTGTAGCTCTTCAGGACCCTGCACAATATTGTAACCTAATAAAATTGACCTCAATTATTAAATACAAATGTAAACGAACAGCACCAATCCAAACAAACCTTCAGTCAAAATGTAAACACTCACTGCTTATAAAAATAAAATAAAAATGCTGTCAAAACTTACCAGTTGCCTTGCCATCTTTTTTTGTTTTGGATTATCTTCAAATGAGGTAGAACATTGCATTGCCTCTAATTTCTTATGTAAACATAAAATGGATATACAGTAATCCCTCCTCCATCGCGGGGGTTGCGTTCCAGAGCCACCCGCAAAATAAGAAAATCCGCGAAGTAGAAACCATATGTTTATATGGTTATTTTTATATTGTCATGCTTGGGTCACAGATTTGCCCAGAAACACAGGAGGTTGTAGAGAGACAGGAACGTTATTCAAACACTGCAAACAAACATTTGTCTCTTTTTCAAAAGTTTAAACTGTGCTCCATGACAAGACAGAGATGACAGTTCCGTCTCACAATTAAAAGAATGCAAACATATTTTCCTCTTCAAAGGAGTGCCCGTCAGGAGCAGAGTCTGTCAGAAAGACAGAGAGCAAAGCAAACAAATCAATAGGGCTGTTTGCTTTTAAGTATGCGAAGCACCAGGGCACAAAGCTGTTGAAGGCGGCAGCTCACACCCCCTCTGTCAGGAGCAGAGAAATAGAGAGAGAGAGCCAGAGTAAAACAAAGTCAAAAAATCAATACGTGCCCTTTGAGCTTTTAAGTATGCGAAGCACCGTGCAGCATGTCCTTCAGGAAGCAGCTGCACACAGAAGGTAGAAACGTCCCTATCGTCTAGGTGTGCGAACAGCCCCCCTGCTCACACCCCCCTACGTCAGCGCAAGAGAGAGAGAGAGAGAGAGAGAAAGTAAGTTGGGTAGCTTCTCAGCCATCTGCCAATAGCGTCCCTTGTATGAAATCAACTGGGCAAACCAACTGAGGAAGCATGTACCAGAAATTAAAAGACCCATTGTCCGCAGAAACCCGCGAAGCAGCGAAAAATCCGCGATATATATTTAAATATGCTTACATATAAAATCCGCGATGGAGTGAAGCCGCGAAAGGCGAAGCGCGATATAGCGAGGGATCACTGTACCATGAAATGAGTCAAGTTAGAATATCAGTACTGGAACTGTACAAGTAAACACTTTTAAGAGTTAACTAGCTACTCTCCTGACAGACACATCACAGTCAAAGCTTTAGATTCTTTGTCAAGAACACCAGCATATTCACTGATGTTGTCAAAGATCAGCTCTTAAGCCGTTACTACATTCCCGCCAGGGCTGAACAGACTCTCGGAGCCAGCGATGGTAACAGGGATGCATAGGCATTTCTTGACTAAACGGCTGATCCAAGGAAAGTTCACTTCATGCGTTATCCACCACATGAAGAGATCACCATCACTAGTCGGCACTGCCATATGCCGTGACTCACATATCTACCTGCAGCAGTTTTGACAATGTTCAGTGATTTCAAATAATTTCAGTTTATTATCAACAGTGATAATAAATTATAACTCTAACAATCAACACTAAACAATAAACACTAACACCAAAATCCAAAACAGTTCTGTTAAGCCTTCTGAAAGTGGTGTAAAGTTTGGTCCTACCAGGATTTTGATGGGGTGTTGGGTTTGAGAGGACTGGGAGTGCTCCCTCAGAAAAAGACTTATCCAATCAGTTCGAACTCACACAGGCAGGCAGGCATAGGACAGCACATACATTCAGGCAGAAAACTGTAATCCAACTATTGATATGAGGCGCATTCACAAACTGAGAAATTATTGCAATCCACAAAGAGTCTTTAAGGTTCTTTTTTTAAAGATCCAACCTACTCAATTTTTTCTTCACAGCAGCCCCTGCACCCTCTGAAGCTGTCAAATAGCATTATAACGTTGGGGCCGATGGGACATGTACAACTTAAGGGACTTATTATTCAGTACTACACATGCAGTTATGTTTGAATATCTATAACCAGTCCGTCTTACGTCCAGATCGCCTTACGACCTGTCAGTCGGAACCGAATGTGGTCGTAAGTCGACAACTGTCTGTACAAGTTTTGTATTTTGATGGTAAATGAAACTTACCAATAGCAATGTGCGGATGATGGCCAAAGCGTGACAATCTGGTCCAGTTATTGAGAGCGACGACTCAACATTGTCAGAGGTTGAGACAAAAAATTCCACCAATGATAGTGTAGCTGCTAGTTTGTCACGGCATGCTTCATACATCGCAGGCAAGGATAGCTTTGAAAAATGTTTTATACCTGGGATGTTGTGTCTTAGGTCGAGTTTTTTAACCAGTTCCTTAAAGCCCTCCTTCTCCAATGTTTAGATTGGCATCATATCCTTGGCCAAACAATATGTAACTGCATCAATAATTTCTATCCACTTTTGGCTCTTCCTGTCATATGGAATGGCACTAGCAAGTGCTCCAGATATGTTCGGTTGAGTCAATTGTTTACTCTTTGACCACACATCACCAGCTGCTAGTATCTCCTTGAATGCCTTTATAGCCGGATTGTACTGGATGGTGTGTTTTTGCTTCAAGTGGTGAAACAAGTTTGTTGTGTTTCCACCTTTAGTGTTATCAGTATTCTTATACATTTTGCAAAGTATTGTGATTTATTGGAGTTCCAATCTGTTGTAGCTAAACCACTTCCTTACTATCTTGCTATCAGACATGTTTGGCCTTGCGTCATTGTTATGTGTGCTAGGGAATGTAAATGCATTGTGTCACTATATCATTGATATCACGGGATGACACTTTTCTATCACATAAAAATTTATACCTGTGTTATAGTGGATGATATGATATGGCACAATCATAGCTCTCTGACAGTGAGCTGAATGTTTCACCCAAACATGCCCTGATCGTTTTCTGATTTAATTAATCCATGTACAGATTTAAAGGGGCAGCAAAGCAATATTAAAACATCACTTAGCCTCCTCCATGTATTATGGTGGGGATGGTGTGGTTTTTGTTTTTAACTTTTTGGTGTGGTTTTTGTTTTTTAAACTTTTAAACACAAAGTTGTTGTGAATTATGATAAACCTCATAAGCTCATTTTCTCTTATTTGTTCAAAGGATATTCTTTTAGAAGGACTGCAGCTTCTTAACATTGTGGAGCACGACTCGGACACAGACAGGCAGTCACATTCAAATCACCCACAACACGTTTATTATACAGTACATTCTATTATTTACAATTGCGCACCACAAACCCCAAAGTCCAGGCCAACTCTCAAAATGCCTTTTCCTTCAGGCCGCCTCCTTGCCTCCTCCAAGACCTTGTCCTTCCTTCTCTCCCGACTCCAGCCCACGAACAGAGGGAGGCGGCTCCTTTTATAATCACCTGGATGTGCTCCAGGTGCCTCCCGACAATCTTCCGCCGGCACTCCCCAGTGTGGCAGAAGTGCCGGCTGTGCACCCGGAAGCACTCCGGGTGTCCCCGATCCTTTTTCCCCCCAAGCACTACCAGGTGTGGCGGAAGTGCTGAGGTCCAGGGATCCAAAGGCATTGGGGTGCCCCCTGGCGGTGACCACGGGCCCCTACAGGGTTGAGCTTCAAAGCTCTGTACCCGTGGTCCCCATAGCCACCAGGGCGGTCACCCCCACATGGTCTGGGGGAGGCATAAGCCCTCCTCCGATCCTCCGGGGCGGGTCGCCCCCCAGCCACCTGTGACAACATGCATTTTGGCAAATTCCAGAGCACGTTTGTGTCTTTGTAGGTCTTCTACCATGGAGCCTGTTTTCATCAAAACAATGACTATTGACATGACTTCAAGGTCGAAATGCAATAGTTTCAAAGACAATTTGGATTAGTTTTGAAAATTTTCCTTGGTTCTTTCTCTGACATTGTTGGTCAATTATCCTCTGTGTGGAAAAGTCCAGGGATGGCAGCTACAGTTGCATGAGCCTCAAACTTTATGATAATATTGGCAACAGTGGTCCAAGGAATACCAGGCTCTTTGGAGATGAGCTTTTTGCTGTCTTTTTTACTCACCATGCTTGGCTGTTACTTTCTTTCTTACCTCCTTGGACAACTCAGAGATTCTTCTCTTTCCCCATGTTTAGAGTGACACAAAACAGCTGAGTTTTCTACACTTAAACTGGCTGAATGAGCGATTACAAGACTGAAAGAAACTTGTAATAATCATTAGTCTCGTTGAAGGATCACCACAGGACAATTATTTGTTATAAATTCTAAAGGGTTTAACAATTTTGTTCCCACCATGTTTTTTCGGGAGTAAACAAGATATGAATTCTTTTCATAACTTTTTTCTTTTGTTCCGAAAATACATACACATATGGGTGACAAAATCTATATATATAATTCACTAAGCCGGAAAACAAGTAGCCACCCATGGAAAGCACGCCGGAAGGGGCGTGGATTCACTAAGCCGCCGACAAGTAAGCCGCCAATGGCGCACGCAGGAAGGAACCACGGCCACCAACTCTAAGACCATTGGATTACGACGACAACTCGCAGAGCCACGCCCACCAACTCGGACGCGTCGACTGGGAAAAAACGCCGTCATTTATCTTCATCTGGGCTACAGTACACATGCACCTCTGAGCCACGTTGACTTTTCGCTTACAATGCACGACCGCGTGCACCATAGCAAACTGTTTTACACGCTACATGCAGCAATTCGTTTCCGTGACAAACATGCATCTTCTTAGATGGTCCTGCAGGAACAGGGAAAACGTTTCCCGCCCACCAATGCAGGACCATGTAAAAAGAGGCATGTTTGTTGCGGATGTGAATTGCTGAATGCAGCGTCTAAAACAGTTAATAGGCTGCAACAAAATTATGAAAGTACGGGCGCATTTTTTCACACAAGCTGTGTGTGTGGGGGTTGGTGTTAGTTAGTTAATTAGTTCCTCGAAGGATTTCAACATTTAATATGCACAAGCGGTAATACTACAAAAGCAGCCCAAACCAGAAAAG
The DNA here is from genome assembly GCF_900747795.2 of Erpetoichthys calabaricus. Lineage (NCBI taxonomy): Eukaryota > Metazoa > Chordata > Cladistia > Polypteriformes > Polypteridae > Erpetoichthys > Erpetoichthys calabaricus. Next base: position 187,549,856 of record NC_041396.2, read on the forward strand.
ACGACTGGCAAAAAATGGCCGACAAATTAAACGCGTGTGCATTGTACTTACTGAAAGCAGCGTTACGGATTTTGCAAATGTTCATTTTTTTCCCTCTGCTTAAAAACATTTAACTCTTTTAGGGCGGATGTCGACTTTTGTCGACAGGAGGGGTTGAAGGCGAATGTCGACAAAAGTCGACATCCAGGGATAGGGGGCGACAATCAGCTGTTAATGGCGACAAATCTCACTGTCACGTCACAGGCATTCCCTCTGTGCTTGGAGGAATGCTAGACTTGTTGGCTCGGCAAATAAACATTGCGTGTGCGTGAGTTGCGAAATGTAAACAAAGGCAAGATGGCACCGACATGTGAAAAGGCAGCGAAGCAAGTGCAGAAAAGAAAACACTCGGCAGGCAATGTTTTGAGCATTATCGCGAAGTCGGACTCTTGATTTTCAGAATCGGACTTTATTGGCAGTGATCAGGAGATCGAGCAAGAGAGTTAGAAGCAGGCATCAGCTGATCAGACACCAGCCGATGCCGCGCCAGCTGATCTGCTGCCAGTTGAGTGCCTTCGCGCAGCTGATGCATCTACGGCAAAGTTCGCATGGGATAAATACACAGACATTGATCCGTTGAGAGCCGATCTGGCTACCGGAGTTTACAAGACGGCATGGCTTGCTGTTGGACACGACAGATCACCAGCTGCTGTACTTCAGGCTGCTCTCTCCTGATGCTGCTTTTCAGCTACTGTCAGACGAGACAAACAGGTAGGCAGAGATTTTTTTTGAATCGCGGGCTGCGTTTGCATCGCATTCTCGTTTTTCAAAGTGGAAACCCACAACGAAAGACGAGATGAAGCGCGCTGTGGCATTACAAATAGAGATGGGACAGAACTGGTGATATAACTTCAGGGAGCATTGGTCTAAACGTGTTTTGTCCCCTGGTGGCTTAGGTACGTGCTGCTGCAAAGTTTTATTCACTTCTGTAATAAACAGAAGCAAATCCCATGGGGTGAGCCAGGCTATAATGCCATACATAAAGTTCATAAAGTTTCAGAAGATGAAAAGAGGTGACAATACGGTTTTCATGCAGGCAGAAAACTTGGTGGCAGTGGCATGGCACGATGGCAAATGGGTGACATGTCTCTCTACAGTACACACTAACAATATATGTTAGAAAGTGCAGCAACAGACAATTGAAAAATAGGCATCAAAGCAACACATATTGTAAGGAGTGCAATGTGGCAATGACTGAAATTGGCTGCTTTGAGCGAGATCAGACTTTGCTGTGTAAAATGTATGTGATATGTATGTGAAATCATAGAGTATGCAGGCTCATACAACATGCAAGACAGTAACATTTGTCAAAAGTAAATATTTTTTGTTGATTTGATATGTTAAACAATTGCTTTGTGTTCTTTTTTAAAAATGTTAGTTTTTGGAAAAATATTCAGCCCTGGGAGAAAAGAAACAAAAAAAAAAATTAGCCCTAAAAGAGTTAGAAAGCGGCGTGATTATGCAACGTATACTACGCCGTGGCTTGGTATGCAGCATTTATAACAGTTTGTTTGTCGCGGATAATTTGCCTTTTACTATATAAACGCGTGTGCATTGTACTTACTGAAAGCAGCGTTACAGATTTTGCAAATGTTCTTCATATATAATCCACCAAGTCGTCCGACCGTGCGGGCACATATTTTCACACAAGCTGTGTGGGTGGGTTGGTATTAGTTAGTTAATTAGTTCCTCAAAGGATTTCAACATTTAATATGCACAAGCGTCATTCATCCGGCACGCGTCCACCCACGCTCTCAAGGCATTCACACTGCCTGCTCATATGCTCGAACACAACAACTCGCCACACACAAATCTTGCTTTATTTGACTCAACACTGGAAACCTCACCCTGCCCGGACACGGAGAGGATTGACAGATTGATAGCTCTTTCTCGAATTGTTCCCCACGAACGAGGAATACCCACTGAGTGCGGGTTATACGCTCCCTCTGAATACGTCCCTGCCCTGTGTACGCTCCCCATCCCCCTCCTACTACTGTGGTCGAGTAACTTGGTGGATTATATATAGAAAAGCAGCCGAAACCGCAAAGAACAATGAAAGGACAACGTGGCTCAGAGGTGCACAGACGACAGCGACTCAGGTGAGGAGTTGGGGGCAAGAAGTCTTTGATAGGCTGCAACAAAATGATGAAAGAACCGGCGCATTTTTTTCACACAAGCTGGGTGGGTCGGTGTTAGTTAATTACGCTATCCACACAGGGAGGAACCAGGAAGCGAACCCAAAATCTTCCACAGTCTCCTTACTGTTAACCAGAAACACTACCACTACGCTACAAGGCAGAAAATGCAGTTAAAGAATGCACCAGGCTCAATTTTATTTTCACTTCTGTTTGGACAACTGTGTCGTTCAGGAAGTGTTCACCCATCAATACATAATTATGCGGCGTTGGCTAGTATCTTTTAAATACAATACTTTTCAGGAAGAAAGCTGCATTATTTGAATAAAATGTGAGAATATCAATATTTTCAGCCTCATCTGTATAAACCAATGTAACACCTCTAGACAAAAATAAATAAATAAATAAAATAAATAAATAACAGTGCAGAAAGTACAAAATCCACTCATCACTTGTGGATTCCCAACAATAACAAGTATTTCAGGTTCAACATTTGCACGATCTTTAATAATTTTAAGATATTGGGTAGAAGGTTTGTAAAAAAAAAAATAAAAAAATAATACTGTATATGGCAAAATGGAAATATACAGTGTATAATTACTAAAACAATAACAAGGTTTTAGAACATTAGAACACTCTAGACGAGAACAGGTCATTCAGCCCAACAAAGCTTGCTAGTCCGATCCATTTATTTCTTCCAAAAAAGCATCAAGTCGAGTTTTGAAAGACCCTAAAGTCTTACTATCTACGACACTACTTGGTAGCTTATTCCAAGTGTCTATCATTCTTTGTGTAAAGAAAAACTTCCTAATGTTTGTGTGAAATTTACCCTTTACAAGTTTCCAACTGTGTCCCCGTGTTCTTGATGAACTCATTTTAAAAAAACAGTCTCGATCCACTGTACTAATTCCCTTCATAATTTTAAACACTTCAATCATGTCACCTCTTAATATTCTTTTGCTTAAACTGTATAGACTCAGCTCTTTTAATCTTTCAGCATAATTCAACCCCTGTAGCCATGGAATCAGCCTAGTCGCTTTTCTGTGGTCCTTTTCAAGCACTGCTATGTGCTTACTTTAATGAGAGCAATCTTGTTATACAGTAAAATTCTGTCAACTTTCACCTCTAACAAAAATGTTTCTTGAAAAATTAACCCTATTAAAACCAAGATATGAAATTTGACATTAACATTGCAGGGAAGATATCCATACCTGTTAGGACTAATTTAATAGAACATACTACTTGCCTCACCTCTTCAGGTCCCGTATGACAGACGTGCAGCAGAGTTTCAGCTCGTCCGCAGGAGACGCTAAAGAAGGAGTTACAGTCCAAGCTCCAATTAGGTATAGTAGAACCATCTACCAGTGAGTGGTGTAGTCCAGTAGTACTTGTCCCAAAAAAGAATGGACAAATTCACTTTTATTGTGGATTACTCCAAACTAATCTCTACTTCTGCATTCGATCCTTACACTATACCAAGGGTGGACGAACTGGTAAAACAACTGGGTCCAGCTAGGTTTTAATCAAGTTTAGACTTATGCAAGGGATACTGGCAAGTGCCACTACCTGACACAGCAAAACCTTTCACAGTATTTAAAGTGCCTAGTGGACTTTATCAGTTCACCGTCATGCTCTTTGGATTACATGGAGCTGCAGCTAATTTCCAAAAGCTTATGGATTCTGTTTTCAGAGGAGCAGAATCTTATGCTCAAGCCTATACTGATGACATTGTAATATATAGTGAGCCTTGGCATGATCATTTATAACATCTTGCTGATGTTTTTCACAGGTTAAAGCAAGCCAACCTGGTGGCAAATCTGGCTAAATGTGTATTAGCCAGATGAGAGGTACAATATCTGGGATACACCATCGGTGGAGGATTTGTAAAACCTCAGGTGGAAAAGGTGACAGATATTCAGGCTCGTCCATGGCCTAACACCAAAAGCCAAGTCCAGTCATTTCTTGGGCTGGTTGGATGGTATAGGAGGTTCATTCCACGGTTTTCAGAGATTGCCATCCCACTTACTAATCTCTTACAGAAGAAAGAGACCAACCACGTGAAATGGACTGAAGAATGTGAAAAATCTTTTGCTAAATTGAAGAATGTAATATGTTGTAACCCTGTTTTGAAATGTCCAGATTATAATTTGCCTTTTAGTTTGTATCTTAGTAACCTCAAGGTTAGGTATAAATGTTTTTTTTGTTTTGTTATTTAGTCTTTAATTATGTGTATTTTGCTGTCGGATACTTTGTTTTTTGCTTGAAGTGTATAATTTCCCTGACAGACCCGAAATGGTATATTCCTATGTTTAGGGAAGCTGACCATGGGAATTGAGAGCCTTTATAAGTGCAGTTTTGGCCACAAGAGGGGTAACAATTGTCAGAGATTTGAGAAGAAGGGTTAGGTTGTGCAAGGTACGCCAGGCTAAGATGTGCCTGGTGGCTGAGCTGTTGGTTGATGATAAGGTGTGGGTGTCAGGCTCCTGAGAACCAAAAACAGCTTCTGAAATTTTTTTTTGAGGAGTTGCATTTATGACATGGGCTGAAACAAAGTCCAGTTTTGCTTTATTTTAAGGCTGCGGATACCCTTACATGGACTAAAAGTGACTGCATATATATCTGGGTAAGAGCCTATGTGTTTTACATTTTCTATTTTTCTTCTTTGCATTTTCATAATTAGATTTGTTTTGTCACAGGATTATATATTATTTTGTGCAACCATTACATCAGCAACTGTTTTTTTTCTCTATCATGGAATAATACAGTTACCTTTTTTTCTTGAACATCTGCCATTCTTGTGCCTCTCTTATTACCCCCTCAGTCCTGGTCAGTCCCAAACTACTAGCAGGCCATCAGCTTTACTAGACAGCTTTTGACATCATGTACTGGTCAACCTATGCTGCAACAGTGTAAACTGTTATTTAATTCAGATTCCAGAAAATATAGATTTCCATGAGCTTGTCTTAAACCCAGCAAGGCAAGATGACACTGAAAAAAGGTTCCAAGGTACTTTCACTTTCTAAAGCACATGAGGAAATACAGACAGACTTTTCTATCCATGCAACATGGAAAGTGTTCTGTCTGGTGGTATTATTGTATGTATTCATAATGAATGGCAGAATGTTTTCTGAAACCTATTGTAATATAGTCTGTGTCACATTACAGGATACTCAAAGCACAACATTTTTCACCTTTTTGATGAAGAAAATACTACCATAGCATCTAAATCTAGAACTGTACTTCAAAACCTGTTTTTTTATTAATGTGATAACTAACACATGCTACAATACTTATATACTGTCTTGAGTGTTGCCAAGGTGGCTTAGTAATAGTTAAAGGATATTCCGACCTAACATGTATTAGCATCCCTGAAAAATGTACAAATGTATTGCCTGTCTATAATTTTATTTTCAGATAAGCAATCAGAGGAGTTTCATTTGGCTTCCTCATTAACAAATCTCAATATTGACAGAATTGTTTGCACTGAAAATGTTTTACTGTTTTCACCATGTTTTTTTATTTTATTTTTTCCTTCTTAGGATTTTTATTCTGCGGTGGATTAGTTCCCTGCCTTGTGCCCTGTGTTGGCTGGGATTGGCTCCAGCAGACCCCCGTGACCCTGTGTTCGGATTCAGCGGGTTGGAAAATGGATGGATGGATGGATTTTTATTTTATTATTTTATTTTGGCTGTCATATCATTTGCACCATTACACTTCAATAAAGTTATTCACATGTGCCATTGATATGCACTACCATATAATGAGTAAATTCAGTAGTACTAGGGTGTTGTACCGTGTTAGCCATTATGAATGTAGAGAAAAGCCAAGCAAAATGACACCTTTTATTGGCTAACTAAAAAGATTACAATATGCAAGCTTTCGAGAAGGGGCCTGAGTTGCCTCGAAAGCTTGCATATTGTAATCTTTTTAGTTAGCCAATAAAAGGTGTCATTTTGCTTGGCTTTTCTCTACATGAGTAAATTCAGAAAGTAGAATGCTGCCACATAGCAAAAAATTCACACATTGTTTGACTTTTTTTACCTGAGCTCAAAACTCAACAAATCATTTTATTATAAGAAAGTAAAAAATGTAATCCACAGGGATTTAGCAGAAATACATATATAATAAAGATTAAATGAAAAAGATACTATATAAGAGGAGAAAAATCCTGGCTGCTCCTTGGAGGATTAAATTAAAAAAAGTAAATGAAACAGTCTTTACTAACCATGTTTCTCCAACATCTAGAGAAGACTGTGCATAGCCAGATTACAATAAATGTTTTATTATATTTGAGTAATACTGCAAAGATAATTACACAGTTTTTGAATGATCACAACTTGTCAGACCCCTGGAGGTTTCTTAACCCAAACTCAAGAACATATTCGTTCTACTCACCAGTGCATTATAGCTACTCAAGAATTGATTATTTTTTTATAGATAATAATTTCCTGCCTACAATTAAATCATGCAAATATGACACAATTGTTATCTCTGACCATGCCCCTCTAGTCTTGGAGCTAAAATCATTAAGCCCCTCACACTCACCTCGTAGATGACGTCTTAACCCTCTTTTATTGGCAGACGAGAACTGCACAGAATTTATATCCAAACAAATCAGCTTCTTCCTAGAGACAAACACGTCCACAGAGGTTTCTGCAGGAACACTCTGGGAAACTCTAAAGGCCTTCTTAAGAGGACAGATTATTTCATATCTTTCCCACAGAAATAAATTAGAAACCAAGAAAGTGTCAGAGCTAAGAAATGAAATTACTAGAATAGATGAAGAACAAGCCAGGCGTCCAAGTGAAGCTCTTCACAGGAAAAGGCAGACCCTACATACAGAACTTAACATCTTAACAACTAAAGAAACTGAACAACTTATTTATAAGTCTAGACAGCATTACTATGAACACGGAGAAAAAGCTAATAAGCTTTTAGCTCAACAAATTCATAAACAAGAAGTTCACAATGCAATACCAGTAATCACCAACAAGAATGGAGAAGAAATCATCGACCATAATAAAATAATGCACACATTTAGAGATTACTATAAGTCTTTATATTCCACTGAGCCCAAAGAAGACAACACACAATCTAATGCATTTCTGGATAATTCACAAATACCACAAATAGATGCTTTAAGTGCTGAGGAACTGGATAAACCTCTAACGCTAACAGAATTACTAGACGCTATAACGTCACTATAAAGCGGGAAATCATCAGGCCCTGATGGTTACCCCGTAGAGTTTTATAAGAAATTCTCCACTCAGCTAGCTCCACTCTTATTGGCAACATTTACAGAAGCTAAAGACAACCAAATACTACCTCAAACATTTCGACAAGCATTAATCACCGTCTTTCCTAAACAAAATAAGGACTTGTTACAATGTGCATCATATAGACCAATTTCACTCCTGAATAATGATGTTAAGATACTCTCAAAAATCCTAGCTAGAAGGATGGAGAAAGTGCTGCCCTCTATAATATCACAAGATCAAACTGGATTTATTAAAGGCCGACACCTATCTTCAAATCTCCGACGCTTGTTTAATGTTATATATTCACCAGCAAAATCAAACACCCCAGAGATATTACTATCATTAGACGCAGAAAAGGCATTTGACATGATCGAATGGAATTACCTTTTCACTGCATTGGAGAAATTTGGGTTTGGCCCGAATATTTGTGCTTGGATCAAACTACTGTATACTAATCCAGAAGCTTCAGTTTGTATTAATAACATTTGCTCAGACTACTTTAAACTAGAACGTGGTACCAGACAAGGATGTCCCTTGTCGCCACTGTTGTTTGCAATCGCTATTGAACCACTGGCGGTTCACTGCCGAAATTCTTATCAGATAAAGGGGATTCTCAGAGAAGGACTGGAACAGAAAATTTCTCTATATGCAGATGATATGGTCTTATATATATCAGACCCAGAAAACACTGTCCCTGCTGTTTTAACAGCACTAACAGAATTTCAAAAGATATCCGGTCTTAGAATTAATCTGAATAAAAGTATACTCTTTCCAGTGAATTCACAAGCATATAATATTAGATTAGACACCCTACCTTTTACCACAGCAGATCAGTTTAAATACCTAGGGGTAAATATCACAAGTAAACATAAAGCTCTTTATCAACAAAATTTTGGCGTCTGTATGGAAAAAATTAAGCAAGACTTGCATAGATGGTCAACCCTTCATCTCACTCTAGCCGGAAGAATTAACATTATTAAGATGAATATCCTTCCTAAACTTCTCTTTTTATTTCAAAACATTTCAATATATATCAATAAATCGTTTTTTAAACAGTTAGATTCAATAATAACCTCATTCATTTGGAACTCAAAACACCCACGTATCTGAAGAGTGACCCTACAAAGACCTCAGGCAGAAGGTGGCATGGCTTTACCTAATTTTCAGTTTTATTACTGGGCAGCAAACATACAAGCCATAAAAACCTGGACACAAATAAATGCACATACACAGGCTTGGTCCGCAATAGAAGTAAAATCCTGTAGTACTTCTTTATATTCCCTGCTCTGCTCTCCAATAAATGAAAGTTATCGCAAATATACTAATAACCCAATTGTGCTTTACTCACTCAGAATATGGAACCAAATTAGGAAGCATTTTAAGATGGAAAATCTTTTATCAGTGGCACCTCTGCAAGAGAACCACCTCTTTCAACCTTCGCAAGTATATCCAGTTTTTAATACCTGGAAAAGTTTTGGGATTAAAATGCTCAGAGATCTTTATATAGACAACATATTTACATCTTTTGAACAATTACGTTCAAAATTTAACCTCCCAGCTACACATTTGTTTTACTATCTTCAAATTAGAAATTTTGTTAAACAGAAATTGCCCGATTTCCCCCACCTTGCACCCTCCACAATGCTGGAAAAAGTATTGCTCAATTCCGAGGAAACAAACACTATTTCCGCAATATATAAAATCTTATTAGAGTCCCTACCTTTCAAAGATCCAAGAGGACATTGGGAAGAAGATCTCTTAATCAATATATCAGAAAAGGAGTGGAAGGTAGCAAAGCAGAGAATTCACTCGAGTTCTATATGCGCAAAGCATAGAATTATTCAACTAAAAATTATATATCGAGCTCATCTGTCTCACTTAAAACTGTCCAAAACGTTTCCAGGCCAGGATCCAACCTGCGAGCGCTGCAACCAAGCTCCTGCCTCACTGGGTCACATGTTTTGGGCCTGCACCAAACTAACATCATTTTGGACAAAAATTTTTAAGTGCCTCTCAGACAGCCTTGGTATCACAATCCCTCCTAACCCATTAACAGCTGTGTTCGGTGTTCTTCCAGATGGACTTGAATTGGAGAAGGACAAGCAAACGGTGATTGCATTCACTACACTTTTAGCACGCAGACTTATTTTGTTAAATTGGAAGAATCCTAATTCTCCTCTTATAAGTCAGTGGGAAACCGATGTTTTATATTATTTGAAATTGGAAAAAATCTAATTTTCAGTTAGAGGATCTGTACAACATTTTTTCAAAACATGGCAGGATTTAATCAATATTATTTTAGAATAAGAGAAATAACTATTATTGCATTTAACTCCCTTCTCCATCTCTTATTTACATAGATATTTACTTCTCCCTTTCTTTTGTTTAATGTTGCCTTATTAAAAAGCCTAAAGCAATTTTCCTTTAGCTAAGCTCTCCTTCTCAGGGGTGGGGTTTGATTAGTCTTCAAATTTGTCGGGTTATAAATTGATCTGTTTGTATGGAATGATTACAATGAAAATTAATAAAATAAAAATATTAAAAAAAAAAAAAAAAAAAATATTTGAGTTGGGGACTATGTGCGAGTAAGACATGCACTGGCCTGCTACAAGCAAACCAAGCTTTTGCACAATAGGAATTTGTAACAGAAAAAGCTGCATCAGAAATAACTTTCTCCTAATCTTTTTTGCAGCCACTTTCAACAGCACAAGATACAAAACAAATAAATCGAACAGGATACTAATCCATCAAAAGTCCATTACCCATGTACTTATTTTACACTGACTCATAGCAAGCCAAAATAGATTTGTCAATTAAATTCACACAGGACTTTTGATGTATTAAGGTAGCCAGAGTACTCATAGAAATCTTGCATGTATATGAGAACAGGCAAACTCCACAAAAACAGTAATCAGACTGAGAATATATTATGAATCACCTAAGCTATCAGATAGCAGGGCCTCTGCATTACCTTTACATACAATCATTCACTTTAAAGAAAAATTTTAACTCTTCCTGAATTTTTCTTACTGTAATGGAATTCTTTACAGCTTTAGCTAGAATCAATTTACTTCCACTAAATTCCCCAAAACCAATGTGACCCCTTATAAATATTGTTTTATTTAGTATTTTTTAGTATTACTTGTATTATCTTTAACATTCTGCTTCACACCAACACATTAAAAAAATAATATTACCTTGACAAGATTTAGGATAATAATAGGAGATCCAAACCTCTGCATCATTTGGTCAAAGTGCAGTGCTGCTACATGAGCATAAGGGTCAGCCTGATCCACTAAATAAATAAAGCAAATTTAATGTAAGTTTCAGAAAATCACTTTACACTATCTTTTCAGGGTAATAAATTCTAATACTGTAAATAATATAGTAATTAAAATACAGTAGAAACTCAATTATTCGAGATAATGTTGACAGATGCTACTTCCAAAAACTAAAAACCTCGGATAAAATAGATGTCTATGGCCACTTCTTTAAAATTACGGATATAAAAGATTCTGCCTATTTTTATGGTACAATACCACTTATGCTTATTTTCACACCTTAGTAAATTTAATGTTCCTCGTTTCTTTGTCACCATGTCTACAACAAGATCCTGCTTCTTTGCCCATCACCGCCACACTGAATTGTATCAATCAGGTCTGAAAATGTTAATGTTACATTATGATGAGTTGCTGCTTTTAAGGCAGATAGCAATAATTAATAACCAGTAGTATTCAATGTTTTTGTGCATTTCATAAAATGTGAATATGTGCCTCTTGTTATTGCACATAGCTTTTCATGAAGAAAAGATAAGTAATTTCAGACAGCAGTATGAGTGATAGTTTTAATTTTTGCAACAATAGTTACCTGTCAATTTAAAAACAAACGTCAATGTCACAAGCATCAGCCTTGGTATGACCCTAAAATTGTATTGCACAGCACAAAAATAGTACATATAGTTTTATAGTTAAGCTTATAACGGGATTATACCTGAAAAGGTTACAAATGTACGTACATCTAATGGGAGGTTTTGGCATCATGGTGGAAATATCTTGAGACCAATACAGTGGGACAGAGCCTCTGACTTGAACATAAGAAGAATAGCTCCCAGAAGTAAAAGACATCACAGAAGCATCATAGATGATTTGCTCTGTTTCTACCTCATTAGCAACGTCCCCCTGGGAAAAAAGAACACAGCAGCTTATAAATAGCCATGAAATAGATAAAATAAAAATAAAACCACCAAGAACCATTACACACTTTTAATTCTCACAAGGTCACTTCTACAGCGGAAGTCAGACATTTACATGAACTTAAGAGTTAATTCTTTAAAACTCACTATATAATCCCTCCACAGATTTTATACTAACAAACCATAAGTTTGGCATACTGTTTAAGATATCTACTTTGTGCAGGGCAGAAGTAGTTTTTTTCCAACAATGTTCACAGACCTCAGAGTATTTCATTTTTTATTGACTATATCAGAACTTCAGTGGGTCACAAGTTTATATATACTTTGTTAATTTTTGGTAGCATTGCCTTTAAATTTTGTAACTTGAGCCAAATGTTAGCAAAGGTTAAAAAGGATAGCCTTCCACAAGCTTTTTACAATAAGTTGCTGGAATTTTGGCCCATTCCTCCAGACAGAACTGCTGTAACTGGGATAGGTTCACAACCTCCTTGTCGCACACGCTTTTTCAATTCTGCCCACAAATTTTGAATTGGACTGAGGTCAGGGATTTGTGATGTACACTCCAATACCTTGACCTTGTTGGCCTTGAGCCATTTTGCCAAAACTTTGGAGGTATGCTTGGGGTCACTGTCCATTTGGAAGACCCATTTGCAACTGAGCTTCAACTTCCTTGCTGAGCTCTTGAGATGTTGCTGCAGTATATCAACATAATTTTCCATCCTTAAGACGCCATTTACTTTGTGAAGTGCACCAGACCATCCTGCAGCAAAGCACCCCCAAAACATGATGCTCCCTCTGCCAGCCTTGACTGCTGTGATGCTGTTCTTTGGCTTGCAAGCCTGACCTTTTTCCCTTTAAACTTAATGATGGTCATTATGGCCAAACAGTTCGATCTTGGATTCATCAAACCATAGGATATTTCTCCAGAAGGTAAGATCTGTGTCTCCGTGTGCCATTGCAAACTGCAGTCTGGCTTTTTTTTGGCAGCTTTGGAGCAGTGGATCCTTCCTTGCAGAAATTGTTGATATAGGACTGGTTTTACTGTGGATATAAATACTTGTCTACCTGTTTCCACCAGCATCTTCACATAGGCGGAGTGGTGGCTCTGAGGCTAGGGATCTGCACTGGCAATCGGAAGGTTGCCGGTTCGAATCCCGTAAATGCCAAAAGGGACTCTGCTCTGTTGGGCCCTTAAGCAAGGCCCTTAACCTGCAATTGCTAAGCGCTTTGAGTAGTGAGAAAAGCGCTATATAAATGCAAAAAATTATTATTATTAAAAAAAAATTATGGTCCTTTGCTGTTGTTCTGGAATTGAATTGCCTTTATTTTGCCAAAGTGTGTTCTTCTCTAGCAGACATAATGTTTCTCCTTCTTGAGCAGTATGGTGGCTGTGTGGTCCCATGTTGTTCATACTTGAGTATTATTGTTTGTACAGATGAACGTGGAACCTTCAGCCATTTGGAAATTGTTCCCAAGGATGAACCAGATTTGTGGAGGTCTATAACTTTTTTTTCTACAGTCTTGGCTGATTTCTTTTGATTTTCCCATTATGTCAAGCAAATAGGCAGTGACTTTGATGGTAGGCCTTACCATACATCCATATGTTGATTCCAATTAGGCTAATTGGTTATCAGAAGCTAACTATTTAATTGCCTAAAGGCTTGATATCATTTTCTGGAATTTTCCAAGCTGTTTAAAGGCACAGTTAACAATGTGTATGTAAACATGTAACCCACTGGAATTGTGATATAGTCAATAATAAGTGAAATAATCTGTTTGTGAGCATTGTTTAAAAAAGAATTACTTCTACCCTGTACAAAGTGGACATCTTAAACAATATCCCAAATTTATAGTTTGTTAGTATAATATCTGTGGAGGGATTATAAAGTTACTTTTAAAGAATTCACCCTAACTATATTTAAACATCTGACTTCAACTGTATCTGACTTCCAAGACCGCGAATCAAAGTTGTGAAGTTTCCTAAATACATTTCCCAACTTTATGAACCACTGCTGCATAAATATACTAGCCCCATATTAACAATTACATATTCTTGAACTGTAAAAAAAAAAATCAATCCTTTCACACACAGGAGAGCAAGAAAATGCACATACAGCCAAGAGTCAAACAACTGTCAACATCACTACTCCATCATTGCACTGCTATACAAAAAGTGTAAATGCAAAATACTCCTGGTGATGTTGGTGTGGGAAAGGATGATCCTATAAGCTATGTTATCTTATTGCAGTGTTTCTCAACTCACTTTTTCCCCAATAATTATTTTCACAAGTCAAAAATCAGCAGGGTGGGGATCTCCACTTTTGTGAATGAAGCATAAATTTTCACCACAGAAAGAGCCCCAAGACAGGCTAGTATTTACAACTACTCAGCTAGTCATCATAATATAGAATTGTTGCCAGTGGAACAAAGGAATGCATCTATGCAACAGCAAGTTAGAGAAGGAGAAATGTTATTTACATTTATTAATCTGAACAATGAGTGATAGTGCATTACATTCAAAATTCTTTATTTGTCACATGTACAGTTATACAAGTACAACATGTAATGAAATGTGTCCATTAGATGTTTGGAAATGATGCCATCTACTAACTCTGCAGTCCCACTAGGACACTTCAAACTATGAGGTTTCGGACAACTGGAGAAGTATAACTGAATGTTCATGTCTGATCTGAACCCCAGTGATGATCTGCTTTAGTTGTCATAAATTATCCGTAACATACTAGAATACTAGTTTGCATCCATGGTAGAAGACTGATGTTTGTAGTTGTGTAAAGAGAAGTGTTGAGCTTTTACCATTTATTGGTGAATAGACTCTGATTGATGGAGTATCCGCATGGATAGTCCTGGGATACTTAAGATAGAATATTGTGCTAGAAACTGTTTTCCCATGCTTCTGTTAAGGATGAGTTTAACTTACACCTCGAGCAGATCTAATAAAAGGACAGGGACAGACTGTTTGAAAGGACCTTTTATCATGACTATGGTAGCAATGGCAACTGTAATTAACAGTGAAGAAGAAAAATAGAAAGGGACTTTCTATCAGTGTTAGGAGAGTATCTTGGTTTTTATTCAGAGGAACCAGCGGCCCAGAAAAGTTAAAACGTTTTTATATATATGGAGAAGGTCTGCACCATCAAAAACAAGCAAAAAATAATTTTGCTGACCTCTTTTTTACATTAGTTACAATAATAGTAGTATTACATTTCATTTCAGAAGATTAAAAAAGTACAGTAATGTCTGCATGGTCTCATGTACATCAACAAAACATGTTAATGAACAAGTAAAATATATTTACATGGCACTATTGTTTTGCTTACAACTCCACAATTGTTATTAGTAGCAGTAATTGTAATACCAAATTCAAGCCCCTGATGGTAGACTGGCCATCAAACTGTAAAAACAATATGTACTGTATTTTTACTAAAATTGCTACAGCAGAAAAAAAAAAATGGAAAATTATCTTGGGAGAACTTTTCTTTATATTACTAAATCATATTTAATGCAAAAAACCTGATCTGTAAGCACAGGACAGAACCAGTCTTTTAGAGCAATGGACTGTTAGCTTTTATGAAAACAGGTGTAGGAAAAATTAAAATTACACACTTTACAGATGAAAAGAGCAAAACAATACACTCCAGCTTAGCATATTATGCAGACAGTGCAGAGTGTAAATCAGATTCAAAAGACCACGTTACTAATTTCAATAAGACACTGCCGTGTGCAGTGTCATAAAGTTCATTCTTTCAGCATGATCCATATACAATCCAATTCTGCAATTCATTAAAATTACAACCAAACACTGAAATATTAAATATTGGAAAATCTGCTAGTTTTTCAAAATCATACTAATCTTGACATGCGAATGACTTATTCCAAGAAGAAATCCTGGCAGGACATGTTGATGTTAGTGAATGGATGTAGATAAATTTACTACTGTATGTTCCAGTTGCTGCTTGTCTATAGATGGTGCAATGTATCAGTGCTCGTCACTCTGAAAAGGGCTACCAGTTCAAAGATAACACTTGTGTTAAATAATAAAAATTGATGCTTTTTTGTCTGTTTGAGCAAAAAAATTGTTTTGTTTTTTTTTGTACAAACAGTATGATTTCAGTTGTGTGACATTTGGGCATGGATGTGATGTTCCAATGGTTCTCAAAACTTAAAAACAAAAGACAGCACAATGTATGCAGAAACAGCATTTTAAAGTATCATAACTGTGATATTAGTTCAGTTTTCTACATTAGGATTATTTATCAAAAAAAAGACAGAAAAAAGAAAAATGGATGACTTAATGTGTCACTAGAAAAAGAAAGGGTTTCTCAATATAAATTGACTGTGTTTTTTGGCAAGAAGCTAAAAGCAAGGGTTGGGAGTAATTGAAAAGACTATATGGTTAATGTTTGGTTGTGTAGTTGACCAAAAAAAAACCTCTACATGTAGTGTTTGGGGAAATTAAAATCTAAATGCATTCAGCATTAATAGTTACATGCAAAAAGAGAATATAAGGAAAAACCCCAGTCACAAAAACTGAAAATAAGATTAAAAAAAAATCTTAAACATGCTTTAATATACTTATAATGCTTTTATATACTTTATAATATACATGCTTTTATATACTTTATAATATTACTTCTAAAAACCTAACATTAACACAGACATTTTCATATGAAAAAGGGCTAATTTGACAGTGGAGTAAATAAATTTAAAATACTACATACAATGTTAGAGAAAGCTGGTTATAGAAGGTACATTAGAATCTGTCACAAAAGTTGCAGTTCTAAAATCTTAACTTTGTGAATTTCAAAGTACTGCTCCATTTCAATTTCTTGCTGGAGCGCCTTCTGAAATACCATATATTACAAACATACACCTGGCATATTATTACACTTTTAAATGATTACTCAATAAGGAGGAAATGCAGCATTAAAGGCAACCTTTATAAAAGACTGAACTGTATAGTTGAAAAAGCTACCACTGGGAACTCAAGGTATTGAATTTTTTTCCTTTTTTTCCTCTTTTCAGGTTCAGGTTCTTTTTTGTCATTGTATAACGCAACAAAATTACTTTGTTTGTTTTGTTTACTTTGTTACAAGGTGCATTTAAAATCCAAAGTGAAATAGTTCAGACAGATAACAATACAATAAATAAATACAAGTAAGAACTAAAAACAGAGTAATCATACAAGATATGTTCAAAATATTAGTAAGATGCTACTTATAATGTTAAATGTTCAGTAACCAGGACAGATTATTATTGCATAAATGTACAGCAACATTATCTATTGTAACTATATATCTATATAGGCGCCTGACCCGACACAGATGGACACAGAGACACCTATAAAACTAACAAAGACTTTTATTTTCTTCACCCTTGGGCACACGTCTTCCCTGTGACCCACAGGCAATACACAGTCCAAAAGCACTTTTATAACACACCAACAATCCTTTTACCACCACTCCTCCTCAGACGTAGTCCTCCTCCTCCCGACCCTGGCTCTCTGAGTGGTGGTGGCTGGCCCTTTTTATAGCCCACCCGGAAGCGTTCCAGGTGCTTGACCACCTGGTGCTAATTGCACATCCGGGTGGGACTGAAGATTCGTCCAGCCAGGCTGTTAAAACCAGACAGCCCCCCCTAGCGGCCACCCCAGGCCCCAACCAGGCTGTGGAGGACTTCATCTCCCATTGAGCCATGCGGAAGGTTGGGGAATCACCGTCGGCCAGGGAGGCTGCCACCAAGCGTCCCGGGGGACGTACTGAGCTGCCCATGGCTGCTCCCTCGGAACATAAGCAGCAGGGGCGTCCCGGCTGGGCATGGGACCCGACCGTTCGCCACAGTGCTCCTCCCTCAGATGAGGCTTGTGGGGCTTACCGGCCTGCCCTGCGAGGGCTGGTTCTCTCTTGAACAGGGAGTCGGTGTCCTTGGCTCCGCCCTGTAAAAACATAACGAACAGGTCTGGGGGTGCTGCCCCGACGTCTGGACAACACCTCCAGACGTGGCCACCACGGCCGCAGTTAAAGCTCAACCGACCCCCTCCAGTTCGACCCTTGCAAGAGCGGAAGCAGGCAGGAAACTCCTGCCCCTTCACCCGCTCAGAGGAGGGCTCATGACGGTTCGCCCCTCTGCAGCGTAGCCCTCCTGCACCGTCAAACCAACGGGCTTACGCTGCACCTTGTTTGGAGTTCCAGACCTATTTGTCCGGGTCCTCCTCTTCCTCTGGGGTGCACTGACGGTCTGGGTCCCCTTATGGGAAGAAGGGAGACCCTGTGCCGTCTGCACCCCTTTAGACGGCCGCAAGACCCGCAGGGGCAGTCGGGACAGAGTTGTTTGGCAGCCGACATTCATCAGCTGCCTCTCCGCATGCTCTTCCGCCACGCCGTTGGTCATCATGGCAGCGTCTTGTGTAGTGGGCGGAGCGGCCTGGCAAGCAGTACTGACCATCACCACGGCCACTGCGCTCCGCCCCCCCCATTTCCTCTACGGCACCGACCTCACTCACCTGTACCGCTAAGTCCTGCAGGCAGGAGGCCGACGCCCCCCCGCGTCTCCAGCCATTTAACAATGGCTGCCATCGGGGCACCGATCTTCTTGTCCAAGTCCTCCTTCATCTCCTGCAGGACCTGAAAAACTTTAACTATGGACTGCAGGGGACGGAGAACAAGTTTCAACTCCCGTGAAGCCCAAGAAAAGTTAATACTAACTCGGAAACCTCCGCAGGCCTGTTCGGGTAATCGCAAGGTTTGGGGAGAAGGTCCGTCATCCCCGCCCGCGAACCTTCCTTGGCGGGCAACTGACACATGCCCTCCCCCCCTTTACCTGCTTCAGGGAGGAGCTCTTGCTCCTCAAGCGGGGACACCACGTCGGGAAGCTCATCCGGGCTCTCCTCCTCCAGCTGATTAATCGGGCCGAAGGGAAGACACAGCCAGGCCTCGCTCTCTCCGCCGTCACGCCACGAACACACTTCATCTGGCCACCAACGGGTGGTTCGCCCCTCGGTGTCTAGGAGGTAGGTTGACGCGAACGTGGAAATTCCTTCCCGCGGCCCTTCACCCTTGGGTCCGTCACCTACCTCCGGCTGCAACTCGTGGTGCTGGTTGGCATGGCGGCTGGCTTCTGTGTCCGCCCGGCTTTCTTCTTCCCCATTGCGCGGTGTCTTTAGGAGTCCCTCTGTGGTCATCCTGCAGCCTGCCGCATTTGTGCTCTTTGGTGCGCTGCTGAGCGTGCTTGCTTGCAGCTGTGAGTGCGCTGTCCCAGCGCTGTGCTGTGCGTGTCTGCCGGCAAGTCCTGCAGGCGCGTACCTCGCACTGCGGCCTTGGTGGCGTGCTCTTGTCGGGAATGTGCTCCGCACTGTATTTCAAGGTACACTCTCAGCTGTGCCGGGCCGTTACTCGAATTTGGTACAGGTTCCGGCCCAAATGGATGGACCCGGATCCTGCCAGCTACGCCACTGTGGAACGAGCCCCGGACACAGACAGACGGACATCGTTTTTAAGTCCAACACACACATTTATTTACAATATTTACAATTATTAATTTAAGCACAAACCCCAGTGCTACTTCACCAATCACCCTAGTCCAGGCCAAAACCGCAGTTTGCCTTTTCTTCTTTGGACCACCTCCGTCTCTCTCCTCTCGACCTTGTCCTCTTCCACCCAACTCCAGCCCTGAATGAAGGGAGGCGGTCCCTTTTATCTTTCCCCGGATGTGCTCCAGGTGTGCTCCGGCAATCTTCCACCGACACGCCCCAGTGTGGCGGAAGTGCCGGCTGTATCCCTGGAAGCACTCCGGGTGTCCCTGCTCCTTTTCCCCCCAGCACTTCCTGGTGTGGTGGAAGTGCTGAGGTCCAGGGCTCTCCGGGCATTGGGGTGCCCCCTGGCGGTGACCACGGGCCCCTACAGGGTTGAGCTTCAAAGCTCTGCACCCGTTGCCCCCAAAGCAACCAGGGCGGTCGCCCCCTCGTGGTCTGGAGGAGACGTGAGCCCTCCTCCGGTCCTCTCAGGCGTCCCGTCTGGGTACCACCCCCAGCCGCGTCCCACACTATATAATTGTACATGTTCAATGAAAAATTATCTCAGACTGAAGAGATATCAGAGTTCAACAAGTTTATAGCAGTGGAGACGGAGCTATTTTTTTTGTCTATTTGTACATGTATGGATTGATACGAAGCACCTGCCTGATGGAAGGAGCTTAAACAAGTTATATCCAGGATGAGTTATGTCCTTGATGATGTTTTTAGCCCTTCTCACACAGTGAGTCTTTTACAGATGTTCAAGTGATGGCAGATAAGTGCCAGTAATGTTCTGTGCTGTTTTTATGACCTGTTGTATTGCTTTTTTAGCACCTTTGGTACAGCTTTTGTCATGCAGTTAGTCAAAATGCTCTCTATGGTGCATCTGTAAAAGCTGACCAACAGCTTCTGGGGAAGGTTAGCTCTCCTTAGCCTTCTCAGAAAGTAGAGGCATTGTTGTGCTTTGCCTACTACCACTGAAGTATTGTCAGTCCAAGAGAGGTCCTCTGTGATTGTTACTCTCTCTCTCAAGAGCCTCTGCTTTAACAGTTAATGGATGCAAGTGGTCCTTTTTAGTGGTCCTAAAGTCCACAACGATTGCTTTGGTCTTTTTGGCATTTAAGACCAAGTTGTTGGTATGATACCACTGCTGGGTTCTGAACCTCCTCCTCCTCCTCCTTACATGCAGCTTCATTGTTGATTGATATGAGCACAATGACAGTCATATTCTTTGCAAATTTAACAATAATGCTCAATTGGGGGACACGCGGTCACTGATTACAACCACAAGATGTTATGCGAATGAATATGAACAATATGAATAATGTTTCATCCGTGCCACAATGTTTTCCGAAATGTACTATACAGGTCATAAAATGAATAATTCAAAGTATCATATATGTCCCTGTTTTTTTTTTTTTTTTGTCAGTGCGGCTTTGACATCATAGACCATAAGGTGCATACTAATTCAGCATGAGCAGGAACACTCAATAAAACTGTAAAAAAAAAAAATCAAATGACGGTGAGATACAAAGAAGGCAGATTCACCAGCGTTTGTGTGTCCAGTTCCATTGCCTCAAAACACCACTCACAGCTACAGTTATTCCCAGTTTCAAATAATAACTAACAGCATCAGATCCCTAGGGCGGTAGTATGTATCGTGACAGAGAATAAAAGTGAAAAAAGTACTTTTACAAGTACTATAAATGTACACCGTCCGTTACAGACGCAAACCAAATGTATGTGTTTATTGTATATTATTAACAATAACAGCAGCTCACTACTGAAAACGGCAAATATAGGAGGCAGTCGGGATCGAACCAGGGACTCTTGATTACAAGTCAGCAAATTTTACCGCTACGCCACGGAAGCTGTTGTATCATCCTTGAACCTTTTGTGAAAGTGTTTATTTGATCTTTGGACTTCAGGCTTCACACATTATATAGTTTATGCCAACATTTTGTCATTTACTACTAAAATATGAAAAACATTTCTGTTTTAACAATGTGTTTTACACAGGTTATTTTAGAAACGGAACAAACATGAAATGCATTTGTTCCAAATAATGATCTATTATTTCCACTCTAAAACTCCGGCACTTCACTCCCAGATAATCAAGGCATGAGCTGGGAGAACTTTGTACATGTTCTGCGGCGGTGGGGGGATGGAACAGCAGGCTGCTTGCTGCTTGTCTTTATCGGCACATTTACAGGACAAAAGATGCTGAAGGAGAGGCTCCCCAGAGGGCGATGTTGCGGAGCTCTCCGAGTCAAGTTATTTCTTTTTCCTCTTTTCCTTCTTACTTTTATTTGTGCCGAGTTAAGACACACTCTGCAAATGTTCTGAGAACAGGCCGAAGCGGAGGTGCGGCAGATGGTGAGGAGCTGACCGAAGGCTCCGGCGCTTGGTTAGAAATGGAAGGCTAACCCTCCCGGTCATATTGTTTGCAAACATTCAGTCTCTGGAAAATAAGTAAGAGCATTTCTAAATCCTGTTCTTAAAATGTGGAATATCTGACTTTGAAGTTAAGGCCATTTTACCTGCCCAGAGAACTGCAATGAATCATTGTGAGTGTCGTGTATATCCCCCCCCAACTCTGCTAAGGAGGAGGTTGCACTGAAGGAGTAACACGATATGATCAACGAGCATGAAAACACATATCCTGACGCCACTGTTATCATTCTGGGAGATTTTAACCATTGCAATCTCCGGAAAATCATGCCTAAACTGCATCAGTTTGTGACCTTCCCCACTAGAGGAAATAAAATACTAGACCACTGCTACAGCAACATCAGAAATGCCTTTTCAGCTGAACCAAAACCTAATTTTAGAAAGTCTGATCACCTGGCAATCCGCCTTGAATCAGTTTACAACAAAAGGCTCAAGACAAAGCCAGTCATAGCCAGGACCGTTAACACCTGGACTGATGATGTAAAAGCTAGTCTGCAGGGCTGCTTTGCGGCCACAGACTGGAGCACCTTCAAAGAGGCCACTAACGATATCCATGAATACACAGAGACTGTGAGAGACTACATTAGCTGGTGCATGTCTATATGTGCCCCTCCCAGGACTGTGCATATGTTCCCCAACCAAAAACCTTGGTTTAATGGGGACATAAAACAGAAAATCAGGAAGCAGCAGGAGGCCTTCAAGTCAGAAGATCAAGTGGAGTATAAGAGAGCCCGGTACAAGCTGCAGAAGTCCATCAGAGCAGCAAAAAGGGCTCACTCACAAAAACTTGAAGGCTACTACCTCAACCACAACATGCACAGTATGTGGCAGGGAACTCAATCTGTCACAAACTACAGGAGAACCACAACAAACACAGACCCCCGAGATGCCACCCTTCCAGACAGCCTTAACACCTTCTATGCCAGGTTCGACAGGCTGAACACAGACACACCATCAAAGGCCCCCTGTGACCCCATGGACACTGTCTTTCAGGTGACACACACACAGGTCCTGAAAGCACTGAAGAAGGTGAACCCCCACAAGGCTGTGGGACCCGATGGGAGTTCCTCCCAGAGTTCTGAAGGCCTGCGGGGAACAACTAGCTGGTGTGTATGCTGACATCTTCAACCTGTCATTATCCCAGGCAGTAGTACCCCATATTTTCAAATCCTCCACCATCATACCAGTCCCCAAAAGACCGGACACATCCACCCTAAATGATTTCAGGCCAGTGGCACTCACACCAGTCGCCATAAAGTGCCTAGAAAAACTGGTTCTCACGCACATCAACCACATGGTCCTGGACACTGTCGACCCCCTCCAGTTTGCCTACCACCCCAATCGATCAGTGGATAACGCGGTAGCAATAGCCCTACACCACACTCTGCAACACCTTGGTCCGCATTGCCGGCATTAAGTTTGTCACCGATTCTGTTCATAACTTTTATGGACAGAATTTCTAGGCGCAGCCAGGGTGTTGAGGGGGTCTGGCTTGGTGGACTCAGGATTGGGTCACTGCTTTTTGCAGATGATGTTGTCCTGTTTGCTTCATCAGGCCGTGATCTTCAGCTCTCTCTGGATCGGTGCGCAGTTCTGAGTGTGAAGCGGCTAGGATGGGAATCAGCACCTCCAAATCCGAGACCATGGTCCTCAGCCGGAAAAGGGTACAGTGCCCTCTCAGGGTTGGGAGCGAGATCCTGCCCCAAGTGGAGGAGTTCAAGTATCTCGGGGTCTTGTTCATGAGTGAGGGAAGAATGGAGCGTGAGATCGACAGGCGGATCGGTGCGGCGTCCACAGTGATGCGGGCTCTGCATCGGTCTGTCGTGGTGAAAAAGGAGCTGAGCCATAAGGCAAAGCTCTCAATTTACCAGTCGATCTATGTTCCTACCCTCACCTATGGTCATGAGCTATGGGTAGTGACCGAAAGAACGAGATCACGAATACAAGCGGCTGAAATGAGTTTTCTCCGCAGGGTGTCTGGGCTCTCCCTTAAAGATAGGGTGAGAAGCTCAATCATCCGGGAGGGGCTCAGAGTAGAGCCGATGTTCCTCCGCATCGAGAGGAGTCAGGTGAGGTGGCTCGGGCATCTGATCAGGATGCCTCCTGGACGCCTCCCTGGTGAGGTGTTCCGGGCACGTCCAACCGGGAGGAGGCCCCGGGGAAGACCCAGGACACGCTGGAGGGACTATGTCTCCCGGCTGGCCTGGGAACGCCTTGGGATTCCCCCGGAAGAGCTAGAAGAAGTGGCCGGGGAGAGGGAAGTCTGGGCATCTCTGCTCAAGCTGCTGCCCCCGCGACCCGACCTCGGATAAGCGGAAGAGAATGGATGGATGGATGGACCGTCATCAGTCCACACCTTGAACCTGTCCCAGTCATTCAATACATAAGACACAATGTTCCTCCTATTTGCTTTATCCCTTTCTAATAATTCCAATCCAGCATCTAGTCTCTATTCCCTTCTCCATAAAGCTTCCCTCAAAACTCTCCCAATCATGTCTAATTTGCTAACAGACCTGTCCCCATTCTCTGCGTTGTGCTGGAAAACTATTTTTCAAAATATTAAAAATTGTTCTAGAAATCCTAATCACTAGCACATACAACTTAAATTTGTTCAAAAACTGTACCCTACTCCCCAAAGATGGCATCTAATCGGAACTGAATTAGATCCCCTATGTTAACTCTGTCTTCTTAGAGTCCCTGGCAATTTTCTTCACATGTTCCGGGAATGCCCTCTGGGTACAGCTCTCCGGCTCTCTGTAGCAGAATCTCTCTCTACAATTCTTTCTTTTCCCATTCATTTGTCCCCTCAAGTTCTTCTTCTCCTAGACCTTTCTTCTCTTCCCTCGCTCTCTCTTTCTCTCTCCCAGTGGAGACTGTTAATGACTGCAACCATTGTGGCTATATTGCTTTTAGCATCTCACTGGAAATCTCCTGCCCTTCACTCTCCTACTACATGGAAGTCTTCCTTTTACAATCTTGTTCTCCTTGAAGTTTCTACATCTCAGATCAACAACTCTTTTGGGCTCTACTATCTGCAACTGGCTTCACACTATTCAATTAGTTAAGAGTTGTTTTGGGGTTGCTCTGTGATTCAGTCCTCCTGTGTACCGCTTTGTGTTTTTTTTTGTTGTTGTTTACTTCATCCTGTGCTCCTGTGAAGTGTGTGTGCCAGTTTACTCTTTTTTCCCCTTTTAGTTATTTGTTTAAATAACAGTCTCAAATTGGATGGGGAGAGTGTTGTTGTGTTTGTTCTTATATAGCTTAAAATCGGATATTTTTTGTTGGCTTTCTTTGGCTGTATTTACTTTTCTTGTTATCAATAAAAATTTGAGGACAGAAAAAAAAAAAAAAAAAAAAAAATGGGTAAAGCATACATATCTAAATCTGTCTGATGCAAAAATATATTCCAATCCGTGTGTTAAAAGCAGTCGTGGAGTTGTGAGATGGCACCCCCAGACCATACTTTAACAGTCCTGTTGGTTGGTTTAGCACTAGGGCTTTGTGCACAGGGACAAGAAACAAAGAAAGATGGTCAGACTGTCCAAGGTGGGAGGGGATAGTATATCCTTGTAGGAATCTTTTATGTTAGTTTAAATATGATCTAAGACAGGGGTCGGCAACCCGCGGCTCTGGAGCCGCATGCGGCTCTTCAGCCTCCTTGTAATGGCTCCTTTTGGCCTTGACAAAAAAAAAAAAAAACATGAAAATGAATAACGGCAATTTCTTAATTTAATTTGTATATAATATATGTAATATATATAATGTTTATTTACTACTACTACTGTTATACACTTTAACATCTAATTTTTATTTTTATTTATAATTTGTCAACTAAAATATGCGTCACATCTACGTCTATAGCCCTCGCCTTTACCTGCAGGTGGCATCTGGAGTGTGCGACCCCTGCACTAACCATGAATAAATCCCAAAAATGAAAAATCCCAGAAGAGAACAGAGTTTAATTCTGCGTGGACAGAAGCATTTGCCTTCACTGCCAACGACGCTGGCTTACCGGTGTGCTTAATATGTGGCGATAAATTATCGAACAACAAAAAATGTAACGTTGAAAGACATTTTCGAAACAAGCACTCAGCATTCACTGAAAAATACCCAAGTGAAGATGAGCGAAAGAGAGCAATTTCGGAACTGCAACGGAAAGCTGAACAGAGCAAACATACTTTCAAAAAGTGGATCACTTCTACACAGTCAACTACAGCTGCTAGTTTTGTGGCAGCTCAAGAGATCGTAAGGAGGGGTAAGCCGTTCACAGACGGAGAATACATGAAAGAATCGTTCATAAAAAGATCAGAGCATCTATTCTCTGACTTTAAATGTTTTGGTGTTTGAGCGCATGATGACAGTGTTTGCCAGAGATGTACAGAAAGGTACACTCTCTCACTTCCCCTCCCTGAGAGAGTTCAAAGCAGTGAACATTCACATAAATTGTGATTATTTCCACCGTACAATTATTGCAATGCAAGCTGCATTTAGAGAAAGATTCAGTGAGTTCAGAAAGAAAAAAAACACTCTCTCCTTCCCTGGACATCGACCCATCCCTGCTGAACACATCCGCATTCACAGGAGTAAGTAAGCCCGATCTAGAAATTGAACTGGCCGCATAGCGGATAAAGATTTATGGGTGTCCAAGTTCAAATGCCCGACAGCGGATCTTGAAGAAGTCGCCCGTCAGAAGGCTACTCTCGCTAAAGAGCACAAATGGACTGATATTGAAAACCTCCCCAAACCCGACAAACTTGTTTTCAATACATGGAGTGCCATTCCCGAAACATATATGAACATGAAAAAATATGCATTTGGAGTCCTGTCCATCTTTGGCTCAACATACTTATGTGAGCAAATTTTCTCAAGAATGAACTTCATAAAGTCCAAATATCTCTCCCACCTCACACATGAGCCTGCAGTCCTGTGTGAAGGTCAAAGTCACATCGTATAGCCCCGACATAGAACAACAACAACATTTATTTATATAGCACATTTTCATACAAAAAGTAGCTCAAAGTGCTAGAGATGATCTGCAGCGAACTTCAGAAACAGAAGTCACATTAAACAGGTGAGAACAATAGCATTTAATAGGCTAATATTTAAAAAAAAAAAAAAAAACACATTTATTTCAGACCCGGAGCTGATGTAGGTTTTTTTGTATGTTCAGGTGCTTCAGTTGATTGCTGGCTGAGAGGGAAACCTGAAGAGGATGAGAGCACACTGAAATGGAATTTTATGTTTACTTTTTTAAAGCTGCTAAGCTACAGCTAAATGTTTTATTTATATTAAAGTGGGCTAGTTTTTATTTTAATTTTATACAGGTATAGGAAGGACTCAAATAGGCCTGCAGAGTTCAGTTAAATTTATTTCAAAGTAGGCCTACACATGCGCACTGCACTTCTGTTTGTTGTATTCCGTGGTTGTAACATGTAAAATCTAAAAAAAGATTAAAACTTTTAAAAGTTTATAAGCTGTGTTATGTTTTGCGGCTCCAGACTATTTTTCTTTGGAGGAAGAGGGAGCAAAATGGCTCTTTTGATAGTGAAGGTTGCAGACCCCTGATCTAAGATATTTTCCCCTTTAGTTTTGCAATGTATATATTGGTATAATCTGGGAAGTGCACTCTTAAAATTCGCTTGATTAAAATACTTGACAATGATAAAAAATTCCAATTAAGGTGTGTGTTCTGTTTTTTTATTGATGATGTCATATAATCCTTTGACAGATAAGATTTAACAGATTTAAGAAGAAAAGAAAACAATACATTGCTAATATAATGAGCAGGAAGGGATATTTGGATACATTGAAAAAAAAGCTTCAAAAGCACAACTGCAAGTAGTTGACAGTACAAACAATAAATTCAAACTAACCAATGATTATTACCTTACAGTTGGCTCCTCGCTTGAGGAAGCGTGTTCCAGCAAATTTGCTTGATCTTCTAGCAATGAGTGTGACATACACTGGTCTACCATATATCAGTAGTTCGTAGGTAAAAAAAAAAGTTAAGGTTGGTAAATCTTTTTTTTTAAAAAAAAAAAACATCTGAAAGACAGTGAATCATCACATTCATTCTTCACAAAAGTCAAAAGAATGTTAAAACAGTAATTGAAAGGTAAAAGTTTTTAATGTTTCTCGTAAATTTAAGAAGTGTTTCACAATTAAATATCACTTTTTGCCAACAAACATGAGAACAGCATATTGTCTTTTTTTCTGGACAATGTTAATGATACACTGTATAGTATTAAGATTCACCCTTAAAAAGTAAACTCGTGTTATTTAAGTCCATGAGGTTTCCCAGTGATTAAAACAGAATCCACTTTGTCAAGTTGTGATGTTCATGAGATGCCACTGTGCTTTTGGTGTATGAAAATTTTAGAAACAATAATTACTCCTAAAATACCTCTTGCAAGGAAATAATTCTGAAAATGCTTATGGACAAAATTATGATACGAGCATTATGACTGCACTTCAAAACGAGCTATGAACTTGGATGGAGTTGCGAAGAGGACCTGAAAGTTACCTTATGTCTGCAACACCTGAAAACATCAGAGACACTGGGAAAATAAAAGCAGAGTGTATTAAATACCCCTGTAATTAGCTACTTGCCCTGCAATCTCGAGGGTCTAAGCAGCTCAGTTTAACTATACTGTCCATAGACAGAGAGTACAACGTGCTAGTTCAAGAGTAAAAGCAAAGTTAAAAGGTTTTAGTACTGGTCTGCCATCTATTTTAATGGGAAATGTTTGAACGCTGTCAAATAAGATGCATGAACTATCTGCACCTATAGCGGAACATGGAGAATACAAGTACAGTGAAATTTTGTGCTTTATAGAGAACTGGCCTGTGATATTAGGTGGGTAATATATTATATATATATATATATATATATATATATATATATATATATATACATACACACACACAATGGACCCTTGACTTACGAACTCAATTCGTTCATGAGGGCTGGTTGTAACTCAAATTGGTTGTCCAAAAGTCAAGACTATTTTTCCCATAAGAAATAATGGAAATACCCTTAAAACTAGAATTACCAGAGTCTACAAAAAAACTCGTAGATCAGGCCCACCTTAAAACCATTCGCACCTCTCCGCCAGCATCCTTTGTCCTCTAAATGTGCCGATAAAAACAAGCTGCAAGCAGCTATTCCATCTCCCCACCGACTTAGAACATGCATGAGCATCTCCCAAGCTCATGCCTTGATTGATTATCTGGGAATGAAGTGGAGTTTTAGAGTGGAAATAATAGATCGTTATTTGGAACACACGCATTTCATGTGTGTTCCGTTTCTACAGTAATCTGTGTAAACACATTGTTAAAACAGAAAGGTTTTCATATTTTAGTAATAAATGTTATAAAATGTAGGCATAAACTATAGAATGTGTGAAGCAGCATGAAGTCCAAACATCAAATAAACACTTTCACAAAAGGTTCAAGAACAATACAGCAGCTTCTGTGGTGTAGCGGCAAGATATGCTGTCTCAGAGCGCAGCAGGCTTACTGTCCATCAGAGACCTGAGTTCAATTCCCCGTTGAGGAGAAAGTGTTTTTTTTTTATTTTTTTTATTTTTAACCTTAAACGGACATAAAATTTATAAATTGGTATGCACTGTCAGTTAATGAGATCGTTATATTTTCATGTGGGATGCTCCTTTTAAAATATTTTTTAGCAATTGAGACTGCAATTAACATGAACAAGTGTCCTTATAACTGTTATTTTTAAGATCCATAACACACAGACAGACAGAGCACTGCGTAATAGAGAGACAGACAGGCAGGCAGAAAAGTCACTAGATATATAAATAAACAGGGAAGGCACATGTACTGAAAGAAAGAAAAAGATCAACATGTGCATTGATCTTGCTGCACTGAATAAGCTCACGCGCTCTAACATTCCCGCCCCCACATCTGACTCTAAGTAACATCGCAAGTACAGACGCAAATCAAGTGTATGTGTGCACTGTGTAATATTAACAAAAAGAGCAGCTTACTACTGAAAACAGCAAATATAGGAGTGAGTGGGGATCGAACCGCGGACTCTTGATCACACTTGGTTTGCATCTGTACTTGTGCTGTTTCTTAGAGTCAGATCGGGGGTGGGGGGGGGGAGGGGATAGAGCGCGTGAGTGTGAGAATTAGAGCGCGTGAGCTTATTCAGCGCTGAAGGATCAACGCACATGTTGATCTTTTTTTTCTTTCGGTAACAGCGCCAGCATAAATCCACACCTGATCTGACACTGTTCGTTTTCAAATAATACTGCATTAGTGCGATGATGTTTTCACATATATTGTCTCTTTCTTTCAAGTGTGTAATAGGAACCACAGCATAGAGAGAAGCATGTACATTGTAACAGGTACACACGTTGTAAATGTAGGAAAGACGATCCTTGCGTGTGTGTGAACAGTTAACATTTGAATCTGATGATTGCATATAGCACTGAACTTACTGCTCTGTACTATTCTATCCTCTGCATGTCCTGGAGTACAAAAGAAACAGCATACAGCAACATGTGGGGACTGGCAAGATCAGGGAAAAAAAACATGCAGTCACTGATTACAAACCGCAAGATGCTATGCGAATGAATATGAATAATATGAATAATGTTGCATCCATGCCACAAAGTTTTCTGAAATGTACTATACAGGTCATAAAATGAATAATTCCAAATATCATATATACCTACGTCTGTGCTTTTTGGTTTTTTTTTTTTTTGACATTATACACCATAAGGTGCACACTGATTCAGCATGAGCAGGAACACTCAATATAACTGAATAAAAAAAAAAATCAAGTGACGGTGAGATACGAAGAAGGCAGATTCGCCAGCGTTTGTGTGTCAGCTTTAATCCCTCCAGATGAGAGAATGTCCAGTTCCATTGTCTCAAAACACCACTCACATCTCCAGTGATCGTGATTTAGAGAGAATAAAAGTTAAAAAACCGGTAACTTTTACAAGTCCTATAAATACACACCGTGTGTTACAGACACAAACCAAATGTATGTGTGTACTGTATAATATTAACAAAAGGAGCAGCTCACTACTGAAAACGGCAAATATAGGAGTGAGTGGGGATTGAACCGGGGACTCTTGATTACAAGTCAGCAAGTCTTACCGCTATGCCAATGAAGCTGTTGTCTATTTCTTGAATCTTTTGTGAAAGTGTTTACTTGATCTGTGGACTTCAGGCTTCATACATTATATACAGTGATCCCTCGCTATATCGCGCTTCGCTTTTCGCGGCTTCACTCCATCGCGGATTTTATATGTAAGCATATTTAAATATATATCGCGGATTTTTCGCTGCTTCGCGGGTTTCTGCGGACAATGGGTCTTTTAATTTCTGGTACATGCTTCCTCAGTTGGTTGCCCAGTTGATTTCATACAAGGGACGCTATTGGCAGATGGCTGAGAAGCTACCCAGCTTACTTCTCTCTCTCTCTCTCTCGCGCCGACTTTTTCTGATCCTGACGTAAGGGGATTGAGCAGGGGGGCTGTTCGCACACCTAGACGATATGGACGCTCGTCTAAAAATGCTGAAAGATTATCTTCACGTTGTGATCTTTTGTGCAGCTGCTTCGTGAAGCGACATGCAGCACGGTGCTTCGCATACTTAAAAGCACGAAGGGCACGTATTGATTTTTTTTTTATCTGTCTCTCTCTCTCTCTCTCTCTCTGCGCTCCTGACGGAGTGGGTGTGAGCTGCCGCCTTCAACAGCTTTGTGCCGCGGTGCTTCGCATACTGAAAAGCAAACAGCCCTATTGATTTGTTTGCTCCTTTGAAGAGGAAGATATGTTTGCATTCTTTTAATTGTGAGACTGAACTGTCATCTCTGTCTTGTCATGGAGCACAGTTTAAACTTTTGAAAAAGAGACAAATGTTTGTTTGCAGTGTTTGAATAACGTTCCTGTCTCTCTACAACCTCCTGTGTTTCTGCGCAAATCTGTGACCCAAGCATGACAATATAAAAATAACCATATAAACATATGGTTTCTACTTCGCGGATTTTCTTATTTCGCGGGTGGCTCTGGAACGCAACCCCCGCGATGGAGGAGGGATTACTGTAGTTTATGCCTACATTTTGTCATTTACTACTAAAATATGAAAAACGTTTGTTTTAAAAATGTGTTTACACAGATTACTGTAGAAACGGAACAACATGAAATGCGTGTATTCCAAATAGCGATCTATTATTTCCACTCTAAAACTCCAGCACTTCAGTCACTCCCAGATAATCAAACAAGGCATGAGCTGGAAAAACTTAGTGAACGTTCTGCGGCGGTGAGGAATGGAATAGCCGGCTTGCTTGCTGCTCGTCTTAATCAGCACATTTAGAAGACAAAAGAGAGGTGAGAACGGTTTTAAGGTGGGCCAGATCTACGAGTTTTTTCATAGACTCTAGTAATTCTAGTGTTAATGTGTTCCAAACCTCCCACAGCAACACTTACTTAACTTTTTTTTAATAAAAAAGGGTTGTATAATGTGCATAATTTACCAAGAACACCAATAATTTTTCTAATGTACTAACCAAAAAGTTATAAAAAGTGCCTAGCCTACCAGAAACAACAATATCATACTGTACTCACCATTTAAGTTGACATCTTTGGCTTGCATGAAGGGAGGAGGAGGAGAATGAAATGGAAGGTGGTTATTGTTTGGAAGGAGCTATACAATTCTTTTCTTTGTAAAATTGTCGAGATGGTGGATTTCGACATGCTGTGCATATTAGTGAGAACGCCACTCTCATATTTCCACACAATTTCCTTCTTCATTTCGATTGTGATCGCTTTCTTTACCTTCGTTACCTTTTCTTCCTTCCTTAGCAATTATCGAAATAAATTATATAAATCACTGCACTGACTGAAATTACGTCCACAAACACATGTATCTGGGCTCCGACTGACGCTTACAAACGCTCTTGGCTGTTTGTTTACAATTGCACAAGAGGATACACGTGACCGCATTCAGGTCGTAACACAAGACATAGGTCATAATTTAAAACAAAAATTTTGGTTGTAAACCAAGTTGTTCGCATGTCAGGCCGGTTGTATATCAAGGGTCAACTGTATATATATATATATATATTATTATTTGAATAGTTTTACTGTCAAATAATGCAACCCATACAATCAGATTGTAATTCAGACTACGAATGCCATGAATATATATTATTTTGCTCGCCAACCCCCACGACCTGCACTCTGCGTCTCTGACGCTCGTGTTGTGAAGAGGGGGGCTGAACGCACCCCAAGGAAACGTGGTCGCTCCTCCGAAACCATGACACAATGGGAAACAAAGTTTGTTTTTTGTTTTTTTACCTCCTCTTTGATCTACATCTCGTGCGGCGCTTCAAACATTTAAAAGCCTATACAGCAGCTGTCTTTGTCATCTACTTTTTGTCTTTTATTTCCGGCCCCGGGCATGGTTAAATCTCTTGGCACAAATTCTCGTCTCACGGGATGTCAGCTCTTGATATTTTTTAGTTTATAATTTAAAAACGGAATAAGAATCTGAAAATCTAACAACATCACATTAAAGTTCAATAAATTCTGAAAAGAATGATCCCAAACATATATATGTAGGTTTTAAAATAAGCCAGAATTAAAGTGTGACAAAAAACATGACATAAAAATGTCACATAAAATTGTTGCACTGTTAGGCTTAGGATTTTATATACATATATATACAGTAATCCCTCGCTGTATCGCGCTTCGCCTTTCGCGGCTTCACTCCATCGCGGATTTTATATGTAAGCATATTTAAATATATATCGCGGATTTTTTGCTGGTTCGCGGATTTCTGAGGACAATGGGTCTTTTAATTTCTGGTACATGCTTCCTCAGTTGGTTTGCCCAGTTGATTTCATACAAGGGACGCTATTGGCAGATGGCTGAGAAGCTACCCAGCTTACTTTTCTCTCTCTCTCTTGCGCTGACTTTCTCTGATCCTGACGTAGGGGGATTGAGCAGGGGGGCTGTTCGCACACCTAGACAATACGGACGCTCGTCTAAAAATGCTGAAAGATTATCTTCACGTTGCTATCTTTTGTGCAGCTGCTTCCTGAAACGACATGCTGAACGGTGCTTCGCATACTTAAAAGCTCTAAGGGCACGTATTGATTTTTGATTGAAAAACAAACTCTGTCTCTCTCTATCTCTCTCTCTCTCTCTTTGTCTGCTCCTGATGGAGGGGATGTGAGCTGCCGCCTTCAGCAGCTTTGTGCCGCGGTGCTTCGCATACTTAAAAGCCAAACAGCCCTATTGATTTGTTTGCTTTTCTCTCTATCTCAGTGACAGTCACTGCTCCTGACACGCACTCCTTTGAAGAGGAAGATATGTTTGCATTCTTTTAATTGTGAGACTGAACTGTCATCTCTGTCTTGTCATGGAGCACAGTTTAAACTTTTGAAAAAGAGACAAATGTTTGTTTGCAGTGTTTGAATAACGTTCCTGTCTCTCTACAACCTCCTGTGTTTCTGCGCAAATCTGTGACCCAAGCATGACAATATAAAAATAACCATATAAACATATGGTTTCTACTTCGCGGATTTTCTTATTTCGCGGGTGGCTCTGGA